>NC_134930.1:0-1200000 GCF_051020765.1 Lasioglossum baleicum
GCATCCTCTCGCGCGTGTTTTTGCTCGACTAGCCTGCGGGATGCATCCTCTCGCGCGTGTTTTTGCTCGACTAGCCTGCGGGATGCATCCTCTCGCGCGTGTTTTTGCTCGACTAGCCTGCGTGATGCATCCTCTCGCGCGTGTTTTTGCTCGACTAGCCTGCGGGATGCATCCTCTCGCGCGTGTTTTTGCTCGACTAGCCTGCGGGATGCATCCTCTCGCGCGTGTTTTTACTCGACTAGCCTGCGGGATGCATCCTCTCGCACGTGTTTTTACTCGACTAGCCTGCGGGATGCACCCTCTCGCACGTGTTTTTACTCGACTAGCCTTCGGGATGCATCCTCTCGCACTTGTTTTTGCTCGACTAGCCTGCGGGATGCATCCTCCCGCACGTGTTTTTGCTCGACTAGCCTGCGGGATGCATCCTCCCGCACGTGTATTTGCTCGACCAGCCTGCGGGATGCATCCTCTCGCACGTGTTTTTACTCGACTAGCCTGCGGGATGGATCCTCTCGCACGTGTTTTTACTCGACTAGCCTGCGGGATGCATCCTCTCGCACGTGTTTTTACTCGACTAGCCTGCGGGATGCATCCTCTCGCACGTGTTTTTACTCGACTAGCCTGCGGGATGCATCCTCTGGCACGTGTTTTTACTCGACTAGCCTGCGGGATGCATCCTCTGGCACGTGTTTTTACTCGACAAGCCTGCGGGATGCATCCTCTCGCACGTGTTTTTACTCGACTAGCCTGAGGGATGCATTCTCTCTCACGTGTTTTTCCTCGACTAGCCTGCGGGATGCATCCTCTCGCACGTGTTTTTACTCGACTAGCCTGCGGGATGCATCCTCTCTCACGTTTTTTTACCCGACTAGCCTGCGGGAAGCATCCTCCCGCACGTGTTTTTGCTCGACTAGCCTGCGGGATGCATCCTCTCGCGCGTGTTTTTGCTCGACTAGCCTGCGGGATGCATCCTCTCGCCCGTGTTTTTGCTCGACTAGCCTGCGGGATGCATCCTCTCGCGCGTGTTTTTGCTCGACTAGCCTGCGGGATGCATCCTCTCGCGCGTGTTTTTGCTCGACTAGCCTGCGGGATGCATCCTCTCGCGCGTGTTTTTGCTCGACTAGCCTGCGGGATGCATCCTCTCGCGCGTGTTTTTGCTCGACTAGCCTGCGGGATGCATCCTCTCGCGCGTGTTTTTGCTCGACTAGCCTGCGTGATGCATCCCCTCGCGCGTGTTTTTGCTCGACTAGCATGCGGGATGCATCCTCTCGCGCGTGTTTTTGCTCGACTAGCCTGCGTGATGCATCCTCTCGCGCGTGTTTTTGCTCGACTAGCCTGCGGGATGCATCCTCTCGCGCGTGTTTTTGCTCGACTAGCCTGCGGGATGCATCCTCTCGCGCGTGTTTTTGCTCGACTAGCCTGCGGGATGCATCCTCTCGCGCGTGTTTTTGCTCGACTAGCCTGCGGGATGCATCCTCTCGCGCGTGTTTTTGCTCGACTAGCCTGCGGGATGCATCCTCTCGCACGTGTTTTTACTCGACTAGCCTGCGGGATGCATCCTCTGGCACGTGTTTTTAGTCGACTAGCCTGCGGGATGCATCCTCTGGCACGTGTTTTTACTCGACAAGCCTGCGGGATGCATCCTCTCGCACGTGTTTTTACTCGACTAGCCTGAGGGATGCATTCTCTCTCACGTGTTTTTCCTCGACTAGCCTGTGGGATGCATCCTCTCGCACGTGTTTTTACTCGACTAGCCTGCGGGATGCATCCTCTCTCACGTTTTTTTACCCGACTAGCCTGCGGGAAGCATCCTCCCGCACGTGTTTTTGCTCGACTAGCCTGCGGGATGCATCCTCTCGCACGTGTTTTTGCTCGACTAGCCTGCGGGATGCATCCTCTCGCACGTGTTTTTGCTCGACTAGCCTGCGGGATGCATCCTCTCGCACGTGTTTTTACTCGACTAGCCTGCGGGATGCATCCTCTCGCACGTGTTTTTACTCGACTAGCCTGCGGGATGCATCCTCTCGCACGTGTTTTTACTCGACTAGCCTGCGGGATGCATCCTCTCGCACGTGTTTTTTCTCGACTAGCCTGCGGGATGCATCCTCTCGCACGTGTTTTTGCTCGACTAGCCTGCGGGATGCATCCTCTCGCGCGTGTTTTTGCTCGACTAGCCTGCGGGATGCATCCTCTCGCGCGTGTTTTTGCTCGACTAGCCTGCGGGATGCATCCTCTCGCACGTGTTTTTACTCGACTAGCCTGCGGGATGCACCCTCTCGCACGTGTTTTTACTCGACTACCCTGCGGGATGCATCCTCTCGCACGAGTT
Source organism: Lasioglossum baleicum (assembly GCF_051020765.1). Classification (NCBI taxonomy): domain Eukaryota; kingdom Metazoa; phylum Arthropoda; class Insecta; order Hymenoptera; family Halictidae; genus Lasioglossum; species Lasioglossum baleicum. Next base: position 2,330 of record NC_134930.1, read on the forward strand.
TTTACTCGACTACCCTGCGGGATGCATCCTCTCGCACGTGTTTTTACTCGACTAGCCTGCGGGATGCACCCTCTCGCACGTGTTTTTACTCGACTAGCCTGCGGGATGCATCCTCTCGCACGTGTTTTTGCTCGACTAGCCTGCGGGATGCATCCTCCCGCACGTGTATTTGCTCGACTAGCCTGCGGGATGCATCCTCTCGCACGTGTTTTTGCTCGACTAGCCTGCGGGATGGATCCTCTCGCACGTGTTTTTACTCGACTAGCCTGGGGGTGCATCCTCTCGCACGTGTTTTTACTCGACTAGCCTGCGGGATGCATCCTCTCGCACGTTTTTTTACCCGACTAGCCTGCGGGAAGCATCCTCCCGCACGTGTTTTTGCTCGACTAGCCTGCGGGATGCATCCTCTCGCACGTGTTTTTGCTCGACTAGCCTGCGGGATGCATCCTCTCGCACGTGTTTTTGCTCGACTAGCCTGCGGTATGCATCCTCTCGCACGTGTTTTTACTCGACTAGCCTGCGGGATGCATCCTCTCGCACGTGTTTTTTCTCGACTAGCCTGCGGGATGCATCCTCTCGCACGTGTTTTTGCTCGACTAGCCTGCGGGATGCATCCTCTCGCGCGTGTTTTTGCTCGACTAGCCTGCGGGATGCATCCTCTCGCGCGTGTTTTTGCTCGACTAGCCTGCGGAATGCATCCTCTCGCGCGTGTTTTTGCTCGACTAGCCTGCGGGATGCATCCTCTCGCGCGTGTTTTTGCTCGACTAGCCTGCGGGATGCATCCTCTCGCGCGTGTTTTTGCTCGACTAGCCTGCGGGATGCATCCTCTCGCGCGTGTTTTTGCTCGACTAGCCTGCGTGATGCATCCTCTCGCGCGTGTTTTTGCTCGACTAGCCTGCGGGATGCATCCTCTCGCGCGTGTTTTTGCTCGACTAGCCTGCGGGATGCATCCTCTCGCGCGTGTTTTTACTCGACTAGCCTGCGGGTTGCATCCTCTCGCACGAGTTTTTCCTCGACTAGCCTGCGGGATGCATCCTCTCGCACGTGTTTTTACTCGACTAGCCTGCGGGATGCACCCTCTCGCACGTGTTTTTACTCGACTAGCCTTCGGGATGCATCCTCTCGCACTTGTTTTTGCTCGACTAGCCTGCGGGATGCATCCTCCCGCACGTGTTTTTGCTCGACTAGCCTGCGGGATGCATCCTCCCGCACGTGTATTTGCTCGACTAGCCTGCGGGATGCATCCTCTCGCACGTGTTTTTACTCGACTAGCCTGCGGGATGGATCCTCTCGCACGTGTTTTTACTCGACTAGCCTGCGGGATGCATCCTCTCGCACGTGTTTTTACTCGACTAGCCTGCGGGATGCATCCTCTCGCACGTGTTTTTACTCGACTAGCCTGCGGGATGCATCCTCTGGCACGTGTTTTTACTCGACTAGCCTGCGGGATGCATCCTCTGGCACGTGTTTTTACTCGACAAGCCTGCGGGATGCATCCTCTCGCACGTGTTTTTACTCGACTAGCCTGAGGGATGCATTCTCTCTCACGTGTTTTTCCTCGACTAGCCTGCGGGATGCATCCTCTCGCACGTGTTTTTACTCGACTAGCCTGCGGGATGCATCCTCTCTCACGTTTTTTTACCCGACTAGCCTGCGGGAAGCATCCTCCCGCACGTGTTTTTGCTCGACTAGCCTGCGGGATGCATCCTCTCGCGCGTGTTTATGCTCGACTAGCCTGCGGGATGCATCCTCTCGCGCGTGTTTTTGCTCGACTAGCCTGCGGGATGCATCCTCTCGCGCGTGTTTTTGCTCGACTAGCCTGCGGGATGCATCCTCTCGCGCGTGTTTTTGCTCGACTAGCCTGCGGGATGCATCCTCTCGCGCGTGTTTTTGCTCGACTAGCCTGCGGGATGCATCCTCTCGCGCGTGTTTTTGCTCGACTAGCCTGCGGGATGCATCCTCTCGCGCGTGTTTTTGCTCGACTAGCCTGCGTGATGCATCCCCTCGCGCGTGTTTTTGCTCGACTAGCATGCGGGATGCATCCTCTCGCGCGTGTTTTTGCTCGACTAGCCTGCGTGATGCATCCTCTCGCGCGTGTTTTTGCTCGACTAGCCTGCGGGATGCATCCTCTGGCACGTGTTTTTACTCGACTAGCCTGCGGGATGCATCCTCTGGCACGTGTTTTTACTCGACTAGCCTGCGGGATGCATCCTCTCGCACGAGTTTTTACTCGACTAGCCTGCGGGATGCATCCTCTCGCACGTGTTTTTACTCGACTAGCCTGCGGGATGCACCCTCTCGCACGTGTTTTTACTCGACTAGCCTGCGGGATGCATCCTCTCGCACGTGTTTTTGCTCGACTAGCCTGCGGGATGCATCCTCTCGCGCGTGTTTTTGCTCGACTAGCCTGCGGGATGCATCCTCTCGCACGTGTTTTTACTCGACTAGCCTGCGGGATGCATCCTCTCGCACGTGTTTTTGCTCGACTAGCCTGCGGGATGCATCGTCTCGCACGTGTTTTTGCTCGACTAGCCTGCGGGATGCATCCTCTCGCACGTGTTTTTGCTCGACTAGCCTGCGGGATGCATCCTCTCGCACGTGTTTTTACTCGACTAGCCTGCGGGATGCATCCTCTCGCACGTGTTTTTACTCGACTAGCCTGAGGGATGCATTCTCTCGCACGTGTTTTTCCTCGACTAGCCTGCGGGATGCATCCTCTCGCACGGGTTTTTACTCGACTAGCCTGAGGGATGCATCCTCTCGCACGTTTTTTTACCCGACTAGCCTGCGGGAAGCATCCTCCCGCACGTGTTTTTGCTCGACTAGCCTGCGGGATGCATCTTCTCGCACGTTTTTTTACTCGACTAGCCTGCGGGATGCATCCTCTCGCACGTGTTTTTACTCGACTAGCCTGCGGGATGCATCCTCTCGCACGTGTTTTTCCTCGACTAGCCTGCGGGATGCATCCTCTCGCACGTGTTTTTACTCGACTAGCCTGCGGGATGCATCGTTTCGCACGTGTTTTTACTCGACTAGCCTGCGGGATGCATCCTCTCGCACGTGTTTTTACTCGACTAGTCTGCGGGATGCATCCTCTCGCACGTGTTTTTACTCGACTAGCCTGCGGGATGCATCCTCTCGCACGTGTTTTTACTCGACTAGCCTGCGGGATGCATCCTCCCGCACGTGTTTTTACTCGACTAGCCTGCGGGATGCATCCTCTCGCACGTGTTTTTACTCGACTAGCCTGCGGGGTGCATCCTCTCGCACGTTTTTTTACTCGACTAGCCTGCGGGATGCATCCTCTCGCACGTGTTTTTACTCGACTAGCCTGCGGGATGCATCCTCTCGCACGTGTTTTTTCTCGACTAGCCTGCGGGATGCATCCTCTCGCACGTGTTTTTGCTCGACTAGCCTGCGGGATGCATCCTCTCGCGCGTGTTTTTGCTCGACTAGCCTGCGGGATGCATCCTCTCGCGCGTGTTTTTGCTCGACTAGCCTGCGGGATGCATCCTCTCGCGCGTGTTTTTGCTCGACTAGCCTGCGGGATGCATCCTCTCGCGCGTGTTTTTGCTCGACTAGCCTGCGGGATGCATCCTCTCGCGCGTGTTTTTGCTCGACTAGCCTGCGTGATGCATCCTCTCGCGCGTGTTTTTGCTCGACTAGCCTGCGGGATGCATCCTCTCGCGCGTGTTTTTGCTCGACTAGCCTGCGGGATGCATCCTCTCGCGCGTGTTTTTGCTCGACTAGCCTGCGTGATGCATCCTCTCGCGCGTGTTTTTGCTCGACTAGCATGCGGGATGCATCCTCTCGCACGTGTTTTTGCTCGACTAGCCTGCGGGATGCATCCTCTGGCACGTGTTTTTGCTCGACTAGCCTGCGGGATGCATCCTCTAGCACGTGTTTTTACTCGACTAGCCTGCGGGATGCATCCTCTCGCACGTGTTTTTGCTCGACTAGCCTGCGGGATGCATCCTCCCGCACGTGTATTTGCTCGACTAGCCTGCGGGATGCATCCTCTCGCACGTGTTTTTGCTCGACTAGCCTGCGGGATGGATCCTCTCGCACGTGTTTTTACTCGACTAGCCTGGGGGTGCATCCTCTCGCACGTGTTTTTACTCGACTAGCCTGCGGGATGCATCCTCTCGCACGTTTTTTTACCCGACTAGCCTGCGGGAAGCATCCTCCCGCACGTGTTTTTGCTCGACTAGCCTGCGGGATGCATCCTCTCGCACGTGTTTTTGCTCGACTAGCCTGCGGGATGCATCCTCTCGCACGTGTTTTTGCTCGACTAGCCTGCGGTATGCATCCTCTCGCACGTGTTTTTACTCGACTAGCCTGCGGGATGCATCCTCTCGCACGTGTTTTTTCTCGACTAGCCTGCGGGATGCATCCTCTCGCACGTGTTTTTGCTCGACTAGCCTGCGGGATGCATCCTCTCGCGCGTGTTTTTGCTCGACTAGCCTGCGGGATGCATCCTCTCGCGCGTGTTTTTGCTCGACTAGCCTGCGGAATGCATCCTCTCGCGCGTGTTTTTGCTCGACTAGCCTGCGGGATGCATCCTCTCGCGCGTGTTTTTGCTCGACTAGCCTGCGGGATGCATCCTCTCGCGCGTGTTTTTGCTCGACTAGCCTGCGGGATGCATCCTCTCGCGCGTGTTTTTGCTCGACTAGCCTGCGTGATGCATCCTCTCGCGCGTGTTTTTGCTCGACTAGCCTGCGGGATGCATCCTCTCGCGCGTGTTTTTGCTCGACTAGCCTGCGGGATGCATCCTCTCGCGCGTGTTTTTACTCGACTAGCCTGCGGGTTGCATCCTCTCGCACGAGTTTTTCCTCGACTAGCCTGCGGGATGCATCCTCTCGCACGTGTTTTTACTCGACTAGCCTGCGGGATGCACCCTCTCGCACGTGTTTTTACTCGACTAGCCTTCGGGATGCATCCTCTCGCACTTGTTTTTGCTCGACTAGCCTGCGGGATGCATCCTCCCGCACGTGTTTTTGCTCGACTAGCCTGCGGGATGCATCCTCCCGCACGTGTATTTGCTCGACTAGCCTGCGGGATGCATCCTCTCGCACGTGTTTTTACTCGACTAGCCTGCGGGATGGATCCTCTCGCACGTGTTTTTACTCGACTAGCCTGCGGGATGCATCCTCTCGCACGTGTTTTTACTCGACTAGCCTGCGGGATGCATCCTCTCGCACGTGTTTTTACTCGACTAGCCTGCGGGATGCATCCTCTGGCACGTGTTTTTACTCGACTAGCCTGCGGGATGCATCCTCTGGCACGTGTTTTTACTCGACAAGCCTGCGGGATGCATCCTCTCGCACGTGTTTTTACTCGACTAGCCTGAGGGATGCATTCTCTCTCACGTGTTTTTCCTCGACTAGCCTGCGGGATGCATCCTCTCGCACGTGTTTTTACTCGACTAGCCTGCGGGATGCATCCTCTCTCACGTTTTTTTACCCGACTAGCCTGCGGGAAGCATCCTCCCGCACGTGTTTTTGCTCGACTAGCCTGCGGGATGCATCCTCTCGCGCGTGTTTATGCTCGACTAGCCTGCGGGATGCATCCTCTCGCGCGTGTTTTTGCTCGACTAGCCTGCGGGATGCATCCTCTCGCGCGTGTTTTTGCTCGACTAGCCTGCGGGATGCATCCTCTCGCGCGTGTTTTTGCTCGACTAGCCTGCGGGATGCATCCTCTCGCGCGTGTTTTTGCTCGACTAGCCTGCGGGATGCATCCTCTCGCGCGTGTTTTTGCTCGACTAGCCTGCGGGATGCATCCTCTCGCGCGTGTTTTTGCTCGACTAGCCTGCGTGATGCATCCCCTCGCGCGTGTTTTTGCTCGACTAGCATGCGGGATGCATCCTCTCGCGCGTGTTTTTGCTCGACTAGCCTGCGTGATGCATCCTCTCGCGCGTGTTTTTGCTCGACTAGCCTGCGGGATGCATCCTCTGGCACGTGTTTTTACTCGACTAGCCTGCGGGATGCATCCTCTGGCACGTGTTTTTACTCGACTAGCCTGCGGGATGCATCCTCTCGCACGAGTTTTTACTCGACTAGCCTGCGGGATGCATCCTCTCGCACGTGTTTTTACTCGACTAGCCTGCGGGATGCACCCTCTCGCACGTGTTTTTACTCGACTAGCCTGCGGGATGCATCCTCTCGCACGTGTTTTTGCTCGACTAGCCTGCGGGATGCATCCTCTCGCGCGTGTTTTTGCTCGACTAGCCTGCGGGATGCATCCTCTCGCACGTGTTTTTACTCGACTAGCCTGCGGGATGCATCCTCTCGCACGTGTTTTTGCTCGACTAGCCTGCGGGATGCATCGTCTCGCACGTGTTTTTGCTCGACTAGCCTGCGGGATGCATCCTCTCGCACGTGTTTTTGCTCGACTAGCCTGCGGGATGCATCCTCTCGCACGTGTTTTTACTCGACTAGCCTGCGGGATGCATCCTCTCGCACGTGTTTTTACTCGACTAGCCTGAGGGATGCATTCTCTCGCACGTGTTTTTCCTCGACTAGCCTGCGGGATGCATCCTCTCGCACGGGTTTTTACTCGACTAGCCTGAGGGATGCATCCTCTCGCACGTTTTTTTACCCGACTAGCCTGCGGGAAGCATCCTCCCGCACGTGTTTTTGCTCGACTAGCCTGCGGGATGCATCTTCTCGCACGTTTTTTTACTCGACTAGCCTGCGGGATGCATCCTCTCGCACGTGTTTTTACTCGACTAGCCTGCGGGATGCATCCTCTCGCACGTGTTTTTCCTCGACTAGCCTGCGGGATGCATCCTCTCGCACGTGTTTTTACTCGACTAGCCTGCGGGATGCATCGTTTCGCACGTGTTTTTACTCGACTAGCCTGCGGGATGCATCCTCTCGCACGTGTTTTTACTCGACTAGTCTGCGGGATGCATCCTCTCGCACGTGTTTTTACTCGACTAGCCTGCGGGATGCATCCTCTCGCACGTGTTTTTACTCGACTAGCCTGCGGGATGCATCCTCCCGCACGTGTTTTTACTCGACTAGCCTGCGGGATGCATCCTCTCGCACGTGTTTTTACTCGACTAGCCTGCGGGGTGCATCCTCTCGCACGTTTTTTTACTCGACTAGCCTGCGGGATGCATCCTCTCGCACGTGTTTTTACTCGACTAGCCTGCGGGATGCATCCTCTCGCACGTGTTTTTTCTCGACTAGCCTGCGGGATGCATCCTCTCGCACGTGTTTTTGCTCGACTAGCCTGCGGGATGCATCCTCTCGCGCGTGTTTTTGCTCGACTAGCCTGCGGGATGCATCCTCTCGCGCGTGTTTTTGCTCGACTAGCCTGCGGGATGCATCCTCTCGCGCGTGTTTTTGCTCGACTAGCCTGCGGGATGCATCCTCTCGCGCGTGTTTTTGCTCGACTAGCCTGCGGGATGCATCCTCTCGCGCGTGTTTTTGCTCGACTAGCCTGCGTGATGCATCCTCTCGCGCGTGTTTTTGCTCGACTAGCCTGCGGGATGCATCCTCTCGCGCGTGTTTTTGCTCGACTAGCCTGCGGGATGCATCCTCTCGCGCGTGTTTTTGCTCGACTAGCCTGCGTGATGCATCCTCTCGCGCGTGTTTTTGCTCGACTAGCATGCGGGATGCATCCTCTCGCACGTGTTTTTGCTCGACTAGCCTGCGGGATGCATCCTCTGGCACGTGTTTTTGCTCGACTAGCCTGCGGGATGCATCCTCTAGCACGTGTTTTTGCTCGACTAGCCTGCGGGATGCATCGTCTCGCACGTGTTTTTGCTCGACTAGCCTGCGGGATGCATCCTCTCGCACGTGTTTTTGCTCGACTAGCCTGCGGGATGCATCCTCTCGCACGTGTTTTTACTCGACTAGCCTGCGGGATGCATCCTCTCGCACGTGTTTTTACTCGACTAGCCTGAGGGATGCATTCTCTCGCACGTGTTTTTCCTCGACTAGCCTGCGGGATGCATCCTCTCGCACGGGTTTTTACTCGACTAGCCTGAGGGATGCATCCTCTCGCACGTTTTTTTACCCGACTAGCCTGCGGGAAGCATCCTCCCGCACGTGTTTTTGCTCGACTAGCCTGCGGGATGCATCTTCTCGCACGTTTTTTTACTCGACTAGCCTGCGGGATGCATCCTCTCGCACGTGTTTTTACTCGACTAGCCTGCGGGATGCATCCTCTCGCACGTGTTTTTCCTCGACTAGCCTGCGGGATGCATCCTCTCGCACGTGTTTTTACTCGACTAGCCTGCGGGATGCATCGTTTCGCACGTGTTTTTACTCGACTAGCCTGCGGGATGCATCCTCTCGCACGTGTTTTTACTCGACTAGTCTGCGGGATGCATCCTCTCGCACGTGTTTTTACTCGACTAGCCTGCGGGATGCATCCTCTCGCACGTGTTTTTACTCGACTAGCCTGCGGGATGCATCCTCCCGCACGTGTTTTTACTCGACTAGCCTGCGGGATGCATCCTCTCGCACGTGTTTTTACTCGACTAGCCTGCGGGGTGCATCCTCTCGCACGTTTTTTTACTCGACTAGCCTGCGGGATGCATCCTCTCGCACGTGTTTTTGCTCGACTAGCCTGCGGGATGCATCCTCTCGCACGTGTTTTTGCTCGACTAGCCTGCGGGATGCATCCTCTTGCACGTGTTTTTGCTCGACTTGCCTGCGGGATGCATCGTCTCGCACGTGTTTTTGCTCGACTAGCCTGCGGGATGCATCCTCTCGCACGTGTTTTTGCTCGTATCCCAACGCATTTCTGTTTGACAATTCCTGTAGATTTTCACATTCCGCATTTTTTATGTCACATTACTTTTTTTCGTACAATCCACAGTTTCCCAGAAAATTGGGAAAACGTTGTTTTTAAACTCATTTTGTTCGAATATCTTCTAAACTACTTATCCCACCGCATTTCTCTTTGACAATTCCTGTAGATTTTCACATTCCGCATCTTTTATGTCATATTACTTTTTTCGTACAACCCACGGTTCCCGAGAAAATTGAGAAAACGTTGTTTTTAAACTCATTTTGCTCGAATATCTTCTAAACTACTTATCCCACCGCATTTCTGTCTTCCAATTCCAGTAGATTTTCACATTCCGCATTATTTATGTTATATTACGTTTTTTCTTACAACCCACGGTTCCCGTGAAAATTGAGAAAACGTGGTTTTTAAACTCATTTTGCTCGAATATCTTCTAAACTACTTATCCCACCGCATTTCTGTTTGACAATTCCTGTAGATTTTCAAATTCCGCATTATATATGTTATATTACTATTTTTCGTACAACCCACGGTTCCCGTGAAAATTGAGAAAACGTGGTTTTTATACTCATTTTGCTCGAATATCTTCTAAACTACTTATCCCACCGCATTTCTGTTTGACAATTCCTGTAGATTTTCACATTCCGCATCTTTTATGTCATATTACTTTTTCGTACAACCCACGGTTCCCGAGAAAATTGAGAAAACGTTGTTTTTAAACTCATTTTGCTCGAATATCTTCTAAACTACTTATCCCACCGCATTTCTGTCTTCCAATTCCAGTAGATTTTCACATTCCGCATTATTTATGTTATATTACGTTTTTTCTTACAACCCACGGTTCCCGTGAAAATTGAGAAAACGTGGTTTTTAAACTCATTTTGCTCGAATATCTTCTAAACTACTTATCCCACCGCATTTCTGTTTGACAATTCCTGTAGATTTTCACATTCCGCATTTTTTATGTCACATTACTTTTTTTTCGTACGATCCACAGTTTCCGAGAAAATTGAGAAAACGTTGTTTTTACACTCATTTTGCTCGAATATCTTCTAAACTACTTATCCCACCGCATTTCTCTTTGACAATTCCTGTATATTTTCACGTTCCGCATTATTTATGTTATATTACTTTTTTTCTTACAGCCCACGGTTGCCGAGAAAATTGAGAAAACGTTTTTTTTTAAACTCATTTTGCTCGAATATCTTCTAAACTACTTATCCCACCGCATTTCTGTTTGACAATTCCTGTAGATTTTCACATTCCGCATCTTTTATGTCATATTACTTTTTTCGTACAACCCACGGTTCCCGAGAAAATTGAGAAAACGTTGTTTTTAAACTCATTTTGCTCGAATATCTTCTAAACTACTTATCCCACCGCATTTCTGTCTTCCAATTCCAGTAGATTTTCACATTCCGCATTTTTTATGTCACATTACTTTTTTTCGTACAATCCACAGTTTCCGAGAAAATTGAGAAAACGTTGTTTTATAACTCATTTTGCTCGAATATCTTCTAAACTACTTATCCCACCGCATTTCTGTTTGACAATTCCTGTAGATTTTCACATTCCGCATTTTTTATGTCACATTACTTTTTTTCGTACAATCCACAGTTTCCGAGAAAATTGAGAAAACGTTGTTTTATAACTCATTTTGCTCGAATATCTTCTAAACTACTTATCCCACCGCATTTCTGTCTTCCAATTCCTGTAGATTTTCAAATTCCGCATTATATATGATATATTACTATTTTTCGTACAACCCACGGTTCCCGTGAAAATTGAGAAAACGTGGTTTTTATACTCATTTTGCTCGAATATCTTCTAAACTACTTATCCCACCGCATTTCTGTTTGACAATTCCTGTAGATTTTCACATTCCGAATCTTTTATGTCATATTACTTTTTTCGTACAACCCACGGTTCCCGAGAAAATTGAGAAAACGTTGTTTTTATACTCATTTTGCTCGAATATCTTCTAAACTACTTATCCCACCGCATTTCTGTTTGACAATTCCTGTAGATTTTCACATTCCGCATCTTTTATGTCATATTACTTTTTCGTACAACCCACGGTTCCCGAGAAAATTGAGAAAACGTTGTTTTTAAACTCATTTTGCTCGAATATCTTCTAAACTACTTATCCCACCGCATTTCTGTCTTCCAATTCCAGTAGATTTTCACATTCCGCATTATTTATGTTATATTACGTTTTTTCTTACAACCCACGGTTCCCGTGAAAATTGAGAAAACGTGGTTTTTAAACTCATTTTGCTCGAATATCTGCTAAACTACTTATCCCACCGCATTTCTGTTTGACAATTCCTGTAGATTTTCACATTCCGCATTTTTTATGTCACATTACTTTTTTTTCGTACGATCCACAGTTTCCGAGAAAATTGAGAAAACGTTGTTTTTACAATCATTTTGCTCGAATATCTTCTAAACTACTTATCCCACCGCATTTCTCTTTGACAATTCCTGTATATTTTCACGTTCCGCATTATTTATGTTATATTACTTTTTTTCTTACAGCCCACGGTTGCCGAGAAAATTGAGAAAACGTTTTTTTTTAAACTCATTTTGCTCGAATATCTTCTAAACTACTTATCCCACCGCATTTCTGTTTGACAATTCCTGTAGATTTTCACATTCCGCATCTTTTATGTCATATTACTTTTTTCGTACAACCCACGGTTCCCGAGAAAATTGAGAAAACGTTGTTTTTAAACTCATTTTGCTCGAATATCTTCTAAGCTACTTATCCCACCGCATTTCTGTCTTCCAATTCCAGTAGATTTTCACATGCCGCATTTTTTATGTCACATTACTTTTTTTCGTACAATCCACAGTTTCCGAGAAAATTGAGAAAACGTTGTTTTATAACTCATTTTGCTCGAATATCTTCTAAACTACTTATCCCACCGCATTTCTGTTTGACAATTCCTGTAGATTTTCACATTCCGCATTTTTTATGTCACATTACTTTTTTTCGTACAATCCACAGTTTCCGAGAAAATTGAGAAAACGTTGTTTTATAACTCATTTTGCTCGAATATCTTCTAAACTACTTATCCCACCGCATTTCTGTCTTCCAATTCCTGTAGATTTTCAAATTCCGCATTATATATGTTATATTACTATTTTTCGTACAACCCACGGTTCCCGTGAAAATTGAGAAAACGTGGTTTTTATACTCATTTTGCTCGAATATCTTCTAAACTACTTATCCCACCGCATTTCTGTTTGACAATTCCTGTAGATTTTCACATTCCGCATCTTTTATGTCATATTACTTTTTTCGTACAACCCACGGTTCCCGAGAAAATTGAGAAAACGTTGTTTTTAAACTCATTTTGCTCGAATATCTTCTAAACTACTTATCCCACCGCATTTCTGTCTTCCAATTCCAGTAGATTTTCACATTCCGCATTATTTATGTTATATTACGTTTTTTCTTACAACCCACGGTTCCCGTGAAAATTGAGAAAACGTGGTTTTTAAACTCATTTTGCTCGAATATCTTCTAAACTACTTATCCCACCGCATTTCTGTTTGACAATTCCTGTAGATTTTCACATTCCGCATTTTTTATGTCACATTACTTTTTTTCGTACAATCCACAGTTTCCGAGAAAATTGAGAAAACGTTGTTTTATAACTCATTTTGCTCGAATATCTTCTAAACTACGTATCCCACCGCATTTCTGTCTTCCAATTCCAGTAGATTTTCACATTCCGCATCATTTATGTTATATTACGTTTTTTCTTACAACCCACGGTTCCCGTGAAAATTGAGAAAACGTGGTTTTTAAACTCATTTTGCTCGAATATCTTCTAAACTACTTATCCCACCGCATTTCTGTTTGACAATTCCTGTAGATTTTCACATTCCGCATTTTTTATGTCACATTACTTTTTTTCGTACAATCCACAGTTTCCGAGAAAATTGAGAAAACGTTGTTTTTACACTCATTTTGCTCGAATATCTTCTAAACTACTTATCCCACCGCATTTCTGTCTTCCAATTCCAGTAGATTTTCACATTCCGCATTTTTTATGTCACATTACTTTTTTTCGTACAATCCACAGTTTCCGAGAAAATTGAGAAAACGTTGTTTTATAACTCATTTTGCTCGAATATCTTCTAAACTACTTATCCCACCGCATTTCTGTTTGACAATTCCTGTAGATTTTCACATTCCGCATTTTTTATGTCACATTACTTTTTTTCGTACAATCCACAGTTTCCGAGAAAATTGAGAAAACGTTGTTTTATAACTCATTTTGCTCGAATATCTTCTAAACTACTTATCCCACCGCATTTCTGTCTTCCAATTCCTGTAGATTTTCAAATTCCGCATTATATATGTTATATTACTATTTTTCGTACAACCCACGGTTCCCGTGAAAATTGAGAAAACGTGGTTTTTATACTCATTTTGCTCGAATATCTTCTAAACTACTTATCCCACCGCATTTCTGTTTGACAATTCCTGTAGATTTTCACATTCCGCATCTTTTATGTCATATTACTTTTTTCGTACAACCCACGGTTCCCGAGAAAATTGAGAAAACGTTGTTTTTAAACTCATTTTGCTCGAATATCTTCTAAACTACTTATCCCACCGCATTTCTGTCTTCCAATTCCAGTAGATTTTCACATTCCGCATTATTTATGTTATATTACGTTTTTTCTTACAACCCACGGTTCCCGTGAAAATTGAGAAAACGTGGTTTTTAAACTCATTTTGCTCGAATATCTTCTAAACTACTTATCCCACCGCATTTCTGTTTGACAATTCCTGTAGATTTTCACATTCCGCATTTTTTATGTCACATTACTTTTTTTCGTACAATCCACAGTTTCCGAGAAAATTGAGAAAACGTTGTTTTATAACTCATTTTGCTCGAATATCTTCTAAACTACTTATCCCACCGCATTTCTGTTTGACAATTCCTGTAGATTTTCACATTCCGCATCTTTTATGTCATATTACTTTTTTCGTACAACCCACGGTTCCCGAGAAAATTGAGAAAACGTTGTTTTTAAACTCATTTTGCTCGAATATCTTCTAAGCTACTTATCCCACCGCATTTCTGTCTTCCAATTCCAGTAGATTTTCACATTCCGCATTTTTTATGTCACATTACTTTTTTTCGTACAATCCACAGTTTCCGAGAAAATTGAGAAAACGTTGTTTTATAACTCATTTTGCTCGAATATCTTCTAAACTACTTATCCCACCGCATTTCTGTTTGACAATTCCTGTAGATTTTCACATTCCGCATTTTTTATGTCACATTACTTTTTTTCGTACAATCCACAGTTTCCGAGAAAATTGAGAAAACGTTGTTTTATAACTCATTTTGCTCGAATATCTTCTAAACTACTTATCCCACCGCATTTCTGTCTTCCAATTCCTGTAGATTTTCAAATTCCGCATTATATATGTTATATTACTATTTTTCGTACAACCCACGGTTCCCGTGAAAATTGAGAAAACGTGGTTTTTATACTCATTTTGCTCGAATATCTTCTAAACTACTTATCCCACCGCATTTCTGTTTGACAATTCCTGTAGATTTTCACATTCCGCATCTTTTATGTCATATTACTTTTTTCGTACAACCCACGGTTCCCGAGAAAATTGAGAAAACGTTGTTTTTAAACTCATTTTGCTCGAATATCTTCTAAACTACTTATCCCACCGCATTTCTGTCTTCCAATTCCAGTAGATTTTCACATTCCGCATTATTTATGTTATATTACGTTTTTTCTTACAACCCACGGTTCCCGTGAAAATTGAGAAAACGTGGTTTTTAAACTCATTTTGCTCGAATATCTTCTAAACTACTTATCCCACCGCATTTCTGTTTGACAATTCCTGTAGATTTTCACATTCCGCATTTTTTATGTCACATTACTTTTTTTCGTACAATCCACAGTTTCCGAGAAAATTGAGAAAACGTTGTTTTATAACTCATTTTGCTCGAATATCTTCTAAACTACGTATCCCACCGCATTTCTGTCTTCCAATTCCAGTAGATTTTCACATTCCGCATCATTTATGTTATATTACGTTTTTTCTTACAACCCACGGTTCCCGTGAAAATTGAGAAAACGTGGTTTTTAAACTCATTTTGCTCGAATATCTTCTAAACTACTTATCCCACCGCATTTCTGTTTGACAATTCCTGTAGATTTTCACATTCCGCATTTTTTATGTCACATTACTTTTTTTCGTACAATCCACAGTTTCCGAGAAAATTGAGAAAACGTTGTTTTTACACTCATTTTGCTCGAATATCTTCTAAACTACTTATCCCACCGCATTTCTGTCTTCCAATTCCAGTAGATTTTCACATTCCGCATTTTTTATGTCACATTACTTTTTTTCGTACAATCCACAGTTTCCGAGAAAATTGAGAAAACGTTGTTTTATAACTCATTTTGCTCGAATATCTTCTAAACTACTTATCCCACCGCATTTCTGTTTGACAATTCCTGTAGATTTTCACATTCCGCATTTTTTATGTCACATTACTTTTTTTCGTACAATCCACAGTTTCCGAGAAAATTGAGAAAACGTTGTTTTATAACTCATTTTGCTCGAATATCTTCTAAACTACTTATCCCACCGCATTTCTGTCTTCCAATTCCTGTAGATTTTCAAATTCCGCATTATATATGTTATATTACTATTTTTCGTACAACCCACGGTTCCCGTGAAAATTGAGAAAACGTGGTTTTTATACTCATTTTGCTCGAATATCTTCTAAACTACTTATCCCACCGCATTTCTGTTTGACAATTCCTGTAGATTTTCACATTCCGCATCTTTTATGTCATATTACTTTTTTCGTACAACCCACGGTTCCCGAGAAAATTGAGAAAACGTTGTTTTTAAACTCATTTTGCTCGAATATCTTCTAAACTACTTATCCCACCGCATTTCTGTCTTCCAATTCCAGTAGATTTTCACATTCCGCATTATTTATGTTATATTACGTTTTTTCTTACAACCCACGGTTCCCGTGAAAATTGAGAAAACGTGGTTTTTAAACTCATTTTGCTCGAATATCTTCTAAACTACTTATCCCACCGCATTTCTGTTTGACAATTCCTGTAGATTTTCACATTCCGCATTTTTTATGTCACATTACTTTTTTTTCGTACGATCCACAGTTTCCGAGAAAATTGAGAAAACGTTGTTTTTACACTCATTTTGCTCGAATATCTTCTAAACTACTTATCCCACCGCATTTCTGTTTGACAATTCCTGTAGATTTTCACATTCCGCATCTTTTATGTCATATTACTTTTTTCGTACAACCCACGGTTCCCGAGAAAATTGAGAAAACGTTGTTTTTAAACTCATTTTGCTCGAATATCTTCTAAACTACTTATCCCGCCGCATTTCTGTCTTCCAATTCCAGTAGATTTTCACATTCCGCATTATTTATGTTATATTACGTTTTTTCTTACAACCCACGGTTCCCGTGAAAATTGAGAAAACGTGGTTTTTAAACTCATTTTGCTCGAATATCTTCTAAACTACTTATCCCACCGCATTTCTCTTTGACAATTCCTGTATATTTTCACGTTCCGCATTATTTATGTTATATTACTTTTTTTCTTACAGCCCACGGTTGCCGAGAAAATTGAGAAAACGTTTTTTTTAAACTCATTTTGCTCGAATATCTTCTAAACTACTTATCCCACCGCATTTCTGTTTGACAATTCCTGTAGATTTTCACACTCCGCATCTTTTATGTCATATTACTTTTTTCGTACAACCCACGGTTCCCGAGAAAATTGAGAAAACGTTGTTTTTAAACTCATTTTGCTCGAATATCTTCTAAACTACTTATCCCACCGCATTTCTGTCTTCCAATTCCAGTAGATTTTCACATTCCGCATTTTTTATGTCACATTACTTTTTTTCGTACAATCCACAGTTTCCGAGAAAATTGAGAAAACGTTGTTTTATAACTCATTTTGCTCGAATATCTTCTAAACTACTTATCCCACCGCATTTCTGTTTGACAATTCCTGTAGATTTTCACATTCCGCATTTTTTATGTCACATTACTTTTTTTCGTACAATCCACAGTTTCCGAGAAAATTGAGAAAACGTTGTTTTATAACTCATTTTGCTCGAATATCTTCTAAACTACTTATCCCACCGCATTTCTGTTTGACAATTCCTGTAGATTTTCAAATTCCGCATTATTTATGTTATATTACTTTTTTTCGTACAATCCACAGTTTCCGAGAAAATTGAGAAAACGTTGTTTTATAACTCATTTTGCTCGAATATCTTCTAAACTACTTATCCCACCGCATTTCTGTCTTCCAATTCCTGTAGATTTTCAAATTCCGCATTATATATGTTATATTACTATTTTTCGTACAACCCACAGTTTCCGAGAAAATTGAGAAAACGTTGTTTTATAACTCATTTTGCTCGAATATCTTCTAAACTACTTATCCCACCGCATTTCTGTCTTCCAATTCCAGTAGATTTTCACATTCCGCATCATTTATGTTATATTACGTTTTTTCTTACAACCCACGGTTCCCGTGAAAATTGAGAAAACGTGGTTTTTAAACTGATTTTGCTCGAATATCTTCTAAACTACTTATCCCACCGCATTTCTGTTTGACAATTCCTGTAGATTTTCACATTCCGCATTTTTTATGTCACATTACTTTTTTTCGTACAATCCACAGTTTCCGAGAAAATTGAGAAAACGTTGTTTTATAACTCATTTTGCTCGAATATCTTCTAAACTACTTATCCCACCGCATTTCTGTTTGACAATTCCTGTAGATTTTCACATTCCGCATTTTTTATGTCACATTACTTTTTTTCGTACAATCCACAGTTTCCGAGAAAATTGAGAAGACGTTGTTTTATAACTCATTTTGCTCGAATATCTTCTAAACTACTTATCCCACCGCATTTCTGTCTTCCAATTCCAGTAGATTTTCACATTCCGCATTTTTTATGTCACATTACTTTTTTTCGTACAATCCACAGTTTCCGAGAAAATTGAGAAAACGTTGTTTTATAACTCATTTTGCTCGAATATCTTCTAAACTACTTATCCCACCGCATTTCTGTTTGACAATTCCTGTAGATTTCCACATTCCGCATTTTTTATGTCACATTACTTTTTTTCGTACAATCCACAGTTTCCGAGAAAATTGAGAAAACGTTGTTTTATAACTCATTTTGCTCGAATATCTTCTAAACTACTTATCCCACCGCATTTCTGTCTTCCAATTCCTGTAGATTTTCAAATTCCGCATTATATATGTTATATTACTATTTTTCGTACAACCCACGGTTCCCGTGAAAATTGAGAAAACGTGGTTTTTATACTCATTTTGCTCGAATATCTTCTAAACTACTTATCCCACCGCATTTCTGTTTGACAATTCCTGTAGATTTTCACATTCCGCATCTTTTATGTCATATTACTTTTTTCGTACAACCCACGGTTCCCGAGAAAATTGAGAAACGTTGTTTTTAAACTCATTTTGCTCGAATATCTTCTAAACTACTTATCCCACCGCATTTCTGTCTTCCAATTCCAGTAGATTTTCACATTCCGCATTATTTATGTTATATTACGTTTTTTCTTACAACCCACGGTTCCCGTGAAAATTGAGAAAACGTGGTTTTTAAACTCATTTTGCTCGAATATCTTCTAAACTACTTATCCCACCGCATTTCTGTTTGACAATTCCTGTAGATTTTCACATTCCGCATTTTTTATGTCACATTACTTTTTTTTCGTACGATCCACAGTTTCCGAGAAAATTGAGAAAACGTTGTTTTTACACTCATTTTGCTCGAATATCTTCTAAACTACTTATCCCACCGCATTTCTCTTTGACAATTCCTGTATATTTTCACGTTCCGCATTATTTATGTTATATTACTTTTTTTCTTACAGCCCACGGTTGCCGAGAAAATTGAGAAAACGTTTTTTTTAAACTCATTTTGCTCGAATATCTTCTAAACTACTTATCCCACCGCATTTCTGTTTGACAATTCCTGTAGATTTTCACATTCCGCATCTTTTATGTCATATTACTTTTTTCGTACAACCCACGGTTCCCGAGAAAATTGAGAAAACGTTGTTTTTAAACTCATTTTGCTCGAATATCTTCGAAACTACTTATCCCACCGCATTTCTGTCTTCCAATTCCAGTAGATATTCACATTCCGCATTTTTTATGTCACATTACTTTTTTTCGTACAATCCACAGTTTCCGAGAAAATTGAGAAAACGTTGTTTTATAACTCATTTTGCTCGAATATCTTCTAAACTACTTATCCCACCGCATTTCTGTTTGACAATTCCTGTAGATTTTCACATTCCGCATTTTTTATGTCACATTACTTTTTTCGTACAATCCACAGTTTCCGAGAAAATTGAGAAAACGTTGTTTTATAACTCATTTTGCTCGAATATCTTCTAAACTACTTATCCCACCGCATTTCTGTCTTCCAATTCCTGTAGACTTTCAAATTCCGCATTATATATGTTATATTACTATTTTTCGTACAACCCACGGTTCCCGTGAAAATTGAGAAAACGTTGTTTTATAACTCATTTTGCTCGAATATCTTCTAAACTACTTATCCCACCGCATTTCTCTTTGACAATTCCTGTATATTTTCACGTTCCGCATTATTTATGTTATATTACTTTTTTTCTTACAGCCCACGGTTGCCGAGAAAATTGAGAAAACGTTTTTTTTAAACTCATTTTGCTCGAATATCTTCTAAACTACTTATCCCACCGCATTTCTGTTTGACAATTCCTGTAGATTTTCACATTCCGCATCTTTTATGTCATATTACTTTTTTCTTACAGCCCACGGTTGCCGAGAAAATTGAGAAAACGTTGTTTTTAAACTCATTTTGCTCGAATATCTTCTAAACTACTTATCCCACCGCATTTCTGTTTGACAATTCCAGTAGATTTTCACATTCCGCATCTTTTATGTGATATTACTTTTTTCGTACAACCCACGGTTCCCGAGAAAATTGAGAAAACGTTGTTTTATAACTCATTTTGCTCGAATATCTTCTAAACTACTTATCCCACCGCATTTCTGTTTGACAATTCCTGTAGATTTTCACATTCCGCATTTTTTATGTCACATTACTTTTTTTCGTACAATCCACAGTTTCCGAGAAAAATGAGAAAACGTTGTTTTATAACTCATTTTGCTCGAATATCTTCTAAACTACTTATCCCACCGCATTTCTGTCTTCCAATTCCTGTAGATTTTCAAATTCCGCATTATATATGTTATATTACTATTTTTCGTACAACCCACAGTTTCCGAGAAAATTGAGAAAACGTTGTTTATAACTCATTTTGCTCGAATATCTTCTAAACTACTTATCCCACCGCATTTCTGTCTTCCAATTCCAGTAGATTTTCACATTCCGCATCATTTATGTTATATTACGTTTTTTCTTACATCCCACGGTTCCCGTGAAAATTGAGAAAACGTGGTTTTTAAACTGATTTTGCTCGAATATCTTCTAAACTACTTATCCCACCGCATTTCTGTTTGACAATTCCTGTAGATTTTCACATTCCGCATTTTTTATGTCACATTACTTTTTTTCGTACAATCCACAGTTTCCGAGAAAATTGAGAAAACGTTGTTTTATAACTCATTTTGCTCGAATATCTTCTAAACTACTTATCCCACCGCATTTCTGTTTGACAATTCCTGTAGATTTTCACATTCCGCATTTTTTATGTCACATTACTTTTTTTCGTACAATCCACAGTTTCCGAGAAAATTGAGAAGACGTTGTTTTATAACTCATTTTGCTCGAATATCTTCTAAACTACTTATCCCACCGCATTTCTCTTTGACAATTCCTGTATATTTTCACGTTCCGCATTATTTATGTTATATTACTTTTTTTCTTACAGCCCACGGTTGCCGAGAAAATTGAGAAAACGTTTTTTTTAAAACTCATTTTGCTCGAATATCTTCTAAACTACTTATCCCACCGCATTTCTGTTTGACAATTCCTGTAGATTTTCACATTCCGCATCTTTTATGTCATATTACTTTTTTCGTACAACCCACGGTTCCCGAGAAAATTGAGAAAACGTTGTTTTTAAACTCATTTTGCTCGAATATCTTCTAAACTACTTATCCCACCGCATTTCTGTCTTCCAATTCCAGTAGATTTTCACATTCCGCATTTTTTATGTCACATTACTTTTTTTCGTACAATCCACAGTTTCCGAGAAAATTGAGAAAACGTTGTTTTATAACTCATTTTGCTCGAATATCTTCTAAACTACTTATCCCACCGCATTTCTGTTTGACAATTCCTGTAGATTTTCACATTCCGCATTTTTTATGTCACATTACTTTTTTTCGTACAATCCACAGTTTCCGAGAAAATTGAGAAAACGTTGTTTTATAACTCATTTTGCTCGAATATCTTCTAAACTACTTATCCCACCGCATTTCTGTTTGACAATTCCTGTAGATTTTCACATTCCGCATTTTTTATGTCACATTACTTTTTTTCGTACAATCCACAGTTTCCGAGAAAATTGAGAAAACGTTGTTTTATAACTCATTTTGCTCGAATATCTTCTAAACTACTTATCCCACCGCATTTCTCTTTGACAATTCCTGTATATTTTCACGTTCCGCATTATTTATGTTATATTACTTTTTTTCTTACAGCCCACGGTTGCCGAGAAAATTGAGAAAACGTTTTTTTTAAACTCATTTTGCTCGAATATCTTCTAAACTACTTATCCCACCGCATTTCTGTTTGACAATTCCTGTAGATTTTCACATTCCGCATCTTTTATGTCATATTACTTTTTTCTTACAGCCCACGGTTGCCGAGAAAATTGAGAAAACGTTGTTTTTAAACTCATTTTGCTCGAATATCTTCTAAACTACTTATCCCACCGCATTTCTGTTTGACAATTCCAGTAGATTTTCACATTCCGCATCTTTTATGTGATATTACTTTTTTCGTACAACCCACGTTTCCCGAGAAAATTGAGAAAACGTTGTTTTTAAACTCATTCTGCTCGAATATCTTCTAAACTACTTATCCCACCGCATTTCTGTCTTCCAATTCCAGTAGATTTTCACATTCCGCATTTTTTCGTACAATCCACAGTTTCCGAGAAAATTGAGAAAACGTTGTTTTATAACTCATTTTGCTCGAATATCTTCTAAACTACTTATCCCACCGCATTTCTGTTTGACAATTCCTGTAGATTTTCACATTCCGCATTTTTTATGTCACATTACTTTTTTTCGTACAATCCACAGTTTCCGAGAAAATTGAGAAAACGTTGTTTTATAACTCATTTTGCTCGAATATCTTCTAAACTACTTATCCCACCGCATTTCTGTCTTCCAATTCCTGTAGATTTTCAAATTCCGCATTATATATGTTATATTACTATTTTTCGTACAACCCACAGTTTCCGAGAAAATTGAGAAAACGTTGTTTTATAACTCATTTTGCTCGAATATCTTCTAAACTACTTATCCCACCGCATTTCTGTCTTCCAATTCCAGTAGATTTTCACATTCCGCATCATTTATGTTATATTACGTTTTTTCTTACAACCCACGGTTCCCGTGAAAATTGAGAAAACGTGGTTTTTAAACTGATTTTGCTCGAATATCTTCTAAACTACTTATCCCACCGCATTTCTGTTTGACAATTCCTGTAGATTTTCACATTCCGCATTTTTTATGTCACATTACTTTTTTTCGTACAATCCACAGTTTCCGAGAAAATTGAGAAAACGTTGTTTTATAACTCATTTTGCTCGAATATCTTCTAAACTACTTATCCCACCGCATTTCTGTTTGACAATTCCTGTAGATTTTCACATTCCGCATTTTTTATGTCACATTACTTTTTTTCGTACAATCCACAGTTTCCGAGAAAATTGAGAAGACGTTGTTTTATAACTCATTTTGCTCGAATATCTTCTAAACTACTTATCCCACCGCATTTCTGTCTTCCAATTCCAGTAGATTTTCACATTCCGCATTTTTTATGTCACATTACTTTTTTTCGTACAATCCACAGTTTCCGAGAATATTGAGAAAACGTTGTTTTATAACTCATTTTGCTCGAATATCTTCTAAACTACTTATCCCACCGCATTTCTGTTTGACAATTCCTGTAGATTTTCACATTCCGCATTTTTTATGTCACATTACTTTTTTTCGTACAATCCACAGTTTCCGAGAAAATTGAGAAAACGTTGTTTTATAACTCATTTTGCTCGAATATCTTCTAAACTACTTATCCCACCGCATTTCTGTCTTCCAATTCCTGTAGATTTTCAAATTCCGCATTATATATGTTATATTACTATTTTTCGTACAACCCACGGTTCCCGTGAAAATTGAGAAAACGTGGTTTTTATACTCATTTTGCTCGAATATCTTCTAAACTACTTATCCCACCGCATTTCTGTTTGACAATTCCTGTAGATTTTCACATTCCGCATCTTTTATGTCATATTACTTTTTTCGTACAACCCACGGTTCCCGAGAAAATTGAGAAACGTTGTTTTTAAACTCATTTTGCTCGAATATCTTCTAAACTACTTATCCCACCGCATTTCTGTCTTCCAATTCCAGTAGATTTTCACATTCCGCATTATTTATGTTATATTACGTTTTTTCTTACAACCCACGGTTCCCGTGAAAATTGAGAAAACGTGGTTTTTAAACTCATTTTGCTCGAATATCTTCTAAACTACTTATCCCACCGCATTTCTGTTTGACAATTCCTGTAGATTTTCACATTCCGCATTTTTTATGTCACATTACTTTTTTTTCGTACGATCCACAGTTTCCGAGAAAATTGAGAAAACGTTGTTTTATAACTCATTTTGCTCGAATATCTTCTAAACTACTTATCCCACCGCATTTCTGTTTGACAATTCCTGTAGATTTTCACATTCCGCATTTTTTATGTCACATTACTTTTTTCGTACAATCCACAGTTTCCGAGAAAATTGAGAAAACGTTGTTTTATAACTCATTTTGCTCGAATATCTTCTAAACTACTTATCCCACCGCATTTCTGTCTTCCAATTCCTGTAGATTTTCAAATTCCGCATTATATATGTTATATTACTATTTTTCGTACAACCCACGGTTCCCGTGAAAATTGAGAAAACGTTGTTTTATAACTCATTTTGCTCGAATATCTTCTAAACTACTTATCCCACCGCATTTCTCTTTGACAATTCCTGTATATTTTCACGTTCCGCATTATTTATGTTATATTACTTTTTTTCTTACAGCCCACGGTTGCCGAGAAAATTGAGAAAACGTTTTTTTTAAACTCATTTTGCTCGAATATCTTCTAAACTACTTATCCCACCGCATTTCTGTTTGACAATTCCTGTAGATTTTCACATTCCGCATCTTTTATGTCATATTACTTTTTTCTTACAGCCCACGGTTGCCGAGAAAATTGAGAAAACGTTGTTTTTAAACTCATTTTGCTCGAATATCTTCTAAACTACTTATCCCACCGCATTTCTGTTTGACAATTCCAGTAGATTTTCACATTCCGCATCTTTTATGTGATATTACTTTTTTCGTACAACCCACGGTTCCCGAGAAAATTGAGAAAACGTTGTTTTTAAACTCATTCTGCTCGAATATCTTCTAAACTACTTATCCCACCGCATTTCTGTCTTCCAATTCCAGTAGATTTTCACATTCCGCATTTTTTCGTACAATCCACAGTTTCCGAGAAAATTGAGAAAACGTTGTTTTATAACTCATTTTGCTCGAATATCTTCTAAACTACTTATCCCACCGCATTTCTGTTTGACAATTCCTGTAGATTTTCACATTCCGCATTTTTTATGTCACATTACTTTTTTTCGTACAATCCACAGTTTCCGAGAAAATTGAGAAAACGTTGTTTTATAACTCATTTTGCTCGAATATCTTCTAAACTACTTATCCCACCGCATTTCTGTCTTCCAATTCCTGTAGATTTTCAAATTCCGCATTATATATGTTATATTACTATTTTTCGTACAACCCACAGTTTCCGAGAAAATTGAGAAAACGTTGTTTTATAACTCATTTTGCTCGAATATCTTCTAAACTACTTATCCCACCGCATTTCTGTCTTCCAATTCCAGTAGATTTTCACATTCCGCATCATTTATGTTATATTACGTTTTTTCTTACAACCCACGGTTCCCGTGAAAATTGAGAAAACGTGGTTTTTAAACTCATTTTGCTCGAATATCTTCTAAACTACTTATCCCACCGCATTTCTGTTTGACAATTCCTGTAGATTTTCACATTCCGCATTTTTTATGTCACATTACTTTTTTTCGTACAATCCACAGTTTCCGAGAAAATTGAGAAAACGTTGTTTTATAACTCATTTTGCTCGAATATCTTCTAAACTACTTATCCCACCGCATTTCTGTTTGACAATTCCTGTAGATTTTCACATTCCGCATTTTTTATGTCACATTACTTTTTTTCGTACAATCCACAGTTTCCGAGAAAATTGAGAAGACGTTGTTTTATAACTCATTTTGCTCGAATATCTTCTAAACTACTTATCCCACCGCATTTCTGTCTTCCAATTCCAGTAGATTTTCACATTCCGCATTTTTTATGTCACATTACTTTTTTTCGTACAATCCACAGTTTCCGAGAAAATTGAGAAAACGTTGTTTTATAACTCATTTTGCTCGAATATCTTCTAAACTACTTATCCCACCGCATTTCTGTTTGACAATTCCTGTAGATTTTCACATTCCGCATTTTTTATGTCACATTACTTTTTTTCGTACAATCCACAGTTTCCGAGAAAATTGAGAAAACGTTGTTTTATAACTCATTTTGCTCGAATATCTTCTAAACTACTTATCCCACCGCATTTCTGTCTTCCAATTCCTGTAGATTTTCAAATTCCGCATTATATATGTTATATTACTATTTTTCGTACAACCCACGGTTCCCGTGAAAATTGAGAAAACGTGGTTTTTATACTCATTTTGCTCGAATATCTTCTAAACTACTTATCCCACCGCATTTCTGTTTGACAATTCCTGTAGATTTTCACATTCCGCATCTTTTATGTCATATTACTTTTTTCGTACAACCCACGGTTCCCGAGAAAATTGAGAAAACGTTGTTTTTAAACTCATTTTGCTCGAATATCTTCTAAACTACTTATCCCACCGCATTTCTGTCTTCCAATTCCAGTAGATTTTCACATTCCGCATTATTTATGTTATATTACGTTTTTTCTTACAACCCACGGTTCCCGTGAAAATTGAGAAAACGTGGTTTTTAAACTCATTTTGCTCGAATATCTTCTAAACTACTTATCCCACCGCATTTCTGTTTGACAATTCCTGTAGATTTTCACATTCCGCATTTTTTATGTCACATTACTTTTTTTTCGTACGATCCACAGTTTCCGAGAAAATTGAGAAAACGTTGTTTTTACACTCATTTTGCTCGAATATCTTCTAAACTACTTATCCCACCGCATTTCTCTTTGACAATTCCTGTATATTTTCACGTTCCGCATTATTTATGTTATATTACTTTTTTTCTTACAGCCCACGGTTGCCGAGAAAATTGAGAATACGTTTTTTTTAAACTCATTTTGCTCGAATATCTTCTAAACTACTTATCCCACCGCATTTCTGTTTGACAATTCCTGTAGATTTTCACATTCCGCATCTTTTATGTCATATTACTTTTTTCGTACAACCCACGGTTCCCGAGAAAATTGAGAAAACGTTGTTTTTAAACTCATTTTGCTCGAATATCTTCTAAACTACTTATCCCACCGCATTTCTGTCTTCCAATTCCAGTAGATTTTCACATTCCGCATTTTTTATGTCACATTACTTTTTTTCGTACAATCCACAGTTTCCGAGAAAATTGAGAAAACGTTGTTTTATAACTCATTTTGCTCGAATATCTTCTAAACTACTTATCCCACCGCATTTCTGTTTGACAATTCCTGTAGATTTTCACATTCCGCATTTTTTATGTCACATTACTTTTTTCGTACAATCCACAGTTTCCGAGAAAATTGAGAAAACGTTGTTTTATAACTCATTTTGCTCGAATATCTTCTAAACTACTTATCCCACCGCATTTCTGTCTTCCAATTCCTGTAGATTTTCAAATTCCGCATTATATATGTTATATTACTATTTTTCGTACAACCCACGGTTCCCGTGAAAATTGAGAAAACGTGGTTTTTATACTCATTTTGCTCGAATATCTTCTAAACTACTTATCCCACCGCATTTCTGTCTTCCATTTCCAGTAGATTTTCACATTCCGCATTATTTATGTTATATTACGTTTTTTCTTACAACCCACGGTTCCCGTGAAAATTGAGAAAACGTGGTTTTTAAACTCATTTTGCTCGAATATCTTCTAAACTACTTATCCCACCGCATTTCTGTTTGACAATTCCTGTAGATTTTCACATTCCGCATTTTTTATGTGTAACAAACCTGCACTAGGCAAGCTTGTTACGAACAGCTGATCTCCGAAAGAGCCCGAGGTTCCCCGAAACCCACCGAGCCACACCGGCGTAAACAACACTTCTCCGAAACTCCTTGATCAAAGTGTCATCCACCAAAAACCAAAATATACGCAAAACCCAGTAGAAAAACCATAGAACACACCTTACCTCACCACCAACCCTCACCTCCAAACAGGACATTTTGGGGAGTATAAAAGGCCTCCGAAATATGCCAAATTATCGCAGTCCTGCTTAGGCGACCTAAGCATTTACCGCGCACCAGGTACCCGATCCTCCGACGACGACGTCGTAGCCAGTCCACCGTAAAATACTGCTCCTTCAACGAGACGTTGAGACCAGCCCGCCGGAATCTCCAGTTCCTGCACACCACGTAAGACATCGTTCCCTCGACGAAGACGTCGATCACGATATCGAGGATCCCCCGTAAAACCACTCCTGCGACGAAGACGTCGACACCAGTACCGACTACCTCCAGTAGCACCGCTCCCTCGACGAAGACGTCGACCCCTGACACCCGCTCCTGTGACGAGACGTCACCTCCAACACTCCGAACCCCTCTGTCACCGCTCCTGTGACGAGACGTCACCTCCTGCACCGAACCCCGTTCAAACACCGTTCCTGTGACGAGACGTCACTCCTCGCTCGTTCAAGCACCGCTCCTGTGACGAGACGTCACCCCCGTGCACCGAACCGTTCAAACACCGTTCCTGTGACGAGACGTCACCCCCTTGCACCGAACCCCCGTTCAAACACCGTTCCTGTGACGAGACGTCACCCCCTTGCACCAAACCCCGTTCGAACACCGTTCCTGTGACGAGACGTCACCCCCTTGCACCGAACCCCCGGCCAAGCACCGTGTCCCGTGACGGGACGTCACCCCTGACACCGAACCCCGGTAACGTCGGTCCTACGAAACCCGCTATCTACCTCTCCACGGCGATCCTGCGATCACCACCCAGTATCACCGTAATTACGAGGTGGCGAGCTAGCTTTATCACGAAACACCGTCTTGTTTATTTCGTACCACTTCACCACGTCTTCCCGCTCCGGCCCGCACTACGCGAACCCCGGCACGGCGAGCTATTCCCGCACTAAGAAAACTCCGGACGGAAAGAACCGATCACGCGAGAAAGCGGCCCCGTTACATGGCGCCCGAACAGGGACCTGGTGAAAAGAACACACGACGAAAATAAAAACAAGGCGACGAAACCGAAGGAATTTTTTTTAGGTTACCAGGCACGCGTGTTGTCGCGCGCGAATAACAGGTGATACACACGCCGCCGGGTGTCGTTACGCCGCGACAAGACCGCTCGCGACAAGACCGCTCGCGACAAGTACGCGACGCGACATCTCTGGTGTACCCACGGTACCCCGCCCCGGGCCGCGGATAATTTTCAAACACGGCAGGGCATGCCGAAGAAATCGTCACTGCGCCCCACGCCTGCACGAATCCTCGCAAACCTCCGACGACACAAACTACCAATCACCGGAACGTCGGAGGACCGACGGCAACGCTGGAAAGAATATCTAGCCCGGCAAATTTCCCCACCTCGCACAATGAATGACACGGACAGACCAACGCCCTTTGCGGCCAACCTGCAGCCCGGCCCCAGCCAGCCAGCCACCTACCCGTTCTCCGAATTACTGGATCCTTGCAGAAACATTGACCGCATGCGAAAATGGGGACATACGACCGACGGAAAAGACCCTTATGCATTCGTCGAAAGAATCGACGAATTACAGGCAACATACCGACTCTCTGACGCCGAACTCCTCCGCGGGCTGCCCGAATTATTACGAGGGGAAGCTCAAAACTGGTTCCGCAACAACCGCTCCCAGATACGCTCCTGGACACAATGCATGGAGAAATTCATCGAACATTTCTCACCCAACAAAACGCGGCTACAACGGGAACGCGAGGCCCGCGAACGGGTGCAAAAACCCAACGAACCAATCATAACCTACGTGAACGCCATTATGACTCTCCTACGACGGGCCGGCATAGCAGAGGAGGACCACCTAGAAATCATATTCGAAAATATGATTCCCGATTATATGATCGCCATCGACCCCGACCGCCTAAAGAACATCGACGATCTGATTCGACAGGCGCAACGGATCGAAAGAGCAAGTGAACGGAAAAGACAGTACGCCCGGCCGTTCCTCCGAACCACCGCTGCGATAACCAGCAAGGACCAACCAACGACCACCGAACGACCACTCGACACCATCGAGGACCAACTCGCCCGTCTAAGCTTGACGTCGGGAAACGAGGTAAGCTCGATCCCAGTAGACACCTACCACCGGAGCACACATTGCTGGCGCTGCAAACAACGAGGCCACGACCGATTTGAATGCAGAAACAAGTACAGGCGTTTCTGCTCACGCTGCGGTCGCGACGGAGTGCTGACCCGGGAGTGCCACCCTCCGGGAAACGGACCAAGGGACTCGACGCAGACGGGCAACCGCCAGTCCCGTGTATAAAGTACACCCCACGCCCGTTCATCAGGATAAAAGTCCTCGGACGAGAAGTCGAGGCATTATTAGACACAGGGTCGCAGATCTCGTGCATCAACGAAGAAGTTAAGGAATGGGCACAAGAACAAGGCCTCCAGACCAACCCACGAACTGGCATGATCTCATTGGCAGACGGATCCGACACACAGCCCGCCGGCACCATCCGACTCCCGTTTTCAAACGACGAGCAAACCTGGACACATGAATTCACCGTCCTACCGAATATGGGACCACCGGTATTACTCGGAATTCAAGCAATAGCAGACATGAACCTGGAACTGAAGCCACCTCCCGACATCGCCTCCTGGCCTGCCTACTGCAGGGCCGAGCCCTGCCTCCAAGTAGGCCTCCGAAGACCACGGGAAACCGACCAAGCCCAACTCCAGGCCTTTCTAGAAGACGAAATGGGAAAATTCGAAACCGTCCCAGGGCGCACCACCCTTATCCAACACCGAATCAAACTTATGGACGAGACGCCCATTAAGCAGCGATACCGGCCACGAAACCCAGCCATGCAAGCCGTAATCAACGAAGAAGTGGACAAGATGAGGAAGGAAGGAGTAATCGAACCATCCAGCAGCCCATGGAGCTCTCCCGTAGTAGTGGTCAAAAAGAAAGGCGGCAAACCCCGATTTTGTGTCGACTTCCGGAAACTAAACGAACGAACGGAAAAAGACGCCTACCCGTTGCCACATATACAGGCCACCCTCGACAAGCTACGAGGAGCAAGGTTCCTGACCACCCTCGACCTTAAAAATGGTTACTGGCAAGTACCGCTAGAACGCGCCAGCCGACCCCTCACCGCCTTTACCGTTCCGGGTAAGGGGCTATTCCAGTTTACCGTCATGCCGTTCGGACTACACTCCGCGCCAGCCACCTTCCAACGGCTGCTGGACCAAATCATCGGTCCCGAGCTCGAACCTTACGCGTTCGCATACCTCGACGACATTATTATCGTCAGCAGGACGTTTAAAGAACACTTACGGCACCTCCGAGAAGTATTCCACCGTCTACGTACCGCCGGGCTGCGACTAAACCCGGATAAGTGCCGCTTCTGCGTCGACAGTCTACGATATTTAGGCCATATAGTCGACCAGCAAGGCATCCGGACCGACCCCGAGAAAACCAGCGCAATCGCCCAGCTCGCCACACCAAAGACGATACGAGAAATCCGAAGATTCCACGGTATGGCATCGTGGTACCGGCGTTTCATCCCGAACTTCGCGGAGCTTATGGAACCGCTGACACAGCTCACCAGAAAAAACGCGAAGTGGAAATGGACAGAAATAGAGGAAAACGCCTTCCAGAAAATGAAGGACAAACTCATCGCCGCACCGATATTGGCTTGCCCGAACTTCAACGAGCCGTTCACCCTGCAAACAGATGCCAGCGATCATGGGCTCGGAATCGTCCTCACACAGGGACCAGACGACAACGAGAGGGTTATCGCCTACGCCAGCCATACGCTGAGCGCAACCGAGCGCAATTACAGCGCCACGGAAAAGGAATGCCTCGCCGTAGTCTGGGGCATCCGGAAAATGAAGCCATACCTGGAAGGCTACCACTTCACGGTGGTCACAGACCACCAGGCACTAAGATGGCTCCGCCAGATTGACAACCCGACCGGCCGACTCGCCCGATGGGCCCTGGAATTGCAACAGTTTGACTTCACCGTCAAATACCGACCCGGGAAACTAAACCATGTAGCAGACACGTTGTCCAGAATCGAACCTGCACCGGGCGTAAGCCTGTTACGGCCAAAACAACGCACCGACACATGGTACGAGAAAAAAATAGCCGCCGTCCGAGAGAACCCCGCATCAGAACCGGAATACCGGATCCATGACGGAAAATTGCAACGCCACATATTGCACCAGCTCGACTACAACGAGCCCGAACCCGGATCCGCATGGAAATTATGCGTACCCATAAACGAACGGGAAACGCTCCTCCAGCAATACCACGACGACCCCACGGCCGGGCACCTAGGAGTGGCAAAAACAATCGTCCGGCTCGCACAGAGATTCTATTGGCCGGGCATGTTTCGGGAAACCGCCCGATACGTACGAGGATGTACGAACTGCCAGCAGTACAAATCACCCCCGCTAGCACCACCGGGGCAGCTACACGCCAACCCAGGGACACAACCGTGGCACACGGTTTCAGTAGACCTCGTCGGCCCACTACCACGATCCCGTCGGGGACACATATGGTTACTGGTGGCGCTGGATCGCTTTACCAAATGGGTTGAACTAACACCCCTACGAAAGGCAACCAGTAGCGCCGTGGCCGCCGCTATCCAAAAAGATATCATACTACGACACGGCGCCCCGCAGACAATAATCTCCGACAACGGACGACAATTTATCGGGGAACCGTTCACCAGCATGCTACGCACCGCGGGCGTCGAACACCGGCGCACGCCACCCTACTCTCCGCAATGTAACCCGGTAGAAAGAGCCTACAAAGTGGTCAAGACGATGCTCGCCCAGTACACCGGAGACCGACACGACCGATGGGACGAAAAAGTGGACGAAGTCAGGTTCGCCATAAACACGGCATGGCATGAATCCACCGGGTACAGTCCAGCCTACCTGAACCACGGCCGAGAACTCCGAGTCCCCGGACACACAGCAACCGGAACCACGCCCGACAGACCGCAGGCCCGGTGGAAAAATCTCCACGAGGCACAAGAACTAGCAAAACTACACCTGGCCCAAGCATTCGGACGCCAGGCCAAATACTATAACCTGAGACACCGGAACTGGAGGCCAACAGTAGGAGATAGAGTCTGGAAAAAGGAACATACCCTGTCAGACAAAGGGGCGGGCATCACCGCAAAGCTCGCCCCCAAATACAGCGGACCATACACAGTGGAACGCATCATATCACCGGTCATTGTCGACCTGCGAGACAGCCGCGGCAAATGGACAAGACATATACATATACAGGACCTGAAACCCGAGGCAAACTCGGATCCAGACACCGCCCAAACGGACGGAAAAAGTACACCCGAACCGGTCCCCTCCACCTTAACGGTCCCGACCACTCCCGATTCCCCCGAACGCCGCCGTCGCGGACGCCCCAGAAAAAATGCTCAAATTTCTTATGTTCACAGGAAAATGGATACAGACTTCTACGAAGGACTCGTAGGCCTCTTCAGTGACGCCGAAGAAGACGGGCTACAAACACCACCCCCGCCAAGAACACCTGAGCCAACGATCGAACCAGCCGACAGCAAACCTGACCCCAGCCAACCATCACTAGCAGAACCGACAACAACCAAGGAACACCACACCGAACCAACCCCCGACACGCCACCAACAGAACCCATCACCCCTGCCCCCGTAATGCCCACCCCCGCACCACCGAGAGATCAACCTGCAACCACAAAGGCGCCTGACAAAACACACGAAACATGGGAAGAAATAACGAGGGGTAAGGCTACACGACCACGACCGGTCACCACGTCCAAGCGACAGGGGGTGGACGGCAACAACAACGTCACACCACGCAACAAACCAACCATCCGGTCGATCACGACCATACGACCGGTCGGATGGTTGCAAACCAAACCAGGCCTCCCCACACCGAACGAAGCCGTAGGCCCCACAGCCATATCCGAACACCGCCGGATGGCAGGCCACGAATTCGAGGGGGGCATGCCAGGAAACTTGCCGGAAAAACCAAACTGGTGGCCCGACGGACTGACCCTACCACCACCCGGGCAGTACCGCCAGGCAGAGAAACGAAGAAGGCGAGCTCTGACACCGAACCACCCCGGCCCTTCACCCGCCAGTCGACCGAAAGTCTCGGTACAAATACCCATATCAATATGGAGAAGCTTACAAGCACTGCAGATCAAACCACGCCAAAACCCGACAAAACCCGCACCAGAACCGATCACGATTGATCTCACCGACACAAACAGCCAGGACGAACGAGACAGCCAGGAGATCCCGAACATAGCCACATTGCCACCCATACCGTACGAAGGGGAATATAGACCCTGCAGCACGAAATGGTTTCCCCTACCGACAGGCCAGCAAGTCGAGGTACCACAGCGGTTCATCGTAGCCCGAGAATTCTGGGTAAACACCGACACAGAACGATGGGTCCTACTATTCACACGTCAAGGGACTCTGAGACGGTGCCGACTACGACCGACCTCAAAAAAAACATCGATAACACATATGTACAGAAATAACTTATACATTCGCTTATACAAATAAAAATGATACTACTGTACCACAACTATATGTAAATAAAGAGCCGCGCTTACTCGCTCACCCGAAGAAAGAGAGGGGTGTAACAAACCTGCACTAGGCAAGCTTGTTACGAACAGCTGATCTCCGAAAGAGCCCGAGGTTCCCCGAAACCCACCGAGCCACACCGGCGTAAACAACACTTCTCCGAAACTCCTTGATCAAAGTGTCATCCACCAAAAACCAAAATATACGCAAAACCCAGTAGAAAAACCATAGAACACACCTTACCTCACCACCAACCCTCACCTCCAAACAGGACATTTTGGGGAGTATAAAAGGCCTCCGAAATATGCCAAATTATCGCAGTCCTGCTTAGGCGACCTAAGCATTTACCGCGCACCAGGTACCCGATCCTCCGACGACGACGTCGTAGCCAGTCCACCGTAAAATACTGCTCCTTCAACGAGACGTTGAGACCAGCCCGCCGGAATCTCCAGTTCCTGCACACCACGTAAGACATCGATCCCTCGACGAAGACGTCGATCACGATATCGAGGATCCCCCGTAAAACCACTCCTGCGAAGAAGACGTCGACACCAGTACCGACTACCTCCAGTAGCACCGCTCCCTCGACGAAGACGTCGACCCCTGACACCCGCTCCTGTGACGAGACGTCACCTCCAACACTCCGAACCCCTCTGTCACCGCTCCTGTGACGAGACGTCACCTCCTGCACCGAACCCCGTTCAAACACCGTTCCTGTGACGAGACGTCACTCCTCGCTCGTTCAAGCACCGCTCCTGTGACGAGACGTCACCCCCGTGCACCGAACCGTTCAAACACCGTTCCTGTGACGAGACGTCACCCCCTTGCACCGAACCCCCGTTCAAACACCGTTCCTGTGACGAGACGTCACCCCCTTGCACCAAACCCCGTTCGAACACCGTTCCTGTGACGAGACGTCACCCCCTTGCACCGAACCCCCGGCCAAGCACCGTGTCCCGTGACGGGACGTCACCCCTGACACCGAACCCCGGTAACGTCGGTCCTACGAAACCCGCTATCTACCTCTCCACGGCGATCCTGCGATCACCACCCAGTATCACCGTAATTACGAGGTGGCGAGCTAGCTTTATCACGAAACACCGTCTTGTTTATTTCGTACCACTTCACCACGTCTTCCCGCTCCGGCCCGCACTACGCGAACCCCGGCACGGCGAGCTATTCCCGCACTAAGAAAACTCCGGACGGAAAGAACCGATCACGCGAGAAAGCGGCCCCGTTACATATGTCACATTACTTTTTTTTCGTACGATCCACAGTTTCCGAGAAAATTGAGAAAACGTTGTTTTTACACTCATTTTGCTCGAATATCTTCTAAACTACTTATCCCACCGCATTTCTCTTTGACAATTCCTGTATATTTTCACGTTCCGCATTATTTATGTTATATTACTTTTTTTCTTACAGCCCACGGTTGCCGAGAAAATTGAGAAAACGTTTTTTTCAAACTCATTTTGCTCGAATATCTTCTAAACTACTTATCCCACCGCATTTCTGTTTGACAATTCCTGTAGATTTTCACATTCCGCATCTTTTATGTCATATTACTTTTTTCGTACAACCCACGGTTCCCGAGAAAATTGAGAAAACGTTGTTTTTAAACTCATTTTGCTCGAATATCTTCTAAACTACTTATCCCACCGCATTTCTGTCTTCCAATTCCAGTAGATTTTCACATTCCGCATTATTTATGTTATATTACGTTTTTTCTTACAACCCACGGTTCCCGTGAAAATTGAGAAAACGTGGTTTTTAAACTCATTTTGCTCGAATATCTTCTAAACTACTTATCCCACCGCATTTCTGTTTGACAATTCCTGTAGATTTTCACATTCGGCATTTTTTATGTCACATTACTTTTTTTTCGTACGATCCACAGTTTCCGAGAAAATTGAGAAAACGTTGTTTTTACACTCATTTTGCTCGAATATCTTCTAAACTACTTATCCCACCGCATTTCTCTTTGACAATTCCTGTATATTTTCACGTTCCGCATTATTTATGTTATATTACTTTTTTTCTTACAGCCCACGGTTGCCGAGAAAATTGAGAAAACGTTTTTTTTAAACTCATTTTGCTCGAATATCTTCTAAACTACTTATCCCACCGCATTTCTCTTTGACAATTCCTGTATATTTTCACGTTCCGCATTATTTATGTTATATTACTTTTTTTCTTACAGCCCACGGTTGCCGAGAAAATTGAGAAAACGTTTTTTTTAAACTCATTTTGCTCGAATATCTTCTAAACTACTTATCCCACCGCATTTCTGTTTGACAATTCCTGTAGATTTTCACATTCCGCATCTTTTATGTCATATTACTTTTTTCGTACAACCCACGGTTCCCGAGAAAATTGAGAAAACGTTGTTTTTAAACTCATTTTGCTCGAATATCTTCTAAACTACTTATCCCACCGCATTTCTGTCTTCCAATTCCAGTAGATTTTCACATTCCGCATTTTTTATGTCACATTACTTTTTTTCGTACAATCCACAGTTTCCGAGAAAATTGAGAAAACGTTGTTTTATAACTCATTTTGCTCGAATATCTTCTAAACTACTTATCCCACCGCATTTCTGTTTGACAATTCCTGTAGATTTTCACATTCCGCATTTTTTATGTCACATTACTTTTTTTCGTACAATCCACAGTTTCCGAGAAAATTGAGAAAACGTTGTTTTATAACTCATTTTGCTCGAATATCTTCTAAACTACTTATCCCACCGCATTTCTGTCTTCCAATTCCTGTAGATTTTCAAATTCCGCATTATATATGTTATATTACTATTTTTCGTACAACCCACGGTTCCCGTGAAAATTGAGAAAACGTGGTTTTTATACTCATTTTGCTCGAATATCTTCTAAACTACTTATCCCACCGCATTTCTGTTTGACAATTCCTGTAGATTTTCACATTCCGCATCTTTTATGTCATATTACTTTTTTCGTACAACCCACGGTTCCCGAGAAAATTGAGAAAACGTTGTTTAATAACTCATTTTGCTCGAATATCTTCTAAACTACTTATCCCACCGCATTTCTGTCTTCCAATTCCAGTAGATTTTCACATTCCGCATCATTTATGTTATATTACGTTTTTTCTTACAACCCACAGTTCCCGTGAAAATTGAGAAAACGTGGTTTTTAAACTCATTTTGCTCGAATATCTTCTAAACTACTTATCCCACCGCATTATGTTTGACAATTCCTGTAGATTTTCACATTCCGCATTTTTTATGTCACATTACTTTTTTCCTACAATCCACAGTTTCCGAGAAAATTGAGAAAACGTTGTTTTTACACTCATTTTGCTCGAATATCTTCTAAACTACTTATCCCACCGCATTTCTCTTTGACAATTCCTGTATATTTTCACGTTCCGCATTATTTATGTTATATTACTTTTTTTCTTACAGCCCACGGTTGCCGAGAAAATTGAGAAAACGTTGTTTTTAAACTCATTTTGCTCGAATATCTTCTAAACTACTTATCCCACCGCATTTCTGTTTGACAATTCCTGTAGATTTTCACGTTCCGCATTATTTATGTTATATTACTTTTTTTCTTACAGCCCACGGTTCCCGTGAAAATTGAGAAAACGTGGTTTTTAAACTCATTTTGCTCGAATATCTTCTAAACTACTTATCCCACCGCATTTCTGTTTGACAATTCCTGTAGATTTTCACATTCCGCATTTTTTATGTCACATTACTTTTTTTCGTACAATCTACAGTTTCCCAGAAAATTGGGAAAACGTTGTTTTTAAACTCATTTTGCTCGAATATCTTCTAAACTACTTATCCCACCGCATTTCTCTTTGACAATTCCTGTAGATTTTCACATTCCGCATCTTTTATGTCATATTACTTTTTTCGTACAACCCACGGTTCCCGAGAAAATTGAGAAAACGTTGTTTTTAAACTCATTTTGCTCGAATATCTTCTAAACTACTTGTCCCACCGCATTTCTCTTTGACAATTCCTGTATATTTCCACGTTCCGCATTATTTATGTTATATTACTTTTTTTCTTACAGCCCACGGTTGCCGAGAAAATTGAGAAAACGTTGTTTTTAAACTCATTTTGCTCGAATATCTTCTAAACTACTTATCCCACCGCATTTCTGTTTGACAATTCCTGTAGATTTTCAAATTCCGCATTATTTATGTTATATTACTTTTTTTCTTACAGGCCACGGTTCCCGTGAAAATTGAGAAAACGTGGTTTTTAAACTCATTTTGCTCGAATATCTTCTAAACTACTTATCCCACCGCATTTCTGTTTGACAATTCCTGTAGATTTTCACATTCCGCATTTTTTATGTCACATTACTTTTTTTCGTACAATCCACAGTTTCCGAGAAAATTGAGAAAACGTTGTTTTATAACTCGTTTTGCTCGAATATCTTCTAAACTACTTATCCCACCGCATTTCTCTTTGACAATTCCTGTAGATTTTCACATTCCCCATCTTTTGTGTCATATTACTTTTTTCGTACAATCCACAGTTCCCGAGAAAATTGAGAAAACGTTGTTTTTAAACTCATTTTGCTCGAATACCTTCTAAACTTCTTATCCCACCGCATTTCTCTTTGACAATTCCTGTATATTTTCACGTTCCGCATTATTTATGTTATATTACTTTTTTTCTTACAGCCCACGGTTGCCGAGAAAATTGAGAAAACGTTGTTTTTAAACTCATTTTGCTCGAATATCTTCTAAACTACTTATCCCACCGCATTTCTGTCTTCCAATTCCAGTAGATTTTCACATTCCGCATTATTTATGTTATATTACGTTTTTTCTTACAACCCACGGTTCCCGAGAAAATTGAGAAAACGCTGTTTTTAAACTCATTTTGCTCGAATATCTTCTAAACTACTTATCCCAACGGATTTCTCGATGTCAATTCCTGTAGATTTTCACATTCCGCATTTTTTATGTCACATTACTTTTTTTCGTACAATCCACAGTTTCCCAGAAATTTGGGAAAACGTTGTTTTTAAACTCATTTTGCTCGAATATCTTCTAAACTACTTATCCTACCGCATTTCTGTCTTCCAATTCCAGTAGATTTTCACATTCCGCATTATTTATGTTATATTACGTTTTCTCTTACAACCCACGTGAAAATTGAGAAAACGTGGTTTTTAAACTCATTTTGCTCGAATATCTTCTAAACTACTTATCCCAACGGATTTCTGTATGACAATTCCTGTAGATTTTCACATTCCGCATTTTTTATGTCACATTACTTTTTTTCGTACAATCCACAGTTTCCGAGAAAATTGAGAAAACGTTGTTTTTACTCTCATTTTGCTCGAATATCTTCTAAACTACTTATCCCACCGCATTTCTGTTTGACAATTCCTGTAGATTTTCAAATTCCGCATTATTTATGTTATATTACTATTTTTCTTACAACCCACGGTTCCCGTGAAAATTGAGAAAACGTTGTTACGTCCCGCGTCGGATATGATCCGACGAAACGTGCCCAGACGGGGCGGGGACGTAACCGACCAATTTATTTAAGACGATCTTAGATCCACGTGGCGCGTAACGTCCACGTCTGATCAGGGACCCGATACCGGTGTTCGTCGTTGTTGAAAAGGCGAAGAGGGGAATAAAATGCGAACCGAGACGGACGTCGTCCGTCGTGAACACCGCGTAGAACTAACACGCGTCGCGGTAGTAGAGATGGTTCCCAGTGGTCGAAGTGTCACTATGCGGGTGTGTGCAACTCGTCCGAACGCGTGGGTTTGCTCGATTTGTGACAGGAGATTTCGATCGAAAGGAATTAGTGTTCTCTCGGTACCGAGCACCCTCTGGGCTCAGACGTACACGATTGATACACCAATTTTAGGGTTAGAAGAACGGACGTAGGAAGTCTAAGGAATTTGCGGAACAGGTCGGAGTCGAACAACCCGATGAAACACCACGCGCACACTCTCTTTCGCGATCACTTTAACCGGTCACTGGGAACGACACTTTAGAAGTGGAAGATATCGAGGAGCAAGGTGTTGCTGAATTAAAGCTGCGAAGTAATAGGTTTAAACAAGCAATGTATAATGAACCAAAATGGGTACAAGGTGATGATTTGCGAGCAGAACTCGTGAAACAAAGTATGATGACGGCGTGCGAGCAAGCTCGAACGAAATATATGACACAGAATAGCAATGGTAATATGAAGGATAGTGCGAGCGAGCTCGTACAAACAAAATAACACAGAAATAGCAATTATAATATGAAAGATAACGCGAGCAAGCTCGTATAAACAAAATAGCACAGAGAAATCAATTATAATACGGAAAGTAATGCGAGCGAGCTCGTGTGAACAAAAATAGCGCAGAAAGGCAATTATAATGCGAAAGATATTGCGAGCAAGCTCGTATAAACAAAAATAGCGCAGAAAAGCAATTATAATGTGAAAGATAATGCGAGCAAGCTCGTATAAACAAAAATAGCGCAGAAAAGCAATTATAATGTGAAAGATAATGCGAGCAAGCTCGTATAAACAAAATGGCACAGAGAAATATCTGTAAATTTGGTATAAATGTCTACGAGCAAACTCGACGAATAATTTAGAACAATTTAGATATAACAGTAATGAAAATGGTAGAAATGGTAAGATGCAATACGACCTGAGTATCGTGAGCGATTTGGGACAGAGTCCGAAAACGCGAGAAAATGGACTGAACTAGATTAAAGTCCGAAAACGCGATTTAAACTCGACTGACGACGCTAGAGAACTGTACTGTATAAATTCCGAAACTGGAAGAGCGTCTGAACTAGAAGAGCGTCTGAACTAGAAGAGAGTCTGAACTAGAAGAGTGCCTGAACTAGAAGAGAGCGATTCGCGCGATTTCGTCTTATTTATAATAAGAGCGCGGACCATAGGGATTCGGTGAACCGTGAAGTCCTTTTGTCTAAATCGTTCGAGGTACGGACGAATATGTTGTCGTCAATGTATACTTTTCGCTGTTTGAACGAGACGACGGTTTAGATGTACGTACACTTGTACTCGCGGTTGCCATGCTGGCGTCCGCTTGTACCGGTGACTATCGCGTCTTTTCCGATTCCCTATGTTCACGCTCACGGGGATATGTATATATATATAAATACGCGTAAGATATATATACATATCGCTGTGTACGGATTTAAACGCGATTTCGGTTTGGATTTTACGAAGCAGGTATAAGCATGTATAAGTATGTATATATATATATATATATATATATATGTATATACGGCGAGAATTTGCTCATATGAACAAAACCGACGCAACACGTCGGTACGACGTTACAACGTGGTTTTTAAACTCATTTTGCTCGAATATCTTCTCAACTACTTATCCCACCGCATTTCTGTTTGACAATTCCTGTAGATTTTCACATTCCGCATCTTTTATGTCATATTACTTTTTTCGTACAACCCACTGTTTCCGAGAAAATTGAGAAAACGTTGTTTTTAAACTCATTTTGCTCGAATATCTTCTAAACTACTTATCCCACCGCATTTCTCTTTGACAATTCCTGTAGATTTTCACATTCCGCATTTTTATGTCATATTACTTTTTTCGTACAACCCACGGTTCCCGAGAAAATTGAGAAAACGTTGTTTTTAAACTCATTTTGCTCGAATATCTTCTAAACTACTTATCCCACCGCATTTCTGTTTGACAATTCCTGTAGATTTTCACATACCGCATTATTTATGTTATATTACGTTTTTTCTTACAACCCACGGTTCCCGAGAAAATTGAGAAAACGTTGTTTTTAAACTCATTTTGCTCGAATATCTTCTAAACTACTTATCCCACCGCATTTCTGTTTGACAATTCCTGTAGATTTTCACATTCCGCATTATTTATGTTATATTACGTTTTTTCTTACAACCCACGGTTCCCGAGAAAATTGAGAAAACGCTGTTTTTAAACTCATTTTGCACGAATATCTTCTAAACTACTTATCCCACCGCATTTCTG
The DNA here is from genome assembly GCF_051020765.1 of Lasioglossum baleicum. Lineage (NCBI taxonomy): Eukaryota > Metazoa > Arthropoda > Insecta > Hymenoptera > Halictidae > Lasioglossum > Lasioglossum baleicum. The sequence continues at coordinate 44,484 of NC_134930.1, forward strand.
TTTGACTATTCCTGTAGATTTTCACATTCCGCATTATTTATGTTATATTACTATTTTTCTTACAACCCACGGTTCCCGTGAAAATTGAGAAAACGTGGTTTTTAAACTCATTTTGCTCGAATATCTTCTAAACTACTTATCCCACCGCATTTCTCTTTGACAATTCCTGTATATTTTCACGTTCCGCATTCTTTATGTTATATTACTTTTTTTCTTACAGCCCACGGTTGCCGAGAAAATTGAGAAAACGTTGTTTTTAAACTCATTTTGCTCGAATATCTTCTAAACTACTTATCCCACCGCATTTCTGTTTGACTATTCCTGTAGATTTTCACATTCCGCATTATTTAGGTTATATTACTATTTTTCTTACAACCCACGGTTCCCGTGAAAATTGAGAAAACGTGGTTTTTAAACTCATTTTGCTCGAATATCTTCTAAACTACTTATCCCACCGCATTTCTCTTTGACAATTCCTGTATATTTTCACGTTCCGCATTATTTATGTTATATTACTTTTTTTCTTACAGCCCACGGTTGCCGAGAAAATTGAGAAAACGTTGTTTTTAAACTCATTTTGCTCGAATATCTTCTAAACTACTTATCCCACCGCATTTCTGTTTGACTATTCCTGTAGATTTTCCCATTCCGCATTATTTATGTTATATTACTATTTTTCTTACAACCCACGGTTCCCGTGAAAATTGAGAGAACGTGGTTTTTAAACTCATTGTGCTCGAATATCTTCTAAACTACTTATCCCACCGCATTTCTGTTTGACAATTCCTGTAGATTTTCACATTCCGCATCTTTTATGTCATATTACTTTTTTCGTACAACCCACAGTTTCCGAGAAAATTGAGAAAACGTTGTTTTTAAACTCATTTTGCTCGAATATCTTCTAAACTACTTATCCCACCGCATTTCTGTTTGACTATTCCTGTAGATTTTCACATTCCGCATTATTTATGTTATATTACTATTTTTCTTACAACCCACGGTTCCCGTAAAAAATTGAGAAAACGTGGGTTTTAAACTCATTCTGCACGGATATCTTCTAAACTACTTATCCCAACGGATTTCTGTATGACAATTCCAGTAGATTTTCACATTCCGCATTTTTTATGTCACATTACTTTTTTTCGTACAATCCACAGTTTCCGAGAAAATTGAGAAAACGTTGTTATTAAACTCATTTTGCTCGAATATCTTCTAAACTACTTATCCCACCGCATTTCTGTTTGACAATTCCTGTAGATTTTCACATTCCGCATTTTTTATGTCACATTACTTTTTTTCGTACAATCTACAGTTTCCGAGAAAATTGAGAAAACGTTGTTTTTAAACTCATTTTGCTCGAATATCTTCTAAACTACTTATCCCACCGCATTTCTGTTTGACAATTCCTGTAGATTTTCAAATTCCGCATTATTTATGTTATATTACTATTTTTCTTACAACCCACGGTTCCCGAGAAAATTGAGAAAACGCTGTTTTTAAACTCATTTTGCTCGAATATCTTCTAAACTACTTATCCCAACGGATTTCTGTATGACAATTCCTGTAGATTTTCACATTCCGCATTTTTTATGTCACATTACTATTTTTCGTACAACCAACGGTTCCCGAGAAAATTGAGAAAACGTTGTTTTTAAACTCATTTTGCTCGAATATCTTCAAAACTACTTATCCCACCGCATTTCTCTTTGACAATTGCTGTATATTTTCACGTTCCGCATTATTTATGTTATATTACTTTTTTTCTTACAGCCCACGGTTGCCGAGAAAATTGAGAAAACGTTGTTTTTAAACTCATTTTGCTCGAATATCTTCTAAACTACTTATCCCACCGCATTTCTCTTTGACAATTCCTGTAGATTTTCACATTCCGCATCTTTTATGTCATATTACTTTTTTCGTACAACCCACGGTTCCCGAGAAAATTGAGAAAACGTTGTTTTTAAACTCATTTTGCTCGAATATCTTCTAAACTACTTATCCCACCGCATTTCTGTCTTCCAATTCCAGTAGATTTTCACATACCGCATTATTTATGTTATATTACGTTTTTTCTTACAACCCACGGTTCCCGAGAAAATTGAGAAAACGTTGTTTTTAAACTCATTTTGCTCGAATATCTTCTAAACTACTTATCCCACCGCATTTCTGTTTGACAATTCCTGTAGATTTTCACATTCCGCATTATTTATGTTATATTACGTTTTTTCTTACAACCCACGGTTCCCGAGAAAATTGAGAAAACGCTGTTTTTAAACTCATTTTGCACGAATATCTTCTAAACTACTTATCCCACCGCATTTCTGTTTGACTATTCCTGTAGATTTTCACATTCCGCATTATTTATGTTATATTACTATTTTTCTTACAACCCACGGTTCCCGTGAAAATTGAGAAAACGTGGTTTTTAAACTCATTTTGCTCGAATATCTTCTAAACTACTTATCCCACCGCATTTCTCTTTGACAATTCCTGTATATTTTCACGTTCCGCATTCTTTATGTTATATTACTTTTTTTCTTACAGCCCACGGTTGCCGAGAAAATTGAGAAAACGTTGTTTTTAAACTCATTTTGCTCGAATATCTTCTAAACTACTTATCCCACCGCATTTCTGTTTGACTATTCCTGTAGATTTTCACATTCCGCATTATTTAGGTTATATTACTATTTTTCTTACAACCCACGGTTCCCGTGAAAATTGAGAGAACGTGGTTTTTAAACTCATTTTGCTCGAATATCTTCTAAACTACTTATCCCACCGCATTTCTCTTTCACAATTCCTGTATATTTTCACGTTCCGCATTATTTATGTTATATTACTTCTTTTCTTACAGCCCACGGTTGCCGAGAAAATTGAGAAAACGTTCTTTTAAACTCATTTTGCTCGAATATCTTCTAAACTACTTATCCCACCGCATTTCTGTTTGACAATTCCTGTAGATTTTCAAATTCCGCATTATTTATGTTATATTACTTTTTTTCTTACAGGCCACGGTTCCCGTGAAAATTGAGAAAACGTGGTTTTTAAACTCATTTTGCTCGAATATCTTCTAAACTACTTATCCCACCGCATTTCTGTTTGACAATTCCTGTAGATTTTCACATTCCGCATTTTTTATGTCACATTACTTTTTTTCGTACAATCCACAGTTTCCGAGAAAATTGAGAAAACGTTGTTTTATAACTCATTTTGCTCGAATATCTTCTAAACTACTTATCCCACCGCATTTCTCTTTGACAATTCCTGTAGATTTTCACATTCCCCATCTTTTGTGTCATATTACTTTTTTCGTACAATCCACAGTTCCCGAGAAAATTGAGAAAACGTTGTTTTTAAACTCATTTTGCTCGAATACCTTCTAAACTTCTTATCCCACCGCATTTCTCTTTGACAATTCCTGTATATTTTCACGTTCCGCATTATTTATGTTATATTACTTTTTTTCTTACAGCCCACGGTTGCCGAGAAAATTGAGAAAACGTTGTTTTTAAACTCATTTTGCTCGAATATCTTCTAAACTACTTATCCCACCGCATTTCTGTCTTCCAATTCCAGTAGATTTTCACATTCCGCATTATTTATGTTATATTACGTTTTTTCTTACAACCCACGGTTCCCGAGAAAATTGAGAAAACGCTGTTTTTAAACTCATTTTGCTCGAATATCTTCTAAACTACTTATCCCAACGGATTTCTCGATGTCAATTCCTGTAGATTTTCACATTCCGCATTTTTTATGTCACATTACTTTTTTTCGTACAATCCACAGTTTCCCAGAAATTTGGGAAAACGTTGTTTTTAAACTCATTTTGCTCGAATATCTTCTAAACTACTTATCCTACCGCATTTCTGTCTTCCAATTCCAGTAGATTTTCACATTCCGCATTATTTATGTTATATTACGTTTTCTCTTACAACCCACGTGAAAATTGAGAAAACGTGGTTTTTAAACTCATTTTGCTCGAATATCTTCTAAACTACTTATCCCAACGGATTTCTGTATGACAATTCCTGTAGATTTTCACATTCCGCATTTTTTATGTCACATTACTTTTTTTCGTACAATCCACAGTTTCCGAGAAAATTGAGAAAACGTTGTTTTTACTCTCATTTTGCTCGAATATCTTCTAAACTACTTATCCCACCGCATTTCTGTTTGACAATTCCTGTAGATTTTCAAATTCCGCATTATTTATGTTATATTACTATTTTTCTTACAACCCACGGTTCCCGTGAAAATTGAGAAAACGTTGTTACGTCCCGCGTCGGATATGATCCGACGAAACGTGCCCAGACGGGGCGGGGACGTAACCGACCAATTTATTTAAGACGATCTTAGATCCACGTGGCGCGTAACGTCCACGTCTGATCAGGGACCCGATACCGGTGTTCGTCGTTGTTGAAAAGGCGAAGAGGGGAATAAAATGCGAACCGAGACGGACGTCGTCCGTCGTGAACACCGCGTAGAACTAACACGCGTCGCGGTAGTAGAGATGGTTCCCAGTGGTCGAAGTGTCACTATGCGGGTGTGTGCAACTCGTCCGAACGCGTGGGTTTGCTCGATTTGTGACAGGAGATTTCGATCGAAAGGAATTAGTGTTCTCTCGGTACCGAGCACCCTCTGGGCTCAGACGTACACGATTGATACACCAATTTTAGGGTTAGAAGAACGGACGTAGGAAGTCTAAGGAATTTGCGGAACAGGTCGGAGTCGAACAACCCGATGAAACACCACGCGCACACTCTCTTTCGCGATCACTTTAACCGGTCACTGGGAACGACACTTTAGAAGTGGAAGATATCGAGGAGCAAGGTGTTGCTGAATTAAAGCTGCGAAGTAATAGGTTTAAACAAGCAATGTATAATGAACCAAAATGGGTACAAGGTGATGATTTGCGAGCAGAACTCGTGAAACAAAGTATGATGACGGCGTGCGAGCAAGCTCGAACGAAATATATGACACAGAATAGCAATGGTAATATGAAGGATAGTGCGAGCGAGCTCGTACAAACAAAATAACACAGAAATAGCAATTATAATATGAAAGATAACGCGAGCAAGCTCGTATAAACAAAATAGCACAGAGAAATCAATTATAATACGGAAAGTAATGCGAGCGAGCTCGTGTGAACAAAAATAGCGCAGAAAGGCAATTATAATGCGAAAGATATTGCGAGCAAGCTCGTATAAACAAAAATAGCGCAGAAAAGCAATTATAATGTGAAAGATAATGCGAGCAAGCTCGTATAAACAAAAATAGCGCAGAAAAGCAATTATAATGTGAAAGATAATGCGAGCAAGCTCGTATAAACAAAATGGCACAGAGAAATATCTGTAAATTTGGTATAAATGTCTACGAGCAAACTCGACGAATAATTTAGAACAATTTAGATATAACAGTAATGAAAATGGTAGAAATGGTAAGATGCAATACGACCTGAGTATCGTGAGCGATTTGGGACAGAGTCCGAAAACGCGAGAAAATGGACTGAACTAGATTAAAGTCCGAAAACGCGATTTAAACTCGACTGACGACGCTAGAGAACTGTACTGTATAAATTCCGAAACTGGAAGAGCGTCTGAACTAGAAGAGCGTCTGAACTAGAAGAGAGTCTGAACTAGAAGAGTGCCTGAACTAGAAGAGAGCGATTCGCGCGATTTCGTCTTATTTATAATAAGAGCGCGGACCATAGGGATTCGGTGAACCGTGAAGTCCTTTTGTCTAAATCGTTCGAGGTACGGACGAATATGTTGTCGTCAATGTATACTTTTCGCTGTTTGAACGAGACGACGGTTTAGATGTACGTACACTTGTACTCGCGGTTGCCATGCTGGCGTCCGCTTGTACCGGTGACTATCGCGTCTTTTCCGATTCCCTATGTTCACGCTCACGGGGATATGTATATATATATAAATACGCGTAAGATATATATACATATCGCTGTGTACGGATTTAAACGCGATTTCGGTTTGGATTTTACGAAGCAGGTATAAGCATGTATAAGTATGTATATATATATATATATATATGTATATACGGCGAGAATTTGCTCATATGAACAAAACCGACGCAACACGTCGGTACGACGTTACAACGTGGTTTTTAAACTCATTTTGCTCGAATATCTTCTCAACTACTTATCCCACCGCATTTCTGTTTGACAATTCCTGTAGATTTTCACATTCCGCATCTTTTATGTCATATTACTTTTTTCGTACAACCCACTGTTTCCGAGAAAATTGAGAAAACGTTGTTTTTAAACTCATTTTGCTCGAATATCTTCTAAACTACTTATCCCAACGGATTTCTGTATGACAATTCCTGTAGATTTTCACATTCCGCATTATTTATGTTATATTACTTTTTTTCGTACAATCCACGGTTGCCGAGAAAATTGAGAAAACGTTGTTTTTAAACTCATTTTGCTCGAATATCTTCTAAACTACTTATCCCACCGCATTTCTCTTTGACAATTCCTGTAGATTTTCACATTCCGCATTTTTATGTCATATTACTTTTTTCGTACAACCCACGGTTCCCGAGAAAATTGAGAAAACGTTGTTTTTAAACTCATTTTGCTCGAATATCTTCTAAACTACTTATCCCACCGCATTTCTGTTTGACAATTCCTGTAGATTTTCACATACCGCATTATTTATGTTATATTACGTTTTTTCTTACAACCCACGGTTCCCGAGAAAATTGAGAAAACGTTGTTTTTAAACTCATTTTGCTCGAATATCTTCTAAACTACTTATCCCACCGCATTTCTGTTTGACAATTCCTGTAGATTTTCACATTCCGCATTATTTATGTTATATTACGTTTTTTCTTACAACCCACGGTTCCCGAGAAAATTGAGAAAACGCTGTTTTTAAACTCATTTTGCACGAATATCTTCTAAACTACTTATCCCACCGCATTTCTGTTTGACTATTCCTGTAGATTTTCACATTCCGCATTATTTATGTTATATTACTATTTTTCTTACAACCCACGGTTCCCGTGAAAATTGAGAAAACGTGGTTTTTAAACTCATTTTGCTCGAATATCTTCTAAACTACTTATCCCACCGCATTTCTCTTTGACAATTCCTGTATATTTTCACGTTCCGCATTCTTTATGTTATATTACTTTTTTTCTTACAGCCCACGGTTGCCGAGAAAATTGAGAAAACGTTGTTTTTAAACTCATTTTGCTCGAATATCTTCTAAACTACTTATCCCACCGCATTTCTGTTTGACTATTCCTGTAGATTTTCACATTCCGCATTATTTAGGTTATATTACTATTTTTCTTACAACCCACGGTTCCCGTGAAAATTGAGAAAACGTGGTTTTTAAACTCATTTTGCTCGAATATCTTCTAAACTACTTATCCCACCGCATTTCTCTTTGACAATTCCTGTATATTTTCACGTTCCGCATTATTTATGTTATATTACTTTTTTTCTTACAGCCCACGGTTGCCGAGAAAATTGAGAAAACGTTGTTTTTAAACTCATTTTGCTCGAATATCTTCTAAACTACTTATCCCACCGCATTTCTGTTTGACTATTCCTGTAGATTTTCCCATTCCGCATTATTTATGTTATATTACTATTTTTCTTACAACCCACGGTTCCCGTGAAAATTGAGAGAACGTGGTTTTTAAACTCATTTTGCTCGAATATCTTCTAAACTACTTATCCCACCGCATTTCTCTTTCACAATTCCTGTATATTTTCACGTTCCGCATTATTTATGTTATATTACTTCTTTTCTTACAGCCCACGGTTGCCGAGAAAATTGAGAAAACGTTCTTTTAAACTCATTTTGCTCGAATATCTTCTAAACTACTTATCCCACCGCATTTCTGTTTGACAATTCCTGTAGATTTTCAAATTCCGCATTATTTATGTTATATTACTATTTTTCTTACAACCCACGGTTCCCGTGAAAATTGAGAAAACGTGGTTTTTAAACTCATTGTGCTCGAATATCTTCTAAACTACTTATCCCACCGCATTTCTGTTTGACAATTCCTGTAGATTTTCACATTCCGCATCTTTTATGTCATATTACTTTTTTCGTACAACCCACAGTTTCCGAGAAAATTGAGAAAACGTTGTTTTTAAACTCATTTTGCTCGAATATCTTCTAAACTACTTATCCCACCGCATTTCTGTTTGACTATTCCTGTAGATTTTCACATTCCGCATTATTTATGTTATATTACTATTTTTCTTACAACCCACGGTTCCCGTAAAAAATTGAGAAAACGTGGGTTTTAAACTCATTCTGCACGGATATCTTCTAAACTACTTATCCCAACGGATTTCTGTATGACAATTCCAGTAGATTTTCACATTCCGCATTTTTTATGTCACATTACTTTTTTTCGTACAATCCACAGTTTCCGAGAAAATTGAGAAAACGTTGTTATTAAACTCATTTTGCTCGAATATCTTCTAAACTACTTATCCCACCGCATTTCTGTTTGACAATTCCTGTAGATTTTCACATTCCGCATTTTTTATGTCACATTACTTTTTTTCGTACAATCTACAGTTTCCGAGAAAATTGAGAAAACGTTGTTTTTAAACTCATTTTGCTCGAATATCTTCTAAACTACTTATCCCACCGCATTTCTGTTTGACAATTCCTGTAGATTTTCAAATTCCGCATTATTTATGTTATATTACTATTTTTCTTACAACCCACGGTTCCCGAGAAAATTGAGAAAACGCTGTTTTTAAACTCATTTTGCTCGAATATCTTCTAAACTACTTATCCCAACGGATTTCTGTATGACAATTCCTGTAGATTTTCACATTCCGCATTTTTTATGTCACATTACTATTTTTCGTACAACCAACGGTTCCCGAGAAAATTGAGAAAACGTTGTTTTTAAACTCATTTTGCTCGAATATCTTCAAAACTACTTATCCCACCGCATTTCTCTTTGACAATTGCTGTATATTTTCACGTTCCGCATTATTTATGTTATATTACTTTTTTTCTTACAGCCCACGGTTGCCGAGAAAATTGAGAAAACGTTGTTTTTAAACTCATTTTGCTCGAATATCTTCTAAACTACTTATCCCACCGCATTTCTCTTTGACAATTCCTGTAGATTTTCACATTCCGCATCTTTTATGTCATATTACTTTTTTCGTACAACCCACGGTTCCCGAGAAAATTGAGAAAACGTTGTTTTTAAACTCATTTTGCTCGAATATCTTCTAAACTACTTATCCCAACGGATTTCTGTATGACAATTCCTGTAGATTTTCACATTCCGCATCTTTTATGTCATATTACTTTTTTCGTACAGCCCACGGTTCCCGTGAAAATTGAGAAAACGTGGTTTTTAAACTCATTTTGCTCGAATATCTTCTAAACTACTTATCCCACCGCATTTCTGTTTGACAATTCCTCTAGATTTTCACATTCCGCATCTTTTATGTCATATTACATTTTTCGTACAACCCACAGTTTTCGAGAAAATTGAGATAACGTTGTTTTTAAACTCATTTTGCTCGAATATCTTCTAAACTACATATCCCACCGCATTCCTGTCTGACAATTCCTGTAGATTTTCACATTCCGCATTGTTTATGTTATATTACTTTTTTTCTTACAACCCACGGTTCCCGAGAAAATTGAGAAAACGCTGTTTTTAATCTCATTTTGCTCGAATATCTTCTAAACTACTTATCCCAACGGATTTCTGTATGACAATTCCTGTAGTTTTTTACATTCCGCATTTTTTATGTCACATTACTCTTTTTCGTACAATCCACAGTTTCCGAGAAAATTGGGAAAACGTTGTTTTTAAACTCATTTTGCTCGAATATCTTCTAAACTACTTATCCCACCGCATTTCTGTTTGACAATTCCTGTAGATTTTCACATTCCGCATTTTTTATGTCACATTACTTTTTTTCGTACAATCCACAGTTTCCGAGAAAATTGAGAAAACGTTGTTTTATAACTCATTTTGCTCGAATATCTTCTAAACTACTTATCCCACCGCATTTCTCTTTGACAATTCCTGTAGATTTTCACATTCCGCATCTTTTATGTCATATTACTTTTTTCGTACAACACACGGTTACCGAGAAAATTGGGAAAACGCTGTTTTTAATCTCATTTTGCTCGAATATCTTCTAAACTACTTATCCCAACGGATTTCTGTATGACAATTCCTGTAGATTTTCACACTCCGCATTTTTTATGTCACATTACTTTTTTTCGTACAATCCACAGTTTCCCAGAAAATTTTGAAAACGTCGTTTTTAAACTCATTTTGCTCGAATATCTTCTAAACTACTTATCCCACCGCATTTCTCTTTGACAATTCCTGTAGATTTTCACATTCCGCATCTTTTATGTCATATTACTTTTTTCGTACAACCCACGGTTCCCGAGAAAATTGAGAAAACGTTGTTTTTAAACTCATTTTGCTCGAATATCTTCTAAACTACTTATCCCACCGCATTTCTCTTTGACAATTCCTGTATATTTTCACGTTCCGCATTATTTATGTTATATTACTTTTTTTCTTACAGCCCACGGTTGCCGAGAAAATTGAGAAAACGTTGTATTTAAACTCATTTTGCTCGAATATCTTCTAAACTACTTATCCCACCGCATTTCTGTTTGACAATTCCTGTAGATTTTCAAATTCCGCATTATTTATGTTATATTACTATTTTTCTTACAACCCACGGTTCCCGTGAAAATTGAGAACACGTGGTTTTTAAACTCATTTTGCTCGAATATCTTCTAAACTACTTATCCCACCGCATTTCTGTTTGACAATTCCTGTAGATTTTCACATTCCGCATTATTTATGTTATATTACGTTTTTTCTTACAACCCACGGTTCCCGCGAAACTTGAGAAAACGCTGTTTTTAAACTCATTTTGCTCGAATATCTTCTAAACTACTTATCCCAACTGATTTCTGTATGATAATTCCTGTAGATTTTCACATTCCGCATTTTTTATGTCACATTACTTTTTTTCGTACAATCCACAGTTTCCGAGAAAATTGAGAAAACGTTGTTTTTACACTCATTTTGCTCGAATATCTTCTAAACTACTTATCCCACCGCATTTCTGTTTGACAATTCCTGTAGATTTTCAAATTCCGCATTATTTATGTTATATCACTATTTTTCTTACAACCCACGGTTCCCGTGAAAATTGAGAAAACGTGGTTTTTAAACTCATTTTGCTCGAACATCTTCTAAACTACTTATCCCACCGCATTTCTGTTTGACAATTCCTGTAGATTTTCACATTCCGCATCTTTTATGTCATATTACTTTTTTCGTACAACCCACGGTTCCCGTGAAAATTGAGAAAACGTGGTTTTTAAACTCATTTTGCTCGAATATCTTCTAAACTACTTATCCCAATGGATTTCTGTATGACAATTCCTGTAGAGTTTCACATTCCGCATTTTTTATGTCACATTACTTTTTTTCGTACAATCCACAGTTTCCGAGAAAATTGAGAAAACGTTGTTTTTACACTCATTTTGCTCGAATATCTTCTAAACTACTTATCCCACCGCATTTCTGTTTGACAATTCCTGTAGATTTTCAAATTCCGCATTATTTATGTTATATTACTATTTTTCTTACAACCCACGGTTCCCGTGAAAATTGAGAAAACGTGGTTTTTAAACTCATTTTGCTCGAATATCTTCTAAACTACTTATCCCACCGCATTTCTGTTTGACAATTCCTGTAGATTTTCACATTCCGCATCTTTTATGTCATATTACTTTTTTCGTACAACCCACGGTTCCCGAGAAAATTGAGAAAACGTTGTTTTTAAACTCATTTTGCTCGAATATCTTCTAAACTACTTATCCCACCGCATTTCTGTTTGACAATTCCTGTAGATTTTCACATACCGCATTATTTATGTTATATTACGTTTTTTCTTACAACCCACGGTTCCCGAGAAAATTGAGAAAACGTTGTTTTTAAACTCATTTTGCACGAATATCTTCTAAACTACTTATCCCACCGCATTTCTGTTTGACAATTCCTGTAGATTTTCACATTCCGCATTATTTATGTTATATTACGTTTTTTCTTACAACCCACGGTTCCCGAGAAAATTGAGAAAACGCTGTTTTTAAACTCATTTTGCTCGAATATCTTCTAAACTACTTATCCCAACGGATTTCTGTATGACAATTCCTGTAGATTTTCACGTTCCGCATTATTTATGTTATATTACTTTTTTTTCGTACAGCCCACGGTTGCCGAGAAAATTGAGAAAACGTTGTTTTTAAACTCATTTTGCTCGAATATCTTCTAAACTACTTATCCCACCGCATTTCTCTTTGACAATTCCTGTATATTTTCACGTTCCGCATTATTTATGTTATATTACTTTTTTTTCTTACAGCCCACGGTTGCCGAGAAAATTGAGAAAACGTTGTTTTTAAACTCATTTTGCTCGAATATCTTCTAAACTACTTATCCCACCGCATTTCTGTTTCACTATTCCTGTAGATTTTCACATTCCGCATTATTTATGTTATATTACTATTTTTCTTACAACCCTCGGTTCCCGTGAAAATTGAGAAAACGTGGTTTTTAAACTCATTTTGCTCGAATATCTTCTAATCTACTTATCCCACCGCATTTCTCTTTGACAATTCCTGTATATTTTCACGTTCCGCATTATTTATGTTATATTACTTTTTTTCTTACAGCCCACGGTTGCCGAGAAAATTGAGAAAACGTGGTTTTTAAACTCATTTTGCTCGAATATCTTCTAAACTACTTATCCCAACGGATTTCTGTATGACAATTCCTGTAGATTTTCACATTCCGCATTTTTTATGTCACATTACTTTTTTTCGTACAATCCACAGTTTCCGAGAAAATTGAGAAAACGTTGTTTTTAAACTCATTTAGCTGGAATATCTTCTAAACTACTTATCCCACCGCATTTCTGTCTGACAATTCCTGTAGATTTTCACATACCGCATTATTTATGTTATATTACTATTTTTCTTACAACCCACGGTTCCCGAGAAAATTGAGAAAACGTTGTTTTTAAACTCATTTTGCTCGAATATCTTCTAAACTACTTATCCCAACGGATTTCTGTATGACAATTCCTGTAGATTTTCACATTCCGCATTATTTATGTTATATTACTTTTTTTCGTACAATCCACGGTTGCCGAGAAAATTGAGAAAAGGTTGTTTTTTAACTCATTTTGCTCGAATATCTTCTAAACTACTTATCCCACCGCATTTCTGTATGACAATTCCTGTAGATTTTCACATTCCGCATTTTTTATGTCACATTACTTTTTTTCGTACAATCCACGGTTCCCGAGAAAATTGAGAAAACGTTGTTTTTAAACTCATTTTGCTCGAATATCTTCTAAACTACTTATCCCACCGCATTTCTGTTTCACTATTCCTGTAGATTTTCACATTCCGCATTATTTATGTTATATTACTATTTTTCTTACAACCCACGGTTCCCGTGAAAATTGAGAAAACGTGGTTTTTAAACTCATTTTGCTCGAATATCTTCTAAACTACTTATCCCACCGCATTTCTCTTTGACAATTCCTGTATATTTTCACGTTCCGCATTATTTATGTTATATTACTTTTTTTCTTACAGCCCACGGTTGCCGAGAAAATTGAGAAAACGTTGTTTTTAAACTCATTCTGCTCGAATATCTTCTAAACTACATATCCCACCGCATTTCTGTTTGACAATTCCTGTAGATTTTCAAATTCCGCATTATTTATGTTATATTACTATTTTTCTTACAACCCACGGTTCCCGTGAAAATTGAGAAATCGTGGTTTTTAAACTCATTTTGCTCGAATATCTTCTAAACTACTTATCCCACCGCATTTCTGTTTGACAATTCCTGTAGATTTTCACATACCGCATTATTTATGTTATATTACGTTTATTCTTACAACCCACGGTTCCCGAGAAAATTGAGAAAACGTTGTTTTTAAACTCATTTTGCTCGAATATCTTCTAAACTACTTATCCCAACGGATTTCTGTATGACAATTCCTGTAGATTTTCACATTCCGCATTATTTATGTTATATTACTTTTTTTCGTGCAATCCACGGTTGCCGAGAAAATTGAGAAAACGTTGTTTTTAAACTCATTTTGCTCGAATATCTTCTAAACTACTTATCCCACCGCATTTCTCTTTGACAATTCCTGTAGATTTTCACATTCCGCATCTTTTATGTCATATTACTTTTTTCGTACATCCCACGGTTCCCGAGAAAATTGAGAAAACGTTGTTTTTAAACTCATTTTGCTCGAATATCTTCTAAACTACTTATCCCACCGCATTTCTGTTTGACAATTCCTGTAGATTTTCACATACCGCATTATTTATGTTATATTACGTTTTTTCTTACAACCCACGGTTCCCGAGAAAATTGAGAAAACGTTGTTTTTAAACTCATTTTGCACGAATATCTTCTAAACTACTTATCCCACCGCATTTCTGTTTGACAATTCCTGTAGATTTTCACATTCCGCATTATTTATGTTATATTACGTTTTTTCTTACAACCCACGGTTCCCGTGAAAATTGAGAAAACGTGGTTTTTAAACTCATTATGCTCGAATATCTTCTAAACTACTTATCCCACCGCATTTCTCTTTGACAATTCCTGTATATTTTCACGTCCCGCATTATTTATGTTATATTACTTTTTTTCTTACAGCCCACGGTTCCCGTGAAAATTGAGAAAACGTGGTTTTTAAACTCATTTTGCTCGAATATCTTCTAAACTACTTACCCCACCGCATTTCTCATTGACAATTCCTGTATATTTTCACGTTCCGCATTATTTATGTTATATTACTTTTTTTTCTTTCAGCCCACGGTTGCCGAGAAAATTGAGAAAACGTTGTTTTTAAACTCATTTTGCTCGAATATCTTCTAAACTACTTATCCCACCGCATTTCTGTTTGACAATTCCTGCAGATTTTCAAATTCCGCATTATTTATGTTATATTACTATTTTTCTTACAACCCACGGTTCCCGTGAAAATTGAGAAAACGTGGTTTTTAAACTCATTTTGCTCGAATATCTTCTAAACTACTTATCCCACCGCATTTCTGTTTGACAATTCCTGTAGATTTTCACATTCCGCATTATTTATGTTATATTACGTTTTTTCTTACAACCCACGGTTCCCGTGAAAATTGAGAAAACGTGGTTTTTAAACTCATTTTGCTCAAATATCTTCTAAACTACTTATCCCACCGCATTTCTCTTTGACAATTCCTGTATATTTTCACGTTCCGCATTATTTATGTTATATTACTTTTTTTTCTTACAGCCCACGGTTGCCGAGAAAATTGAGAAAACGTTGTTTTTAAACTCATTTTGCTCGAATATCTTCTAAACTACTTATCCCACCGCATTTCTGTTTGACAATTCCTGCAGATTTTCAAATTCCGCATTATTTATGTTATATTACTATTTTTCTTACAACCCACGGTTCCCGTGAAAATTGAGAAATCGTGGTTTTTAAACTCATTTTGCTCGAATATCTTCTAAACTACTTATCCCACCGCATTTCTGTTTGACAATTCCTATAGATTTTCACATACCGCATTATTTATGTTATATTACGTTTATTCTTACTATTAAATAAATGACGCGTGGTTTAGATTTATAACACAAAACTGGTTTATTCCGTCAAACTAATATTACACAGCTCTAACAAAAAGGTGGCTCTCGCACGAGGCTCACACAGACAACGCCATTACTCGACTGGACACTTTCTCATATCGTACATCCATCAGGTGGCGCTATTCGAACTGATGGTATCGGTCACCGTTGAATGTGAATGTATCATACCTTAATACTCAACACGCCTCCTTACATTTACATTCAATTCCATATATCTAACATTTTGTACCGTTATTATTTTATCCTTAGTCTGTCTCTAAACATTTCAAACTTTGTTTTACCTAAAGGTTTCGTGAATACATCAGCGATATTATTTTCTGACTCTATTTTTACTATATCGACAATACCATCCAAATAGTTCTCATTCACATAGTGGTATTGCACTTCAATATGTTTAGAATTTTTGGTATAGTTTCCATATTTAGCTATACACATTGCACCAGAATTATCTTCGTATACCTTAATTGGTTTGTTTAATTTTATTCCAAAAGATCTTAATATTCCACGCATAAAATTTACTTCCGTTACAGCTTCTGATAATGCTACGTATTCTGCAAATGTAGACGACTTGGTCACTGTACTCTGTTTTCGCGTTTTCCAAAAAACTACATTTCCAAACAATTTTATTACAAAGCCCGATGTTGACTTTCTATCAGTAACATCTCCTACCCAATCGGCATCCACAAAACAGTCCATTGTGTCTACATTATAATTATTTTTGTAAGTTAGCTTTAGATTCCTAGTTAGAAATAAGTATTTTAAAACTCTCATCGCATATTTAAAATGTTCCTCTCCATAATTATTTTGAAATCTGCTAAGATAATTTACGCTGAATGCTATGTCCGGTCTCGTACCAGAGCTTACATACAACAGTGCGCCTATCAAATTTCTATACTTTACATTTTCATTTAATGACTTCGCAGGTTCTAGTTTTAGATTCATCTCCATTGGCGTATTGTATAATTTCGCATTTTCTATATTATATTTGCGCGCTAAAGACTCTATATATGTTTTTTGACTTAAGGTCATTACATTTTCATTTTTGCTATATATATATTCAACATCTATTCCAATATAATTTTTGATTTTACCCATATCTTTCATTTTGAACTTGCTAGACAATTTACATTTTACATTTATTATTTCCTGCTTGTTTTTACCACAAATTAGTAGATCATCTACAAAAACTAAGATATATATATCGGTTCATTGTTATCAAATTTCGTATAGAGACAATAATCATACTCACTTCTATGAAAACCCAATCTCGAAACACATTTGTTAAAGCATTCGTACCATAAACGAGGGCTTTCTTTCAGTCCATATAATGATTTAGCCAGTTTGTAAACTTTGTTGCTGCCATCTTCATAGCCAATTGGTTGTTTCACATAGACCTCTGAATACACCTTACCATTCAGGAATGCCGTTTCTACATCCATCTGCTCAATCGTTAAACTATGTTGACAACAAAATGATAATAAAGTTCTTAAAGTTTGCATCTTCGCCACTGGTGAGTATGTGTCTTCGACTTCTTCTTTCTGCTGGAATCCTCTGACGACTAGTCTCGCTTTGTAGGTATTCTCTGATTTCCTTTTATAGATCCATTTTACATCTAAGGCAATCTTATTCTTTGGTTTATTCACTAACGTCCAGGTTTCGTTCTTATTGATACTGTCCATCTCACGATCCATAGCTTCCATCCAATATTTGGCTTCATTACTTGTGACCGCCTCCTTAAATGTAACAGGTACATTTGCATTGCAATAATTTACGTATACAAATTTGCACGACCCTTCACTTCCATATCGAACAGGTGGTCTTCTCTCTCTTTCGGATCTTCTTGGTATCATTTCCTCATCCTCTTCTTCTTCATTGTCACGTTGTTCTTCCTTCAAGCTTATATTTTTATTATATTGTTCTTCTTCATTTCCTTTATTATTTGATTGACGTTCTTCTTCATCACTTTTGTTATTCCATTTGCGTTCTTCTTCAATTTCATCGATATCCTTAAATCCAATACATTTTATGTCTTCTTCAATGACATCTACATGTCGGGCTGTCACTATTCTATTATTTATAAGAACCCTGTATCCAACATCCGTGTATCCTAGGAGAATTCCAGATTCTGCTTTCTTATCCCACTTTGATTTCCTCTTGACTTCTGGTACTCGAACAAAAACTGTACTTCCATATAATCGTAGGTTATTAGCGCATGGCCTTTTACCAAAGAATATTTCAAATGGTGTTTTTCTTTCAATGGTATTAGCCAGTGTTCTGTTTTTTAGATAAGCCGCTGTTCTTACAATTTCTGGCCAGTAGCTTCTATTTACCTTTGATTCTGCTAGCAAGCATCTTGCCATGTCCATTATTGATCTATTATACCTTTCTGCTGTACCGTTCAGTTCATGGACATATGGAGGGCACGGGTTTATACGAATTCCCTTTTCTCGTGCAAAACGATAAACATTTGAATTTATATATTCTTTTCCATTATCACACCTTAATGTTTTAATAAACTTGCCAGTTATATTGTGAACTTCATTTACATACTCCATGAAGCAATCAAACACTTGTTCCTTGGATTTAATACAGTAGACTTTTGCCAGTTTGCTGAAATCATCAATAAATGACAGGAAATACTTTTCTCCACCATTTCCTGTAGTTGTGTGCGGCCCATTCAGATCCGTATGGACTATTTCCAATATCTCTGTTGCTCTGTTTCTACGGTTTTCAAATGGCAAATTGTGCATTTTATTTTGTATGCATATGGCACATTTCATATATTTGTGCTCCAGCTCCTTTGGTGCCCCTGTCAGTAACTCATTTTTGCATAAAATACTCAAATAATTGAAGTTTACATGCCCCAGTATACGGTGCCATTTTTCCTTTAAGGTTATGTGTGATTCACTTACCTTATTTATTATATTTGCTTTTCTTTCCATCTTTTCTGCATTACAATAGCTTGTAACTTTATACAATCCATTTTCCTTTTTTGCCATGGCAACCAATTTCCTATTTTGATTGTAAATTTTTGTAAAGTCTCCTTTGGATATTATCGTATTCTTGTCTGTCACTTTTGCATAACTTATCAAATTTGCTTCCATATTTTTTACAAAGTACACGTCTGGTAGCACTACTTTCACCCTTTCGTTGTACACTGAGAAGAATGTTGTTATTGTTCCTGACTTAGTTGCTTGCAGTACGCGACCGTCACCAACCTTTACGTTTACTGGAACTTTGAGTGTAACACATTCATCAAAATACTTATCTTCATTTACAATGTGGTCAGTGCACCCACTGTCCAACAACCACTCCAGCTGCATTTCATTTTGTGCATATTCATAGGTTATGTTTGACATGTTTACCTCTGTTACAAAACAACTTCCCTGCGCGTCCTTTTCTTGAGGCCTTTTATACTCATTTCGAACACTGTAATAATTTCCTCTTTGCTGGTATCTTCCACGGCCGCGACGAAATTGTCTATAATTTCCGCGAAACGATCCAGTTTTGAATGAACGACAATCTTTCTGAAAATGGCCAGGTTTACCACAGTTGAAGCAAGTTTGCTTATTACCGACATTACCACCGGTCGGTAACGACGCTGCATTGAAGACGTTTGATTTAGTAGTCGTTTCTTCTGTATTTTCTGTTTCAGGTTTCCTTTCTTCTGCTGCTTTCAACATTATTTTGCTTTTCACATATTCCACAGTTCTCTCTGCTTCGGGTACCACATCTATAATATCTCCAATATGACTGTATGCTTTTGGTAGCGCTTTCAGCATGTAATTCAGTTTTTCTTGTTCACTCACTTGAGCCCCTGCACCTTTTAGTTCATTTACAGCCCTTTCAAATTCATCGAAAAACTTTGTGGCCTCTGAGAAATCTTTCAATTTAATATTTTCCAAATTGCTTCGTCGCACTATTTGTAAGGCTGTTGATTTTTTTAAATACATTTCATCGAACCTTTTCATTATTTCGTACGCAGTTTCAAGTTCGCTTACGTACTCTAATTGCTTGTTCGTAATGGCACTATAAATATAATTTGTTGCCTTTATATCTTTGTCGTCCCAATCAGGTTGCTTGTCTGCTTCTATTTTCTCTCTGACGACAACTTCCTTGCATTTTTTGTATTGCAGAAATTTCAATATTCGTATTTTCCAGTTGCTGTAGTCCGATCCATCGAATATCGGAATTACTACGTCGTCAATTCTCTTGTTCGCCATTGTTTCAACACGTGGTCGCAGTTTCTCGAACTTTCGTTTCCTCTTCACTTGGTTACACTTCTCAACACTCTTTTTAACTTTATACTTCTGTTAAACCACGCTCTGCTACCATATTAAATAAATGACGCGTGGTTTAGATTTATAACACAAAACTGGTTTATTCCGTCAAACTAATATTACACAGCTCTAACAAAAAGGTGGCTCTCGCACGAGGCTCACACAGACAACGCCATTACTCGACTGGACACTTTCTCATATCGTACATCCATCAGGTGGCGCTATTCGAACTGATGGTATCGGTCACCGTTGAATGTGAATGTATCATACCTTAATACTCAACACTTACAACCCACGGTTCCCGAGAAAATTGAGAAAACGTTGTTTTTAAACTCATTTTGCTCGAATATCTTCTAAACTACTTATCCCAACGGATTTCTGTATGACAATTCCTGTAGATTTTCACATTCCGCATTATTTATGTTATATTACTTTTTTTCGTACAATCCACGGTTGCCGAGAAAATTGAGAAAACGTTGTTTTTAAACTCATTTTGCTCGAATATCTTCTAAACTACTTATCCCACCGCATTTCTCTTTGACAATTCCTGTAGATTTTCACATTCCGCATCTTTTATGTCATATTACTTTTTTCGTACATCCCACGGTTCCCGAGAAAATTGAGAAAACGTTGTTTTTAAACTCATTTTGCTCGAATATCTTCTAAACTACTTATCCCACCGCATTTCTGCGGGATGCATCCCGCAGTCCAGTCGAGCAAAAACACGTGCGAGAGGATGCATCCCGCAGGCCAGTCGAGCAAAAACACGTGCGAGAGGATGCATCCCGCAGGCCAGTCGAGCAAAAACACGTGCGAGAGGATGCATCCCGCAGGCTAGTCGAGCAAAAACACGTGCGAGAGGATGCATCCCGCAGGCTAGTCGAGCAAAAACACGTGCGAGAGGATGCATCCCGCAGGCTAGTCGAGTAAAAACACGTGCGAGAGGATGCATTCCGCAGGCTAGTCGAGCAAAAACACGTACGAGAGGATGCATCCCGCAGGCTAGTCGAGCAAAAACACGTGCGAGAGGATGCAGCCCGCAGCCTAGTCGAGCAAGAACACGTGCGAGAGGATGCATCCCGCAGGCCAGTCGAGCAAAAACACGTGCGAGAGGATGCATCCCGCAGGCTAGTCGAGTAAAAACACGTGCGAGAGGATGCATCCCGCAGGCTAGTCGAGTAAAAACACGTGCGAGAGGATGCATCCCGCAGGCTAGTCGAGTAAAAACACGAGCGAGAGGATGCATCCCGCAGGCTAGTCGAGTAAAAACACGTGCGAGAGGATGCATCCTGCAGGCTAGTCGAGTAAAAACACGTGCGAGAGGATGCATCCCGCAGGCTAGTCGAGCAAAAACACGTACGAGAGGATGCATCCCGCAGGCTAGTCGAGCAAAAACACGTGCGAGAGGATGCAGCCCGCAGCCTAGTCGAGCAAGAACACGTGCGAGAGGATGCATCCCGCAGGCCAGTCGAGCAAAAACACGTGCGAGAGGATGCATCCCGCAGGCTAGTCGAGCAAAAACACGTGCGAGAGGATGCATCCCGCAGGCTAGTCGAGTAAAAACACGTGCGAGAGGATGCATCCCGCAGGCCAGTCGAGCAAAAACACGTGCGGGAGGATGCATCCCGCAGGCCAGTCGAGCAAAAACACGTGCGGGAGGATGCATCCCGCAGGCCAGTCGAGCAAAAACACGTGCGAGAGGATGCATCCCGCAGGCTAGTCGAGCAAAAACACGTGCGAGAGGATGCATCCCGCAGGCTAGTCGAGTAAAAACAAGTGCGAGAGGCTGCATCCCGCAGGCTAGTCGAGTAAAAACACGTGCGAGAGGATGCATCCCGCAGGCTAGTCGAGTAAAAACACGTGCGAGAGGATGCATCCCGCAGGCTAGTCGAGCAAAAACACGTGCGAGAGGATGCATCCCGCAGGCCAGTCGAGCAAAAACACGTGCGAGAGGATGCATCCCGCAGGCCAGTCGAGCAAAAACACGTGCGAGAGGATGCATCCCGCAGGCTAGTCGAGCAAAAAGACGTGCGAGAGGATGCATCCCGCAGGCTAGTCGAGTAAAAACACGTGCGAGAGGATGCATCCCGCAGGCCAGTCGAGCAAAAACACGTGCGAGACTATGCATCCCGCAGGCCAGTCGAGCAAAAACTCGTGCGAGAGGATGCATCCCGCAGGCTAGTCGAGCAAAAAGACGTGCGAGAGGATGCATCCCGCAGGCTAGTCGAGCAAAAACACTTGCGAGAGGATGCATCCCGCAGGCCAGTCGAGCAAAAACACGTGCGAGACTATGCATCCCGCAGGCCAGTCGAGCAAAAACTCGTGCGAGAGGATGCATCCCGCAGGCTAGACGAGCAAAAACACGTGCGAGAGGATGCATCCCGCAGGCTAGTCGAGCAAAAACACGTGCGAGAGGATGCATCACGCAGGCTAGTCGAGCAAAAACACGTGCGAGAGGATGCATCCCGCAGGCTAGTCGAGTAAAAACACGTGCGAGAGGATGCATCCCGCAGGCTAGTCGAGTAAAAACAAGTGCGAGAGGCTGCATCCCGCAGGCTAGTCGATTAAAAACACGTGCGAGAGGATGCATCCCGCAGGCTAGTCGAGTAAAAACACGTGCGAGAGGATGCATCCTGCAGGCTAGTCGAGTAAAAACACGTGCGAGAGGATGCATCCCGCAGGCTAGTCGAGCAAAAACACGTGCGAGAGGATGCATCCCGCAGGCTAGTCGAGCAAAAACACGTGCGAGAGGATGCATCCCGCAGCCTAGTCGAGCAAAAACACGTGCGAGAGGATGCATCCCGCAGGCCAGTCGAGCAAAAACACGTGCGAGAGGATGCATCCCGCAGGCTAGTCGAGTAAAAACACGTGCGAGAGGATGCATCCCGCAGGCTAGTCGAGTAAAAACACGTGCGAGAGGTTGCATCCCGCAGGCTAGACGAGTAAAAACACGTGCGAGAGGATGCATCCCGCAGGCTAGTCGAGTAATATCACGTGCGAGAGGATGCGTCCCGCCGGCTAGTCGAGTACAAACACGTGCGAGAGGATGCATCCCGCAGGCCAGTCGAGCAAAAACACGTGCGGGAGGATGCATCCCGCAGGCCAGTCGAGCAAAAACACGTGCGGGAGGATGCATCCCGCAGGCCAGTCGAGCAAAAACACGTGCGAGAGGATGCATCCCGCAGGCTAGTCGAGCAAAAACACGTGCGAGAGGATGCATCCCGCAGGCTAGTCGAGTAAAAACAAGTGCGAGATTCTGCATCCCGCAGGCTAGTCGAGTAAAAACACGTGCGAGAGGATCCATCCCGCAGGCTAGTCGAGTAAAAACACGTGCGAGAGGATGCATCCCGCAGGCTAGTCGAGCAAAAACACGTGCGAGAGGATGCATCCCGCAGGCCAGTCGAGCAAAAACACGTGCGAGAGGATGCATCCCGCAGGCCAGTCGAGCAAAAACGCGTGCGAGAGGATGCATCCCGCAGGCTAGTCGAGCAAAAACACGTGCGAGAGGATGCATCCCGCAGGCCAGTCGAGCAAAAACACGTGCGAGACTATGCATCCCGCAGGCCAGTCGAGCAAAAACTCGTGCGAGAGGATGCATCCCGCAGGCTAGTCGAGCAAAAACACGTGCGAGAGGATGCATCCCGCAGGCTAGTCGAGCAAAAACACGTGCGAGAGGATGCATCCCGCAGGCTAGTCGAGCAAAAACACGTGCGAGAGGATGCATCCCGCAGGCTAGTCGAGTAAAAACACGTGCGAGATAATGCATCCCGCAGGCTAGTCGAGTAAAAACAAGTGCGAGAGGCTGCATCCCGCAGGCTAGTCGATTAAAAACACGTGCGAGAGGATGCATCCCGCAGGCTAGTCGAGTAAAAACACGTGCGAGAGGATGCATCCTGCAGGCTAGTCGAGTAAAAACACGTGCGAGAGGATGCATCCCGCAGGCTAGTCGAGCAAAAACACGTGCGAGAGGATGCATCCCGCAGGCTAGTCGAGTAATATCACGTGCGAGAGGATGCATCCCGCAGGCTAGTCGAGTAAAAACACGTGCGAGAGGATGCATCCCGCAGGCCAGTCGAGCAAAAACACGTGCGGGAGGATGCATCCCGCAGGCCAGTCGAGCAAAAACACGTGCGGGAGGATGCATCCCGCAGGCCAGTCGAGCAAAAATACGTGCGAGAGGATGCATCCCGCAGGCTAGTCGAGCAAAAACACGTGCGAGAGGATGCATCCCGCAGGCTAGTCGAGTAAAAACAAGTGCGAGAGGCTGCATCCCGCAGGCTAGTCGAGTAAAAACACGTGCGAGAGGATGCATCCCGCAGGCTAGTCGAGTAAAAACACGTGCGAGAGGATGCATCCCGCAGGCTAGTCGAGTAAAAACACGTGCGAGAGGATGCATCCCGCAGGCTAGTCGAGTAAAAACACGTGCGAGAGGATGCATCCCGCAGGCTAGTCGAGCAAAAACACGTGGGAGAGGATGCATCCCGCAGGCTAGTCGAGTAAAAACACGTGCGAGAGGATGCATCCCGCAGGCTAGTCGAGTAAAAACACGTGGGAGAGGATGCATCCCGCAGGCTAGTCGAGTAAAAACACGTGCGAGAGGATGCATCCCGCAGGCTAGTCGAGCAAAAACACGTGCGAGAGGATGCATCCCGCAGGCTAGTCGAGTAAAAACACGTGCGAGAGGATGCATCCCGCAGGCTAGCCGAGTAAAAACACGTGCGAGAGGATGCATCCCGCAGGCTAGTCGAGTAATATCACGTGCGAGAGGATGCATCCCGCAGGCTAGTCGAGTAAAAACACGTGCGAGAGGATGCATCCCGCAGGCCAGTCGAGCAAAAACACGTGCGGGAGGATGCATCCCGCAGGCCAGTCGAGCAAAAACACGTGCGGGAGGATGCATCCCGCAGGCCAGTCGAGCAAAAACACGTGCGAGAGGATGCATCCCGCAGGCTAGTCGAGCAAAAACACGTGCGAGAGGATGCATCCCGCAGGCTAGTCGAGTAAAAACACGTGCGAGAGGATGCATCCCGCAGGCTAGTCGAGTAAAAACACGTGCGAGAGGGTGCATCCCGCAGGCTAGTCGAGTAAAAACACGTGCGAGAGGCTGCATCCCGCAGGCTAGTCGAGTAAAAACACGTGCGAGAGGATGCACCCCCAGGCTAGTCCAGCAAAAACACGTGCGAGAGGATGCATCCCGCAGGCCAGTCGAGCAAAAACACGTGCGAGACGATGCGTCCCGCAGGACAGTCGAGCAAAAACACGTGCGGGAGGATGCATCCCGCAGGCCAGTCGAGCAAAAACACGTGCGAGAGGATGCATCCCGCAGGCCAGTCGAGCAAAAACACGTGCGAGACGATGCATCCCGCAGGCCAGTCGAGCAAAAACACGTGCGAGACGATGCATCCCGCAGGCTAGTCGAGCAAAAACACGTGCGAGAGGATGCATCCCGCAGGCTAGTCGAGCAAAAACACGTGCGAGAGGATGCATCCCGCAGGCTAGTCGAGTAAAAACACGTGCGAGAGGATGCATCCCGCAGGCCAGTCGAGCAAAAACACGTGCGAGAGGATGCATCCCGCAGGCCAGTCGAGCAAAAACACGTGCGAGAGGATGCATCCCGCAGGCCAGTCGAGCAAAAACACGTGCGAGAGGATGCATCCCGCAGACTAGTCGAGCAAAAACACGTGCGAGAGGATGCATCCCGCAGGCTAGTCGAGCAAAAACACGTGCGAGAGGATGCATCCCGCAGGCTAGTCGAGTAAAAACACGTGCGAGAGGATGCATCCCGCAGGCTAGTCGAGTAAAAACACGTGCGAGAGGATGCAACCCGCAGGCTAGTCGAGTAAAAACACGTGCGAGAGGATGCATCCCGCAGGCTAGTCGAGTAAAAACAAGTGCGAGAGGCTGCATCCCGCAGGCTAGTCGATTAAAAACACGTGCGAGAGGATGCATCCCGCAGGCTAGTCGAGTAAAAACACGTGCGAGAGGATGCATCCTGCAGGCTAGTCGAGTAAAAACACGTGCGAGAGGATGCATCCCGCAGGCTAGTCGAGCAAAAACACGTGCGAGAGGATGCATCCCGCAGGCTAGTCGAGTAAAAACACGTGCGAGAGGATGCATCCCGCAGGCTAGTCGAGTAAAAACACGTGCGAGAGGATGCATCCCGCAGGCTAGTCGAGTAAAAACACGTGCGAGAGGGTGCATCCCGCAGGCTAGTCGAGTAAAAACACGTGCGAGAGGCTGCATCCCGCAGGCTAGTCGAGTAAAAACACGTGCGAGACGATGCGTCCCGCAGGACAGTCGAGCAAAAACACGTGCGGGAGGATGCATCCCGCAGGCCAGTCGAGCAAAAACACGTGCGAGAGGATGCATCCCGCAGGCTAGTCGAGTAAAAACACGTGCGAGAGGGTGCATCCCGCAGGCTAGTCGAGTAAAAACACGTGCGAGAGGCTGCATCCCCCAGGCTAGTCGAGTAAAAACACGTGCGAGAGGATGCACCCCCAGGCTAGTCCAGCAAAAACACGTGCGAGAGGATGCATCCCGCAGGCCAGTCGAGCAAAAACACGTGCGAGACGATGCGTCCCGCAGGCTAGTCGAGCAAAAACACGTGCGAGAGGATGCATCCCGCAGGCTAGTCGAGTAAAAACACGTGCGAGAGGATGCATCCCGCAGGCCAGTCGAGCAAAAACACGTGCGAGAGGATGCATCCCGCAGGCCAGTCGAGCAAAAACACGTGCGAGAGGATGCATCCCGCAGGCCAGTCGAGCAAAAACACGTGCGAGAGGATGCATCCCGCAGACTAGTCGAGCAAAAACACGTGCGAGAAGATGCATCCCGCAGGCCAGTCGAGCAAAAACACGTGCGAGACGATGCGTCCCGCAGGACAGTCGAGCAAAAACACGTGCGGGAGGATGCATCCCGCAGGCCAGTCGAGCAAAAACACGTGCGAGAGGATGCATCCCGCAGGCCAGTCGAGCAAAAACACGTGCGAGAGAATGCATCCCGCAGGCTAGTCGAGTAAAAACACGTGCGAGAGGATGCATCCCGCAGGCTAGTCGAGCAAAAACACGTGCGAGACGATGCGTCCCGCAGGCCAGTCGAGCAAAAACACGTGCGGGAGGATGCATCCCGCAGGCCAGTCGAGCAAACACAAGTGCGAGAGGATGCATCCCGCAGGCCAGTCGAGCAAAAACACGTGCGAGACGATGCATCCCGCAGGCCAGTCGAGCAAAAACACGTGCGAGAGGATGCATCCCGCAGGCTAGTCCAGTAAAACCACGTGCGAGAGGATGCATCCCGCAGGCTAGTCGAGCAAAAACACGTGCGAGAGGATGCATCCCGCAGGCTAGTCGAGCAAAAACACGTGCGAGAGAATGCATCCCGCAGGCTAGACGAGCAAAAACACGTGCGAGAGAATGCATCCCGCAGGCTAGACGAGTAAAAACACGTGCGAGTGCATGCATCCCGCAGGCTAGTCGAGTAAAAACACGTGCGAGAGGATGCATCCCGCAGGCTAGTCGAGTAAAAACACGTGCGAGAGGATGCATCCCGCAGGCTAGTCGAGTAAAAACACGTGCGAGAGGATGCATCCCGCAGGCTAGTCGAGCAAAAACACGTGCGAGAGGATGCATCCCGCAGGCTAGTCGAGCAAAAACACGTGCGAGAGGATGCATCCCGCAGGCTAGTCGAGTAAAAACACGTGCGAGAGGATGCATCCCGCAGGCTAGACGAGTAAAAACACGTGCGAGAGGATGCATCCCGCAGGCTAGACGAGTAAAAACACGTGCGAGTGGATGCATCCCGCAGGCCAGTCGAGCAAAAACACGTGCGGGAGGATGCATCCCGCAGGCCAGTCGAGCAAAAACACGTGCGAGAGGATGCATCCCGCAGGCTAGTCGAGCAAAAACACGTGCGAGAGGATGCATCCCGCAGGCTAGTCGAGTAAAAACACGTGCGAGAGGATGGATCCCGCAGGCTAGTCGAGTAAAAACACGTGCGAGAGGGTGCATCCCGCAGGCTAGTCGAGTAAAAACACGTGCGAGAGGATGCATCCCGCAGGCTAGTCGAGTAGAAACACGTGCGATAGGATGCACCCCCAGGCTAGTCCAGCAAAAACACGTGCGAGAGGATGCATCCCGCAGGCCAGTCGAGCAAAAACACGTGCGAGACGATGCGTCCCGCAGGACAGTCGAGCAAAAACACGTGCGGGAGGATGCATCCCGCAGGCCAGTCGAGCAAAAACACGTGCGAGAGGATGCATCCCGCAGGCCAGTCGAGCAAAAACACGTGCGGGAGGATGCATCCCGCAGGCCAGTCGAGCAAACACAAGTGCGAGAGGATGCATCCCGCAGGCCAGTCGAGCAAAAACACGTGCGAGAGGATGCAACCCAAGGCTAGTCCAGCAAAAACACGTGCGAGAGGATGCATCCCGCAGGCCAGTCGAGCAAAAACACGTGCGAGACGATGCGTCCCGCAGGACAGTCGAGCAAAAACACGTGCGGGAGGATGCATCCCGCAGGCCAGTCGAGCAAAAACACGTGCGAGAGGATGCATCCCGCAGGCCAGTCGAGCAAAAACACGTGCGAGAGAATGCATCCCGCAGGCTAGTCGAGTAAAAACACGTGCGAGAGGATGCATCCCGCAGGCTAGTCGAGCAAAAACACGTGCGAGACGATGCGTCCCGCAGGCCAGTCGAGCAAAAACACGTGCGGGAGGATGCATCCCGCAGGCCAGTCGAGCAAACACAAGTGCGAGAGGATGCATCCCGCAGGCCAGTCGAGCAAAAACACGTGCGAGACGATGCATCCCGCAGGCCAGTCGAGCAAAAACACGTGCGAGAGGATGCATCCCGCAGGCTAGTCCAGTAAAACCACGTGCGAGAGGATGCATCCCGCAGGCTAGTCGAGCAAAAACACGTGCGAGAGGATGCATCCCGCAGGCTAGTCGAGCAAAAACACGTGCGAGAGAATGCATCCCGCAGGCTAGACGAGCAAAAACACGTGCGAGAGAATGCATCCCGCAGGCTAGACGAGTAAAAACACGTGCGAGTGCATGCATCCCGCAGGCTAGTCGAGTAAAAACACGTGCGAGAGGATGCATCCCGCAGGCTAGTCGAGTAAAAACACGTGCGAGAGGATGCATCCCGCAGGCTAGTCGAGTAAAAACACGTGCGAGAGGATGCATCCCGCAGGCTAGTCGAGCAAAAACACGTGCGAGAGGATGCATCCCGCAGGCTAGTCGAGCAAAAACACGTGCGAGAGGATGCATCCCGCAGGCTAGTCGAGTAAAAACACGTGCGAGAGGATGCATCCCGCAGGCTAGACGAGTAAAAACACGTGCGAGAGGATGCATCCCGCAGGCTAGACGAGTAAAAACACGTGCGAGTGGATGCATCCCGCAGGCCAGTCGAGCAAAAACACGTGCGGGAGGATGCATCCCGCAGGCCAGTCGAGCAAAAACACGTGCGAGAGGATGCATCCCGCAGGCTAGTCGAGCAAAAACACGTGCGAGAGGATGCATCCCGCAGGCTAGTCGAGTAAAAACACGTGCGAGAGGATGGATCCCGCAGGCTAGTCGAGTAAAAACACGTGCGAGAGGGTGCATCCCGCAGGCTAGTCGAGTAAAAACACGTGCGAGAGGATGCATCCCGCAGGCTAGTCGAGTAGAAACACGTGCGATAGGATGCACCCCCAGGCTAGTCCAGCAAAAACACGTGCGAGAGGATGCATCCCGCAGGCCAGTCGAGCAAAAACACGTGCGAGACGATGCGTCCCGCAGGACAGTCGAGCAAAAACACGTGCGGGAGGATGCATCCCGCAGGCCAGTCGAGCAAAAACACGTGCGAGAGGATGCATCCCGCAGGCCAGTCGAGCAAAAACACATGCGAGACGATGCATCCCGCAGGCCAGTCGAGCAAAAACACGTGCGAGACGATGCATCCCGCAGGCTAGTCGAGCAAAAACACGTGCGAGGGGATGCATCCCGCAGGCCAGTCGAGCAAAAACACGTGAGAGAGGATGCATCCCGCAGGCTAGTCGAGCAAAAACACGTGCGAGAGGATGCATCCCGCATGCTAGTCGAGCAAAAACACGTGCGAGAGGATGCATCCCGCAGGCTAGTCGAGTAAAAACACGTGCGAGAGGATGCATCCCGCAGGCTAGTCGAGTAAAAACACGTGCGAGGGGATGCATCCCGCAGGCTAGTCGAGTAAAATCACGTGCGAGAGGATGCATCCCGCAGGCTAGTCGAGCAAAAACACGTGCGAGAGGATGCATCCCGCAGGCTAGTCGAGCAAAAACACGTGCGAGAGGATGCATCCCGCAGGCTAGACGAGCAAAAACACGTGCGAGAGAATGCATCCCGCAGGCTAGACGAGTAAAAACACGTGCGAGTGCATGCATCCCGCAGGCTAGTCGAGTAAAAACACGTGCGAGAGGATGCATCCCGCAGGCTAGTCGAGTAAAAACACGTGCGAGAGGATGCATCACGCAGGCTAGTCGAGTAAAAACACGTGCGAGAGGATGCATCCCGCAGGCTAGTCGAGCAAAAACACGTGCGAGAGGATGCATCCCGCAGGCTAGTCGAGTAAAAACACGTGCAAGAGGATGCATTCCGCAGGCCAGTCGAGCAAAAACACGTGCGAGACGATGCGTCCCGCAGGCCAGTCGAGCAAAAACACGTGCGGGAGGATGCATCCCGCAGGCTAGTCGAGCAAAAACACGTGCGAGAGAATGCATCCCGCAGGCCAGTCGAGCAAAAACACGTGCGAGACGATGCATCCCGCAGGCCAGTCGAGCAAAAACACGTGCGAGAGGATGCATCCCGCAGGCCAGTCGAGCAAAAACACGTGCGAGAGGATGCATCCCGCAGGCTAGTCGAGTAAAAACACGTGCGAGAGGATGCATCCCGCAGGCTAGTCGAGCAAAAACACGTGCGAGAGGATGCATCCCGCAGGCTAGACGAGCAAAAACACGTGCGGGAGGATGCATCCCGCAGGCCAGTCGAGCAAAAACACGTGCGAGAGGATGCATCCCGCAGGCCAGTCGAGCAAAAACACGTGCGAGAGGATGCATCCCGCAGGCTAGTCGAGTAAAAACACGTGCGAGAGGATGGATCCCGCAGGCTAGTCGAGTAAAAACACGTGCGAGAGGGTGCATCCCGCAGGCTAGTCGAGTAAAAACACGTGCGAGAGGATGCATCCCGCAGGCTAGTCGAGTAGAAACACGTGCGATAGGATGCACCCCCAGGCTAGTCCAGCAAAAACACGTGCGAGAGGATGCATCCCGCAGGCCAGTCGAGCAAAAACACGTGCAGGACGATGCGTCCCGCAGGACAGTCGAGCAAAAACACGTGCGGGAGGATGCATCCCGCAGGCCAGTCGAGCAAAAACACGTGCGAGAGGATGCATCCCGCAGGCCAGTCGAGCAAAAACACATGCGAGACGATGCATCCCGCAGGCCAGTCGAGCAAAAACACGTGCGAGACGATGCATCCCGCAGGCTAGTCGAGCAAAAACACGTGCGAGGGGATGCATCCCGCAGGCCAGTCGAGCAAAAACACGTGAGAGAGGATGCATCCCGCAGGCTAGTCGAGCAAAAACACGTGCGAGAGGATGCATCCCGCATGCTAGTCGAGCAAAAACACGTGCGAGAGGATGCATCCCGCAGGCTAGTCGAGTAAAAACACGTGCGAGAGGATGCATCCCGCAGGCTACTCGAGTAAAAACACGTGCGAGAGGATGCATCCCGCAGGCTAGTCGAGTAAAATCACGTGCGAGAGGATGCATCCCGCAGGCTAGTCGAGCAAAAACACGTGCGAGAGGATGCATCCCGCAGGCTAGTCGAGCAAAAACACGTGCGAGAGGATGCATCCCGCAGGCTAGTCGAGTAAAATCACGTGCGAGAGGATGCATCCCGCAGGCTAGTCGAGCAAAAACACGTGCGAGAGGATGCATCCCGCAGGCTAGTCGAGTAAAAACACGTGCGAGAGGATGCATCCCGCAGGCTAGTCGAGCAAAAACACGTGCGAGAGGATGCATCCCGCAATCTAACGAGCAAAAACACGTGCGGGAGGATGCATCCCGCAGGCCAGTCGAGCAAAAACACGTGCGAGAGGATGCATCCCGCAGGCCAGTCGAGCAAAAACACGTGCGAGACGATGCATCCCGCAGGCCAGTCGAGCAAAAACACGTGCGGGAGGATGCATCCCGCAGGCTAGTCGAGCAAAAACACGTGCGAGAGGATGCATCCCGCAGGCCAGTCGAGCAAAAACACATGCGAGACGATGCATCCCGCAGGCCAGTCGAGCAAAAACACGTGCGAGACGATGCATCCCGCAGGCTAGTCGAGCAAAAACACGTGCGAGGGGATGCATCCCGCAGGCCAGTCGAGCAAAAACACGTGCGAGAGGATGCATCCCGCAGGCTAGTCGAGCAAAAACACGTGCGAGACGATGCGTCCCGCAGGCCAGTCGAGCAAAAACACGTGCGGGAGGATGCATCCCGCAGGCCAGTCGAGCAAACACAAGTGCGAGAGGATGCATCCCGCAGGCCAGTCGAGCAAAAACACGTGCGAGACGATGCATCCCGCAGGCCAGTCGAGCAAAAACACGTGCGAGAGGATGCATCCCGCAGGCTAGTCCAGTAAAACCACGTGCGAGAGGATGCATCCCGCAGGCTAGTCGAGCAAAAACACGTGCGAGAGGATGCATCCCGCAGGCTAGTCGAGCAAAAACACGTGCGAGAGAATGCATCCCGCAGGCTAGACGAGCAAAAACACGTGCGAGAGAATGCATCCCGCAGGCTAGACGAGTAAAAACACGTGCGAGTGCATGCATCCCGCAGGCTAGTCGAGTAAAAACACGTGCGAGAGGATGCATCCCGCAGGCTAGTCGAGTAAAAACACGTGCGAGAGGATGCATCCCGCAGGCTAGTCGAGTAAAAACACGTGCGAGAGGATGCATCCCGCAGGCTAGTCGAGCAAAAACACGTGCGAGAGGATGCATCCCGCAGGCTAGTCGAGCAAAAACACGTGCGAGAGGATGCATCCCGCAGGCTAGTCGAGTAAAAACACGTGCGAGAGGATGCATCCCGCAGGCTAGACGAGTAAAAACACGTGCGAGAGGATGCATCCCGCAGGCTAGACGAGTAAAAACACGTGCGAGTGGATGCATCCCGCAGGCCAGTCGAGCAAAAACACGTGCGGGAGGATGCATCCCGCAGGCCAGTCGAGCAAAAACACGTGCGAGAGGATGCATCCCGCAGGCTAGTCGAGCAAAAACACGTGCGAGAGGATGCATCCCGCAGGCTAGTCGAGTAAAAACACGTGCGAGAGGATGGATCCCGCAGGCTAGTCGAGTAAAAACACGTGCGAGAGGGTGCATCCCGCAGGCTAGTCGAGTAAAAACACGTGCGAGAGGATGCATCCCGCAGGCTAGTCGAGTAGAAACACGTGCGATAGGATGCACCCCCAGGCTAGTCCAGCAAAAACACGTGCGAGAGGATGCATCCCGCAGGCCAGTCGAGCAAAAACACGTGCGAGACGATGCGTCCCGCAGGACAGTCGAGCAAAAACACGTGCGGGAGGATGCATCCCGCAGGCCAGTCGAGCAAAAACACGTGCGAGAGGATGCATCCCGCAGGCCAGTCGAGCAAAAACACGTGCGGGAGGATGCATCCCGCAGGCCAGTCGAGCAAACACAAGTGCGAGAGGATGCATCCCGCAGGCCAGTCGAGCAAAAACACGTGCGAGAGGATGCAACCCAAGGCTAGTCCAGCAAAAACACGTGCGAGAGGATGCATCCCGCAGGCCAGTCGAGCAAAAACACGTGCGAGACGATGCGTCCCGCAGGACAGTCGAGCAAAAACACGTGCGGGAGGATGCATCCCGCAGGCCAGTCGAGCAAAAACACGTGCGAGAGGATGCATCCCGCAGGCCAGTCGAGCAAAAACACGTGCGAGAGAATGCATCCCGCAGGCTAGTCGAGTAAAAACACGTGCGAGAGGATGCATCCCGCAGGCTAGTCGAGCAAAAACACGTGCGAGACGATGCGTCCCGCAGGCCAGTCGAGCAAAAACACGTGCGGGAGGATGCATCCCGCAGGCCAGTCGAGCAAACACAAGTGCGAGAGGATGCATCCCGCAGGCCAGTC
The DNA here is from genome assembly GCF_051020765.1 of Lasioglossum baleicum. Taxonomy (NCBI): domain Eukaryota; kingdom Metazoa; phylum Arthropoda; class Insecta; order Hymenoptera; family Halictidae; genus Lasioglossum; species Lasioglossum baleicum. Next base: position 78,644 of record NC_134930.1, read on the forward strand.
GAGCAAAAACACGTGCGAGACGATGCATCCCGCAGGCCAGTCGAGCAAAAACACGTGCGAGAGGATGCATCCCGCAGGCTAGTCCAGTAAAACCACGTGCGAGAGGATGCATCCCGCAGGCTAGTCGAGCAAAAACACGTGCGAGAGGATGCATCCCGCAGGCTAGTCGAGCAAAAACACGTGCGAGAGAATGCATCCCGCAGGCTAGACGAGCAAAAACACGTGCGAGAGAATGCATCCCGCAGGCTAGACGAGTAAAAACACGTGCGAGTGCATGCATCCCGCAGGCTAGTCGAGTAAAAACACGTGCGAGAGGATGCATCCCGCAGGCTAGTCGAGTAAAAACACGTGCGAGAGGATGCATCCCGCAGGCTAGTCGAGTAAAAACACGTGCGAGAGGATGCATCCCGCAGGCTAGTCGAGCAAAAACACGTGCGAGAGGATGCATCCCGCAGGCTAGTCGAGCAAAAACACGTGCGAGAGGATGCATCCCGCAGGCTAGTCGAGTAAAAACACGTGCGAGAGGATGCATCCCGCAGGCTAGACGAGTAAAAACACGTGCGAGAGGATGCATCCCGCAGGCTAGACGAGTAAAAACACGTGCGAGTGGATGCATCCCGCAGGCCAGTCGAGCAAAAACACGTGCGGGAGGATGCATCCCGCAGGCCAGTCGAGCAAAAACACGTGCGAGAGGATGCATCCCGCAGGCTAGTCGAGCAAAAACACGTGCGAGAGGATGCATCCCGCAGGCTAGTGGAGTAAAAACACGTGCGAGAGGATGGATCCCGCAGGCTAGTCGAGTAAAAACACGTGCGAGAGGGTGCATCCCGCAGGCTAGTCGAGTAAAAACACGTGCGAGAGGATGCATCCCGCAGGCTAGTCGAGTAGAAACACGTGCGATAGGATGCACCCCCAGGCTAGTCCAGCAAAAACACGTGCGAGAGGATGCATCCCGCAGGCCAGTCGAGCAAAAACACGTGCGAGACGATGCGTCCCGCAGGACAGTCGAGCAAAAACACGTGCGGGAGGATGCATCCCGCAGGCCAGTCGAGCAAAAACACGTGCGAGAGGATGCATCCCGCAGGCCAGTCGAGCAAAAACACATGCGAGACGATGCATCCCGCAGGCCAGTCGAGCAAAAACACGTGCGAGACGATGCATCCCGCAGGCTAGTCGAGCAAAAACACGTGCGAGGGGATGCATCCCGCAGGCCAGTCGAGCAAAAACACGTGAGAGAGGATGCATCCCGCAGGCTAGTCGAGCAAAAACACGTGCGAGAGGATGCATCCCGCATGCTAGTCGAGCAAAAACACGTGCGAGAGGATGCATCCCGCAGGCTAGTCGAGTAAAAACACGTGCGAGAGGATGCATCCCGCAGGCTAGTCGAGTAAAAACACGTGCGAGGGGATGCATCCCGCAGGCTAGTCGAGTAAAATCACGTGCGAGAGGATGCATCCCGCAGGCTAGTCGAGCAAAAACACGTGCGAGAGGATGCATCCCGCAGGCTAGTCGAGCAAAAACACGTGCGAGAGGATGCATCCCGCAGGCTAGACGAGCAAAAACACGTGCGAGAGAATGCATCCCGCAGGCTAGACGAGTAAAAACACGTGCGAGTGCATGCATCCCGCAGGCTAGTCGAGTAAAAACACGTGCGAGAGGATGCATCCCGCAGGCTAGTCGAGTAAAAACACGTGCGAGAGGATGCATCACGCAGGCTAGTCGAGTAAAAACACGTGCGAGAGGATGCATCCCGCAGGCTAGTCGAGCAAAAACACGTGCGAGAGGATGCATCCCGCAGGCTAGTCGAGTAAAAACACGTGCAAGAGGATGCATTCCGCAGGCCAGTCGAGCAAAAACACGTGCGAGACGATGCGTCCCGCAGGCCAGTCGAGCAAAAACACGTGCGGGAGGATGCATCCCGCAGGCTAGTCGAGCAAAAACACGTGCGAGAGAATGCATCCCGCAGGCCAGTCGAGCAAAAACACGTGCGAGACGATGCATCCCGCAGGCCAGTCGAGCAAAAACACGTGCGAGAGGATGCATCCCGCAGGCCAGTCGAGCAAAAACACGTGCGAGAGGATGCATCCCGCAGGCTAGTCGAGTAAAAACACGTGCGAGAGGATGCATCCCGCAGGCTAGTCGAGCAAAAACACGTGCGAGAGGATGCATCCCGCAGGCTAGACGAGCAAAAACACGTGCGGGAGGATGCATCCCGCAGGCCAGTCGAGCAAAAACACGTGCGAGAGGATGCATCCCGCAGGCCAGTCGAGCAAAAACACGTGCGAGAGGATGCATCCCGCAGGCTAGTCGAGTATAAACACGTGCGAGAGGATGGATCCCGCAGGCTAGTCGAGTAAAAACACGTGCGAGAGGGTGCATCCCACAGGCTAGTCGAGTAAAAACACGTGCGAGAGGATGCATCCCGCAGGCTAGTCGAGTAGAAACACGTGCGATAGGATGCACCCCCAGGCTAGTCCAGCAAAAACACGTGCGAGAGGATGCATCCCGCAGGCCAGTCGAGCAAAAACACGTGCAGGACGATGCGTCCCGCAGGACAGTCGAGCAAAAACACGTGCGGGAGGATGCATCCCGCAGGCCAGTCGAGCAAAAACACGTGCGAGAGGATGCATCCCGCAGGCCAGTCGAGCAAAAACACATGCGAGACGATGCATCCCGCAGGCCAGTCGAGCAAAAACACGTGCGAGACGATGCATCCCGCAGGCTAGTCGAGCAAAAACACGTGCGAGGGGATGCATCCCGCAGGCCAGTCGAGCAAAAACACGTGAGAGAGGATGCATCCCGCAGGCTAGTCGAGCAAAAACACGTGCGAGAGGATGCATCCCGCATGCTAGTCGAGCAAAAACACGTGCGAGAGGATGCATCCCGCAGGCTAGTCGAGTAAAAACACGTGCGAGAGGATGCATCCCGCAGGCTAGTCGAGTAAAAACACGTGCGAGAGGATGCATCCCGCAGGCTAGTCGAGTAAAATCACGTGCGAGAGGATGCATCCCGCAGGCTAGTCGAGCAAAAACACGTGCGAGAGGATGCATCCCGCAGGCTAGTCGAGCAAAAACACGTGCGAGAGGATGCATCCCGCAGGCTAGTCGAGTAAAATCACGTGCGAGAGGATGCATCCCGCAGGCTAGTCGAGCAAAAACACGTGCGAGAGGATGCATCCCGCAGGCTAGTCGAGTAAAAACACGTGCGAGAGGATGCATCCCGCAGGCTAGTCGAGCAAAAACACGTGCGAGAGGATGCATCCCGCAATCTAGACGAGCAAAAACACGTGCGGGAGGATGCATCCCGCAGGCCAGTCGAGCAAAAACACGTGCGAGAGGATGCATCCCGCAGGCCAGTCGAGCAAAAACACGTGCGAGACGATGCATCCCGCAGGCCAGTCGAGCAAAAACACGTGCGGGAGGATGCATCCCGCAGGCTAGTCGAGCAAAAACACGTGCGAGAGGATGCATGCCGCAGGCCAGTCGAGCAAAAACACATGCGAGACGATGCATCCCGCAGGCCAGTCGAGCAAAAACACGTGCGAGACGATGCATCCCGCAGGCTAGTCGAGCAAAAACACGTGCGAGGGGATGCATCCCGCAGGCCAGTCGAGCAAAAACACGTGAGAGAGGATGCATCCCGCAGGCTAGTCGAGCAAAAACACGTGCGAGAGGATGCATCCCGCATGCTAGTCGAGCAAAAACACGTGCGAGAGGATGCATCCCGCAGGCTAGTCGAGTAAAAACACGTGCGAGAGGATGCATCCCGCAGGCTAGTCGAGTAAAAACACGTGCGAGGGGATGCATCCCGCAGGCTAGTCGAGTAAAATCACGTGCGAGAGGATGCATCCCGCAGGCTAGTCGAGCAAAAACACGTGCGAGAGGATGCATCCCGCAGGCTAGTCGAGCAAAAACACGTGCGAGAGGATGCATCCCGCAGGCTAGACGAGCAAAAACACGTGCGAGACGATGCATCCCGCAGGCCAGTCGAGCAAAAACACGTGCGAGAGGATGCATCCCGCAGGCTAGTCCAGTAAAACCACGTGCGAGAGGATGCATCCCGCAGGCTAGTCGAGCAAAAACACGTGCGAGAGGATGCATCCCGCAGGCTAGTCGAGCAAAAACACGTGCGAGAGAATGCATCCCGCAGGCTAGACGAGCAAAAACACGTGCGAGAGAATGCATCCCGCAGGCTAGACGAGTAAAAACACGTGCGAGTGCATGCATCCCGCAGGCTAGTCGAGTAAAAACACGTGCGAGAGGATGCATCCCGCAGGCTAGTCGAGTAAAAACACGTGCGAGAGGATGCATCCCGCAGGCTAGTCGAGTAAAAACACGTGCGAGAGGATGCATCCCGCAGGCTAGTCGAGCAAAAACACGTGCGAGAGGATGCATCCCGCAGGCTAGTCGAGCAAAAACACGTGCGAGAGGATGCATCCCGCAGGCTAGTCGAGTAAAAACACGTGCGAGAGGATGCATCCCGCAGGCTAGACGAGTAAAAACACGTGCGAGAGGATGCATCCCGCAGGCTAGACGAGTAAAAACACGTGCGAGTGGATGCATCCCGCAGGCCAGTCGAGCAAAAACACGTGCGGGAGGATGCATCCCGCAGGCCAGTCGAGCAAAAACACGTGCGAGAGGATGCATCCCGCAGGCTAGTCGAGCAAAAACACGTGCGAGAGGATGCATCCCGCAGGCTAGTGGAGTAAAAACACGTGCGAGAGGATGGATCCCGCAGGCTAGTCGAGTAAAAACACGTGCGAGAGGGTGCATCCCGCAGGCTAGTCGAGTAAAAACACGTGCGAGAGGATGCATCCCGCAGGCTAGTCGAGTAGAAACACGTGCGATAGGATGCACCCCCAGGCTAGTCCAGCAAAAACACGTGCGAGAGGATGCATCCCGCAGGCCAGTCGAGCAAAAACACGTGCGAGACGATGCGTCCCGCAGGACAGTCGAGCAAAAACACGTGCGGGAGGATGCATCCCGCAGGCCAGTCGAGCAAAAACACGTGCGAGAGGATGCATCCCGCAGGCCAGTCGAGCAAAAACACATGCGAGACGATGCATCCCGCAGGCCAGTCGAGCAAAAACACGTGCGAGACGATGCATCCCGCAGGCTAGTCGAGCAAAAACACGTGCGAGGGGATGCATCCCGCAGGCCAGTCGAGCAAAAACACGTGAGAGAGGATGCATCCCGCAGGCTAGTCGAGCAAAAACACGTGCGAGAGGATGCATCCCGCATGCTAGTCGAGCAAAAACACGTGCGAGAGGATGCATCCCGCAGGCTAGTCGAGTAAAAACACGTGCGAGAGGATGCATCCCGCAGGCTAGTCGAGTAAAAACACGTGCGAGGGGATGCATCCCGCAGGCTAGTCGAGTAAAATCACGTGCGAGAGGATGCATCCCGCAGGCTAGTCGAGCAAAAACACGTGCGAGAGGATGCATCCCGCAGGCTAGTCGAGCAAAAACACGTGCGAGAGGATGCATCCCGCAGGCTAGACGAGCAAAAACACGTGCGAGAGAATGCATCCCGCAGGCTAGACGAGTAAAAACACGTGCGAGTGCATGCATCCCGCAGGCTAGTCGAGTAAAAACACGTGCGAGAGGATGCATCCCGCAGGCTAGTCGAGTAAAAACACGTGCGAGAGGATGCATCACGCAGGCTAGTCGAGTAAAAACACGTGCGAGAGGATGCATCCCGCAGGCTAGTCGAGCAAAAACACGTGCGAGAGGATGCATCCCGCAGGCTAGTCGAGTAAAAACACGTGCAAGAGGATGCATTCCGCAGGCCAGTCGAGCAAAAACACGTGCGAGACGATGCGTCCCGCAGGCCAGTCGAGCAAAAACACGTGCGGGAGGATGCATCCCGCAGGCTAGTCGAGCAAAAACACGTGCGAGAGAATGCATCCCGCAGGCCAGTCGAGCAAAAACACGTGCGAGACGATGCATCCCGCAGGCCAGTCGAGCAAAAACACGTGCGAGAGGATGCATCCCGCAGGCCAGTCGAGCAAAAACACGTGCGAGAGGATGCATCCCGCAGGCTAGTCGAGTAAAAACACGTGCGAGAGGATGCATCCCGCAGGCTAGTCGAGCAAAAACACGTGCGAGAGGATGCATCCCGCAGGCTAGACGAGCAAAAACACGTGCGGGAGGATGCATCCCGCAGGCCAGTCGAGCAAAAACACGTGCGAGAGGATGCATCCCGCAGGCCAGTCGAGCAAAAACACGTGCGAGAGGATGCATCCCGCAGGCTAGTCGAGTATAAACACGTGCGAGAGGATGGATCCCGCAGGCTAGTCGAGTAAAAACACGTGCGAGAGGGTGCATCCCACAGGCTAGTCGAGTAAAAACACGTGCGAGAGGATGCATCCCGCAGGCTAGTCGAGTAGAAACACGTGCGATAGGATGCACCCCCAGGCTAGTCCAGCAAAAACACGTGCGAGAGGATGCATCCCGCAGGCCAGTCGAGCAAAAACACGTGCAGGACGATGCGTCCCGCAGGACAGTCGAGCAAAAACACGTGCGGGAGGATGCATCCCGCAGGCCAGTCGAGCAAAAACACGTGCGAGAGGATGCATCCCGCAGGCCAGTCGAGCAAAAACACATGCGAGACGATGCATCCCGCAGGCCAGTCGAGCAAAAACACGTGCGAGACGATGCATCCCGCAGGCTAGTCGAGCAAAAACACGTGCGAGGGGATGCATCCCGCAGGCCAGTCGAGCAAAAACACGTGAGAGAGGATGCATCCCGCAGGCTAGTCGAGCAAAAACACGTGCGAGAGGATGCATCCCGCATGCTAGTCGAGCAAAAACACGTGCGAGAGGATGCATCCCGCAGGCTAGTCGAGTAAAAACACGTGCGAGAGGATGCATCCCGCAGGCTAGTCGAGTAAAAACACGTGCGAGAGGATGCATCCCGCAGGCTAGTCGAGTAAAATCACGTGCGAGAGGATGCATCCCGCAGGCTAGTCGAGCAAAAACACGTGCGAGAGGATGCATCCCGCAGGCTAGTCGAGCAAAAACACGTGCGAGAGGATGCATCCCGCAGGCTAGTCGAGTAAAATCACGTGCGAGAGGATGCATCCCGCAGGCTAGTCGAGCAAAAACACGTGCGAGAGGATGCATCCCGCAGGCTAGTCGAGTAAAAACACGTGCGAGAGGATGCATCCCGCAGGCTAGTCGAGCAAAAACACGTGCGAGAGGATGCATCCCGCAATCTAGACGAGCAAAAACACGTGCGGGAGGATGCATCCCGCAGGCCAGTCGAGCAAAAACACGTGCGAGAGGATGCATCCCGCAGGCCAGTCGAGCAAAAACACGTGCGAGACGATGCATCCCGCAGGCCAGTCGAGCAAAAACACGTGCGGGAGGATGCATCCCGCAGGCTAGTCGAGCAAAAACACGTGCGAGAGGATGCATGCCGCAGGCCAGTCGAGCAAAAACACATGCGAGACGATGCATCCCGCAGGCCAGTCGAGCAAAAACACGTGCGAGACGATGCATCCCGCAGGCTAGTCGAGCAAAAACACGTGCGAGGGGATGCATCCCGCAGGCCAGTCGAGCAAAAACACGTGAGAGAGGATGCATCCCGCAGGCTAGTCGAGCAAAAACACGTGCGAGAGGATGCATCCCGCATGCTAGTCGAGCAAAAACACGTGCGAGAGGATGCATCCCGCAGGCTAGTCGAGTAAAAACACGTGCGAGAGGATGCATCCCGCAGGCTAGTCGAGTAAAAACACGTGCGAGGGGATGCATCCCGCAGGCTAGTCGAGTAAAATCACGTGCGAGAGGATGCATCCCGCAGGCTAGTCGAGCAAAAACACGTGCGAGAGGATGCATCCCGCAGGCTAGTCGAGCAAAAACACGTGCGAGAGGATGCATCCCGCAGGCTAGACGAGCAAAAACACGTGCGAGAGAATGCATCCCGCAGGCTAGACGAGTAAAAACACGTGCGAGTGCATGCATCCCGCAGGCTAGTCGAGTAAAAACACGTGCGAGAGGATGCATCCCGCAGGCTAGTCGAGTAAAAACACGTGCGAGAGGATGCATCACGCAGGCTAGTCGAGTAAAAACACGTGCGAGAGGATGCATCCCGCAGGCTAGTCGAGCAAAAACACGTGCGAGAGGATGCATCCCGCAGGCTAGTCGAGTAAAAACACGTGCAAGAGGATGCATCCCGCAGGCCAGTCGAGCAAAAACACGTGCGAGACGATGCGTCCCGCAGGCCAGTCGAGTAAAAACACGTGCGGGAGGATGCATCCCGCAGGCTAGTCGAGCAAAAACACGTGCGAGAGAAAGCATCCCGCAGGCCAGTCGAGCAAAAACACGTGCGAGACGATGCATCCCGCAGGCCAGTCGAGCAAAAACACGTGCGAGAGGATGCATCCCGCAGGCCAGTCGAGCAAAAACACGTGCGAGAGGATGCATCCCGCAGGCTAGTCGAGTAAAAACACGTGCGAGAGGATGCATCCCGCAGGCCAGTCGAGCAAAAACACGTGCGAGAGGATGCATCCCGCAGGCTAGTCGAGTAAAAACACGTGCGATAGGATGCACCCCCAGGCTAGTCCAGCAAAAACACGTGCGAGTCGATGCGTCCCGCAGGACAGTCGAGCAAAAACACGTGCGGGAGGATGCATCCCGCAGGCCAGTCGAACAAAAACACGTGCGAGAGGATGCATCCCGCAGGCTAGTCGAGTAAAAACACGTGCGAGAGGATGCATCCCGCAGGCTAGTCGAGTAAAAACACGTGCGAGAGGATGCATCCCGCAGGCTAGTCGAGCAAAAACACGTGCGAGAGGATGCATCCCGCAGGCTAGTCGAGCAAAAACACGTGCGAGAGGATGCATCCCGCAGGCTAGACGAGCAAAAACACGTGCGAGAGAATGCATCCCGCAGGCTAGACGAGTAAAAACACGTGCGAGTGCATGCATCCCGCAGGCTAGTCGAGTAAAAACACGTGCGAGAGGATGCATCCCGCAGGCTAGTCGAGTAAAAACACGTGCGAGAGTATGCATCACGCAGGCTAGTCGAGTAAAAACACGTGCGAGAGGATGCATCCCGCAGGCTAGTCGAGCAAAAACACGTGCGAGAGGATGCATCCCGCAGGCTAGTCGAGTAAAAACACGTGCAAGAGGATGCATCCCGCAGGCCAGTCGAGCAAAAACACGTGCGAGACGATGCGTCCCGCAGGCCAGTCGAGCAAAAACACGTGCGGGAGGATGCATCCCGCAGGCTAGTCGAGCAAAAACACGTGCGAGAGAATGCATCCCGCAGGCCAGTCGAGCAAAAACACGTGCGAGACGATGCATCCCGCAGGCCAGTCGAGCAAAAACACGTGCGAGAGGATGCATCCCGCAGGCCAGTCGAGCAAAAACACGTGCGAGAGGATGCATCCCGCAGGCTAGTCGAGTAAAAACACGTGCGAGACGATGCATCCCGCAGGCCAGTCGAGCAAAAACACGTGCGAGAGGATGCATCCCGCAGGCTAGTCCAGTAAAACCACGTGCGAGAGGATGCATCCCGCAGGCTAGTCGAGCAAAAACACGTGCGAGAGGATGCATCCCGCAGGCTAGTCGAGCAAAAACACGTGCGAGAGAATGCATCCCGCAGGCTAGACGAGCAAAAACACGTGCGAGAGAATGCATCCCGCAGGCTAGACGAGTAAAAACACGTGCGAGTGCATGCATCCCGCAGGCTAGTCGAGTAAAAACACGTGCGAGAGGATGCATCCCGCAGGCTAGTCGAGTAAAAACACGTGCGAGAGGATGCATCCCGCAGGCTAGTCGAGTAAAAACACGTGCGAGAGGATGCATCCCGCAGGCTAGTCGAGCAAAAACACGTGCGAGAGGATGCATCCCGCAGGCTAGTCGAGCAAAAACACGTGCGAGAGGATGCATCCCGCAGGCTAGTCGAGTAAAAACACGTGCGAGAGGATGCATCCCGCAGGCTAGACGAGTAAAAACACGTGCGAGAGGATGCATCCCGCAGGCTAGACGAGTAAAAACACGTGCGAGTGGATGCATCCCGCAGGCCAGTCGAGCAAAAACACGTGCGGGAGGATGCATCCCGCAGGCCAGTCGAGCAAAAACACGTGCGAGAGGATGCATCCCGCAGGCTAGTCGAGCAAAAACACGTGCGAGAGGATGCATCCCGCAGGCTAGTCGAGTAAAAACACGTGCGAGAGGATGGATCCCGCAGGCTAGTCGAGTAAAAACACGTGCGAGAGGGTGCATCCCGCAGGCTAGTCGAGTAAAAACACGTGCGAGAGGATGCATCCCGCAGGCTAGTCGAGTAGAAACACGTGCGATAGGATGCACCCCCAGGCTAGTCCAGCAAAAACACGTGCGAGAGGATGCATCCCGCAGGCCAGTCGAGCAAAAACACGTGCGAGACGATGCGTCCCGCAGGACAGTCGAGCAAAAACACGTGCGGGAGGATGCATCCCGCAGGCCAGTCGAGCAAAAACACGTGCGAGAGGATGCATCCCGCAGGCCAGTCGAGCAAAAACACGTGCGGGAGGATGCATCCCGCAGGCCAGTCGAGCAAACACAAGTGCGAGAGGATGCATCCCGCAGGCCAGTCGAGCAAAAACACGTGCGAGAGGATGCAACCCAAGGCTAGTCCAGCAAAAACACGTGCGAGAGGATGCATCCCGCAGGCCAGTCGAGCAAAAACACGTGCGAGACGATGCGTCCCGCAGGACAGTCGAGCAAAAACACGTGCGGGAGGATGCATCCCGCAGGCCAGTCGAGCAAAAACACGTGCGAGAGGATGCATCCCGCAGGCCAGTCGAGCAAAAACACGTGCGAGAGAATGCATCCCGCAGGCTAGTCGAGTAAAAACACGTGCGAGAGGATGCATCCCGCAGGCTAGTCGAGCAAAAACACGTGCGAGACGATGCGTCCCGCAGGCCAGTCGAGCAAAAACACGTGCGGGAGGATGCATCCCGCAGGCCAGTCGAGCAAACACAAGTGCGAGAGGATGCATCCCGCAGGCCAGTCGAGCAAAAACACGTGCGAGACGATGCATCCCGCAGGCCAGTCGAGCAAAAACACGTGCGAGAGGATGCATCCCGCAGGCTAGTCCAGTAAAACCACGTGCGAGAGGATGCATCCCGCAGGCTAGTCGAGCAAAAACACGTGCGAGAGGATGCATCCCGCAGGCTAGTCGAGCAAAAACACGTGCGAGAGAATGCATCCCGCAGGCTAGACGAGCAAAAACACGTGCGAGAGAATGCATCCCGCAGGCTAGACGAGTAAAAACACGTGCGAGTGCATGCATCCCGCAGGCTAGTCGAGTAAAAACACGTGCGAGAGGATGCATCCCGCAGGCTAGTCGAGTAAAAACACGTGCGAGAGGATGCATCCCGCAGGCTAGTCGAGTAAAAACACGTGCGAGAGGATGCATCCCGCAGGCTAGTCGAGCAAAAACACGTGCGAGAGGATGCATCCCGCAGGCTAGTCGAGCAAAAACACGTGCGAGAGGATGCATCCCGCAGGCTAGTCGAGTAAAAACACGTGCGAGAGGATGCATCCCGCAGGCTAGACGAGTAAAAACACGTGCGAGAGGATGCATCCCGCAGGCTAGACGAGTAAAAACACGTGCGAGTGGATGCATCCCGCAGGCCAGTCGAGCAAAAACACGTGCGGGAGGATGCATCCCGCAGGCCAGTCGAGCAAAAACACGTGCGAGAGGATGCATCCCGCAGGCTAGTCGAGCAAAAACACGTGCGAGAGGATGCATCCCGCAGGCTAGTCGAGTAAAAACACGTGCGAGAGGATGGATCCCGCAGGCTAGTCGAGTAAAAACACGTGCGAGAGGGTGCATCCCGCAGGCTAGTCGAGTAAAAACACGTGCGAGAGGATGCATCCCGCAGGCTAGTCGAGTAGAAACACGTGCGATAGGATGCACCCCCAGGCTAGTCCAGCAAAAACACGTGCGAGAGGATGCATCCCGCAGGCCAGTCGAGCAAAAACACGTGCGAGACGATGCGTCCCGCAGGACAGTCGAGCAAAAACACGTGCGGGAGGATGCATCCCGCAGGCCAGTCGAGCAAAAACACGTGCGAGAGGATGCATCCCGCAGGCCAGTCGAGCAAAAACACATGCGAGACGATGCATCCCGCAGGCCAGTCGAGCAAAAACACGTGCGAGACGATGCATCCCGCAGGCTAGTCGAGCAAAAACACGTGCGAGGGGATGCATCCCGCAGGCCAGTCGAGCAAAAACACGTGAGAGAGGATGCATCCCGCAGGCTAGTCGAGCAAAAACACGTGCGAGAGGATGCATCCCGCATGCTAGTCGATCAAAAACACGTGCGAGAGGATGCATCCCGCAGGCTAGTCGAGTAAAAACACGTGCGAGAGGATGCATCCCGCAGGCTAGTCGAGTAAAAACACGTGCGAGGGGATGCATCCCGCAGGCTAGTCGAGTAAAATCACGTGCGAGAGGATGCATCCCGCAGGCTAGTCGAGCAAAAACACGTGCGAGAGGATGCATCCCGCAGGCTAGTCGAGCAAAAACACGTGCGAGAGGATGCATCCCGCAGGCTAGACGAGCAAAAACACGTGCGAGAGAATGCATCCCGCAGGCTAGACGAGTAAAAACACGTGCGAGTGCATGCATCCCGCAGGCTAGTCGAGTAAAAACACGTGCGAGAGGATGCATCCCGCAGGCTAGTCGAGTAAAAACACGTGCGAGAGGATGCATCACGCAGGCTAGTCGAGTAAAAACACGTGCGAGAGGATGCATCCCGCAGGCTAGTCGAGCAAAAACACGTGCGAGAGGATGCATCCCGCAGGCTAGTCGAGTAAAAACACGTGCAAGAGGATGCATTCCGCAGGCCAGTCGAGCAAAAACACGTGCGAGACGATGCGTCCCGCAGGCCAGTCGAGCAAAAACACGTGCGGGAGGATGCATCCCGCAGGCTAGTCGAGCAAAAACACGTGCGAGAGAATGCATCCCGCAGGCCAGTCGAGCAAAAACACGTGCGAGACGATGCATCCCGCAGGCCAGTCGAGCAAAAACACGTGCGAGAGGATGCATCCCGCAGGCCAGTCGAGCAAAAACACGTGCGAGAGGATGCATCCCGCAGGCTAGTCGAGTAAAAACACGTGCGAGAGGATGCATCCCGCAGGCTAGTCGAGCAAAAACACGTGCGAGAGGATGCATCCCGCAGGCTAGACGAGCAAAAACACGTGCGGGAGGATGCATCCCGCAGGCCAGTCGAGCAAAAACACGTGCGAGAGGATGCATCCCGCAGGCCAGTCGAGCAAAAACACGTGCGAGAGGATGCATCCCGCAGGCTAGTCGAGTAAAAACACGTGCGAGAGGATGGATCCCGCAGGCTAGTCGAGTAAAAACACGTGCGAGAGGGTGCATCCCGCAGGCTAGTCGAGTAAAAACACGTGCGAGAGGATGCATCCCGCAGGCTAGTCGAGTAGAAACACGTGCGATAGGATGCACCCCCAGGCTAGTCCAGCAAAAACACGTGCGAGAGGATGCATCCCGCAGGCCAGTCGAGCAAAAACACGTGCAGGACGATGCGTCCCGCAGGACAGTCGAGCAAAAACACGTGCGGGAGGATGCATCCCGCAGGCCAGTCGAGCAAAAACACGTGCGAGAGGATGCATCCCGCAGGCCAGTCGAGCAAAAACACATGCGAGACGATGCATCCCGCAGGCCAGTCGAGCAAAAACACGTGCGAGACGATGCATCCCGCAGGCTAGTCGAGCAAAAACACGTGCGAGGGGATGCATCCCGCAGGCCAGTCGAGCAAAAACACGTGAGAGAGGATGCATCCCGCAGGCTAGTCGAGCAAAAACACGTGCGAGAGGATGCATCCCGCATGCTAGTCGAGCAAAAACACGTGCGAGAGGATGCATCCCGCAGGCTAGTCGAGTAAAAACACGTGCGAGAGGATGCATCCCGCAGGCTACTCGAGTAAAAACACGTGCGAGAGGATGCATCCCGCAGGCTAGTCGAGTAAAATCACGTGCGAGAGGATGCATCCCGCAGGCTAGTCGAGCAAAAACACGTGCGAGAGGATGCATCCCGCAGGCTAGTCGAGCAAAAACACGTGCGAGAGGATGCATCCCGCAGGCTAGTCGAGTAAAATCACGTGCGAGAGGATGCATCCCGCAGGCTAGTCGAGCAAAAACACGTGCGAGAGGATGCATCCCGCAGGCTAGTCGAGTAAAAACACGTGCGAGAGGATGCATCCCGCAGGCTAGTCGAGCAAAAACACGTGCGAGAGGATGCATCCCGCAATCTAGACGAGCAAAAACACGTGCGGGAGGATGCATCCCGCAGGCCAGTCGAGCAAAAACACGTGCGAGAGGATGCATCCCGCAGGCCAGTCGAGCAAAAACACGTGCGAGACGATGCATCCCGCAGGCCAGTCGAGCAAAAACACGTGCGGGAGGATGCATCCCGCAGGCTAGTCGAGCAAAAACACGTGCGAGAGGATGCATCCCGCAGGCCAGTCGAGCAAAAACACATGCGAGACGATGCATCCCGCAGGCCAGTCGAGCAAAAACACGTGCGAGACGATGCATCCCGCAGGCTAGTCGAGCAAAAACACGTGCGAGGGGATGCATCCCGCAGGCCAGTCGAGCAAAAACACGTGCGAGAGGATGCATCCCGCAGGCTAGTCGAGCAAAAACACGTGCGAGACGATGCGTCCCGCAGGCCAGTCGAGCAAAAACACGTGCGGGAGGATGCATCCCGCAGGCCAGTCGAGCAAACACAAGTGCGAGAGGATGCATCCCGCAGGCCAGTCGAGCAAAAACACGTGCGAGACGATGCATCCCGCAGGCCAGTCGAGCAAAAACACGTGCGAGAGGATGCATCCCGCAGGCTAGTCCAGTAAAACCACGTGCGAGAGGATGCATCCCGCAGGCTAGTCGAGCAAAAACACGTGCGAGAGGATGCATCCCGCAGGCTAGTCGAGCAAAAACACGTGCGAGAGAATGCATCCCGCAGGCTAGACGAGCAAAAACACGTGCGAGAGAATGCATCCCGCAGGCTAGACGAGTAAAAACACGTGCGAGTGCATGCATCCCGCAGGCTAGTCGAGTAAAAACACGTGCGAGAGGATGCATCCCGCAGGCTAGTCGAGTAAAAACACGTGCGAGAGGATGCATCCCGCAGGCTAGTCGAGTAAAAACACGTGCGAGAGGATGCATCCCGCAGGCTAGTCGAGCAAAAACACGTGCGAGAGGATGCATCCCGCAGGCTAGTCGAGCAAAAACACGTGCGAGAGGATGCATCCCGCAGGCTAGTCGAGTAAAAACACGTGCGAGAGGATGCATCCCGCAGGCTAGACGAGTAAAAACACGTGCGAGAGGATGCATCCCGCAGGCTAGACGAGTAAAAACACGTGCGAGTGGATGCATCCCGCAGGCCAGTCGAGCAAAAACACGTGCGGGAGGATGCATCCCGCAGGCCAGTCGAGCAAAAACACGTGCGAGAGGATGCATCCCGCAGGCTAGTCGAGCAAAAACACGTGCGAGAGGATGCATCCCGCAGGCTAGTCGAGTAAAAACACGTGCGAGAGGATGGATCCCGCAGGCTAGTCGAGTAAAAACACGTGCGAGAGGGTGCATCCCGCAGGCTAGTCGAGTAAAAACACGTGCGAGAGGATGCATCCCGCAGGCTAGTCGAGTAGAAACACGTGCGATAGGATGCACCCCCAGGCTAGTCCAGCAAAAACACGTGCGAGAGGATGCATCCCGCAGGCCAGTCGAGCAAAAACACGTGCGAGACGATGCGTCCCGCAGGACAGTCGAGCAAAAACACGTGCGGGAGGATGCATCCCGCAGGCCAGTCGAGCAAAAACACGTGCGAGAGGATGCATCCCGCAGGCCAGTCGAGCAAAAACACGTGCGGGAGGATGCATCCCGCAGGCCAGTCGAGCAAACACAAGTGCGAGAGGATGCATCCCGCAGGCCAGTCGAGCAAAAACACGTGCGAGAGGATGCAACCCAAGGCTAGTCCAGCAAAAACACGTGCGAGAGGATGCATCCCGCAGGCCAGTCGAGCAAAAACACGTGCGAGACGATGCGTCCCGCAGGACAGTCGAGCAAAAACACGTGCGGGAGGATGCATCCCGCAGGCCAGTCGAGCAAAAACACGTGCGAGAGGATGCATCCCGCAGGCCAGTCGAGCAAAAACACGTGCGAGAGAATGCATCCCGCAGGCTAGTCGAGTAAAAACACGTGCGAGAGGATGCATCCCGCAGGCTAGTCGAGCAAAAACACGTGCGAGACGATGCGTCCCGCAGGCCAGTCGAGCAAAAACACGTGCGGGAGGATGCATCCCGCAGGCCAGTCGAGCAAACACAAGTGCGAGAGGATGCATCCCGCAGGCCAGTCGAGCAAAAACACGTGCGAGACGATGCATCCCGCAGGCCAGTCGAGCAAAAACACGTGCGAGAGGATGCATCCCGCAGGCTAGTCCAGTAAAACCACGTGCGAGAGGATGCATCCCGCAGGCTAGTCGAGCAAAAACACGTGCGAGAGGATGCATCCCGCAGGCTAGTCGAGCAAAAACACGTGCGAGAGAATGCATCCCGCAGGCTAGACGAGCAAAAACACGTGCGAGAGAATGCATCCCGCAGGCTAGACGAGTAAAAACACGTGCGAGTGCATGCATCCCGCAGGCTAGTCGAGTAAAAACACGTGCGAGAGGATGCATCCCGCAGGCTAGTCGAGTAAAAACACGTGCGAGAGGATGCATCCCGCAGGCTAGTCGAGTAAAAACACGTGCGAGAGGATGCATCCCGCAGGCTAGTCGAGCAAAAACACGTGCGAGAGGATGCATCCCGCAGGCTAGTCGAGCAAAAACACGTGCGAGAGGATGCATCCCGCAGGCTAGTCGAGTAAAAACACGTGCGAGAGGATGCATCCCGCAGGCTAGACGAGTAAAAACACGTGCGAGAGGATGCATCCCGCAGGCTAGACGAGTAAAAACACGTGCGAGTGGATGCATCCCGCAGGCCAGTCGAGCAAAAACACGTGCGGGAGGATGCATCCCGCAGGCCAGTCGAGCAAAAACACGTGCGAGAGGATGCATCCCGCAGGCTAGTCGAGCAAAAACACGTGCGAGAGGATGCATCTCGCAGGCTAGTCGAGTAAAAACACGTGCGAGAGGATGGATCCCGCAGGCTAGTCGAGTAAAAACACGTGCGAGAGGGTGCATCCCGCAGGCTAGTCGAGTAAAAACACGTGCGAGAGGATGCATCCCGCAGGCTAGTCGAGTAGAAACACGTGCGATAGGATGCACCCCCAGGCTAGTCCAGCAAAAACACGTGCGAGAGGATGCATCCCGCAGGCCAGTCGAGCAAAAACACGTGCGAGACGATGCGTCCCGCAGGACAGTCGAGCAAAAACACGTGCGGGAGGATGCATCCCGCAGGCCAGTCGAGCAAAAACACGTGCGAGAGGATGCATCCCGCAGGCCAGTCGAGCAAAAACACATGCGAGACGATGCATCCCGCAGGCCAGTCGAGCAAAAACACGTGCGAGACGATGCATCCCGCAGGCTAGTCGAGCAAAAACACGTGCGGGGGGATGCATCCCGCAGGCCAGTCGAGCAAAAACACGTGAGAGAGGATGCATCCCGCAGGCTAGTCGAGCAAAAACACGTGCGAGAGGATGCATCCCGCATGCTAGTCGAGCAAAAACACGTGCGAGAGGATGCATCCCGCAGGCTAGTCGAGTAAAAACACGTGCGAGAGGATCGATCCCGCAGGCTAGTCGAGTAAAAACACGTGCGAGGGGATGCATCCCGCAGGCTAGTCGAGTAAAATCACGTGCGAGAGGATGCATCCCGCAGGCTAGTCGAGCAAAAACACGTGCGAGAGGATGCATCCCGCAGGCTAGTCGAGCAAAAACACGTGCGAGAGGATGCATCCCGCAGGCTAGACGAGCAAAAACACGTGCGAGAGAATGCATCCCGCAGGCTAGACGAGTAAAAACACGTGCGAGTGCATGCATCCCGCAGGCTAGTCGAGTAAAAACACGTGCGAGAGGATGCATCCCGCAGGCTAGTCGAGTAAAAACACGTGCGAGAGGATGCATCACGCAGGCTAGTCGAGTAAAAACACGTGCGAGAGGATGCATCCCGCAGGCTAGTCGAGCAAAAACACGTGCGAGAGGATGCATCCCGCAGGCTAGTCGAGTAAAAACACGTGCAAGAGGATGCATTCCGCAGGCCAGTCGAGCAAAAACACGTGCGAGACGATGCGTCCCACAGGCCAGTCGAGCAAAAACACGTGCGAGAGGATGCATCCCGCAGGCCAGTCGAGCAAAAACACGTGCGAGACGATGCATCCCGCAGGCCAGTCGAGCAAAAACACGTGCGAGAGGATGCATCCCGCAGGCCAGTCGAGCAAAAACACGTGCGAGAGGATGCATCCCGCAGGCTAGTCGAGTAAAAACACGTGCGAGAGGATGCATCCCGCAGGCTAGTCGAGCAAAAACACGTGCGAGAGGATGCATCCCGCAGGCTAGACGAGCAAAAACACGTGCGGGAGGATGCATCCCGCAGGCCAGTCGAGCAAAAACACGTGCGAGAGGATGCATCCCGCAGGCCAGTCGAGCAAAAACACGTGCGAGAGGATGCATCCCGCAGGCTAGTCGAGTATAAACACGTGCGAGAGGATGGATCCCGCAGGCTAGTCGAGTAAAAACACGTGCGAGAGGGTGCATCCCACAGGCTAGTCGAGTAAAAACACGTGCGAGAGGATGCATCCCGCAGGCTAGTCGAGTAGAAACACGTGCGATAGGATGCACCCCCAGGCTAGTCCAGCAAAAACACGTGCGAGAGGATGCATCCCGCAGGCCAGTCGAGCAAAAACACGTGCAGGACGATGCGTCCCGCAGGACAGTCGAGCAAAAACACGTGCGGGAGGATGCATCCCGCAGGCCAGTCGAGCAAAAACACGTGCGAGAGGATGCATCCCGCAGGCCAGTCGAGCAAAAACACATGCGAGACGATGCATCCCGCAGGCCAGTCGAGCAAAAACACGTGCGAGACGATGCATCCCGCAGGCTAGTCGAGCAAAAACACGTGCGAGGGGATGCATCCCGCAGGCCAGTCGAGCAAAAACACGTGAGAGAGGATGCATCCCGCAGGCTAGTCGAGCAAAAACACGTGCGAGAGGATGCATCCCGCATGCTAGTCGAGCAAAAACACGTGCGAGAGGATGCATCCCGCAGGCTAGTCGAGTAAAAACACGTGCGAGAGGATGCATCCCGCAGGCTAGTCGAGTAAAAACACGTGCGAGAGGATGCATCCCGCAGGCTAGTCGAGTAAAATCACGTGCGAGAGGATGCATCCCGCAGGCTAGTCGAGCAAAAACACGTGCGAGAGGATGCATCCCGCAGGCTAGTCGAGCAAAAACACGTGCGAGAGGATGCATCCCGCAGGCTAGTCGAGTAAAATCACGTGCGAGAGGATGCATCCCGCAGGCTAGTCGAGCAAAAACACGTGCGAGAGGATGCATCCCGCAGGCTAGTCGAGTAAAAACACGTGCGAGAGGATGCATCCCGCAGGCTAGTCGAGCAAAAACACGTGCGAGAGGATGCATCCCGCAATCTAGACGAGCAAAAACACGTGCGGGAGGATGCATCCCGCAGGCCAGTCGAGCAAAAACACGTGCGAGAGGATGCATCCCGCAGGCCAGTCGAGCAAAAACACGTGCGAGACGATGCATCCCGCAGGCCAGTCGAGCAAAAACACGTGCGGGAGGATGCATCCCGCAGGCTAGTCGAGCAAAAACACGTGCGAGAGGATGCATGCCGCAGGCCAGTCGAGCAAAAACACATGCGAGACGATGCATCCCGCAGGCCAGTCGAGCAAAAACACGTGCGAGACGATGCATCCCGCAGGCTAGTCGAGCAAAAACACGTGCGAGGGGATGCATCCCGCAGGCCAGTCGAGCAAAAACACGTGAGAGAGGATGCATCCCGCAGGCTAGTCGAGCAAAAACACGTGCGAGAGGATGCATCCCGCATGCTAGTCGAGCAAAAACACGTGCGAGAGGATGCATCCCGCAGGCTAGTCGAGTAAAAACACGTGCGAGAGGATGCATCCCGCAGGCTAGTCGAGTAAAAACACGTGCGAGGGGATGCATCCCGCAGGCTAGTCGAGTAAAATCACGTGCGAGAGGATGCATCCCGCAGGCTAGTCGAGCAAAAACACGTGCGAGAGGATGCATCCCGCAGGCTAGTCGAGCAAAAACACGTGCGAGAGGATGCATCCCGCAGGCTAGACGAGCAAAAACACGTGCGAGAGAATGCATCCCGCAGGCTAGACGAGTAAAAACACGTGCGAGTGCATGCATCCCGCAGGCTAGTCGAGTAAAAACACGTGCGAGAGGATGCATCCCGCAGGCTAGTCGAGTAAAAACACGTGCGAGAGGATGCATCACGCAGGCTAGTCGAGTAAAAACACGTGCGAGAGGATGCATCCCGCAGGCTAGTCGAGCAAAAACACGTGCGAGAGGATGCATCCCGCAGGCTAGTCGAGTAAAAACACGTGCAAGAGGATGCATCCCGCAGGCCAGTCGAGCAAAAACACGTGCGAGACGATGCGTCCCGCAGGCCAGTCGAGTAAAAACACGTGCGGGAGGATGCATCCCGCAGGCTAGTCGAGCAAAAACACGTGCGAGAGAAAGCATCCCGCAGGCCAGTCGAGCAAAAACACGTGCGAGACGATGCATCCCGCAGGCCAGTCGAGCAAAAACACGTGCGAGAGGATGCATCCCGCAGGCCAGTCGAGCAAAAACACGTGCGAGAGGATGCATCCCGCAGGCTAGTCGAGTAAAAACACGTGCGAGAGGATGCATCCCGCAGGCCAGTCGAGCAAAAACACGTGCGAGAGGATGCATCCCGCAGGCTAGTCGAGTAAAAACACGTGCGATAGGATGCACCCCCAGGCTAGTCCAGCAAAAACACGTGCGAGTCGATGCGTCCCGCAGGACAGTCGAGCAAAAACACGTGCGGGAGGATGCATCCCGCAGGCCAGTCGAACAAAAACACGTGCGAGAGGATGCATCCCGCAGGCTAGTCGAGTAAAAACACGTGCGAGAGGATGCATCCCGCAGGCTAGTCGAGTAAAAACACGTGCGAGAGGATGCATCCCGCAGGCTAGTCGAGCAAAAACACGTGCGAGAGGATGCATCCCGCAGGCTAGTCGAGCAAAAACACGTGCGAGAGGATGCATCCCGCAGGCTAGACGAGCAAAAACACGTGCGAGAGAATGCATCCCGCAGGCTAGACGAGTAAAAACACGTGCGAGTGCATGCATCCCGCAGGCTAGTCGAGTAAAAACACGTGCGAGAGGATGCATCCCGCAGGCTAGTCGAGTAAAAACACGTGCGAGAGTATGCATCACGCAGGCTAGTCGAGTAAAAACACGTGCGAGAGGATGCATCCCGCAGGCTAGTCGAGCAAAAACACGTGCGAGAGGATGCATCCCGCAGGCTAGTCGAGTAAAAACACGTGCAAGAGGATGCATCCCGCAGGCCAGTCGAGCAAAAACACGTGCGAGACGATGCGTCCCGCAGGCCAGTCGAGCAAAAACACGTGCGGGAGGATGCATCCCGCAGGCTAGTCGAGCAAAAACACGTGCGAGAGAATGCATCCCGCAGGCCAGTCGAGCAAAAACACGTGCGAGACGATGCATCCCGCAGGCCAGTCGAGCAAAAACACGTGCGAGAGGATGCATCCCGCAGGCCAGTCGAGCAAAAACACGTGCGAGAGGATGCATCCCGCAGGCTAGTCGAGTAAAAACACGTGCGAGAGGATGCATCCCGCAGGCCAGTCGAGCAAAAACACGTGCGAGTCGATGCGTCCCGCAGGACAGTCGAGCAAAAACACGTGCGGGAGGATGCATCCCGCAGGCCAGTCGAACAAAAACACGTGCGAGAGGATGCATCCCGCAGGCTAGTCGAGTAAAAACACGTGCGAGAGGATGCATCCCGCAGGCTAGTCGAGTAAAAACACGTGCGAGAGGATGCATCCCGCAGGCTAGTCGAGTAAAATCACGTGCGAGAGGATGCATCCCGCAGGCTAGTCGAGCAAAAACACGTGCGAGAGGATGCATCCCGCAGGCTAGTCGAGCAAAAACACGTGCGAGAGGATGCATCCCGCAGGCTAGACGAGCAAAAACACGTGCGAGAGAATGCATCCCGCAGGCTAGACGAGTAAAAACACGTGCGAGTGCATGCATCCCGCAGGCTAGTCGAGTAAAAACACGTGCGAGAGGATGCATCCCGCAGGCTAGTCGAGTAAAAACACGTGCGAGAGGATGCATCACGCAGGCTAGTCGAGTAAAAACACGTGCGAGAGGATGCATCCCGCAGGCTAGTCGAGCAAAAACACGTGCGAGAGGATGCATCCCGCAGGCTAGTCGAGTAAAAACACGTGCAAGAGGATGCATCCCGCAGGCCAGTCGAGCAAAAACACGTGCGAGACGATGCGTCCCGCAGGCTAGTCGAGTAAAAACACGTGCAAGAGGATGCATCCCGCAGGCCAGTCGAGCAAAAACACGTGCGAGACGATGCGTCCCGCAGGCCAGTCGAGCAAAAACACGTGCGGGAGGATGCATCCCGCAGGCTAGTCGAGCAAAAACACGTGCGAGAGAATGCATCCCGCAGGCCAGTCGAGCAAAAACACGTGCGAGACGATGCATCCCGCAGGCCAGTCGAGCAAAAACACGTGCGAGAGGATGCATCCCGCAGGCCAGTCGAGCAAAAACACGTGCGAGAGGATGCATCCCGCAGGCTAGTCGAGTAAAAACACGTGCGAGAGGATGCATCCCGCAGGCTAGTCGAGCAAAAACACGTGCGAGAGGATGCATCCCGCAGGCTAGACGAGCAAAAACACGTGCGGGAGGATGCATCCCGCAGGCCAGTCGAGCAAAAACACGTGCGAGAGGATGCATCCTCCCGCAGGCCAGTCGAGCAAAAACACGTGCGAGAGGATGCATCCCGCAGGCCAGTCGAGCAAAAACACGTGCGAGAGGATGCATCCCGCAGGCTAGTCGAGCAGAAACACGTGCGAGAGGATGCATCCCGCAGGCTAGTCGAGCAAAAACACGTGCGAGAGGATGCATCCCGCAGGCTAGTCGAGCAAAAACACGTGCGAGAGGATGCATCTCGCAGGCTAGTCGAGTAAAAACACGTGCGAGAGGATGCATCCCGCAGGCTAGTCGAGTAAAAACACGTGCGAGAGGATGCATCCCGCAGGCTAGTCGAGTAAAAACACGTGCGAGAGGATGCATCCCGCAGGCTAGTCGAGTAATAACACGTGCGAGAGGATGCATCCCGCAGGCTAGTCGAGTAAAAACACGTGCGAGAGGATGCATCCCGCAGGCCAGTCGAGCAAAAACACGTGCGGGAGGATGCATCCCGCAGGCCAGTCGAGCAAAAACACGTGCGGGAGGATGCATCCCGCAGGCCAGTCGAGCAAAAACACGTGCGAGAGGATGCATCCCGCAGGCTAGTCGAGCAAAAACACGTGCGAGAGGATGCATCCCGCAGGCCAGTCGAGCAAAAACACGTGCGAGAGGATGCATCCCGCAGGCCAGTCGAGCAAAAACACGTGCGAGAGGATGCATCCCGCAGGCTAGTCGAGCAAAAAGACGTGCGAGAGGATGCATCCCGCAGGCTAGTCGAGCAAAAACACGTGCGAGAGGATGCATCCCGCAGGCCAGTCGAGCAAAAACACGTGCGAGACTATGCATCCCGCAGGCCAGTCGAGCAAAAACTCGTGCGAGAGGATGCAACCCGCAGGCTAGTCGAGCAAAAACACGTGCGAGAGGATGCATCCCGCAGGCTAGTCGAGCAAAAACACTTGCGAGAGGCTGCATCCCGCAGGCTAGTCGAGCAAAAACACGTGCGAGAGGATGCATCCCGCAGGCTAGTCGAGTAAAAACACGTGCGAGAGGATGCATCCCGCAGGCTAGTCGAGTAAAAACAAGTGCGAGAGGCTGCATCCCGCAGGCTAGTCGAGTAAAAACACGTGCGAGAGGATGCACCCCGCAGGCTAGTCGAGTAAAAACACGTGCGAGAGGATGCATCCCGCAGGCTAGTCGAGCAAAAACACGTGCGAGAGGATGCATCCCGCAGGCTAGACGAGCAAAAACACGTGCGAAAGGATGCATCCCGCAGGCTAGACGAGTAAAAACACGTGCGAGAGGCTGCATCCCGCAGGCTAGTCGAGTAAAAACACGTGCGAGAGGATGCATCCCGCAGGCTAGTCGAGTAAAAACAAGTGCGAGAGGCTGCATCCCGCAGGCTAGTCGAGTAAAAACACGTGCGAGATGATGCATCCCGCAGGCTAGTCGAGTAAAAACACGTGCGAGAGGATGCATCCCGCAGGCTAGACGAGTAAAAACACGTGCGAGTGGATGCATCCCGCAGGCCAGTCGAGCAAAAACACGTGCGGGAGGATGCATCCCGCAGGCCAGTCGAGCAAAAACACGTGCGAGAGGATGCATCCCGCAGGCTAGTCGAGCAAAAACACGTGCGAGAGGATGCATCCCGCAGGCTAGTCGAGTAAAAACACGTGCGAGAGGATGGATCCCGCAGGCTAGTCGAGTAAAAACACGTGCGAGAGGGTGCATCCCGCAGGCTAGTCGAGTAAAAACACGTGCGAGAGGATGCATCCCGCAGGCTAGTCGAGCAAAAACACGTGCGAGAGGATGCATCCCGCAGGCCAGTCGAGCAAAAACACGTGCGAGAGGATGCATCCCGCAGGCCAGTCGAGCAAAAACACGTGCGAGAGGATGCATCCCGCAGGCTAGTCGAGCAAAAAGACGTGCGAGAGGATGCATCCCGCAGGCTAGTCGAGCAAAAACACGTGCGAGAGGATGCATCCCGCAGGCCAGTCGAGCAAAAACACGTGCGAGACTATGCATCCCGCAGGCCAGTCGAGCAAAAACTCGTGCGAGAGGATGCAACCCGCAGGCTAGTCGAGCAAAAACACGTGCGAGAGGATGCATCCCGCAGGCTAGTCGAGCAAAAACACGTGCGAGAGGCTGCATCCCGCAGGCTAGTCGAGCAAAAACACGTGCGAGAGGATGCATCCCGCAGGCTAGTCGAGTAAAAACACGTGCGAGAGGATGCATCCCGCAGGCCAGTCGAGCAAAAACACGTGCGAGAGGATGCATCCCGCAGGCTAGTCGAGCAAAAACACGTGCGAGAGGATGGATCCCGCAGGCTAGTCGAGTAAAAACACGTGCGAGAGGGTGCATCCCGCAGGCTAGTCGAGCAAAAACACGTGCGAGAGGATGCATCCCGCAGGCCAGTCGAGCAAAAACACGTGCGAGACTATGCATCCCGCAGGCTAGTCGAGTAAAAACACGTGCGAGAGGATGGATCCCGCAGGCTAGTCGAGTAAAAACACGTGCGAGAGGGTGCATCCCGCAGGCTAGTCGAGTAAAAACACGTGCGAGAGGATGCATCCCGCAGGCTAGTCGAGCAAAAACACGTGCGAGAGGATGCATCCCGCAGGCTAGTCGAGCAAAAACACGTGCGAGAGGATGCATCCCGCAGGCTAGTCGAGCAAAAACACGTGCGAGAGGATGGATCCCGCAGGCTAGTCGAGTAAAAACACGTGCGAGAGGGTGCATCCCGCAGGCTAGTCGAGCAAAAACACGTGCGAGAGGATGCATCCCGCAGGCCAGTCGAGCAAAAACACGTGCGAGACTATGCATCCCGCAGGCCAGTCGAGCAAAAACTCGTGCGAGAGGATGCAACCCGCAGGCTAGTCGAGCAAAAACACGTGCGAGAGGATGCATCCCGCAGGCTAGTCGAGCAAAAACACGTGCGAGAGGATGCATCCCGCAGGCTAGACGAGCAAAAACACGTGCGGGAGGATGCATCCCGCAGGCCAGTCGAGCAAAAACACGTGCGAGAGGATGCATCCCGCAGGCCAGTCGAGCAAAAACACGTGCGAGAGGATGCATCCCGCAGGCTAGTCGAGTAAAAACACGTGCGAGAGGATGGATCCCGCAGGCTAGTCGAGTAAAAACACGTGCGAGAGGGTGCATCCCGCAGGCTAGTCGAGTAAAAACACGTGCGAGAGGATGCATCCCGCAGGCTAGTCGAGTAGAAACACGTGCGATAGGATGCACCCCCAGGCTAGTCCAGCAAAAACACGTGCGAGAGGATGCATCCCGCAGGCCAGTCGAGCAAAAACACGTGCGAGTCGATGCGTCCCGCAGGACAGTCGAGCAAAAACACGTGCGGGAGGATGCATCCCGCAGGCCAGTCGAGCAAAAACACGTGCGAGAGGATGCATCCCGCAGGCTAGTCGAGTAAAAACACGTGCGAGAGGATGCATCCCGCAGGCTAGTCGAGTAAAAACACGTGCGAGAGGATGCATCCCGCAGGCTAGTCGAGTAAAATCACGTGCGAGAGGATGCATCCCGCAGGCTAGTCGAGCAAAAACACGTGCGAGAGGATGCATCCCGCAGGCTAGTCGAGCAAAAACACGTGCGAGAGGATGCATCCCGCAGGCTAGACGAGCAAAAACACGTGCGAGAGAATGCATCCCGCAGGCTAGACGAGTAAAAACACGTGCCAGTGCATGCATCCCGCAGGCTAGTCGAGTAAAAACACGTGCGAGAGGATGCATCCCGCAGGCTAGTCGAGTAAAAACACGTGCGAGAGGATGCATCACGCAGGCTAGTCGAGTAAAAACACGTGCGAGAGGATGCATCCCGCAGGCTAGTCGAGCAAAAACACGTGCGAGAGGATGCATCCCGCAGGCTAGTCGAGTAAAAACACGTGCAAGAGGATGCATCCCGCAGGCCAGTCGAGCAAAAACACGTGCGAGAGGATGCATCCCGCAGGCTAGTCGAGTAAAAACACGTGCGAGAGGATGCATCCCGCAGGCCAGTCGAGCAAAAACACGTGCGGGAGGATGCATCCCGCAGACCAGTCGAGCAAAAACACGTGCGGGAGGATGCATCCCGCAGGCCAGTCGAGCAAAAACACGTGCGAGAGGATGCATCCCGCAGGCTAGTCGAGCAAAAACACGTGCGAGAGGATGCATCCCGCAGGCCAGTCGAGCAAAAACACGTGCGAGAGGATGCATCCCGCAGGCCAGTCGAGCAAAAACACGTGCGAGAGGATGCATCCCGCAGGCTAGTCGAGCAAAAAGACGTGCGAGAGGATGCATCCCGCAGGCTAGTCGAGCAAAAACACGTGCGAGAGGATGCATCCCGCAGGCCAGTCGAGCAAAAACACGTGCGAGACTATGCATCCCGCAGGCCAGTCGAGCAAAAACTCGTGCGAGAGGATGCAACCCGCAGGCTAGTCGAGCAAAAACACGTGCGAGAGGATGCATCCCGCAGGCTAGTCGAGCAAAAACACGTGCGAGAGGCTGCATCCCGCAGGCTAGTCGAGCAAAAACACGTGCGAGAGGATGCATCCCGCAGGCTAGTCGAGTAAAAACACGTGCGAGAGGATGCATCCCGCAGGCTAGTCGAGTAAAAACAAGTGCGAGAGGCTGCATCCCGCAGGCTAGTCGAGTAAAAACACGTGCGAGAGGATGCACCCCGCAGGCTAGTCGAGTAAAAACACGTGCGAGAGGATGCATCCCGCAGGCTAGTCGAGCAAAAACACGTGCGAGAGGATGCATCCCGCAGGCTAGACGAGCAAAAACACGTGCGAAAGGATGCATCCCGCAGGCTAGACGAGTAAAAACACGTGCGAGAGGCTGCATCCCGCAGGCTAGTCGAGTAAAAACACGTGCGAGAGGATGCATCCCGCAGGCTAGTCGAGTAAAAACAAGTGCGAGAGGCTGCATCCCGCAGGCTAGTCGAGTAAAAACACGTGCGAGATGATGCATCCCGCAGGCTAGTCGAGTAAAAACACGTGCGAGAGGATGCATCCCGCAGGCTAGACGAGTAAAAACACGTGCGAGTGGATGCATCCCGCAGGCCAGTCGAGCAAAAACACGTGCGGGAGGATGCATCCCGCAGGCCAGTCGAGCAAAAACACGTGCGAGAGGATGCATCCCGCAGGCTAGTCGAGCAAAAACACGTGCGAGAGGATGCATCCCGCAGGCTAGTCGAGTAAAAACACGTGCGAGAGGATGGATCCCGCAGGCTAGTCGAGTAAAAACACGTGCGAGAGGGTGCATCCCGCAGGCTAGTCGAGTAAAAACACGTGCGAGAGGATGCATCCCGCAGGCTAGTCGAGCAAAAACACGTGCGAGAGGATGCATCCCGCAGGCCAGTCGAGCAAAAACACGTGCGAGAGGATGCATCCCGCAGGCCAGTCGAGCAAAAACACGTGCGAGAGGATGCATCCCGCAGGCTAGTCGAGCAAAAAGACGTGCGAGAGGATGCATCCCGCAGGCTAGTCGAGCAAAAACACGTGCGAGAGGATGCATCCCGCAGGCCAGTCGAGCAAAAACACGTGCGAGACTATGCATCCCGCAGGCCAGTCGAGCAAAAACTCGTGCGAGAGGATGCAACCCGCAGGCTAGTCGAGCAAAAACACGTGCGAGAGGATGCATCCCGCAGGCTAGTCGAGCAAAAACACGTGCGAGAGGCTGCATCCCGCAGGCTAGTCGAGCAAAAACACGTGCGAGAGGATGCATCCCGCAGGCTAGTCGAGTAAAAACACGTGCGAGAGGATGCATCCCGCAGGCTAGTCGAGTAAAAACAAGTGCGAGAGGCTGCATCCCGCAGGCTAGTCGAGTAAAAACACGTGCGAGAGGATGCACCCCGCAGGCTAGTCGAGTAAAAACACGTGCGAGAGGATGCATCCCGCAGGCTAGTCGAGCAAAAACACGTGCGAGAGGATGCATCCCGCAGGCTAGACGAGCAAAAACACGTGCGAAAGGATGCATCCCGCAGGCTAGACGAGTAAAAACACGTGCGAGAGGCTGCATCCCGCAGGCTAGTCGAGTAAAAACACGTGCGAGAGGATGCATCCCGCAGGCTAGTCGAGTAAAAACAAGTGCGAGAGGCTGCATCCCGCAGGCTAGTCGAGTAAAAACACGTGCGAGATGATGCATCCCGCAGGCTAGTCGAGTAAAAACACGTGCGAGAGGATGCATCCCGCAGGCTAGACGAGTAAAAACACGTGCGAGTGGATGCATCCCGCAGGCCAGTCGAGCAAAAACACGTGCGGGAGGATGCATCCCGCAGGCCAGTCGAGCAAAAACACGTGCGAGAGGATGCATCCCGCAGGCTAGTCGAGCAAAAACACGTGCGAGAGGATGCATCCCGCAGGCTAGTCGAGTAAAAACACGTGCGAGAGGATGGATCCCTCAGGCTAGTCGAGTAAAAACACGTGCGAGAGGGTGCATCCCGCAGGCTAGTCGAGTAAAAACACGTGCGAGAGGATGCATCCCGCAGGCCAGTCGAGCAAAAACACGTGCGAGAGGATGCATCCCGCAGGCCAGTCGAGCAAAAACACATGCGAGACGATGCATCCCGCAGGCCAGTCGAGCAAAAACACGTGCGAGACGATGCATCCCGCAGGCTAGTCGAGCAAAAACACGTGCGAGAGGATGCATCCCGCAGGCCAGTCGAGCAAAAACACGTGAGAGAGGATGCATCCCGCAGGCTAGTCGAGCAAAAACACGTGCGAGAGGATGCATCCCGCAGGCTAGTCGAGCAAAAACACGTGCGAGAGGATGCATCCCGCAGGCTAGTCGAGTAAAAACACGTGCGAGAGGATGCATCCCGCAGGCTAGTCGAGTAAAAACACGTGCGAGAGGATGCATCCCGCAGGCTAGTCGAGTAAAATCACGTGCGAGAGGATGCATCCCGCAGGCTAGTCGAGCAAAAACACGTGCGAGAGGATGCATCCCGCAGGCTAGTCGAGCAAAAACACGTGCGAGAGGATGCATCCCGCAGGCTAGACGAGCAAAAACACGTGCGAGAGAATGCATGCCGCAGGCTAGACGAGTAAAAACACGTGCGAGTGCATGCATCCCGCAGGCTAGTCGAGTAAAAACACGTGCGAGAGGATGCATCCCGCAGGCTAGTCGAGTAAAAACACGTGCGAGAGGATGCATCACGCAGGCTAGTCGAGTAAAAACACGTGCGAGAGGATGCATCCCGCAGGCTACTCGAGCAAAAACACGTGCGAGAGGATGCATCCCGCAGGCTAGTCGAGTAAAAACACGTGCGAGAGGATGCATCCCGCAGGCTAGTCGAGTAAAAACAAGTGCGAGAGGCTGCATCCCGCAGGCTAGTCGAGTAAAAACACGTGCGAGATGATGCATCCCGCAGGCTAGTCGAGTAAAAACACGTGCGAGAGGATGCATCCCGCAGGCTAGTCGAGTAAAAACACGTGCGAGAGGATGCATCCCGCAGGCTAGTCGAGCAAAAACACGTGCGAGAGGATGCATCCCCCAGGCTAGTCGAGTAAAAACATGTGCGAGAGGATGCATCCCGCAGGCTAGTCGAGTAAAAACACGTGCGAGAGGATGCATCCCGCAGGCTAGTCGAGTAAAAACACGTGCAAGAGGATGCATCCCGCAGGCCAGTCGAGCAAAAACACGTGCGAGACGATGCGTCCCGCAGGCCAGTCGAGCAAAAACACGTGCGGGAGGATGCATCCCGCAGGCCAGTCGAGCAAAAACACGTGCGAGAGGATGCATCCCGCAGGCCAGTCGAGCAAAAACACGTGCGAGACGATGCATCCCGCAGGCCAGTCGAGCAAAAACACGTGCGAGAGGATGCATCCCGCAGGCTAGTCGAGCAAAAACACGTGCGAGAGGATGCATCCCGCAGGCTAGTCGAGTAAAAACACGTGCGAGAGGATGCATCCCGCAGGCTAGTCGAGTAAAAACACGTGCGAGAGGATGCATCCCGCAGGCTAGTCGAGTAAAAACTCGTGCGAGAGGATGCATCCCGCAGGCTAGTCGAGCAAAAACACGTGCGAGAGGATGCATCCCGCAGGCTAGTCGAGCAAAAACACGTGCGAGAGGATGCATCCCGCAGGCTAGTCGAGCAAAAACACGTGCGAGAGGATGCATCCCGCAGGCTAGTCGAGTAAAAACACGTGCGAGAGGATGCATCCCGCAGGCTAGTCGAGTAAAAACAAGTGCGAGAGGCTGCATCCCGCAGGCTAGTCGAGTAAAAACACGTGCGAGAGGATGCATCCCGCAGGCTAGTCGAGTAAAAACAAGTGCGAGAGGCTGCATCCCGCAGGCTAGTCGAGTAAAAACACGTGCGAGATGATGCATCCCGCAGGCTAGTCGAGTAAAAACACGTGCGAGAGGATGCATCCCGCAGGCTAGTCGAGTAAAAACACGTACGAGAGGATGCATCCCGCAGGCTAGTCGAGCAAAAACACGTGCGAGAGGATGCATCCCCCAGGCTAGTCGAGTAAAAACAAGTGCGAGAGGCTGCATCCCGCAGGCTAGTCGAGTAAAAACACGTGCGAGAGGATGCATCCCGCAGGCTAGTCGAGTAAAAACAAGTGCGAGAGGCTGCATCCCGCAGGCTAGTCGAGTAAAAACACGTGCGAGAGGATGCATCCCGCAGGCTAGTCGAGTAATAACACGTGCGAGAGGATGCATCCCGCAGGCTAGTCGAGTAAAAACACGTGCGAGAGGATGCATCCCGCAGGCTAGTCGAGCAAAAACACGTGCGAGAGGATGCATCCCCCAGGCTAGTCGAGTAAAAACAAGTGCGAGAGGCAGCATCCCGCAGGCTAGTCGAGTAAAAACACGTGCGAGAGGATGCATACCGCAGGCTAGTCGAGTAAAAACACGTGCGAGAGGATGCATCCCGCAGGCTAGTCGAGCAAAAACACGTGCGAGAGGATGCATCCCGCAGGCTAGACGAGCAAAAACACGTGCGGGAGGATGCATCCCGCAGGCCAGTCGAGCAAAAACACGTGCGAGAGGATGCATCCCGCAGGCCAGTCGAGCAAAAACACGTGCGAGACGATGCATCCCGCAGGCCAGTCGAGCAAAAACACGTGCGGGAGGATGCATCCCGCAGGATAGTCCAGCAGAAACAAGTGCGAGAGGCTGCATCCCGCAGGCTAGTCGAGCAAGAACACGTGCGAGAGGATGCATCCCGCAGGCTAGTCGAGTAAAAACAAGTGCGAGAGGCTGCATCCCGCAGGCTAGTCGAGTAAAAACACGTGCGAGATGATGCATCCCGCAGGCTAGTCGAGTAAAAACACGTGCGAGAGGATGCATCCCGCAGGCTAGTCGAGTAAAAACACGTGCGAGAGGATGCATCCCGCAGGCTAGTCGAGCAAAAACACGTGCGAGAGGATGCATCCCCCAGGCTAGTCGAGTAAAAACATGTGCGAGAGGATGCATCCCGCAGGCTAGTCGAGTAAAAACACGTGCGAGAGGATGCATCCCGCAGGCTAGTCGAGTAAAAACACGTGCAAGAGGATGCATCCCGCAGGCCAGTCGAGCAAAAACACGTGCGAGACGATGCGTCCCGCAGGCCAGTCGAGCAAAAACACGTGCGGGAGGATGCATCCCGCAGGCCAGTCGAGCAAAAACACGTGCGAGAGGATGCATCCCGCAGGCCAGTCGAGCAAAAACACGTGCGAGACGATGCATCCCGCAGGCCAGTCGAGCAAAAACACGTGCGAGAGGATGCATCCCGCAGGCTAGTCGAGCAAAAACACGTGCGAGAGGATGCATCCCGCAGGCTAGTCGAGTAAAAACACGTGCGAGAGGATGCATCCCGCAGGCTAGTCGAGTAAAAACACGTGCGAGAGGATGCATCCCGCAGGCTAGTCGAGTAAAAACTCGTGCGAGAGGATGCATCCCGCAGGCTAGTCGAGCAAAAACACGTGCGAGAGGATGCATCCCGCAGGCTAGTCGAGCAAAAACACGTGCGAGAGGATGCATCCCGCAGGCTAGTCGAGCAAAAACACGTGCGAGAGGATGCATCCCGCAGGCTAGTCGAGTAAAAACACGTGCGAGAGGATGCATCCCGCAGGCTAGTCGAGTAAAAACAAGTGCGAGAGGCTGCATCCCGCAGGCTAGTCGAGTAAAAACACGTGCGAGAGGATGCATCCCGCAGGCTAGACGAGCAAAAACACGTGCGGGAGGATGCATCCCGCAGGCCAGTCGAGCAAAAACACGTGCGAGAGGATGCATCCCGCAGGCCAGTCGAGCAAAAACACGTGCGAGACGATGCATCCCGCAGGCCAGTCGAGCAAAAACACGTGCGAGAGGATGCATCCCGCAGGCTAGTCGAGCAGAAACACGTGCGAGAGGATGCATCCCGCAGGCTAGTCGAGTAAAAACACGTGCGAGAGGATGCATCCCGCAGGCTAGTCGAGTAAAAACACGTGCGAGAGGATGCATCCCGCAGGCTAGTCGAGTAAAAACACGTGCGAGAGGATGCATCCCGCAGGCTAGTCGAGTAATAACACGTGCGAGAGGATGCATCCCGCAGGCTAGTCGAGTAAAAACACGTGCGAGAGGATGCATCCCGCTGGCCAGTCGAGCAAAAACACGTGCGGGAGGATGCATCCCGCAGGCCAGTCAAGCAAAAACACGTGCGAGAGGATGCATCCCGCAGGCTGGTCGAGCAAAAACACGTGCGAGAGGATGCATCCCGCAGGCCAGTCGAGCAAAAACACGTGCGAGACGATGCGTCCCGCATGCCAGTCGAGCAAAAACACGTGCGGGAGGATGCATCCCGCAGGCTAGTCGAGTAAAAACAAGTGCGAGAGGCTGCATCCCGCAGGCTAGTCGAGTAAAAACACGTGCGAGAGGATGCACCCCGCAGGCTAGTCGAGTAAAAACACGTGCGAGAGGATGCATCCCGCAGGCTAGTCGAGCAAAAACACGTGCGAGAGGATGCATCCCGCAGGCTAGACGAGCAAAAACACGTGCGAGAGGATGCATCCCGCAGGCTAGACGAGTAAAAACACGTGCGAGTGGATGCATCCCGCAGGCTAGTCGAGTAAAAACACGTGCGAGGGATGCATCCCGCAGGCAAGTCGAGTAAAAACACGTGGGAGAGGATGCATCCCGCAGGCTAGTCGAGTAAAAACACGTGCGAGAGGATGCATCCCGCAGGCTAGTCGAGTAAAAACACGTGCGAGAGGATGCATCCCACAGGCTAGTCGAGTAAAAACTCGTGAGAGAGGATGCATCCCGCAGGCTAGTCGAGTAAAAACACGTGCGAGAGGATGCATCCCGCAGGCTAGTCGAGCAAAAACACGTGCGAGAGGATGCATCCCGCAGGCTAGTCGAGTAAAAACACGTGCGAGAGGATGCATCCCGCAGGCTAGTCGAGTAAAAACTCGTGCGAGAGGATGCATCCCGCAGGCTAGTCGAGCAAAAACACGTGCGAGAGGATGCATCCCGCAGGCTAGTCGAGCAAAAACACGTGCGAGAGGATGCATCCCGCAGGCTAGTCGAGCAAAAACACGTGCGAGAGGATGCATCCCGCAGGCTAGTCGAGTAAAAACACGTGCGAGAGGATGCATCCCGCAGGCTAGTCGAGTAAAAACAAGTGCGAGAGGCTGCATCCCGCAGGCTAGTCGAGTAAAAACACGTGCGAGAGGATGCATCCCGCAGGCTAGTCGAGTAATAACACGTGCGAGAGGATGCATCCCGCAGGCCAGTCGAGCAAAAACACGTGCGAGACGATGCGTCCCGCATGCCAGTCGAGCAAAAACACGTGCGGGAGGATGCATCCCGCAGGCTAGTCGAGTAAAAACAAGTGCGAGAGGCTGCATCCCGCAGGCTAGTCGAGTAAAAACACGTGCGAGAGGATGCACCCCGCAGGCTAGTCGAGTAAAAACACGTGCGAGAGGATGCATCCCGCAGGCTAGTCGAGTAAAAACTCGTGCGAGAGGATGCATCCCGCAGGCTAGTCGAGCAAAAACACGTGCGAGAGGATGCATCCCGCAGGCTAGTCGAGCAAAAACACGTGCGAGAGGATGCATCCCGCAGGCTAGTCGAGCAAAAACACGTGCGAGAGGATGCATCCCGCAGGCTAGTCGAGTAAAAACACGTGCGAGAGGATGCATCCCGCAGGCTAGTCGAGTAAAAACACGTACGAGAGGATGCATCCCGCAGGCTAGTCGAGCAAAAACACGTGCGAGAGGATGCATCCCCCAGGCTAGTCGAGTAAAAACAAGTGCGAGAGGCTGCATCCCGCAGGCTAGTCGAGTAAAAACTCGTGCGAGAGGATGCATCCCGCAGGCTAGACGAGCAAAAACACGTGCGGGAGGATGCATCCCGCAGGCCAGTCGAGCAAAAACACGTGCGAGAGGATGCATCCCGCAGGCCAGTCGAGCAAAAACACGTGCGAGACGATGCATCCCGCAGGCCAGTCGAGCAAAAACACGTGCGAGAGGATGCATCCCGCAGGCTAGTCGAGCAGAAACACGTGCGAGAGGATGCATCCCGCAGGCTAGTCGAGTAAAAACACGTGCGAGAGGATGCATCCCGCAGGCTAGTCGAGTAAAAACACGTGCGAGAGGATGCATCCCGCAGGCTAGTCGAGTAAAAACTCGTGCGAGAGGATGCATCCCGCAGGCTAGTCGAGCAAAAACACGTGCGAGAGGATGCATCCCGCAGGCTAGTCGAGCAAAAACACGTGCGAGAGGATGCATCCCGCAGGCTAGTCGAGCAAAAACACGTGCGAGAGGATGCATCCCGCAGGCTAGTCGAGTAAAAACACGTGCGAGAGGATGCATCCCGCAGGCTAGTCGAGTAAAAACAAGTGCGAGAGGCTGCATCCCGCAGGCTAGTCGAGCAAGAACACGTGCGAGAGGATGCATCCCGCAGGCTAGTCGAGTAAAAACAAGTGCGAGAGGCTGCATCCCGCAGGCTAGTCGAGTAAAAACACGTGCGAGATGATGCATCCCGCAGGCTAGTCGAGTAAAAACACGTGCGAGAGGATGCATCCCGCAGGCTAGTCGAGTAAAAACACGTGCGAGAGGATGCATCCCGCAGGCTAGTCGAGCAAAAACACGTGCGAGAGGATGCATCCCCCAGGCTAGTCGAGTAAAAACACGTGCGAGAGGATGCATCCCGCAGGCTAGTCGAGCAAAAACACGTGCGAGAGGATGCATCCCCCAGGCTAGTCGAGTAAAAACATGTGCGAGAGGCTGCATCCCGCAGGCTAGTCGAGTAAAAACTCGTGCGAGAGGATGCATCCCGCAGGCTAGTCGAGTAAAAACACGTGCGAGAGGATGCATCCCGCAGGCTAGTCGAGCAAAAACACGTGCGAGAGGATGCATCCCGCAGGCTAGACGAGCAAAAACACGTGCGGGAGGATGCATCCCGCAGGCCAGTCGAGCAAAAACACGTGCGAGAGGATGCATCCCGCAGGCCAGTCGAGCAAAAACACGTGCGAGACGATGCATCCCGCAGGCCAGTCGAGCAAAAACACGTGCGAGAGGATGCATCCCGCAGGCTAGTCGAGCAGAAACACGTGCGAGAGGATGCATCCCGCAGGCTAGTCGAGCAAAAACACGTGCGAGAGGATGCATCCCGCAGGCTAGTCGAGTAAAAACACGTGCGAGAGGATGCATCCCGCAGGCTAGTCGAGTAAAAACACGTGCGAGAGGATGCATCCCGCAGGCTAGTCGAGTAAAAACACGTGCGAGAGGATGCATCCCGCAGGCTAGTCGAGTAATAACACGTGCGAGAGGATGCATCCCGCAGGCTAGTCGAGTAAAAACACGTGCGAGAGGATGCATCCCGCTGGCCAGTCGAGCAAAAACACGTGCGGGAGGATGCATCCCGCAGGCCAGTCGAGCAAAAACACGTGCGGGAGGATGCATCCCGCAGGCCAGTCAAGCAAAAACACGTGCGAGAGGATGCATCCCGCAGGCTAGTCGAGCAAAAACACGTGCGAGAGGATGCATCCCGCAGGCCAGTCGAGCAAAAACACGTGCGAGACGATGCGTCCCGCATGCCAGTCGAGCAAAAACACGTGCGGGAGGATGCATCCCGCAGGCTAGTCGAGTAAAAACAAGTGCGAGAGGCTGCATCCCGCAGGCTAGTCGAGTAAAAACACGTGCGAGAGGATGCACCCCGCAGGCTAGTCGAGTAAAAACACGTGCGAGAGGATGCATCCCGCAGGCTAGTCGAGTAAAAACTCGTGCGAGAGGATGCATCCCGCAGGCTAGTCGAGCAAAAACACGTGCGAGAGGATGCATCCCGCAGGCTAGTCGAGCAAAAACACGTGCGAGAGGATGCATCCCGCAGGCTAGTCGAGCAAAAACACGTGCGAGAGGATGCATCCCGCAGGCTAGTCGAGTAAAAACACGTGCGAGAGGATGCATCCCGCAGGCTAGTCGAGTAAAAACAAGTGCGAGAGGCTGCATCCCGCAGGCTAGTCGAGTAAAAACACGTGCGAGAGGATGCATCCCGCAGGCTAGTCGAGTAAAAACAAGTGCGAGAGGCTGCATCCCGCAGGCTAGTCGAGTAAAAACACGTGCGAGATGATGCATCCCGCAGGCTAGTCGAGTAAAAACACGTGCGAGAGGATGCATCCCGCAGGCTAGTCGAGTAAAAACACGTACGAGAGGATGCATCCCGCAGGCTAGTCGAGCAAAAACACGTGCGAGAGGATGCATCCCCCAGGCTAGTCGAGTAAAAACAAGTGCGAGAGGCTGCATCCCGCAGGCTAGTCGAGTAAAAACTCGTGCGAGAGGATGCATCCCGCAGGCTAGACGAGCAAAAACACGTGCGGGAGGATGCATCCCGCAGGCCAGTCGAGCAAAAACACGTGCGAGAGGATGCATCCCGCAGGCCAGTCGAGCAAAAACACGTGCGAGACGATGCATCCCGCAGGCCAGTCGAGCAAAAACACGTGCGAGAGGATGCATCCCGCAGGCTAGTCGAGCAGAAACACGTGCGAGAGGATGCATCCCGCAGGCTAGTCGAGTAAAAACACGTGCGAGAGGATGCATCCCGCAGGCTAGTCGAGTAAAAACACGTGCGAGAGGATGCATCCCGCAGGCTAGTCGAGTAAAAACTCGTGCGAGAGGATGCATCCCGCAGGCTAGTCGAGCAAAAACACGTGCGAGAGGATGCATCCCGCAGGCTAGTCGAGCAAAAACACGTGCGAGAGGATGCATCCCGCAGGCTAGTCGAGCAAAAACACGTGCGAGAGGATGCATCCCGCAGGCTAGTCGAGTAAAAACACGTGCGAGAGGATGCATCCCGCAGGCTAGTCGAGTAAAAACAAGTGCGAGAGGCTGCATCCCGCAGGCTAGTCGAGTAAAAACACGTGCGAGAGGATGCATCCCGCAGGCTAGTCGAGTAATAACACGTGCGAGAGGATGCATCCCGCAGGCTAGTCGAGTAAAAACACGTGCGAGAGGATGCATCCCGCAGGCTAGTCGAGCAAAAACACGTGCGAGATGATGCATCCCCCAGGCTAGTCGAGTAAAAACAAGTGCGAGAGGCAGCATCCCGCAGGCTAGTCGAGTAAAAACACGTGCGAGAGGATGCATCCCGCAGGCTAGTCGAGTAAAAACACGTGCGAGAGGATGCATCCCGCAGGCTAGTCGAGCAAAAACACGTGCGAGAGGATGCATCCCGCAGGCTAGACGAGCAAAAACACGTGCGGGAGGATGCATCCCGCAGGCCAGTCGAGCAAAAACACGTGCGAGAGGATGCATCCCGCAGGCCAGTCGAGCAAAAACACGTGCGAGACGATGCATCCCGCAGGCCAGTCGAGCAAAAACACGTGCGGGAGGATGCATCCCGCAGGATAGTCCAGCAGAAACAAGTGCGAGAGGCTGCATCCCGCAGGCTAGTCGAGCAAAAACACGTGCGAGAGGATGCATCCCGCAGGCTAGTCGAGTAAAAACAAGTGCGAGAGGCTGCATCCCGCAGGCTAGTCGAGTAAAAACACGTGCGAGATGATGCATCCCGCAGGCTAGTCGAGTAAAAACACGTGCGAGAGGATGCATCCCGCAGGCTAGTCGAGTAAAAACACGTGCGAGAGGATGCATCCCGCAGGCTAGTCGAGCAAAAACACGTGCGAGAGGATGCATCCCCCAGGCTAGTCGAGTAAAAACATGTGCGAGAGGCTGCATCCCGCAGGCTAGTCGAGTAAAAACTCGTGCGAGAGGATGCATCCCGCAGGCTAGTCGAGTAAAAACACGTGCGAGAGGATGCATCCCGCAGGCTAGTCGAGCAAAAACACGTGCGAGAGGATGCATCCCGCAGGCTAGACGAGCAAAAACACGTGCGGGAGGATGCATCCCGCAGGCCAGTCGAGCAAAAACACGTGCGAGAGGATGCATCCCGCAGGCCAGTCGAGCAAAAACACGTGCGAGACGATGCATCCCGCAGGCCAGTCGAGCAAAAACACGTGCGAGAGGATGCATCCCGCAGGCTAGTCGAGCAGAAACACGTGCGAGAGGATGCATCCCGCAGGCTAGTCGAGCAAAAACACGTGCGAGAG
Organism: Lasioglossum baleicum; assembly: GCF_051020765.1. NCBI lineage: Eukaryota > Metazoa > Arthropoda > Insecta > Hymenoptera > Halictidae > Lasioglossum > Lasioglossum baleicum. Next base: position 118,048 of record NC_134930.1, read on the forward strand.
GATGCATCCCGCAGGCTAGTCGAGTAAAAACACGTGCGAGAGGATGCATCCCGCAGGCTAGTCGAGTAAAAACACGTGCGAGAGGATGCATCCCGCAGGCTAGTCGAGTAAAAACACGTGCGAGAGGATGCATCCCGCAGGCTAGTCGAGTAATAACACGTGCGAGAGGATGCATCCCGCAGGCTAGTCGAGCAAAAACACGTGCGAGAGGATGCATCCCGCAGGCCAGTCGAGCAAAAACACGTGCGAGACGATGCATCCCGCAGGCCAGTCGAGCAAAAACACGTGCGAGAGGATGCATCCCGCAGGCTAGTCGAGCAGAAACACGTGCGAGAGGATGCATCCCGCAGGCTAGTCGAGTAAAAACACGTGCGAGAGGATGCATCCCGCAGGCTAGTCGAGTAAAAACACGTGCGAGAGGATGCATCCCGCAGGCTAGTCGAGTAAAAACACGTGCGAGAGGATGCATCCCGCAGGCTAGTCGAGTAATAACACGTGCGAGAGGATGCATCCCGCAGGCCAGTCGAGCAAAAACACGTGCGAGACGATGCATCCCGCAGGCCAGTCGAGCAAAAACACGTGCGGGAGGATGCATCCCGCAGGATAGTCCAGCAGAAACAAGTGCGAGAGGCTGCATCCCGCAGGCTAGTCGAGCAAAAACACGTGCGAGAGGATGCATCCCGCAGGCTAGTCGAGTAAAAACAAGTGCGAGAGGCTGCATCCCGCAGGCTAGTCGAGTAAAAACACGTGCGAGATGATGCATCCCGCAGGCTAGTCGAGTAAAAACACGTGCGAGAGGATGCATCCCGCAGGCTAGTCGAGTAAAAACACGTGCGAGAGGATGCATCCCGCAGGCTAGTCGAGCAAAAACACGTGCGAGAGGATGCATCCCCCAGGCTAGTCGAGTAAAAACATGTGCGAGAGGCTGCATCCCGCAGGCTAGTCGAGTAAAAACTCGTGCGAGAGGATGCATCCCGCAGGCTAGTCGAGTAAAAACACGTGCGAGAGGATGCATCCCGCAGGCTAGTCGAGCAAAAACACGTGCGAGAGGATGCATCCCGCAGGCTAGACGAGCAAAAACACGTGCGGGAGGATGCATCCCGCAGGCCAGTCGAGCAAAAACACGTGCGAGAGGATGCATCCCGCAGGCCAGTCGAGCAAAAACACGTGCGAGACGATGCATCCCGCAGGCCAGTCGAGCAAAAACACGTGCGAGAGGATGCATCCCGCAGGCTAGTCGAGCAGAAACACGTGCGAGAGGATGCATCCCGCAGGCTAGTCGAGCAAAAACACGTGCGAGAGGATGCATCCCGCAGGCTAGTCGAGTAAAAACACGTGCGAGAGGATGCATCCCGCAGGCTAGTCGAGTAAAAACACGTGCGAGAGGATGCATCCCGCAGGCTAGTCGAGTAAAAACACGTGCGAGAGGATGCATCCCGCAGGCTAGTCGAGTAATAACACGTGCGAGAGGATGCATCCCGCAGGCTAGTCGAGCAAAAACACGTGCGAGAGGATGCATCCCGCAGGCCAGTCGAGCAAAAACACGTGCGAGACGATGCATCCCGCAGGCCAGTCGAGCAAAAACACGTGCGAGAGGATGCATCCCGCAGGCTAGTCGAGCAGAAACACGTGCGAGAGGATGCATCCCGCAGGCTAGTCGAGTAAAAACACGTGCGAGAGGATGCATCCCGCAGGCTAGTCGAGTAAAAACACGTGCGAGAGGATGCATCCCGCAGGCTAGTCGAGTAAAAACACGTGCGAGAGGATGCATCCCGCAGGCTAGTCGAGTAATAACACGTGCGAGAGGATGCATCCCGCAGGCTAGTCGAGTAAAAACACGTGCGAGAGGATGCATCCCGCTGGCCAGTCGAGCAAAAACACGTGCGGGAGGATGCATCCCGCAGGCCAGTCAAGCAAAAACACGTGCGAGAGGATGCATCCCGCAGGCTGGTCGAGCAAAAACACGTGCGAGAGGATGCATCCCGCAGGCCAGTCGAGCAAAAACACGTGCGAGACGATGCGTCCCGCATGCCAGTCGAGCAAAAACACGTGCGGGAGGATGCATCCCGCAGGCTAGTCGAGTAAAAACAAGTGCGAGAGGCTGCATCCCGCAGGCTAGTCGAGTAAAAACACGTGCGAGAGGATGCACCCCGCAGGCTAGTCGAGTAAAAACACGTGCGAGAGGATGCATCCCGCAGGCTAGTCGAGCAAAAACACGTGCGAGAGGATGCATCCCGCAGGCTAGACGAGCAAAAACACGTGCGAGAGGATGCATCCCGCAGGCTAGACGAGTAAAAACACGTGCGAGTGGATGCATCCCGCAGGCTAGTCGAGTAAAAACACGTGCGAGGGATGCATCCCGCAGGCAAGTCGAGTAAAAACACGTGGGAGAGGATGCATCCCGCAGGCTAGTCGAGTAAAAACACGTGCGAGAGGATGCATCCCGCAGGCTAGTCGAGTAAAAACACGTGCGAGAGGATGCATCCCACAGGCTAGTCGAGTAAAAACTCGTGAGAGAGGATGCATCCCGCAGGCTAGTCGAGTAAAAACACGTGCGAGAGGATGCATCCCGCAGGCTAGTCGAGCAAAAACACGTGCGAGAGGATGCATCCCGCAGGCTAGTCGAGTAAAAACACGTGCGAGAGGATGCATCCCGCAGGCTAGTCGAGTAAAAACTCGTGCGAGAGGATGCATCCCGCAGGCTAGTCGAGCAAAAACACGTGCGAGAGGATGCATCCCGCAGGCTAGTCGAGCAAAAACACGTGCGAGAGGATGCATCCCGCAGGCTAGTCGAGCAAAAACACGTGCGAGAGGATGCATCCCGCAGGCTAGTCGAGTAAAAACACGTGCGAGAGGATGCATCCCGCAGGCTAGTCGAGTAAAAACAAGTGCGAGAGGCTGCATCCCGCAGGCTAGTCGAGTAAAAACACGTGCGAGAGGATGCATCCCGCAGGCTAGTCGAGTAATAACACGTGCGAGAGGATGCATCCCGCAGGCCAGTCGAGCAAAAACACGTGCGAGACGATGCGTCCCGCATGCCAGTCGAGCAAAAACACGTGCGGGAGGATGCATCCCGCAGGCTAGTCGAGTAAAAACAAGTGCGAGAGGCTGCATCCCGCAGGCTAGTCGAGTAAAAACACGTGCGAGAGGATGCACCCCGCAGGCTAGTCGAGTAAAAACACGTGCGAGAGGATGCATCCCGCAGGCTAGTCGAGTAAAAACTCGTGCGAGAGGATGCATCCCGCAGGCTAGTCGAGCAAAAACACGTGCGAGAGGATGCATCCCGCAGGCTAGTCGAGCAAAAACACGTGCGAGAGGATGCATCCCGCAGGCTAGTCGAGCAAAAACACGTGCGAGAGGATGCATCCCGCAGGCTAGTCGAGTAAAAACACGTACGAGAGGATGCATCCCGCAGGCTAGTCGAGCAAAAACACGTGCGAGAGGATGCATCCCCCAGGCTAGTCGAGTAAAAACAAGTGCGAGAGGCTGCATCCCGCAGGCTAGTCGAGTAAAAACTCGTGCGAGAGGATGCATCCCGCAGGCTAGACGAGCAAAAACACGTGCGGGAGGATGCATCCCGCAGGCCAGTCGAGCAAAAACACGTGCGAGAGGATGCATCCCGCAGGCCAGTCGAGCAAAAACACGTGCGAGACGATGCATCCCGCAGGCCAGTCGAGCAAAAACACGTGCGGGAGGATGCATCCCGCAGGATAGTCCAGCAGAAACAAGTGCGAGAGGCTGCATCCCGCAGGCTAGTCGAGCAAAAACACGTGCGAGAGGATGCATCCCGCAGGCTAGTCGAGTAAAAACAAGTGCGAGAGGCTGCATCCCGCAGGCTAGTCGAGTAAAAACACGTGCGAGATGATGCATCCCGCAGGCTAGTCGAGTAAAAACACGTGCGAGAGGATGCATCCCGCAGGCTAGTCGAGTAAAAACACGTGCGAGAGGATGCATCCCGCAGGCTAGTCGAGCAAAAACACGTGCGAGAGGATGCATCCCCCAGGCTAGTCGAGTAAAAACATGTGCGAGAGGCTGCATCCCGCAGGCTAGTCGAGTAAAAACTCGTGCGAGAGGATGCATCCCGCAGGCTAGTCGAGTAAAAACACGTGCGAGAGGATGCATCCCGCAGGCTAGTCGAGCAAAAACACGTGCGAGAGGATGCATCCCGCAGGCTAGACGAGCAAAAACACGTGCGGGAGGATGCATCCCGCAGGCCAGTCGAGCAAAAACACGTGCGAGAGGATGCATCCCGCAGGCCAGTCGAGCAAAAACACGTGCGAGACGATGCATCCCGCAGGCCAGTCGAGCAAAAACACGTGCGAGAGGATGCATCCCGCAGGCTAGTCGAGCAGAAACACGTGCGAGAGGATGCATCCCGCAGGCTAGTCGAGCAAAAACACGTGCGAGAGGATGCATCCCGCAGGCTAGTCGAGTAAAAACACGTGCGAGAGGATGCATCCCGCAGGCTAGTCGAGTAAAAACACGTGCGAGAGGATGCATCCCGCAGGCTAGTCGAGTAAAAACACGTGCGAGAGGATGCATCCCGCAGGCTAGTCGAGTAATAACACGTGCGAGAGGATGCATCCCGCAGGCTAGTCGAGCAAAAACACGTGCGAGAGGATGCATCCCGCAGGCCAGTCGAGCAAAAACACGTGCGAGACGATGCATCCCGCAGGCCAGTCGAGCAAAAACACGTGCGAGAGGATGCATCCCGCAGGCTAGTCGAGCAGAAACACGTGCGAGAGGATGCATCCCGCAGGCTAGTCGAGTAAAAACACGTGCGAGAGGATGCATCCCGCAGGCTAGTCGAGTAAAAACACGTGCGAGAGGATGCATCCCGCAGGCTAGTCGAGTAAAAACACGTGCGAGAGGATGCATCCCGCAGGCTAGTCGAGTAATAACACGTGCGAGAGGATGCATCCCGCAGGCTAGTCGAGTAAAAACACGTGCGAGAGGATGCATCCCGCTGGCCAGTCGAGCAAAAACACGTGCGGGAGGATGCATCCCGCAGGCCAGTCAAGCAAAAACACGTGCGAGAGGATGCATCCCGCAGGCTGGTCGAGCAAAAACACGTGCGAGAGGATGCATCCCGCAGGCCAGTCGAGCAAAAACACGTGCGAGACGATGCGTCCCGCATGCCAGTCGAGCAAAAACACGTGCGGGAGGATGCATCCCGCAGGCTAGTCGAGTAAAAACAAGTGCGAGAGGCTGCATCCCGCAGGCTAGTCGAGTAAAAACACGTGCGAGAGGATGCACCCCGCAGGCTAGTCGAGTAAAAACACGTGCGAGAGGATGCATCCCGCAGGCTAGTCGAGCAAAAACACGTGCGAGAGGATGCATCCCGCAGGCTAGACGAGCAAAAACACGTGCGAGAGGATGCATCCCGCAGGCTAGACGAGTAAAAACACGTGCGAGTGGATGCATCCCGCAGGCTAGTCGAGTAAAAACACGTGCGAGGGATGCATCCCGCAGGCAAGTCGAGTAAAAACACGTGGGAGAGGATGCATCCCGCAGGCTAGTCGAGTAAAAACACGTGCGAGAGGATGCATCCCGCAGGCTAGTCGAGTAAAAACACGTGCGAGAGGATGCATCCCACAGGCTAGTCGAGTAAAAACTCGTGAGAGAGGATGCATCCCGCAGGCTAGTCGAGTAAAAACACGTGCGAGAGGATGCATCCCGCAGGCTAGTCGAGCAAAAACACGTGCGAGAGGATGCATCCCGCAGGCTAGTCGAGTAAAAACACGTGCGAGAGGATGCATCCCGCAGGCTAGTCGAGTAAAAACTCGTGCGAGAGGATGCATCCCGCAGGCTAGTCGAGCAAAAACACGTGCGAGAGGATGCATCCCGCAGGCTAGTCGAGCAAAAACACGTGCGAGAGGATGCATCCCGCAGGCTAGTCGAGCAAAAACACGTGCGAGAGGATGCATCCCGCAGGCTAGTCGAGTAAAAACACGTGCGAGAGGATGCATCCCGCAGGCTAGTCGAGTAAAAACAAGTGCGAGAGGCTGCATCCCGCAGGCTAGTCGAGTAAAAACACGTGCGAGAGGATGCATCCCGCAGGCTAGTCGAGTAATAACACGTGCGAGAGGATGCATCCCGCAGGCCAGTCGAGCAAAAACACGTGCGAGACGATGCGTCCCGCATGCCAGTCGAGCAAAAACACGTGCGGGAGGATGCATCCCGCAGGCTAGTCGAGTAAAAACAAGTGCGAGAGGCTGCATCCCGCAGGCTAGTCGAGTAAAAACACGTGCGAGAGGATGCACCCCGCAGGCTAGTCGAGTAAAAACACGTGCGAGAGGATGCATCCCGCAGGCTAGTCGAGTAAAAACTCGTGCGAGAGGATGCATCCCGCAGGCTAGTCGAGCAAAAACACGTGCGAGAGGATGCATCCCGCAGGCTAGTCGAGCAAAAACACGTGCGAGAGGATGCATCCCGCAGGCTAGTCGAGCAAAAACACGTGCGAGAGGATGCATCCCGCAGGCTAGTCGAGTAAAAACACGTACGAGAGGATGCATCCCGCAGGCTAGTCGAGCAAAAACACGTGCGAGAGGATGCATCCCCCAGGCTAGTCGAGTAAAAACAAGTGCGAGAGGCTGCATCCCGCAGGCTAGTCGAGTAAAAACTCGTGCGAGAGGATGCATCCCGCAGGCTAGACGAGCAAAAACACGTGCGGGAGGATGCATCCCGCAGGCCAGTCGAGCAAAAACACGTGCGAGAGGATGCATCCCGCAGGCCAGTCGAGCAAAAACACGTGCGAGACGATGCATCCCGCAGGCCAGTCGAGCAAAAACACGTGCGAGAGGATGCATCCCGCAGGCTAGTCGAGCAGAAACACGTGCGAGAGGATGCATCCCGCAGGCTAGTCGAGTAAAAACACGTGCGAGAGGATGCATCCCGCAGGCTAGTCGAGTAAAAACACGTGCGAGAGGATGCATCCCGCAGGCTAGTCGAGTAAAAACTCGTGCGAGAGGATGCATCCCGCAGGCTAGTCGAGCAAAAACACGTGCGAGAGGATGCATCCCGCAGGCTAGTCGAGCAAAAACACGTGCGAGAGGATGCATCCCGCAGGCTAGTCGAGCAAAAACACGTGCGAGAGGATGCATCCCGCAGGCTAGTCGAGTAAAAACACGTGCGAGAGGATGCATCCCGCAGGCTAGTCGAGTAAAAACAAGTGCGAGAGGCTGCATCCCGCAGGCTAGTCGAGCAAGAACACGTGCGAGAGGATGCATCCCGCAGGCTAGTCGAGTAAAAACAAGTGCGAGAGGCTGCATCCCGCAGGCTAGTCGAGTAAAAACACGTGCGAGATGATGCATCCCGCAGGCTAGTCGAGTAAAAACACGTGCGAGAGGATGCATCCCGCAGGCTAGTCGAGTAAAAACACGTGCGAGAGGATGCATCCCGCAGGCTAGTCGAGCAAAAACACGTGCGAGAGGATGCATCCCCCAGGCTAGTCGAGTAAAAACATGTGCGAGAGGCTGCATCCCGCAGGCTAGTCGAGTAAAAACTCGTGCGAGAGGATGCATCCCGCAGGCTAGTCGAGTAAAAACACGTGCGAGAGGATGCATCCCGCAGGCTAGTCGAGCAAAAACACGTGCGAGAGGATGCATCCCGCAGGCTAGACGAGCAAAAACACGTGCGGGAGGATGCATCCCGCAGGCCAGTCGAGCAAAAACACGTGCGAGAGGATGCATCCCGCAGGCCAGTCGAGCAAAAACACGTGCGAGACGATGCATCCCGCAGGCCAGTCGAGCAAAAACACGTGCGAGAGGATGCATCCCGCAGGCTAGTCGAGCAGAAACACGTGCGAGAGGATGCATCCCGCAGGCTAGTCGAGCAAAAACACGTGCGAGAGGATGCATCCCGCAGGCTAGTCGAGTAAAAACACGTGCGAGAGGATGCATCCCGCAGGCTAGTCGAGTAAAAACACGTGCGAGAGGATGCATCCCGCAGGCTAGTCGAGTAAAAACACGGGCGAGAGGATGCATCCCGCAGGCTAGTCGAGTAATAACACGTGCGAGAGGATGCATCCCGCAGGCTAGTCGAGTAAAAACACGTGCGAGAGGATGCATCCCGCTGGCCAGTCGAGCAAAAACACGTGCGGGAGGATGCATCCCGCAGGCCAGTCGAGCAAAAACACGTGCGGGAGGATGCATCCCGCAGGCCAGTCAAGCAAAAACACGTGCGAGAGGATGCATCCCGCAGGCTAGTCGAGCAAAAACACGTGCGAGAGGATGCATCCCGCAGGCCAGTCGAGCAAAAACACGTGCGAGACGATGCGTCCCGCATGCCAGTCGAGCAAAAACACGTGCGGGAGGATGCATCCCGCAGGCTAGTCGAGTAAAAACAAGTGCGAGAGGCTGCATCCCGCAGGCTAGTCGAGTAAAAACACGTGCGAGAGGATGCACCCCGCAGGCTAGTCGAGTAAAAACACGTGCGAGAGGATGCATCCCGCAGGCTAGTCGAGTAAAAACTCGTGCGAGAGGATGCATCCCGCAGGCTAGTCGAGCAAAAACACGTGCGAGAGGATGCATCCCGCAGGCTAGTCGAGCAAAAACACGTGCGAGAGGATGCATCCCGCAGGCTAGTCGAGCAAAAACACGTGCGAGAGGATGCATCCCGCAGGCTAGTCGAGTAAAAACACGTGCGAGAGGATGCATCCCGCAGGCTAGTCGAGTAAAAACAAGTGCGAGAGGCTGCATCCCGCAGGCTAGTCGAGTAAAAACACGTGCGAGAGGATGCATCCCGCAGGCTAGTCGAGTAAAAACAAGTGCGAGAGGCTGCATCCCGCAGGCTAGTCGAGTAAAAACACGTGCGAGATGATGCATCCCGCAGGCTAGTCGAGTAAAAACACGTGCGAGAGGATGCATCCCGCAGGCTAGTCGAGTAAAAACACGTACGAGAGGATGCATCCCGCAGGCTAGTCGAGCAAAAACACGTGCGAGAGGATGCATCCCCCAGGCTAGTCGAGTAAAAACAAGTGCGAGAGGCTGCATCCCGCAGGCTAGTCGAGTAAAAACTCGTGCGAGAGGATGCATCCCGCAGGCTAGACGAGCAAAAACACGTGCGGGAGGATGCATCCCGCAGGCCAGTCGAGCAAAAACACGTGCGAGAGGATGCATCCCGCAGGCCAGTCGAGCAAAAACACGTGCGAGACGATGCATCCCGCAGGCCAGTCGAGCAAAAACACGTGCGAGAGGATGCATCCCGCAGGCTAGTCGAGCAGAAACACGTGCGAGAGGATGCATCCCGCAGGCTAGTCGAGTAAAAACACGTGCGAGAGGATGCATCCCGCAGGCTAGTCGAGTAAAAACACGTGCGAGAGGATGCATCCCGCAGGCTAGTCGAGTAAAAACTCGTGCGAGAGGATGCATCCCGCAGGCTAGTCGAGCAAAAACACGTGCGAGAGGATGCATCCCGCAGGCTAGTCGAGCAAAAACACGTGCGAGAGGATGCATCCCGCAGGCTAGTCGAGCAAAAACACGTGCGAGAGGATGCATCCCGCAGGCTAGTCGAGTAAAAACACGTGCGAGAGGATGCATCCCGCAGGCTAGTCGAGTAAAAACAAGTGCGAGAGGCTGCATCCCGCAGGCTAGTCGAGTAAAAACACGTGCGAGAGGATGCATCCCGCAGGCTAGTCGAGTAATAACACGTGCGAGAGGATGCATCCCGCAGGCTAGTCGAGTAAAAACACGTGCGAGAGGATGCATCCCGCAGGCTAGTCGAGCAAAAACACGTGCGAGATGATGCATCCCCCAGGCTAGTCGAGTAAAAACAAGTGCGAGAGGCAGCATCCCGCAGGCTAGTCGAGTAAAAACACGTGCGAGAGGATGCATCCCGCAGGCTAGTCGAGTAAAAACACGTGCGAGAGGATGCATCCCGCAGGCTAGTCGAGCAAAAACACGTGCGAGAGGATGCATCCCGCAGGCTAGACGAGCAAAAACACGTGCGGGAGGATGCATCCCGCAGGCCAGTCGAGCAAAAACACGTGCGAGAGGATGCATCCCGCAGGCCAGTCGAGCAAAAACACGTGCGAGACGATGCATCCCGCAGGCCAGTCGAGCAAAAACACGTGCGGGAGGATGCATCCCGCAGGATAGTCCAGCAGAAACAAGTGCGAGAGGCTGCATCCCGCAGGCTAGTCGAGCAAAAACACGTGCGAGAGGATGCATCCCGCAGGCTAGTCGAGTAAAAACAAGTGCGAGAGGCTGCATCCCGCAGGCTAGTCGAGTAAAAACACGTGCGAGATGATGCATCCCGCAGGCTAGTCGAGTAAAAACACGTGCGAGAGGATGCATCCCGCAGGCTAGTCGAGTAAAAACACGTGCGAGAGGATGCATCCCGCAGGCTAGTCGAGCAAAAACACGTGCGAGAGGATGCATCCCCCAGGCTAGTCGAGTAAAAACATGTGCGAGAGGCTGCATCCCGCAGGCTAGTCGAGTAAAAACTCGTGCGAGAGGATGCATCCCGCAGGCTAGTCGAGTAAAAACACGTGCGAGAGGATGCATCCCGCAGGCTAGTCGAGCAAAAACACGTGCGAGAGGATGCATCCCGCAGGCTAGACGAGCAAAAACACGTGCGGGAGGATGCATCCCGCAGGCCAGTCGAGCAAAAACACGTGCGAGAGGATGCATCCCGCAGGCCAGTCGAGCAAAAACACGTGCGAGACGATGCATCCCGCAGGCCAGTCGAGCAAAAACACGTGCGAGAGGATGCATCCCGCAGGCTAGTCGAGCAGAAACACGTGCGAGAGGATGCATCCCGCAGGCTAGTCGAGCAAAAACACGTGCGAGAGGATGCATCCCGCAGGCTAGTCGAGTAAAAACACGTGCGAGAGGATGCATCCCGCAGGCTAGTCGAGTAAAAACACGTGCGAGAGGATGCATCCCGCAGGCTAGTCGAGTAAAAACACGTGCGAGAGGATGCATCCCGCAGGCTAGTCGAGTAATAACACGTGCGAGAGGATGCATCCCGCAGGCTAGTCGAGTAAAAACACGTGCGAGAGGATGCATCCTGCTGGCCAGTCGAGCAAAAACACGTGCGGGAGGATGCATCCCGCAGGCCAGTCGAGCAAAAACACGTGCGGGAGGATGCATCCCGCAGGCCAGTCAAGCAAAAACACGTGCGAGAGGATGCATCCCGCAGGCTAGTCGAGCAAAAACACGTGCGAGAGGATGCATCCCGCAGGCCAGTCGAGCAAAAACACGTGCGAGACGATGCGTCCCGCATGCCAGTCGAGCAAAAACACGTGCGGGAGGATGCATCCCGCAGGCTAGTCGAGTAAAAACAAGTGCGAGAGGCTGCATCCCGCAGGCTAGTCGAGTAAAAACACGTGCGAGAGGATGCACCCCGCAGGCTAGTCGAGTAAAAACACGTGCGAGAGGATGCATCCCGCAGGCTAGTCGAGCAAAAACACGTGCGAGAGGATGCATCCCGCAGGCTAGACGAGCAAAAACACGTGCGAGAGGATGCATCCCGCAGGCTAGACGAGTAAAAACACGTGCGAGTGGATGCATCCCGCAGGCTAGTCGAGTAAAAACACGTGCGAGGGATGCATCCCGCAGGCTAGTCGAGTAAAAACACGTGGGAGAGGATGCATCCCGCAGGCTAGTCGAGTAAAAACACGTGCGAGAGGATGCATCCCGCAGGCTAGTCGAGTAAAAACACGTGCGAGAGGATGCATCCCGCAGGCTAGTCGAGTAAAAACACGTGCGAGAGGATGCATCCCGCAGGCTAGTCGAGTAAAAACACGTGCGAGAGGCTGCATCCCGCAGGCTAGTCGAGTAAAAACACGTGCGAGAGGATGCACCCCGCAGGCTAGTCGAGTAAAAACACGTGCGAGAGGAAGCATCCCGCAGGCTAGACGAGCAAAAACACGTGCGAGAGGATGCATCCCGCAGGCTAGACGAGCAAAAACACGTGCGAGAGGATGCATCCCGCAGGCTAGACGAGTAAAAACACGTGCGAGTGGATGCATCCCGCAGGCTAGTCGAGTAAAAACACGTGCGAGGGATGCATCCCGCAGGCTAGTCGAGTAAAAACACGTGGGAGAGGATGCATCCCGCAGGCTAGTCGAGTAAAAACACGTGCGAGAGGATGCATCCCGCAGGCTAGTCGAGTAAAAACACGTGCGAGAGGATGCATCCCGCAGGCTAGTCGAGTAAAAACACGTGCGAGAGGATGCATCCCGCATGCTAGTCGAGTAAAAACACGTGCGAGAGGATGCATCCCGCAGGCTAGTCGAGTAAAAACACGTGCGAGAGGATGCACCCCCAGGCTAGTCCAGCAAAAACACGTGCGAGATGATGCATCCCGCAGGCCAGTCGAGCAAAAACACGTGCGAGACGATGCGTCCCGCAGGACAGTCGAGCAAAAACACGTGCGGGAGGATGCATCCCGCAGGCCAGTCGAGCAAAAACACGTACGAGAGGATGCATCCCGCAGGCCAGTCGAGCAAAAACACGTGCGAGACGATGCATCCCGCAGGCCAGTCGAGCAAAAACACGTGCGAGAGGATGCATCCCGCAGGCCAGTCGAGCAAAAACACGTGCGAGACGATGCATCCCGCAGGCCAGTCGAGCAAAAAAACGTGCGAGAGGATGCATCCCGCAGGCTAGTCGAGCAAAAACACGTGCGAGAGGATGCATCCCGCAGGCTAGTCGAGTAAAAACACGTGCGAGAGGATGCATCCCCCAGGCCAGTCGAGCAAAAACACGTGCGAGAGGATGCATCCCGCAGGCCAGTCGAGCAAAAACACGTGCGAGAGGATGCATCCCGCAGGCTAGTCGAGCAAAAACACGTGCGAGAGGATGCATCCCGCAGGCCAGTCGAGCAAAAACACGTGCGAGAGGATGCATCCCGCAGGCCAGTCGAGCAAAAACACGTGCGAGAGGATGCATCCCGCAGGCTAGTCGAGCAAAAAGACGTGCGAGAGGATGCATCCCGCAGGCCAGTCGAGCAAAAACACGTGCGAGAGGATGCATCCCGCAGGCCAGTCGAGCAAAAACACGTGCGAGACGATGCATCCCGCAGGCTAGACGAGCAAAAACACGTGCGAGAGGATGCATCCCGCAGGCTAGACGAGTAAAAACACGTGCGAGTGGATGCATCCCGCAGGCTAGTCGAGTAAAAACACGTGCGAGAGGATGCATCCCGCAGGCTAGTCGAGCAAAAACACGTGCGAGTGCATGCATCCCGCAGGCTAGTCGAGTAAAAACACGTGCGAGAGGATGCATCCCGCAGGCTAGTCGAGTAAAAACACGTGCGAGAGGATGCATCACGCAGGCTAGTCGAGTAAAAACACGTGCGAGAGGATGCATCCCGCAGGCTACTCGAGCAAAAACACGTGCGAGAGGATGCATCCCGCAGGCTAGTCGAGTAAAAACACGTGCAAGAGGATGCATCCCGCAGGCCAGTCGAGCAAAAACACGTGCGAGACGATGCGTCCCGCAGGCCAGTCGAGCAAAAACACGTGCGGGAGGATGCATCCCGCAGGCCAGTCGAGCAAAAACACGTGCGAGAGGATGCATCCCGCAGGCCAGTCGAGCAAAAACACGTGCGAGACGATGCATCCCGCAGGCCAGTCGAGCAAAAACACGTGCGAGAGGATGCATCCCGCAGGCTAGTCGAGCAAAAACACGTGCGAGAGGATGCATCCCGCAGGCTAGTCGAGTAAAAACACGTGCGAGAGGATGCATCCCGCAGGCTAGTCGAGTAAAAACACGTGCAAGAGGATGCATCCCGCAGGCCAGTCGAGCAAAAACACGTGCGAGACGATGCGTCCCGCAGGCCAGTCGAGCAAAAACACGTGCGGGAGGATGCATCCCGCAGGCCAGTCGAGCAAAAACACGTGCGAGAGGATGCATCCCGCAGGCCAGTCGAGCAAAAACACGTGCGAGACGATGCATCCCGCAGGCCAGTCGAGCAAAAACACGTGCGAGAGGATGCATCCCGCAGGCTAGTCGAGCAAAAACACGTGCGAGAGGATGCATCCCGCAGGCTAGTCGAGTAAAAACACGTGCGAGAGGATGCATCCCGCAGGCTAGTCGAGTAAAAACACGTGCGAGAGGATGCATCCCGCAGGCTAGTCGAGTAAAAACTCGTGCGAGAGGATGCATCCCGCAGGCTAGTCGAGCAAAAACACGTGCGAGAGGATGCATCCCGCAGGCTAGTCGAGTAAAAACACGTGCGAGAGGATGCATCCCGCAGGCTAGTCGAGTAAAAACAAGTGCGGGAGGCTGCATCCCGCAGGCTAGTCGAGTAAAAACACGTGCGAGAGGATGCATCCCGCAGGCTAGTCGAGTAAAAACAAGTGCGAGAGGCTGCATCCCGCAGGCTAGTCGAGTAAAAACACGTGCGAGATGATGCATCCCGCAGGCTAGTCGAGTAAAAACACGTGCGAGAGGATGCATCCCGCAGGCTAGTCGAGTAAAAACACGTGCGAGAGGATGCATCCCGCAGGCTAGTCGAGCAAAAACACGTGCGAGAGGATGCATCCCCCAGGCTAGTCGAGTAAAAACAAGTGCGAGAGGCTGCATCCCGCAGGCTAGTCGAGTAAAAACTCGTGCGAGAGGATGCATCCCGCATGCTAGACGAGCAAAAACACGTGCGGGAGGATGCATCCCGCAGGCCAGTCGAGCAAAAACACGTGCGAGAGGATGCATCCCGCAGGCCAGTCGAGCAAAAACACGTGCGAGACGATGCATCCCGCAGGCCAGTCGAGCAAAAACACGTGCGAGAGGATGCATCCCGCAGGCTAGTCGAGCAGAAACACGTGCGAGAGGATGCATCCCGCAGGCTAGTCGAGTAAAAACACGTGCGAGAGGATGCATCCCGCAGGCTAGTCGAGTAAAAACACGTGCGAGAGGATGCATCCCGCAGGCTAGTCGAGTAAAAACACGTGCGAGAGGATGCATCCCGCAGGCTAGTCGAGTAATAACACGTGCGAGAGGATGCATCCCGCTGGCCAGTCGAGCAAAAACACGTGCGGGAGGATGCATCCCGCAGGCCAGTCAAGCAAAAACACGTGCGAGAGGATGCATCCCGCAGGCTAGTCGAGCAAAAACACGTGCGAGAGGATGCATCCCGCAGGCCAGTCGAGCAAAAACACGTGCGAGACGATGCGTCCCGCATGCCAGTCGAGCAAAAACACGTGCGGGAGGATGCATCCCGCAGGCTAGTCGAGTAAAAACAAGTGCGAGAGGCTGCATCCCGCAGGCTAGTCGAGTAAAAACACGTGCGAGAGGATGCACCCCGCAGGCTAGTCGAGTAAAAACACGTGCGAGAGGATGCATCCCGCAGGCTAGTCGAGCAAAAACACGTGCGAGAGGATGCATCCCGCAGGCTAGACGAGCAAAAACACGTGCGAGAGGATGCATCCCGCAGGCTAGACGAGTAAAAACACGTGCGAGTGGATGCATCCCGCAGTCTAGTCGAGTAAAAACACGTGCGAGGGATGCATCCCGCAGGCAAGTCGAGTAAAAACACGTGGGAGAGGATGCATCCCGCAGGCTAGTCGAGTAAAAACACGTGCGAGAGGATGCATCCCGCAGGCTAGTCGAGTAAAAACACGTGCGAGAGGATGCATCCCACAGGCTAGTCGAGTAAAAACTCGTGCGAGAGGATGCATCCCGCAGGCTAGTCGAGTAAAAACACGTGCGAGAGGATGCATCCCGCAGGCTAGTCGAGCAAAAACACGTGCGAGAGGATGCATCCCGCAGGCTAGTCGAGCAAAAACACGTGCGAGAGGATGCATCCCGCAGGCTAGTCGAGCAAAAACACGTGCGAGAGGATGCATCCCGCAGGCTAGTCGAGTAAAAACACGTGCGAGAGGATGCATCCCGCAGGCTAGTCGAGTAAAAACAAGTGCGAGAGGCTGCATCCCGCAGGCTAGTCGAGTAAAAACACGTGCGAGAGGATGCATCCCGCAGGCTAGTCGAGTAATAACACGTGCGAGAGGATGCATCCCGCAGGCTAGTCGAGTAAAAACACGTGCGAGAGGATGCATCCCGCAGGCTAGTCGAGCAAAAACACGTGCGAGAGGATGCATCCCCCAGGCTAGTCGAGTAAAAACAAGTGCGAGAGGCTGCATCCCGCAGGCTAGTCGAGTAAAAACACGTGCGAGAGGATGCATCCCGCAGGCTAGTCGAGTAAAAACACGTGCGAGAGGATGCATCCCGCAGGCTAGTCGAGCAAAAACACGTGCGAGAGGATGCATCCCGCAGGCTAGACGAGCAAAAACACGTGCGGGAGGATGCATCCCGCAGGCCAGTCGAGCAAAAACACGTGCGAGAGGATGCATCCCGCAGGCCAGTCGAGCAAAAACACGTGCGAGACGATGCATCCCGCAGGCCAGTCGAGCAAAAACACGTGCGGGAGGATGCATCCCGCAGGCTAGTCCAGCAGAAACAAGTGCGAGAGGCTGCATCCCGCAGGCTAGTCGAGCAAAAACACGTGCGAGAGGATGCATCCCGCAGGCTAGTCGAGTAAAAACAAGTGCGAGAGGCTGCATCCCGCAGGCTAGTCGAGTAAAAACACGTGCGAGATGATGCATCCCGCAGGCTAGTCGAGTAAAAACACGTGCGAGAGGATGC
This sequence comes from Lasioglossum baleicum, assembly GCF_051020765.1. Taxonomy (NCBI): domain Eukaryota; kingdom Metazoa; phylum Arthropoda; class Insecta; order Hymenoptera; family Halictidae; genus Lasioglossum; species Lasioglossum baleicum. Next base: position 134,637 of record NC_134930.1, read on the forward strand.
ATCCCGCAGGCTAGTCGAGTAAAAACACGTGCGAGAGGATGCATCCCGCAGGCTAGTCGAGCAAAAACACGTGCGAGAGGATACATCCCCCAGGCTAGTCGAGTAAAAACAAGTGCGAGAGGCTGCATCCCGCAGGCTAGTCGAGTAAAAACTCGTGCGAGAGGATGCATCCCGCAGGCTAGTCGAGTAAAAACACGTGCGAGAGGATGCATCCCGCAGGCTAGTCGAGCAAAAACACGTGCGAGAGGATGCATCCCGCAGGCTAGACGAGCAAAAACACGTGCGGGAGGATGCATCCCGCAGGCCAGTCGAGCAAAAACACGTGCGAGAGGATGCATCCCGCAGGCCAGTCGAGCAAAAACACGTGCGAGACGATGCATCCCGCAGGCCAGTCGAGCAAAAACACGTGCGAGAGGATGCATCCCGCAGGCTAGTCGAGCAGAAACACGTGCGAGAGGATGCATCCCGCAGGCTAGTCGAGCAAAAACACGTGCGAGAGGATGCATCCCGCAGGCCAGTCGAGCAAAAACACGTGCGAGACGATGCGTCCCGCATGCCAGTCGAGCAAAAACACGTGCGGGAGGATGCATCCCGCAGGCTAGTCGAGTAAAAACAAGTGCGAGAGGCTGCATCCCGCAGGCTAGTCGAGTAAAAACACGTGCGAGAGGATGCACCCCGCAGGCTAGTCGAGTAAAAACACGTGCGAGAGGATGCATCCCGCAGGCTAGTCGAGCAAAAACACGTGCGAGAGGATGCATCCCGCAGGCTAGACGAGCAAAAACACGTGCGAGAGGATGCATCCCGCAGGCTAGACGAGTAAAAACACGTGCGAGTGGATGCATCCCGCAGGCTAGTCGAGTAAAAACACGTGCGAGGGATGCATCCCGCAGGCTAGTCGAGTAAAAACACGTGGGAGAGGATGCATCCCGCAGGCTAGTCGAGTAAAAACACGTGCGAGAGGATGCATCCCGCAGGCTAGTCGAGTAAAAACACGTGCGAGAGGATGCATCCCGCAGGCTAGTCGAGTAAAAACACGTGCGAGAGGATGCATCCCGCAGGCTAGTCGAGTAAAAACACGTGCGAGAGGCTGCATCCCGCAGGCTAGTCGAGTAAAAACACGTGCGAGAGGATGCACCCCGCAGGCTAGTCGAGTAAAAACACGTGCGAGAGGATGCATCCCGCAGGCTAGACGAGCAAAAACACGTGCGAGAGGATGCATCCCGCAGGCTAGACGAGCAAAAACACGTGCGAGAGGATGCATCCCGCAGGCTAGACGAGTAAAAACACGTGCGAGTGGATGCATCCCGCAGGCTAGTCGAGTAAAAACACGTGCGAGGGATGCATCCCGCAGGCTAGTCGAGTAAAAACACGTGGGAGAGGATGCATCCCGCAGGCTAGTCGAGTAAAAACACGTGCGAGAGGATGCATCCCGCAGGCTAGTCGAGTAAAAACACGTGCGAGAGGATGCATCCCGCAGGCTAGTCGAGTAAAAACACGTGCGAGAGGATGCATCCCGCAGGCTAGTCGAGTAAAAACACGTGCGAGAGGATGCATCCCGCAGGCTAGTCGAGTAAAAACACGTGCGAGAGGATGCACCCCCAGGCTAGTCCAGCAAAAACACGTGCGAGATGATGCATCCCGCAGGCCAGTCGAGCAAAAACACGTGCGAGACGATGCGTCAAGCAGGACAGTCGAGCAAAAACACGTGCGGGAGGATGCATCCCGCAGGCCAGTCGAGCAAAAACACGTACGAGAGGATGCATCCCGCAGGCCAGTCGAGCAAAAACACGTGCGAGACGATGCATCCCGCAGGCCAGTCGAGCAAAAACACGTGCGAGAGGATGCATCCCGCAGGCCAGTCGAGCAAAAACACGTGCGAGACGATGCATCCCGCAGGCCAGTCGAGCAAAAAAACGTGCGAGAGGATGCATCCCGCAGGCTAGTCGAGCAAAAACACGTGCGAGAGGATGCATCCCGCAGGCTAGTCGAGTAAAAACACGTGCGAGAGGATGCATCCCCCAGGCCAGTCGAGCAAAAACACGTGCGAGAGGATGCATCCCGCAGGCCAGTCGAGCAAAAACACGTGCGAGAGGATGCATCCCGCAGGCTAGTCGAGCAAAAACACGTGCGAGAGGATGCATCCTGCAGGCCAGTCGAGCAAAAACACGTGCGAGAGGATGCATCCCGCAGGCCAGTCGAGCAAAAACACGTGCGAGAGGATGCATTCCGCAGGCTAGTCGAGCAAAAAGACGTGCGAGAGGATGCATCCCGCAGGCCAGTCGAGCAAAAACACGTGCGAGAGGATGCATCCCGCAGGCCAGTCGAGCAAAAACACGTGCGAGACGATGCATCCCGCAGGCTAGACGAGCAAAAACACGTGCGAGAGGATGCATCCCGCAGGCTAGACGAGTAAAAACACGTGCGAGTGGATGCATCCCGCAGGCTAGTCGAGTAAAAACACGTGCGAGAGGATGCATCCCGCAGGCTAGTCGAGCAAAAACACGTGCGCGAGGATGCATCCCGCAGGCTAGTCGAGTAAAAACAAGTGCGAGAGGCTGCATCCCGCAGGCCAGTCGAGCAAAAACACGTGCGAGAGGATGCATACCGCAGGCTAGTCGAGCAAAAACACGAGCGAGAGGATGCATCCCGCAGGCTAGTCGAGTAAAAACACGTGCGAGAGGATGCATCCCGCAGGCTAGTCGAGTAAAAACACGTGCGAGAGGATGCATCCCGCAGGCTAGTCGAGTAAAAACTCGTGCGAGAGGATGCATCCCGCAGGCTAGACGAGCAAAAACACGTGCGGGAGGATGCATCCCGCAGGCCAGTCGAGCAAAAACACGTGCGAGAGGATGCATCCCGCAGGCCAGTCGAGCAAAAACACGTGCGAGACGATGCATCCCGCAGGCCAGTCGAGCAAAAACACGTGCGAGAGGATGCATCCCGCAGGCCAGTCGAGCAAAAACACGTGCGAGACGATGCATCCCGCAGGCCAGTCGAGCAAAAACACGTGCGAGAGGATGCATCCCGCAGGCTAGTCCAGCAGAAACACGTGCGAGAGGATGCATCCCGCAGGCTAGTCGAGCAAAAACACGTGCGAGAGGATGCATCCCGCAGGCTAGTCGAGTAAAAACACGTGCGAGAGGATGCATCCCGCAGGCTAGTCGAGTAAAAACACGTGCGAGAGGATGCATCCCGCAGGCTAGTCGAGTAAAAACACGTGCGAGAGGATGCATCCCGCAGGCTAGTCGAGTAATAACACGTGCGAGAGGATGCATCCCGCAGGCTAGTCGAGTAAAAACACGTGCGAGAGGATGCATCCCGCAGGCCAGTCGAGCAAAAACACGTGCGGGAGGATGCATCCCGCAGGCCAGTCGAGCAAAAACACGTGCGGGAGGATGCATCCCGCAGGCCAGTCAAGCAAAAACACGTGCGAGAGGATGCATCCCGCAGGCTAGTCGAGTAAAAACACGTGCGAGAGGATGCATCCCGCAGGCTAGTCGAGTAATAACACGTGCGAGAGGATGCATCCCGCAGGCTAGTCGAGTAAAAACACGTGCGAGAGGATGCTTCCCGCAGGCTAGTCGAGTAAAAACACGTGCGAGAGGATGCATCCCGCAGGCTAGTCGAGTAAAAACACGTGCGAGAGGATGCATCCCGCAGGCTAGTCGAGCAAAAACACGTGCGAGAGGATGCATCCCGCAGGCTAGTCGAGCAAAAACACGTGCGAGAGGATGCATCCCGCAGGCTAGACGAGCAAAAACACGTGCGGGAGGATGCATCCCGCAGGCCAGTCGAGCAAAAACACGTGCGAGAGGATGCATCCCGCAGGCCAGTCGAGCAAAAACACGTGCAAGACGATGCATCCCGCAGGCCAGTCGAGCAAAAACACGTGGGAGAGGATGCATCCCGCAGGCTAGTCGAGCAAAAACACGTGCGAGAGGATGCATCCCGCAGGCTAGTCGAGCAAAAACACGTGCGAGAGGATGCATCCCGCAGGCTAGTCGAGTAAAAACACGTGCGAGAGGATGCATCCCGCAGTCTAGTGGAGTAATAACACGTGCGAGAGGATGCATCCCGCAGGCTAGTCGAGTAAAAACACGTGCGAGAGGATGCATCCCGCAGGCCAGTCGAGCAAAAACACGTGCGGGAGGATGCATCCCGCAGACCAGTCGAGCAAAAACACTTGCGGGAGGATGCATCCCGCAGGCCAGTCGAGCAAAAACACGTGCGAGAGGATGCATCCCGCAGGCTAGTCGATCAAAAACACGTGCGAGAGGATGCATCCCGCAGGCCAGTCGAGCAAAAACACGTGCGAGAGGATGCATCCCGCAGGCCAGTCGAGCAAAAACACGTGCGAGAGGATGCATCCCGCAGGCTAGTCGAGCAAAAAGACGTGCGAGGGGATGCATCCCGCAGGCTAGTCGAGCAAAAACACGTGCGAGAGGATGCATCCCGCAGGCCAGTCGAGCAAAAACACGTGCGAGAGGATGCATCCCGCAGGCCAGTCGAGCAAAAACTCGTGCGAGAGGATGCATCCCGCAGGCTAGTCGAGCAAAAACACGTGCGAGAGGATGCATCCCGCAGGCTAGTCGAGCAAAAACACGTGCGAGAGGCTGCATCCCGCAGGCTAGTCGAGCAAAAACACGTGCGAGAGGATGCATCCCGCAGGCTAGTCGAGTAAAAACACGTGCGAGAGGATGCATCCCGCAGGCTAGTCGAGTAAAAACAAGTGCGAGAGGCTGCATCCCGCAGGCTAGTCGAGTAAAAACACGTGCGAGAGGATGTACCCCGCAGGCTAGTCGAGTAAAAACACGTGCGAGAGGATGCATCCCGCAGGCTAGTCGAGCAAAAACACGTGCGAGAGGATGCATCCCGCAGGCTAGACGAGCAAAAACACGTGCGAGAGGATGCATCCCGCAGGCTAGACGAGTAAAAACACGTGCGAGTGGATGCATCCCGCAGGCTAGTCGAGTAAAAACACGTGCGAGAGGATGCATCCCGCAGGCTAGTCGAGTAAAAACACGTGGGAGAGGATGCATCCCGCAGGCTAGTCGAGCAAAAACACGTGCGAGAGGATGCATCCCGCAGGCTAGTCGAGTAAAAACACGTGCGAGAGGATGCATCCCGCAGGCTAGTCGAGTAAAAACACGTGCGAGACGATGCGTCCCGCAGGACAGTCGAGCAAAAACACGTGCGGGAGGATGCATCCCGCAGGCCAGTCGAGCAAAAACACGTGCGAGAGGATGCATCCCGCAGGCCAGTCGAGCAAAAACACGTGCGAGACGATGCATCCCGCAGGCCAGTCGAGCAAAAACACGTGCGAGACGATGCATCCCGCAGGCTAGTCGAGCAAAAACACGTGCGAGAGGATGCATCCCGCAGGCTAGTCGAGTAAAATCACGTGCGAGAGGATGCATCCCGCAGGCTAGTCGAGTAAAATCACGTGCGAGAGGATGCATCCCGCAGGCTAGTCGAGCAAAAACACGTGCGCGAGGATGCATACCGCAGGCTAGTCGAGCAAAAACACGTGCGAGAGGATGCATCCCGCAGGCTAGACGAGCAAAAACACGTGCGAGAGAATGCATCCCGCAGGCTAGACGAGTAAAAACACGTGCGAGTGCATGCATCCCGCAGGCTAGTCGAGTAAAAACACGTGCGAGAGGATGCATCCCGCAGGCTAGTCGAGTAAAATCACGTGCGAGAGGATGCATCCCGCAGGCTAGTCGAGCAAAAACACGTGCGCGAGGATGCATCCCGCAGGCTAGTCGAGCAAAAACACGTGCGAGAGGATGCATCCCGCAGGCTAGACGAGCAAAAACACGTGCGAGAGGATGCATCCCGCAGGCTAGACGAGTAAAAACACGTGCGAGTGGATGCATCCCGCAGGCTAGTCGAGTAAAAACACGTGCGAGAGGATGCATCCCGCAGGCTAGTCGAGTAAAAACACGTGGGAGAGGATGCATCCCGCAGGCTAGTCGAGCAAAAACACGTGCGAGAGGATGCATCCCGCAGGCTAGTCGAGTAAAAACACGTGCGAGAGGATGCATCCCGCAGGCTAGTCGAGTAAAAACAAGTGCGAGAGGCTGCATCCCGCAGGCTAGTCGAGTAAAAACACGTGCGACAGGATGCACCCCGCAGGCTAGTCGAGTAAAAACACGTGCGAGAGGATGCATCCCGCAGGCCAGTCGAGCAAAAACACGTGCGAGAGGATGCATCCCGCAGGCTAGTCGAGCAAAAAGACGGGCGAGAGGATGCATCCCGCAGGCTAGTCGAGCAAAAACACGTGCGAGAGGATGCATCCCGCAGGCCAGTCGAGCAAAAACACGTGCGAGACTATGCATCCCGCAGGCCAGTCGAGTAAAAACACGTGCGAGAGGATGCATCACGCAGGCCAGTCGAGCAAAAACACGTGCGAGACGATGCGTCCCGCAGGCCAGTCGAGCAAAAACACGTGCGGGAGGATGCATCCCGCAGGACAGTCGAGCAAAAACACGTGCGGGAGGATGCATCCCGCAGGCCAGTCGAGCAAAAACACGTGCGCGAGGATGCATCCCGCAGGCTAGTCGAGCAAAAACACGTGCGAGTGGATGCATCCCGCAGGCTAGTCGAGTAAAAACACGTGCAAGAGGATGCATCCCGCAGGCCAGTCGAGCAAAAACACGTGCGAGCCGTTGCGTCCCGCAGGCCAGTCGAGCAAAAACACGTGCGGGAGGATGCATCCCGCAGGCCAGTCGATCAAAAACACGTGCGAGAGGATGCATCCCGCAGGCCGGTCGAGCAAAAACACGTGCGAGACGATGCATCCCGCAGGCCAGTCGAGCAAAAACACGTGCGAGAGGATGCATCCCGCAGGCTAGTCGAGCAAAAACACGTGCGAGAGGATGCATCCCGCAGGCTAGTCGAGTAAAAACACGTGCGAGAGGATGCATCCCCCAGGCCAGTCGAGCAAAAACACGTGCGAGAGGATGCATCCCGCAGGCCAGTCGAGCAAAAACACGTGCGAGAGGATGCATCCCGCAGGCTAGTCGAGTAAAAACACGTGCGACAGGATGCATCCCGCAGGCTAGTCGAGTAAAAACACGTGCAAGAGGATGCATCCCGCAGGCCAGTCGAGCAAAAACACGTGCGAGACGATGCGTCCCGCAGGCCAGTCGAGCAAAAACACGTGCGGGAGGATGCATCCCGCAGGCCAGTCGAGCAAAAACACGTGCGAGAGGATGCATCCCGCAGGCCAGTCGAGCAAAAACACGTGCGAGACGATGCATCCCGCAGGCTAGACGAGCAAAAACACGTGCGAGAGGATGCATCCCGCAGGCTAGACGAGTAAAAACACGTGCGAGTGGATGCATCCCGCAGGCTAGTCGAGTAAAAACACGTGCGAGAGGATGCATCCCGCAGGCTAGACGAGCAAAAACACGTGCGAGAGGATGCATCCCGCAGGCTAGACGAGTAAAAACACGTGCGAGTGGATGCATCCCGCAGGCTAGTCGAGTAAAAACACGTGCGAGAGGATGCATCCCGCAGGCTAGTCGAGTAAAAACACGTGGGAGAGGATGCATCCCGCAGGCTAGTCGAGTAAAAACACGTGCGAGAGGATGCATCCCGCAGGCTAGTCGAGTAAAAACACGTGCGAGAGGATGCATCCCGCAGGCTAGTCGAGTAAAAACACGTGCGAGAGGATGCATCCCGCAGGCTAGTCGAGTAAAAACACGTGCGAGAGGATGCATCCCGCAGGCTAGTCGAGTAAAAACACGTGCGAGAGGATGCACCCCCAGGCTAGTCCAGCAAAAACACGTGCGAGAGGATGCATCCCGCAGGCCAGTCGAGCAAAAACACGTGCGAGACGATGCGTCCCGCAGGACAGTCGAGCAAAAACACGTGCGGGAGGATGCATCCCGCAGGCCAGTCGAGCAAAAACACGTGCGAGAGGATGCATCCCGCAGGCCAGTCGAGCAAAAACACGTGCGAGACGATGCATCCCGCAGGCCAGTCGAGCAAAAACACGTGCGAGACGATGCATCCCGCAGGCTAGTCGAGCAAAAACACGTGCGAGAGGATGCATCCCGCAGGCTAGTCGAGTAAAATCACGTGCGAGAGGATGCATCCCGCAGGCTAGTCGAGTAAAATCACGTGCGAGAGGATGCATCCCGCAGGCTAGTCGAGCAAAAACACGTGCGCGAGGATGCATACCGCAGGCTAGTCGAGCAAAAACACGTGCGAGAGGATGCATCCCGCAGGCTAGACGAGCAAAAACACGTGCGAGAGAATGCATCCCGCAGGCTAGACGAGTAAAAACACGTGCGAGTGCATGCATCCCGCAGGCTAGTCGAGTAAAAACACGTGCGAGAGGATGCATCCCGCAGGCTAGTCGAGTAAAATCACGTGCGAGAGGATGCATCCCGCAGGCTAGTCGAGCAAAAACACGTGCGCGAGGATGCATCCCGCAGGCTAGTCGAGCAAAAACACGTGCGAGAGGATGCATCCCGCAGGCTAGACGAGCAAAAACACGTGCGAGAGAATGCATCCCGCAGGCTAGACGAGTAAAAACACGTGCGAGTGCATGCATCCCGCAGGCTAGTCGAGTAAAAACACGTGCGAGAGGATGCATCCCGCAGGCTAGTCGAGTAAAAACACGTGCGAGAGGATGCATCCCGCAGGCTAGTCGAGTAAAAACACGTGCGAGAGGATGCATCCCGCAGGCTAGTCGAGCAAAAACACGTGCGAGTGGATGCATCCCGCAGGCTAGTCGAGTAAAAATACGTGCAAGAGGATGCATCCCGCAGGCCAGTCGAGCAAAAACACGTGCGAGACGATGCGTCCCGCTGGCCAGTCGAGCAAAAACACGTGCGGGAGGATGCATCCCGCAGGCCAGTCGAGCAAAAACACGTGCGAGAGGATGCATCCCGCAGGCCAGTCGATCAAAAACACGTGCGAGACGATGCATCCCGCAGGCCAGTCGAGCAAAAACACGTGCGAGAGGATGCATCCCGCAGGCCAGTCGAGCAAAAACACGTGCGAGACGATGCATCCCGCAGGCCAGTCGAGCAAAAACACGTGCGAGACGATGCATCCCGCAGGCCAGTCGAGCAAAAACACGTGCGAGACGATGCGTCCCGCAGGCTAGTCGAGTAAAAACACGTGCGAGAGGATGCATCCCGCAGGCTAGTCGAGTAAAAACAAGTGCGAGAGGCTGCATCCCGCAGGCTAGTCGAGTAAAAACACGTGCGACAGGATGCACCCCGCAGGCTAGTCGAGTAAAAACACGTGCGAGAGGATGCATCCCGCAGGCCAGTCGAGCAAAAACACGTGCGAGAGGATGCATCCCGCAGGCTAGTCGAGCAAAAAGACGGGCGATAGGATGCATCCCGCAGGCTAGTCGAGCAAAAACACGTGCGAGAGGATGCATCCCGCAGGCCAGTCGAGCAAAAACACGTGCGAGACTATGCATCCCGCAGGCCAGTCGAGTAAAAACACGTGCGAGAGGATGCATCACGCAGGCCAGTCGAGCAAAAACACGTGCGAGACGATGCGTCCCGCAGGCCAGTCGAGCAAAAACACGTGCGGGAGGATGCATCCCGCAGGACAGTCGAGCAAAAACACGTGCGGGAGGATGCATCCCGCAGGCCAGTCGAGCAAAAACACGTGCGCGAGGATGCATCCCGCAGGCTAGTCGAGCAAAAACACGTGCGAGTGGATGCATCCCGCAGGCTAGTCGAGTAAAAACACGTGCAAGAGGATGCATCCCGCAGGCCAGTCGAGCAAAAACACGTGCGAGCCGTTGCGTCCCGCAGGCCAGTCGAGCAAAAACACGTGCGGGAGGATGCATCCCGCAGGCCAGTCGATCAAAAACACGTGCGAGAGGATGCATCCCGCAGGCCGGTCGAGCAAAAACACGTGCGAGACGATGCATCCCGCAGGCCAGTCGAGCAAAAACACGTGCGAGAGGATGCATCCCGCAGGCTAGTCGAGCAAAAACACGTGCGAGAGGATGCATCCCGCAGGCTAGTCGAGTAAAAACACGTGCGAGAGGATGCATCCCCCAGGCCAGTCGAGCAAAAACACGTGCGAGAGGATGCATCCCGCAGGCCAGTCGAGCAAAAACACGTGCGAGAGGATGCATCCCGCAGGCTAGTCGAGTAAAAACACGTGCGACAGGATGCATCCCGCAGGCTAGTCGAGTAAAAACACGTGCAAGAGGATGCATCCCGCAGGCCAGTCGAGCAAAAACACGTGCGAGACGATGCGTCCCGCAGGCCAGTCGAGCAAAAACACGTGCGGGAGGATGCATCCCGCAGGCCAGTCGAGCAAAAACACGTGCGAGAGGATGCATCCCGCAGGCCAGTCGAGCAAAAACACGTGCGAGACGATGCATCCCGCAGGCTAGACGAGCAAAAACACGTGCGAGAGGATGCATCCCGCAGGCTAGACGAGTAAAAACACGTGCGAGTGGATGCATCCCGCAGGCTAGTCGAGTAAAAACACGTGCGAGAGGATGCATCCCGCAGGCTAGACGAGCAAAAACACGTGCGAGAGGATGCATCCCGCAGGCTAGACGAGTAAAAACACGTGCGAGTGGATGCATCCCGCAGGCTAGTCGAGTAAAAACACGTGCGAGAGGATGCATCCCGCAGGCTAGTCGAGTAAAAACACGTGGGAGAGGATGCATCCCGCAGGCTAGTCGAGTAAAAACACGTGCGAGAGGATGCATCCCGCAGGCTAGTCGAGTAAAAACACGTGCGAGAGGATGCATCCCGCAGGCTAGTCGAGTAAAAACACGTGCGAGAGGATGCATCCCGCAGGCTAGTCGAGTAAAAACACGTGCGAGAGGATGCATCCCGCAGGCTAGTCGAGTAAAAACACGTGCGAGAGGATGCACCCCCAGGCTAGTCCAGCAAAAACACGTGCGAGAGGATGCATCCCGCAGGCCAGTCGAGCAAAAACACGTGCGAGACGATGCGTCCCGCAGGACAGTCGAGCAAAAACACGTGCGGGAGGATGCATCCCGCAGGCCAGTCGAGCAAAAACACGTGCGAGAGGATGCATCCCGCAGGCCAGTCGAGCAAAAACACGTGCGAGACGATGCATCCCGCAGGCCAGTCGAGCAAAAACACGTGCGAGACGATGCATCCCGCAGGCTAGTCGAGCAAAAACACGTGCGAGAGGATGCATCCCGCAGGCTAGTCGAGTAAAATCACGTGCGAGAGGATGCATCCCGCAGGCTAGTCGAGTAAAATCACGTGCGAGAGGATGCATCCCGCAGGCTAGTCGAGCAAAAACACGTGCGCGAGGATGCATACCGCAGGCTAGTCGAGCAAAAACACGTGCGAGAGGATGCATCCCGCAGGCTAGACGAGCAAAAACACGTGCGAGAGAATGCATCCCGCAGGCTAGACGAGTAAAAACACGTGCGAGTGCATGCATCCCGCAGGCTAGTCGAGTAAAAACACGTGCGAGAGGATGCATCCCGCAGGCTAGTCGAGTAAAATCACGTGCGAGAGGATGCATCCCGCAGGCTAGTCGAGCAAAAACACGTGCGCGAGGATGCATCCCGCAGGCTAGTCGAGCAAAAACACGTGCGAGAGGATGCATCCCGCAGGCTAGACGAGCAAAAACACGTGCGAGAGAATGCATCCCGCAGGCTAGACGAGTAAAAACACGTGCGAGTGCATGCATCCCGCAGGCTAGTCGAGTAAAAACACGTGCGAGAGGATGCATCCCGCAGGCTAGTCGAGTAAAAACACGTGCGAGAGGATGCATCCCGCAGGCTAGTCGAGTAAAAACACGTGCGAGAGGATGCATCCCGCAGGCTAGTCGAGCAAAAACACGTGCGAGTGGATGCATCCCGCAGGCTAGTCGAGTAAAAATACGTGCAAGAGGATGCATCCCGCAGGCCAGTCGAGCAAAAACACGTGCGAGACGATGCGTCCCGCTGGCCAGTCGAGCAAAAACACGTGCGGGAGGATGCATCCCGCAGGCCAGTCGAGCAAAAACACGTGCGAGAGGATGCATCCCGCAGGCCAGTCGATCAAAAACACGTGCGAGACGATGCATCCCGCAGGCCAGTCGAGCAAAAACACGTGCGAGAGGATGCATCCCGCAGGCCAGTCGAGCAAAAACACGTGCGAGACGATGCATCCCGCAGGCCAGTCGAGCAAAAACACGTGCGAGACGATGCATCCCGCAGGCCAGTCGAGCAAAAACACGTGCGAGACGATGCGTCCCGCAGGCCAGTCGAGCAAAAACACGTGCGGGAGGATGCATCCCGCAGGCCAATCGAGCAAAAACACGTGCGAGAGGATGCATCCCGCAGGCCAGTCGAGCAAAAACACGTGCGAGACGATGCATCCCGCAGGCTAGACGAGCAAAAACACGTGCGAGAGGATGCATCCCGCAGGCTAGACGAGTAAAAACACGTGCGAGTGGATGCATCCCGCAGGCTAGTCGAGTAAAAACACGTGCGAGAGGATGCATCCCGAAGGCTAGTCGAGTAAAAACACGTGCGAGAGGATGCATCCCGCAGGCTAGTCGAGTAAAAACACGTGCGAGAGGATGCATCCCGCAGGCCAGTCGAGCAAAAACACGTGCGGGAGGATGCATCCCGCAGGCCAGTCGAGTAAAAACACGTGCGAGAGGATGCATCCCGCAGGCTAGTCGAGTAAAAACACGTGCGAGAGGATGCATCCCGCAGGCTAGTCGAGCAAAAACACGTGCGAGAGGATGCATCCCGCAGGCTAGTCGAGCAAAAACACGTGCGAGAGGATGCATCCCGCAGCCTAGTCGAGCAAAAACACGTGCGAGAGGATGCATCCCGCAGGCCAGTCGAGCAAAAACACGTGCGAGTGGATGCATCCCGCAGGCTAGTCGAGTAAAAACACGTGCGAGAGGATGCATCCCGCAGGCTAGTCGAGTAAAAACACGTGCGAGAGGATGCATCCCGCAGGCTAGTCGAGTAAAAACACGTGCGAGAGGATGCATCCCGCAGGCTAGTCGAGCAAAAACACGTGCGAGAGGATGCATCCCGCAGGCTAGTCGAGCAAAAACACGTGCGAGAGGATGCATCCCGCAGGCTAGTCGAGTAAAAACACGTGCGAGAGGATGCATCCCGCAGGCTAGACGAGTAAAAACACGTGCGATAGGATGCATCCCGCAGGCTAGACGAGTAAAAACACGTGCGAGTGGATGCATCCCGCAGGCTAGTCGAGTAAAAACACGTGCGAGAGGATGCATCCCGCAGGCTAGTCGAGTAAAAACACGTGCGAGAGGATGCACCCCCAGGCTAGTCCAGCAAAAACACGTGCGAGAGGATGCATCCCGCAGGCCAGTCGAGCAAAAACACGTGCGAGACGATGCGTCCCGCAGGACAGTCGAGCAAAAACACGTGCGGGAGGATGCATCCCGCAGGCCAGTCGAGCAAAAACACGTGCGAGAGGATGCATCCCGCAGGCCAGTCGAGCAAAAACACGTGCGAGACGATGCATCCCGCAGGCCAGTCGAGCAAAAACACGTGCGAGACGATGCATCCCGCAGGCTAGTCGAGCAAAAACACGTGCGAGAGGATGCATCCCGCAGGCTAGTCGAGTAAAATCACGTGCGAGAGGATGCATCCCGCAGGCTAGTCGAGTAAAATCACGTGCGAGAGGATGCATCCCGCAGGCTAGTCGAGCAAAAACACGTGCGAAAGGATGCATCCCGCAGGCTAGTCGAGCAAAAACACGTGCGAGAGGATGCATCCCGCAGGCTAGACGAGCAAAAACACGTGCGAGAGAATGCATCCCGCAGGCTAGACGAGTAAAAACACGTGCGAGTGCATGCATCCCGCAGGCTAGTCGAGTAAAAACACGTGCGAGAGGATGCATCCCGCAGGCTAGTCGAGTAAAAACACGTGCAAGAGGATGCATCCCGCAGGCTTAGGCGAGTAAAAACACGTGCGAGAGGATGCATCCCGCAGGCTAGTCGAGTAAAAACACGTGCAAGAGGATGCATCCCGCAGGCCAGTCGAGCAAAAACACGTGCGAGACGATGCGTCCCGCAGGCCAGTCGAGCAAAAACACGTGCGGGAGGATGCATCCCGCAGGCCAGTCGAGCAAAAACACGTGCGAGAGGACGCATCCCGCAGGCCAGTCGAGCAAAAACACATGCGAGACGATGCATCCCGCAGGCTAGACGAGCAAAAACACGTGCGAGAGGATGCATCCCGCAGGCTAGACGAGTAAAAACACGTGCGAGTGGATGCATCCCGCAGGCTAGTCGAGTAAAAACACGTGCGAGAGGATGCATCCCGCAGGCTAGTCCAGCAAAAACACGTGCGAGAGGATGCATCCCGCAGGCCAGTCGAGCAAAAACACGTGCGAGACGATGCGTCCCGCAGGACAGTCGAGCAAAAACACGTGCGGGAGGATGCATCCCGCAGGCTAGTCGAGTAAAAACACGTGCAAGAGGATGCATCCCGCAGGCCAGTCGAGCAAAAACACGTGCGAGACGATGCGTCCCGCAGGCCAGTCGAGCAAAAACACGTGCGGGAGGATGCATCCCGCAGGCCAGTCGAGCAAAAACACGTGCGAGAGGATGCATCCCGCAGGCCAGTCGAGCAAAAACACGTGCGAGACGATGCATCCCGCAGGCCAGTCGAGCAAAAACACGTGCGAGAGGATGCATCCCGCAGGCTAGTCGAGCAAAAACACGTGCGAGAGGATGCATCCCGCAGGCTAGTCGAGTAAAAACACGTGCGAGAGGATGCATCCCCCAGGCCAGTCGAGCAAAAACACGTGCGAGAGGATGCATCCCGCAGGCCAGTCGAGCAAAAACACGTGCGAGAGGATGCATCCCGCAGGCTAGTCGAGTAAAAACACGTGCGAGAGGATGCATCCCGCAGGCTAGTCGAGTAAAAACACGTGCAAGAGGATGCATCCCGCAGGCCAGTCGAGCAAAAACACGTGCGATACGATGCGTCCCGCAGGCCAGTCGAGCAAAAACACGTGCGGGAGGATGCATCCCGCAGGCCAGTCGAGCAAAAACACGTGCGAGAGGATGCATCCCGCAGGCTAGTCGAGTAAAAACACGTGCGAGAGGATGCATCCCGCAGGCCAGTCGAGCAAAAACACGTGCGGGAGGATGCATCCCGCAGGCCAGTCGTGTAAAAACACGTGCGAGAGGATGCATCCCGCAGGCTAGTCGAGTAAAAACACGTGCGAGAGGATGCATCCCGCAGGCTAGTCGAGCAAAAACACGTGCGAGAGGATGCATCCCGCAGGCTAGTCGAGCAAAAACACGTGCGAGAGGATGCATCCCGCAGCCTAGTCGAGCAAAAACACGTGCGAGAGGATGCATCCCGCAGGCCAGTCGAGCAAAAACACGTGCGAGTGGATGCATCCCGCAGGCTAGTCGAGTAAAAACACGTGCGAGAGGATGCATCCCGCAGGCTAGTCGAGTAAAAACACGTGCGAGAGGATGCATCCCGCAGGCTAGTCGAGTAAAAACACGTGCGAGAGGATGCATCCCGCAGGCTAGTCGAGCAAAAACACGTGCGAGAGGATGCATCCCGCAGGCTAGTCGAGCAAAAACACGTGCGAGAGGATGCATCCCGCAGGCTAGTCGAGTAAAAACACGTGCGAGAGGATGCATCCCGCAGGCTAGACGAGTAAAAACACGTGCGAGAGGATGCATCCCGCAGGCTAGACGAGTAAAAACACGTGCGAGTGGATGCATCCCGCAGGCTAGTCGAGTAAAAACACGTGCGAGAGGATGCATCCCGCAGGCTAGTCGAGTAAAAACACGTGGGAGAGGATGCATCCCGCAGGCTAGTCGAGTAAAAACACGTGCGAGAGGATGCATCCCGCAGGCTAGTCGAGTAAAAACACGTGCGAGAGGATGCATCCCGCAGGCTAGTCGAGTAAAAACACGTGCGAGAGGATGCATCCCGCAGGCTAGTCGAGTAAAAACACGTGCGAGAGGGTGCATCCCGCAGGCTAGTCGAGTAAAAACACGTGCAAGAGGATGCATCCCGCAGGCTTAGGCGAGTAAAAACACGTGCGAGAGGATGCATCCCGCAGGCTAGTCGAGTAAAAACACGTGCAAGAGGATGCATCCCGCAGGCCAGTCGAGCAAAAACACGTGCGAGACGATGCGTCCCGCAGGCCAGTCGAGCAAAAACACGTGCGGGAGGATGCATCCCGCAGGCCAGTCGAGCAAAAACACGTGCGAGAGGACGCATCCCGCAGGCCAGTCGAGCAAAAACACATGCGAGACGATGCATCCCGCAGGCTAGACGAGCAAAAACACGTGCGAGAGGATGCATCCCGCAGGCTAGACGAGTAAAAACACGTGCGAGTGGATGCATCCCGCAGGCTAGTCGAGTAAAAACACGTGCGAGAGGATGCATCCCGCAGGCTAGTCCAGCAAAAACACGTGCGAGAGGATGCATCCCGCAGGCCAGTCGAGCAAAAACACGTGCGAGACGATGCGTCCCGCAGGACAGTCGAGCAAAAACACGTGCGGGAGGATGCATCCCGCAGGCTAGTCGAGTAAAAACACGTGCAAGAGGATGCATCCCGCAGGCCAGTCGAGCAAAAACACGTGCGAGACGATGCGTCCCGCAGGCCAGTCGAGCAAAAACACGTGCGGGAGGATGCATCCCGCAGGCCAGTCGAGCAAAAACACGTGCGAGAGGATGCATCCCGCAGGCCAGTCGAGCAAAAACACGTGCGAGACGATGCATCCCGCAGGCCAGTCGAGCAAAAACACGTGCGAGAGGATGCATCCCGCAGGCTAGTCGAGCAAAAACACGTGCGAGAGGATGCATCCCGCAGGCTAGTCGAGTAAAAACACGTGCGAGAGGATGCATCCCCCAGGCCAGTCGAGCAAAAACACGTGCGAGAGGATGCATCCCGCAGGCCAGTCGAGCAAAAACACGTGCGAGAGGATGCATCCCGCAGGCTAGTCGAGTAAAAACACGTGCGAGAGGATGCATCCCGCAGGCTAGTCGAGTAAAAACACGTGCAAGAGGATGCATCCCGCAGGCCAGTCGAGCAAAAACACGTGCGATACGATGCGTCCCGCAGGCCAGTCGAGCAAAAACACGTGCGGGAGGATGCATCCCGCAGGCCAGTCGAGCAAAAACACGTGCGAGAGGATGCATCCCGCAGGCTAGTCGAGTAAAAACACGTGCGAGAGGATGCATCCCGCAGGCCAGTCGAGCAAAAACACGTGCGGGAGGATGCATCCCGCAGGCCAGTCGTGTAAAAACACGTGCGAGAGGATGCATCCCGCAGGCTAGTCGAGTAAAAACACGTGCGAGAGGATGCATCCCGCAGGCTAGTCGAGCAAAAACACGTGCGAGAGGATGCATCCCGCAGGCTAGTCGAGCAAAAACACGTGCGAGAGGATGCATCCCGCAGCCTAGTCGAGCAAAAACACGTGCGAGAGGATGCATCCCGCAGGCCAGTCGAGCAAAAACACGTGCGAGTGGATGCATCCCGCAGGCTAGTCGAGTAAAAACACGTGCGAGAGGATGCATCCCGCAGGCTAGTCGAGTAAAAACACGTGCGAGAGGATGCATCCCGCAGGCTAGTCGAGTAAAAACACGTGCGAGAGGATGCATCCCGCAGGCTAGTCGAGCAAAAACACGTGCGAGAGGATGCATCCCGCAGGCTAGTCGAGCAAAAACACGTGCGAGAGGATGCATCCCGCAGGCTAGTCGAGTAAAAACACGTGCGAGAGGATGCATCCCGCAGGCTAGACGAGTAAAAACACGTGCGAGAGGATGCATCCCGCAGGCTAGACGAGTAAAAACACGTGCGAGTGGATGCATCCCGCAGGCTAGTCGAGTAAAAACACGTGCGAGAGGATGCATCCCGCAGGCTAGTCGAGTAAAAACACGTGGGAGAGGATGCATCCCGCAGGCTAGTCGAGTAAAAACACGTGCGAGAGGATGCATCCCGCAGGCTAGTCGAGTAAAAACACGTGCGAGAGGATGCATCCCGCAGGCTAGTCGAGTAAAAACACGTGCGAGAGGATGCATCCCGCAGGCTAGTCGAGTAAAAACACGTGCGAGAGGGTGCATCCCGCAGGCTAGTCGAGTAAAAACACGTGCGAGAGGATGCATCCCGCAGGCTAGTCGAGTAAAAACACGTGCGAGAGGATGCACCCCCAGGCTTGTCCAGCAAAAACACGTGCGAGACGATGCATCCCGCAGGCTAGTCGAGCAAAAACACGTGCGAGAGGATGCATCCCGCAGGCTAGTCGAGCAAAAACACGTGCGAGAGGATGCATCCCGCAGGCTAGTCGAGTAAAAACACGTGCGAGAGGATGCATCCCGCAGGCCAGTCGAGCAAAAACACGTGCGAGAGGATGCATCCCGCAGGCCAGTCGAGCAAAAACACGTGCGAGAGGATGCATCCCGCAGGCCAGTCGAGCAAAAACACGTGAGAGAGGATGCATCCCGCAGGCTAGTCGAGTAAAAACACGTGCGAGAGGATGCATCCCGCAGGCTAGTCGAGTAAAAACACGTGCGAGAGGATGCATCCCGCAGGCTAGTCGAGTAAAAACACGTGCGAGAGGATGCATCCCGCAGGCTACTCGAGTAAAAACACGTGCGAGAGGATGCACCCCCAGGCTAGTCCAGCAAAAACACGTGCGAGAGGATGCATCCCGCAGGCCAGTCGAGCAAAAACTCGTGCGAGACGATGCGTCCCGCAGGACAGTCGAGCAAAAACACGTGCGGGAGGATGCATCCCGCAGGCCAGTCGAGCAAAAACACGTGCGAGAGGATGCATCCCGCAGGCCAGTCGAGCAAAAACACGTGCGAGACGATGCATCCCGCAGGCCAGTCGAGCAAAAACACGTGCGAGACGATGCATCCCGCAGGCTAGTCGAGCAAAAACACGTGCGAGAGGATGCATCCCGCAGGCTAGTCGAGCAAAAACACGTGCGAGAGGATGCATCCCGCAGGCTAGTCGAGTAAAAACACGTGCGAGAGGATGCATCCCGCAGGCCAGTCGAGCAAAAACACGTGCGAGAGGATGCATCCCGCAGGCCAGTCGAGCAAAAACACGTGCGAGAGGATGCATCCCGCAGGCCAGTCGAGCAAAAACACGTGCGAGAGGATGCATCCCGCAGGCTAGTCGAGCAAAAACACGTGCGAGAGGATGCATCCCGCAGGCTAGTCGAGCAAAAACACGTGCGAGAGGATGCATCCCGCAGGCTAGACGAGCAAAAACACGTGCGAGAGAATGCATCCCGCAGGCTAGACGAGTAAAAACACGTGCGAGTGCATGCATCCCGCAGGCTAGTCGAATAAAAACACGTGCGAGAGGATGCATCCCGCAGGCTAGTCGAGTAAAAACACGTGCAAGAGGATGCATCCCGCAGGCCAGTCGAGCAAAAACACGTGCGAGACGATCCGTCCCGCAGGCCAGTCGAGCAAAAACACGTGCGGGAGGATGCATCCCGCAGGCCAGTCGAGCAAAAACACGTGCGAGAGGATGCATCCCGCAGGCCAGTCGAGCAAAAACACGTGTGAGACGATGCATCCCGCAGGCCAGTCGAGCAAAAACACGTGCGAGAGGATGCATCCCGCAGGCTAGTCGAGCAAAAACACGTGCGAGAGGATGCATCCCGCAGGCTAGTCGAGTAAAAACACGTGCGAGAGGATGCATCCCGCAGGCTAGTCGAGTAAAAACACGTGCGAGAGGATGCATCCCGCAGGCTAGTCGAGTAAAAACACGTGCGAGAGGATGCATCCCGCAGGCCAGTCGAGCAAAAACACGTGCGGGAGGATGCATCCCGCAGGCCAGTCGAGCAAAAACACGTGCGAGAGGATGCATCCCGCAGGCTAGTCGAGCAAAAAGACGTGCGAGAGGATGCATCCCGCAGGCTAGTCGAGCAAAAACACGTGCGAGAGGATGCATCCCGCAGGCCAGTCGAGCAAAAACACGGGCGAGAGGATGCATCCCGCAGGCTAGTCGAGTAAAAACACGTGCGAGAGGATGCATCCCGCAGGCTAGTCGAGTAAAAACACGTGCGAGGTTTTGTGGGATGCGCATGCGCAGGTTTTGTGGGATGCGCATGCGCAGGTTTTTTGGGATGCGCATGCCTAGTCGAGCAAAAACACGTGCGAGAGGATGCATCCCGCAGGCTAGTCGAGTAAAAACACGTGCGAGAGGATGCATCCCGCAGGCTAGTCGAGTAAAAACACGTGCGAGAGGATGCATCCTGCAGGCTAGTCGAGTAAAAACACGTGCGAGAGGATGCATCCCGCAGGCTAGTCGAGTAAAAACACGTGCGAGGTTTTGTAGGATGCGCATGCGCAGGTTTTGTGGGATGCGCATGCGCAGGTTTTTTGGGATGCGCATGGCTAGTCGAGCAAAAACACGTGCGAGAGGATGCATCCCGCAGGGTAGTCGAGTAAAAACACGTGCGAGAGGATGCATCCCGCAGGCTAGTCGAGTAAAAACACGTGCGAGAGGATGCATCCTGCTGGCTAGTCGAGCAAAAACACGTGCGAGAGGATGCATCCCGCAGGCTAGTCGAGTAAAAACACGTGCGAGAGGATGCATCCCGCAGGCTAGTCGAGTAAAAACACGTGCGAGAGGATGCATCCCGCAGGCTAGTCGAGTAAAAACACGTGCGAGGTTTTGTGGGATGCGCATGCGCAGGTTTTGTGGGATGCGCATGCGCAGGTTTTTTGGGATGCGCATGGCTAGTCGAGCAAAAACACGTGCGAGAGGATGCATCACGCAGGGTAGTCGAGTAAAAACACGTGCGAGAGGATGCATCCCGCAGGCTAGTCGAGTAAAAACACGTGCGAGAGGATCCATCCTGCTGGCTAGTCGAGTAAAAACACGTGCGAGAGGATGCATCCCGCAGGCTAGTCGAGTAAAAACACGTGCGAGAGGATGCATCCCGCAGGCTAGTCGAGTAAAAACACGTGCAAGAGGATGCATCCCGCAGGCCAGTCGAGCAAAAACACGTGCGAGAGGATGCATCCCGCAGGCTCGTCGAGCAAAAACACGTGCGAGAGGATGCATCCCGCAGGCTAGTCGAGTAAAAACACGTGCGAGAGGATGCATCCCGCAGGCTAGTCGAGTAAAAACACGTGCGAGAGGATGCATCCCGCAGGCCAGTCGAGCAAAAACACGTGCGGGAGGATGCATCCCGCAGGCCAGTCGAGCAAAAACACGTGCGAGAGGATGCATCCCGCAGGCTAGTCGAGCAAAAAGACGTGCGAGAGGATGCATCCCGCAGGCTAGTCGAGCAAAAACACGTGCGAGAGGATGCATCCCGCAGGCCAGTCGAGCAAAAACTCGTGCGAGAGGATGCATCCCGCAGGCTAGTCGAGCAAAAAGACGTGCGAGAGGATGCATCCCGCAGGCTAGTCGAGCAAAAACACGTGCGAGAGGATGCATCCCGCAGGCCAGTCGAGCAAAAACTCGTGCGAGAGGATGCATCCCGCAGGCTAGTCGAGTAAAAACAAGTGCGAGAGGCTGCATCCCGCAGGCTAGTCGAGTAAAAACACGTGCGAGAGGATGCATCCCGCAGGCTAGTCGAGTAAAAACACGTGCGAGAGGATGCATCCCGCAGGCTAGTCGAGTAAAAACACGTGCGAGAGGATGCATCCCGCAGGCTAGTCGAGCAAATACACGTGCGAGACGATGCGTCCCGCAGGACAGTCGAGCAAAAACACGTGCGGGAGGATGCATCCCGCAGGCTAGTCGAGCAAAAACACGTGCGAGAGGATGCATCCCGCAGGCTAGTCGAGTAAAAACACGTGCGAGAGGGTGCATCCCGCAGGCTAGTCGAGTAAAAACACGTGCGAGAGGATGCATCCCGCAGGCTGGTCGAGTAAAAACACGTGCGAGAGGATGCATCCCGCAGGCTAGTCGAGTAAAAACACGTGCGAGAGGATGCATCCCGCAGGCCAGTCGAGCAAAAACACGTGCGAGACGATGCGTCCCGCAGGACAGTCGAGCAAAAACACGTGCGGGAGGATGCATCCCGCAGGCCAGTCGAGCAAAAACACGTGCGAGAGGATGCATCCCGCAGGCCAGTCGAGCAAAAACACGTGCGAGACGATGCATCCCGCAGGCCAGTCGAGCAAAAACACGTGCGAGACGATGCATCCCGCAGGCTAGTCGAGCAAAAACACGTGCGAGAGGATGCATCCCGTAGGCGAGTCGAGTAAAAACACGTGCGAGAGGATGCATCCCGCAGGCTAGTCGAGTAAAAAGACGTGCGAGAGGATGCAACCCGCAGGCTAGTCGAATAAAAACACGTGCGAGAGGATGCATCCCGCAGGCTAGTCGAGTAAAAAGACGTGCGAGAGGATGCTTCCCGCAGGCTAGTCGAGTAAAAACACGTGCGAGAGGATGCTTCCCGCAGGCTAGTCGAGTAAAAACACGTGCGAGAGCATGCATTCCGCAGGCTAGTCGAGTAAAAACACGTGCAAGAGGATGCATCCCGCAGGCTAGCCGAGTAAAAACACGTGCGAGAGGATGCATCCCGCAGGCTAGTCGAGTAAAAACACGTGCGAGAGGATGCATCCCGCAGGCTAGTCGAGTAAAAACACGTGCGAGAGGATGCATTCCGCAGGCTAGTCGAGTAAAAACACGTGCGAGAGGATGCTTCCCGCAGGCTAGTCGAGTAAAAACACGTGCGAGAGGATGCATCCGGCAGGCTAGTCGAGTAAAAACACGTGCGAGAGGATGCATCCCGCAGGCTAGTCGAGTAAAAACACGTGCGAGAGGATGCATTCCGCAGGCTAGTCGAGTAAAAACACGTGCGAGAGGATGCTTCCCGCAGGCTAGTCGAGTAAAAACACGTGCGAGAGGATGCATCCGGCAGGCTAGTCGAGTAAAAACACGTGCGAGAGGATGCATCCCGCAGGCTAGTCGAGTAAAAACACGTGCGCGAGGATACATCCCGCAGGCTAGTCGAGTGAAAGCACGTGCGAGAGGATGCATCCTGCAGGCTAGTCGAGTAAAAACACGTGCGAGAGGATGCATCCCGCAGGCTAGTCGATTAAAATAACGTGCGAGAGGATGCATCCCGCAGGTTAGTCGAGCAAAAACACGTGCGAGAGGATGCATCCCGCAGGCTAGTCGAGTAAAAACACGTGCGAGAGGATGCATCCCGCAGGCTAGTCGAGTAAAAACACGTGCGAGAGGATGCATCCCGCAGGCTAGTCGAGTAAAAACACGTGCGAGAGGATGCATCCCGCAGGCTAGTCGAGTAAAAACACGTGCGAGGTTTTGTGGGATGCGCATACGCAGGTTTTTTGGGATGCACATGCGCAGGTTTTTTGGGATGCGCATGGCTAGTCGAGCAAAAACACGTGCGAGAGGATGCATCCCGCAGGCTAGTCGAGTAAAAACACGTGCGCGAGGATGCATCCCGCAGGCTAGTCGAGTAAAAACACGTGCGAGAGGATGCATCCCGCAGGCTAGTCGAGCAAAAACACGTGCGAGAGGATGCATCCCGCAGGCTAGTCGAGTAAAAACACGTGCGAGAGGATGCATCCCGCAGGCTAGTCGAGTAAAAACACGTGCGAGGTTTTGTGGGATGCGCATGCGCAGGTTTTGTGGGATGCGCATGCGCAGGTTTTTTGGGATGCGCATGCGCAGGTTTTTTGGGATGCGCATGCCTAGTCGAGCAAAAACACGTGCGAGAGGATGCATCCCGCAGGCTAGTCCAGCAAAAACACGTGCGAGAGGATGCATCCCGCAGGCTAGTCGAGTAAAAACACGTGCGAGAGGATGCATCCCGCAGGCTAGTCGAGTAAAAACACGTGCGAGGTTTTGTGGGATGCGCATGCGCAGGTTTTGTGGGATGCGCATGCGCAGGTTTTTTGGAATGCGCATGCGCAGGTTTTTTGGGATGCGCATGGCTAGTCGAGCAAAAACACGTGCGAGAGGATGCATCCCGCAGGCTAGTCGAGTAAAAACACGTGCGAGAGGATGCATCCCGCAGGCTAGTCGAGTATAAACACGTGCGAGAGGATGCATCCCGCAGGCTAGTCGAGTAAAAACACGTGCGAGAGGATGCATCCCGCAGGCTAGTCGAGTAAAAACACGTGCGAGAGGATGCATCCCGCAGGCTAGTCGAGTAAAAACACGTGCGAGGTTTTGTGGGATGCGCATGCGCAGGTTTTGTGGGATGCGCATGCGCAGGTTTTTTGGGATGCGCATGGCTAGTCGAGCAAAAACACGTGCGAGAGGATGCATCCCGCAGGGTAGTCGAGTAAAAACACGTGCGAGAGGATGCATCCCGCAGGCTAGTCGAGTAAAAACACGTGCGAGAGGATCCATCCTGCTGGCTAGTCGAGTAAAAACACGTGCGAGAGGATGCATCCCGCAGGCTAGTCGAGTAAAAACACGTGCGAGAGGATGCATCCCGCAGGCTAGTCGAGTAAAAACACGTGCAAGAGGATGCATCCCGCAGGCCAGTCGAGCAAAAACACGTGCGAGAGGATGCATCCCGCAGGCTCGTCGAGCAAAAACACGTGCGAGAGGATGCATCCCGCAGGCTAGTCGAGTAAAAACACGTGCGAGAGGATGCATCCCGCAGGCTAGTCGAGTAAAAACACGTGCGAGAGGATGCATCCCGCAGGCCAGTCGAGCAAAAACACGTGCGGGAGGATGCATCCCGCAGGCCAGTCGAGCAAAAACACGTGCGAGAGGATGCATCCCGCAGGCTAGTCGAGCAAAAAGACGTGCGAGAGGATGCATCCCGCAGGCTAGTCGAGCAAAAACACGTGCGAGAGGATGCATCCCGCAGGCCAGTCGAGCAAAAACTCGTGCGAGAGGATGCATCCCGCAGGCTAGTCGAGCAAAAAGACGTGCGAGAGGATGCATCCCGCAGGCTAGTCGAGCAAAAACACGTGCGAGAGGATGCATCCCGCAGGCCAGTCGAGCAAAAACTCGTGCGAGAGGATGCATCCCGCAGGCTAGTCGAGTAAAAACAAGTGCGAGAGGCTGCATCCCGCAGGCTAGTCGAGTAAAAACACGTGCGAGAGGATGCATCCCGCAGGCTAGTCGAGTAAAAACACGTGCGAGAGGATGCATCCCGCAGGCTAGTCGAGTAAAAACACGTGCGAGAGGATGCATCCCGCAGGCTAGTCGAGCAAATACACGTGCGAGACGATGCGTCCCGCAGGACAGTCGAGCAAAAACACGTGCGGGAGGATGCATCCCGCAGGCTAGTCGAGCAAAAACACGTGCGAGAGGATGCATCCCGCAGGCTAGTCGAGTAAAAACACGTGCGAGAGGGTGCATCCCGCAGGCTAGTCGAGTAAAAACACGTGCGAGAGGATGCATCCCGCAGGCTGGTCGAGTAAAAACACGTGCGAGAGGATGCATCCCGCAGGCTAGTCGAGTAAAAACACGTGCGAGAGGATGCATCCCGCAGGCCAGTCGAGCAAAAACACGTGCGAGACGATGCGTCCCGCAGGACAGTCGAGCAAAAACACGTGCGGGAGGATGCATCCCGCAGGCCAGTCGAGCAAAAACACGTGCGAGAGGATGCATCCCGCAGGCCAGTCGAGCAAAAACACGTGCGAGACGATGCATCCCGCAGGCCAGTCGAGCAAAAACACGTGCGAGACGATGCATCCCGCAGGCTAGTCGAGCAAAAACACGTGCGAGAGGATGCATCCCGTAGGCGAGTCGAGTAAAAACACGTGCGAGAGGATGCATCCCGCAGGCTAGTCGAGTAAAAAGACGTGCGAGAGGATGCAACCCGCAGGCTAGTCGAATAAAAACACGTGCGAGAGGATGCATCCCGCAGGCTAGTCGAGTAAAAAGACGTGCGAGAGGATGCTTCCCGCAGGCTAGTCGAGTAAAAACACGTGCGAGAGGATGCTTCCCGCAGGCTAGTCGAGTAAAAACACGTGCGAGAGCATGCATTCCGCAGGCTAGTCGAGTAAAAACACGTGCAAGAGGATGCATCCCGCAGGCTAGCCGAGTAAAAACACGTGCGAGAGGATGCATCCCGCAGGCTAGTCGAGTAAAAACACGTGCGAGAGGATGCATCCCGCAGGCTAGTCGAGTAAAAACACGTGCGAGAGGATGCATTCCGCAGGCTAGTCGAGTAAAAACACGTGCGAGAGGATGCTTCCCGCAGGCTAGTCGAGTAAAAACACGTGCGAGAGGATGCATCCGGCAGGCTAGTCGAGTAAAAACACGTGCGAGAGGATGCATCCCGCAGGCTAGTCGAGTAAAAACACGTGCGAGAGGATGCATTCCGCAGGCTAGTCGAGTAAAAACACGTGCGAGAGGATGCTTCCCGCAGGCTAGTCGAGTAAAAACACGTGCGAGAGGATGCATCCGGCAGGCTAGTCGAGTAAAAACACGTGCGAGAGGATGCATCCCGCAGGCTAGTCGAGTAAAAACACGTGCGCGAGGATACATCCCGCAGGCTAGTCGAGTGAAAGCACGTGCGAGAGGATGCATCCTGCAGGCTAGTCGAGTAAAAACACGTGCGAGAGGATGCATCCCGCAGGCTAGTCGATTAAAATAACGTGCGAGAGGATGCATCCCGCAGGTTAGTCGAGCAAAAACACGTGCGAGAGGATGCATCCCGCAGGCTAGTCGAGTAAAAACACGTGCGAGAGGATGCATCCCGCAGGCTAGTCGAGTAAAAACACGTGCGAGAGGATGCATCCCGCAGGCTAGTCGAGTAAAAACACGTGCGAGAGGATGCATCCCGCAGGCTAGTCGAGTAAAAACACGTGCGAGGTTTTGTGGGATGCGCATACGCAGGTTTTTTGGGATGCACATGCGCAGGTTTTTTGGGATGCGCATGGCTAGTCGAGCAAAAACACGTGCGAGAGGATGCATCCCGCAGGCTAGTCGAGTAAAAACACGTGCGCGAGGATGCATCCCGCAGGCTAGTCGAGTAAAAACACGTGCGAGAGGATGCATCCCGCAGGCTAGTCGAGCAAAAACACGTGCGAGAGGATGCATCCCGCAGGCTAGTCGAGTAAAAACACGTGCGAGAGGATGCATCCCGCAGGCTAGTCGAGTAAAAACACGTGCGAGGTTTTGTGGGATGCGCATGCGCAGGTTTTGTGGGATGCGCATGCGCAGGTTTTTTGGGATGCGCATGCGCAGGTTTTTTGGGATGCGCATGCCTAGTCGAGCAAAAACACGTGCGAGAGGATGCATCCCGCAGGCTAGTCCAGCAAAAACACGTGCGAGAGGATGCATCCCGCAGGCTAGTCGAGTAAAAACACGTGCGAGAGGATGCATCCCGCAGGCTAGTCGAGTAAAAACACGTGCGAGGTTTTGTGGGATGCGCATGCGCAGGTTTTGTGGGATGCGCATGCGCAGGTTTTTTGGAATGCGCATGCGCAGGTTTTTTGGGATGCGCATGGCTAGTCGAGCAAAAACACGTGCGAGAGGATGCATCCCGCAGGCTAGTCGAGTAAAAACACGTGCGAGAGGATGCATCCCGCAGGCTAGTCGAGTATAAACACGTGCGAGAGGATGCATCCCGCAGGCTAGTCGAGTAAAAACACGTGCGAGAGGATGCATCCCGCAGGCTAGTCGAGTAAAAACACGTGCGAGAGGATGCATCCCGCAGGCTAGTCGAGTAAAAACACGTGCGAGGTTTTGTGGGATGCGCATGCGCAGGTTTTGTGGGATGCGCATGCGCAGGTTTTTTGGGATGCGCATGCCTAGTCGAGCAAAAACACGTGCGAGAGGATGCATCCCGCAGGCTAGTCGAGTAAAAACACGTGCGAGAGGATGCATCCCGCAGGCTAGTCGAGTAAAAACACGTGCGAGAGGATGCATCCTGCAGGCTAGTCGAGTAAAAACACGTGCGAGAGGATGCATCCCGCAGGCTAGTCGAGTAAAAACACGTGCGAGGTTTTGTAGGATGCGCATGCGCAGGTTTTGTGGGATGCGCATGCGCAGGTTTTTTGGGATGCGCATGGCTAGTCGAGCAAAAACACGTGCGAGAGGATGCATCCCGCAGGGAAGTCGAGTAAAAACACGTGCGAGAGGATGCATCCCGCAGGCTAGTCGAGTAAAAACACGTGCGAGAGGATGCATCCCGCAGGCTAGTCGAGTAAAAACACGTGCGAGGTTTTGTGGGATGCGCATGCGCAGGTTTTGTGGGATGCGCATGCGCAGGTTTTTTGGGATGCGCATGGCTAGTCGAGCAAAAACACGTGCGAGAGGATGCATCCCGCAGGGTAGTCGAGTAAAAACACGTGCGAGAGGATGCATCCCGCAGGCTAGTCGAGTAAAAACACGTGCGAGAGGATGCATCCTGCTGGCTAGTCGAGTAAAAACACGTGCGAGGTTTTGTGGGATGCGCATGCGCAGGTTTTGTGGGATGCGCATGCGCAGGTTTTTTGGAATGCGCATGCGCAGGTTTTTTGGGATGCGCATGGCTAGTCGAGCAAAAACACGTGCGAGAGGATGCATCCCGCAGGCTAGTCGAGTAAAAACACGTGCGAGAGGATGCATCCCGCAGGCTAGTCGAGTATAAACACGTGCGAGAGGATGCATCCCGCAGGCTAGTCGAGTAAAAACACGTGCGAGAGGATGCATCCCGCAGGCTAGTCGAGTAAAAACACGTGCGAGAGGATGCATCCCGCAGGCTAGTCGAGTAAAAACACGTGCGAGGTTTTGTGGGATGCGCATGCGCAGGTTTTGTGGGATGCGCATGCGCAGGTTTTTTGGGATGCGCATGCCTAGTCGAGCAAAAACACGTGCGAGAGGATGCATCCCGCAGGCTAGTCGAGTAAAAACACGTGCGAGAGGATGCATCCCGCAGGCTAGTCGAGTAAAAACACGTGCGAGAGGATGCATCCTGCAGGCTAGTCGAGTAAAAACACGTGCGAGAGGATGCATCCCGCAGGCTAGTCGAGTAAAAACACGTGCGAGGTTTTGTAGGATGCGCATGCGCAGGTTTTGTGGGATGCGCATGCGCAGGTTTTTGGGATGCGCATGGCTAGTCGAGCAAAAACACGTGCGAGAGGATGCATCCCGCAGGCTAGTCGAGTAAAAACACGTGCGCGAGGATACATCCCGCAGGCTAGTCGAGTGAAAGCACGTGCGAGAGGATGCATCCTGCAGGCTAGTCGAGTAAAAACACGTGCGAGAGGATGCATCCCGCAGGCTAGTCGATTAAAATAACGTGCGAGAGGATGCATCCCGCAGGTTAGTCGAGCAAAAACACGTGCGAGAGGATGCATCCCGCAGGCTAGTCGAGTAAAAACACGTGCGAGAGGATGCATCCCGCAGGCTAGTCGAGTAAAAACACGTGCGAGAGGATGCATCCCGCAGGCTAGTCGAGTAAAAACACGTGCGAGAGGATGCATCCCGCAGGCTAGTCGAGTAAAAACACGTGCGAGGTTTTGTGGGATGCGCATACGCAGGTTTTTTGGGATGCACATGCGCAGGTTTTTTGGGATGCGCATGGCTAGTCGAGCAAAAACACGTGCGAGAGGATGCATCCCGCAGGCTAGTCGAGTAAAAACACGTGCGCGAGGATGCATCCCGCAGGCTAGTCGAGTAAAAACACGTGCGAGAGGATGCATCCCGCAGGCTAGTCGAGCAAAAACACGTGCGAGAGGATGCATCCCGCAGGCTAGTCGAGTAAAAACACGTGCGAGAGGATGCATCCCGCAGGCTAGTCGAGTAAAAACACGTGCGAGGTTTTGTGGGATGCGCATGCGCAGGTTTTGTGGGATGCGCATGCGCAGGTTTTTTGGGATGCGCATGCGCAGGTTTTTTGGGATGCGCATGCCTAGTCGAGCAAAAACACGTGCGAGAGGATGCATCCCGCAGGCTAGTCCAGCAAAAACACGTGCGAGAGGATGCATCCCGCAGGCTAGTCGAGTAAAAACACGTGCGAGAGGATGCATCCCGCAGGCTAGTCGAGTAAAAACACGTGCGAGGTTTTGTGGGATGCGCATGCGCAGGTTTTGTGGGATGCGCATGCGCAGGTTTTTTGGAATGCGCATGCGCAGGTTTTTTGGGATGCGCATGGCTAGTCGAGCAAAAACACGTGCGAGAGGATGCATCCCGCAGGCTAGTCGAGTAAAAACACGTGCGAGAGGATGCATCCCGCAGGCTAGTCGAGTATAAACACGTGCGAGAGGATGCATCCCGCAGGCTAGTCGAGTAAAAACACGTGCGAGAGGATGCATCCCGCAGGCTAGTCGAGTAAAAACACGTGCGAGAGGATGCATCCCGCAGGCTAGTCGAGTAAAAACACGTGCGAGGTTTTGTGGGATGCGCATGCGCAGGTTTTGTGGGATGCGCATGCGCAGGTTTTTTGGGATGCGCATGCCTAGTCGAGCAAAAACACGTGCGAGAGGATGCATCCCGCAGGCTAGTCGAGTAAAAACACGTGCGAGAGGATGCATCCCGCAGGCTAGTCGAGTAAAAACACGTGCGAGAGGATGCATCCTGCAGGCTAGTCGAGTAAAAACACGTGCGAGAGGATGCATCCCGCAGGCTAGTCGAGTAAAAACACGTGCGAGGTTTTGTAGGATGCGCATGCGCAGGTTTTGTGGGATGCGCATGCGCAGGTTTTTTGGGATGCGCATGGCTAGTCGAGCAAAAACACGTGCGAGAGGATGCATCCCGCAGGGTAGTCGAGTAAAAACACGTGCGAGAGGATGCATCCCGCAGGCTAGTCGAGTAAAAACACGTGCGAGAGGATGCATCCCGCAGGCTAGTCGAGTAAAAACACGTGCGAGGTTTTGTGGGATGCGCATGCGCAGGTTTTGTGGGATGCGCATGCGCAGGTTTTTTGGGATGCGCATGGCTAGTCGAGCAAAAACACGTGCGAGAGGATGCATCCCGCAGGGTAGTCGAGTAAAAACACGTGCGAGAGGATGCATCCCGCAGGCTAGTCGAGTAAAAACACGTGCGAGAGGATGCATCCTGCTGGCTAGTCGAGTAAAAACACGTGCGAGAGGATGCATCCCGCAGGCTAGTCGAGCAAAAACACGTGCGAGAGGATGCATCCCGCAGGCTAGTCGAGTAAAAACACGTGCGAGAGGATGCATCCCGCAGGCTAGTCGAGTAAAAACACGTGCGAGGTTTTGAGGGATGCGCATGCGCAGGTTTTTTGGGATGCGCATGGCTAGTCGAGCAAAAACACGTGCGAGAGGATGCATCCCGCAGGGTAGTCGAGTAAAAACACGTGCGAGGGGATGCATCCCGCTGGCTAGTCGAGTAACAACACGTGCGAGAGGATGCATCCTGCAGGCTAGTCGAGTAAAAACACGTGCGAGAGGATGCATCCCGCAGGCTAGTCGAGCAAAAACACGTGCGAGAGGATGCATCCCGCAGGCTAGTCGAGCAAAAACACGTGCGAGAGGATGCATCCCGCAGGCTAGTCGAGTAAAAACACGTGCGAGAGGATGCATCCCGCAGGCTAGTCGAGCAAAAACACGTGCGAGAGGATGCATCCCGCAGGCTAGTCGAGCAAAAACACGTGCGAGAGGATGCATCCCGCAGGCTAGTCGAGTAAAAACACGTGCGAGAGGATGCATCCCGCAGGCTAGTCGAGCACAAACACGTGCGAGAGGATGCATCCCGCAGGCTAGTCGAGCAAAAACACGTGCGAGAGGATGCATCCCGCAGGCTAGTCGAGCAAAAACACGTGCGAGAGGATGCATCCCGCAGGCTAGTCGAGTAAAAACACGTGCGAGAGGATGCATCCCGCAGGCTAGTCGAGTAAAAACACGTGCGAGGTTTTGTGGGATGCGCATGCCGGGTTTTTTGGGATGCGCATGGCTAGTCGAGCAAAAACACGTGCGAGAGGATGCATCCCGCAGGCTAGTCGAGCAAAAACACGTGCGAGAGGATGCATCCCGCAGGCTAGTCGAGCAAAAACACGTGCGAGAGGATGCATCCCGCAGGCTAGTCGAGTAAAAACACGTGCGAGAGGATGCATCCCGCAGGCTAGTCGAGCACAAACACGTGCGAGAGGATGCATCCCGCAGGCTAGTCGAGCAAAAACAGGTGCGAGAGGATGCATCCCGCAGGCTAGTCGAGCAAAAACACGTGCGAGAGGATGCATCCCGCAGGCTAGTCGAGTAAAAACACGTGCGAGAGGATGCATCCCGCAGGCTAGTCGAGTAAAAACACGTGCGAGGTTTTGAGGGATGCGCATGCGCAGGTTTTTTGGGATGCGCATGGCTAGTCGAGCAAAAACACGTGCGAGAGGATGCATCCCGCAGGCTAGTCGAGCAAAAACACGTGCGAGAGGATGCATCCCGCAGGCTAGTCGAGCAAAAACACGTGCGAGAGGATGCATCCCGCAGGCTAGTCGAGTAAAAACACGTGCGAGGTTTTGTGGGATGCGCATGCGCAGGTTTTGTGGGATGCGCATGCGCAGGTTTTTTGGGATGCGCATGGCTAGTCGAGCAAAAACACGTGCGAGAGGATGCATCCCGCAGGCTAGTCGAGTAAAAACACGTGCGAGAGGATGCATCCCGCAGGCTAGTCGAGTAAAAACACGTGCGAGAGGATGCATCCCGCAGGCTAGTCGAGTAAAAACACGTGCGAGAGGATGCATCCCGCAGGCTAGTCGAGTAAAAACACGTGCGAGAGGATGCATCCCGCAGGCTAGTCGAGTAAAAACACGTGCAAGAGGATGCATCCCGCAGGCCAGTCGAGCAAAAACACGTGCGAGAGGATGCATCCCGCAGGCTCGTCGAGCAAAAACACGTGCGAGAGGATGCATCCCGCAGGCTAGTCGAGTAAAAACACGAGCGAGAGGATGCATCCCGCAGGCTAGTCGAGTAAAAACACGTGCGAGAGGATGCATCCCGCAGGCTAGTCGAGTAAAAACACGTGCGAGAGGATGCATCCCGCAGGCTAGTGGAGTAAAAACACGTGCGAGAGGATGCATCCCGCAGGCTAGTCGAGGAAAAACACGTGCGAGAGGATGCATCCCGCAGGCCAGTCGAGCAAAAACACGTGCGGGAGGATGCATCCCGCAGGCCAGTCGAGCAAAAACACGTGCGAGAGGATGCATCCCGCAGGCTAGTCGAGCAAAAAGACGTGCGAGAGGATGCATCCCGCAGGCTAGTCGAGCAAAAACACGTGCGAGAGGATGCATCCCGCAGGCCAGTCGAGCAAAAACTCGTGCGAGAGGATGCATCCCGCAGGCTAGTCGAGTAAAAACACGTGCGAGAAGATGCATCCCGCAGGCTAGTCGAGCAAAAACACGTGCGAGAGGATGCATCCCGCAGGCTAGTCGAGTAAATACACGTGCGAGAGGATGCATCCCGCAGGCTAGTCGAGTAAAAACACGTGCGAGGTTTTGTGGGATGCGCATGCCGGGTTTTTTGGGATGCGCATGGCTAGTCGAGCAAAAACACGTGCGAGAGGATGCATCCCGCAGGCTAGTCGAGCAAAAACACGTGCGAGAGGATGCATCCCGCAGGCTAGTCGAGCAAAAACACGTGCGAGAGGATGCATCCCGCAGGCTAGTCGAGTAAAAACACGTGCGAGAGGATGCATCCCGCAGGCTAGTCGAGCACAAACACGTGCGAGAGGATGCATCCCGCAGGCTAGTCGAGCAAAAACACGTGCGAGAGGATGCATCCCGCAGGCTAGTCGAGCAAAAACACGTGCGAGAGGATGCATCCCGCAGGCTAGTCGAGTAAAAACACGTGCGAGAGGATGCATCCCGCAGGCTAGTCGAGTAAAAACACGTGCGAGGTTTTGAGGGATGCGCATGCGCAGGTTTTTTGGGATGCGCATGGCTAGTCGAGCAAAAACACGTGCGAGAGGATGCATCCCGCAGGCTAGTCGAGCAAAAACACGTGCGAGAGGATGCATCCCGCAGGCTAGTCGAGCAAAAACACGTGCGAGAGGATGCATCCCGCAGGCTAGTCGAGTAAAAACACGTGCGAGGTTTTGTGGGATGCGCATGCGCAGGTTTTGTGGGATGCGCATGCGCAGGTTTTTTGGGATGCGCATGGCTAGTCGAGCAAAAACACGTGCGAGAGGATGCATCCCGCAGGCTAGTCGAGTAAAAACACGTGCGAGAGGATGCATCCCGCAGGCTAGTCGAGTAAAAACACGTGCGAGAGGATGCATCCCGCAGGCTAGTCGAGTAAAAACACGTGCGAGAGGATGCATCCCGCAGGCTAGTCGAGTAAAAACACGTGCGAGAGGATGCATCCCGCAGGCTAGTCGAGTAAAAACACGTGCAAGAGGATGCATCCCGCAGGCCAGTCGAGCAAAAACACGTGCGAGAGGATGCATCCCGCAGGCTCGTCGAGCAAAAACACGTGCGAGAGGATGCATCCCGCAGGCTAGTCGAGTAAAAACACGAGCGAGAGGATGCATCCCGCAGGCTAGTCGAGTAAAAACACGTGCGAGAGGATGCATCCCGCAGGCTAGTCGAGTAAAAACACGTGCGAGAGGATGCATCCCGCAGGCTAGTCGAGTAAAAACACGTGCGAGAGGATGCATCCCGCAGGCTAGTCGAGTAAAATCACGTGCGAGAGGATGCATCCCGCAGGCCAGTCGAGCAAAAACACGTGCGGGAGGATGCATCCCGCAGGCCAGTCGAGCAAAAACACGTGCGAGAGGATGCATCCCGCAGGCTAGTCGAGCAAAAAGACGTGCGAGAGGATGCATCCCGCAGGCTAGTCGAGCAAAAACACGTGCGAGAGGATGCATCCCGCAGGCCAGTCGAGCAAAAACTCGTGCGAGAGGATGCATCCCGCAGGCTAGTCGAGTAAAAACACGTGCGAGAAGATGCATCCCGCAGGCTAGTCGAGTAAAAACACGTGCGCGAGGATACATCCCGCAGGCTAGTCGAGTGAAAGCACGTGCGAGAGGATGCATCCTGCAGGCTAGTCGAGTAAAAACACGTGCGAGAGGATGCATCCCGCAGGCTAGTCGAGTAAAAACACGTGCGGGAGGATGCATCCCGCAGGCTAGTCGAGTAAAAACACGTGCGAGAGGATGCATCCCGCAGGCTAGTCGATTAAAATAACGTGCGAGAGGATGCATCCCGCAGGCTAGTCGAGCAAAAACACGTGCGAGAGGATGCATCCCGCAGGCTAGTCGAGTAAAAACACGTGCGAGAGGATGCATCCCGCAGGCTAGTCGAGTAAAAACACGTGCGAGAGGATGCATCCCGCAGGATAGTCGAGTACAAACACGTGCGGGAGGATGCATCCCGCAGGCTAGTCGAGTAAAAACACGTGCGAGAGGATGCATCCCGCAGGCTAGTCGAGTAAAAACACGTGCGAGAGGATGCATCCCGCTGGCTAGTCGAGTAAAAACACGTGCGAGAGGATGCATCCCGCAGGCTAGTCGAGTAAAAACACGTGCGAGGTTTTGTGGGATGCGCATACGCAGGTTTTTTGGGATGCACATGCGCAGGTTTTTTGGGATGCGCATGGCTAGTCGAGCAAAAACACGTGCGAGAGGATGCATCCCGCAGGCTAGTCGAGTAAAAACACGTGCGCGAGGATGCATCCCGCAGGCTAGTCGAGTAAAAACACGTGCGAGAGGATGCATCCCGCAGGCTAGTCGAGCAAAAACACGTGCGAGAGGATGCATCCCGCAGGCTAGTCGAGTAAAAACACGTGCGAGAGGATGCATCCCGCAGGCTAGTCGAGCAAAAACACGTGCGAGAGGATGCATCCTGCAGACTAGTCGAGTAAAAACACGTGCGAGGTTTTGTGGGATGCGCATGCCTTGGTTTTGTGGGATGCGCATGCGCAGGTTTTTTGGGATGCGCATGGCTAGTCAAGCAAAAACACGTGCGAGAGGATGCATCCCGCAGGCTAGTCGAGCAAAAGCACGTGCGAGAGGATGCATCCCGCAGACTAGTCGAGCAAAAACACGTGCGAGAGGATGCATCCCGCAGGCTAGTCGAGCAAAAACACGTGCGAGAGGATGCATCCCGCAGGCTAGTCGAGTAAAAAGACGTGCGAGAGGATGCATCCCGCAGGCTAGTCGAGTAAAAAGACGTGCGAGAGGATGCAACCCGCAGGCTAGTCGAGTAATAACACGTGCGAGAGGATGCATCCCGCAGGCTAGTCGAGTAAAAAGACGTGCGAGAGGATGCTTCCCGCAGGCTAGTCGAGTAAAAACACGTGCGAGAGGATGCTTCCCGCAGGCTAGTCGAGTAAAAACACGTGCGAGAGGATGCATCCCGCAGGCTAGTCGAGCAAAAACACGTGCGAGAGGATGCATCCCGCAGGCTAGTCGAGTAAAAACACGTGCGAGAGGATGCATCCCGCAGGCTAGTCGAGTAAAAACACGTGCGAGAGGATGCATCCCGCAGGCTAGTCGATTAAAATAACGTGCGAGAGGATGCATCCCGCAGGCTAGTCGAGCAAAAACACGTGCGAGAGGATGCATCCCGCAGGCTAGTCGAGTAAAAACACGTGCGAGAGGATGCATCCCGCAGGCTAGTCGAGTAAAAACACGTGCGAGAGGATGCATCCCGCAGGCTAGTCGAGTAAAAACACGTGCGAGAGGATGCATCCCGCAGGCTAGTCGAGTAAAAACACGTGCGAGAGGATGCATCCCGCAGGCTAGTCGAGTAAAAACACGTGCGAGAGGATGCATCCCGCAGGCTAGTCGAGCAAATACACGTGCGAGACGATGCGTCCCGCAGGACAGTCGAGCAAAAACACGTGCGGGAGGATGCATCCCGCAGGCCAGTCGAGCAAAAACACGTGCGAGAGGATGCATCCCGCAGGCTAGTCGAGTAAAAACACGTGCGAGAGGGTGCATCCCGCAGGCTAGTCGAGTAAAAACACGTGCGAGAGGATGCATCCCGCAGGCTGGTCGAGTAAAAACACGTGCGAGAGGATGCATCCCGCAGGCTAGTCGAGTAAAAACACGTGCGAGAGGATGCATCCCGCAGGCCAGTCGAGCAAAAACACGTGCGAGACGATGCGTCCCGCAGGACAGTCGAGCAAAAACACGTGCGGGAGGATGCATCCCGCAGGCCAGTCCAGCAAAAACACGTGCGAGAGGATGCATCCCGCAGG
Organism: Lasioglossum baleicum; assembly: GCF_051020765.1. NCBI lineage: Eukaryota > Metazoa > Arthropoda > Insecta > Hymenoptera > Halictidae > Lasioglossum > Lasioglossum baleicum. The sequence goes on from NC_134930.1 coordinate 171,631, forward strand.
CCAGTCGAGCAAAAACACGTGCGAGACGATGCATCCCGCAGGCCAGTCGAGCAAAAACACGTGCGAGACGATGCATCCCGCAGGCTAGTCGAGCAAAAACACGTGCGAGAGGATGCATCCCGTAGGCGAGTCGAGTAAAAACACGTGCGAGAGGATGCATCCCGCAGGCTAGTCGAGTAAAAAGACGTGCGAGAGGATGCAACCCGCAGGCTAGTCGAATAAAAACACGTGCGAGAGGATGCATCCCGCAGGCTAGTCGAGTAAAAAGACGTGCGAGAGGATGCTTCCCGCAGGCTAGTCGAGTAAAAACACGTGCGAGAGGATGCTTCCCGCAGGCTAGTCGAGTAAAAACACGTGCGAGAGGATGCATTCCGCAGGCTAGTCGAGTAAAAACACGTGCAAGAGGATGCATCCCGCAGGCTAGCCGAGTAAAAACACGTGCGAGAGGATGCATCCCGCAGGCTAGTCGAGTAAAAACACGTGCGAGAGGATGCATCCCGCAGGCTAGTCGAGTAAAAACACGTGCGAGAGGATGCATTCCGCAGGCTAGTCGAGTAAAAACACGTGCGAGAGGATGCTTCCCGCAGGCTAGTCGAGTAAAAACACGTGCGAGAGGATGCATCCGGCAGGCTAGTCGAGTAAAAACACGTGCGAGAGGATGCATCCCGCAGGCTAGTCGAGTAAAAACACGTGCGCGAGGATACATCCCGCAGGCTAGTCGAGTGAAAGCACGTGCGAGAGGATGCATCCTGCAGGCTAGTCGAGTAAAAACACGTGCGAGAGGATGCATCCCGCAGGCTAGTCGAGTAAAAACACGTGCGGGAGGATGCATCCCGCAGGCTAGTCGAGTAAAAACACGTGCGAGAGGATGCATCCCGCAGGCTAGTCGATTAAAATAACGTGCGAGAGGATGCATCCCGCAGGTTAGTCGAGCAAAAACACGTGCGAGAGGATGCATCCCGCAGGCTAGTCGAGTAAAAACACGTGCGAGAGGATGCATCCCGCAGGCTAGTCGAGTAAAAACACGTGCGAGAGGATGCATCCCGCAGGATAGTCGAGTACAAACACGTGCGGGAGGATGCATCCCGCAGGCTAGTCGAGTAAAAACACGTGCGAGAGGATGCATCCCGCAGGCTAGTCGAGTAAAAACACGTGCGAGAGGATGCATCCCGCAGGCTAGTCGAGTAAAAACACGTGCGAGAGGATGCATCCCGCAGGCTAGTCGAGTAAAAACACGTGCGAGGTTTTGTGGGATGCGCATGCGCAGGTTTTTTGGGATGCGCATGGCTAGTCGAGAAAAAACACGTGCGAGAGGATGCATCCCGCAGGCTAGTCGAGTAAAAACACGTGCGAGAGGATGCATCCCGCAGGCTAGTCGAGTAAAAACACGTGCGAGAGGATGCATCCTGCAGGCTAGTCGAGTAAAAACACGTGCGAGAGGATGCATCCCGCAGGCTAGTCGAGTAAAAACACGTGCGAGGTTTTGTAGGATGCGCATGCGCAGGTTTTGTGGGATGCGCATGCGCAGGTTTTTTGGGATGCGCATGGCTAGTCGAGCAAAAACACGTGCGAGAGGATGCATCCCGCAGGGTAGTCGAGTAAAAACACGTGCGAGAGGATGCATCCCGCAGGCTAGTCGAGTAAAAACACGTGCGAGAGGATGCATCCCGCAGGCTAGTCGAGTAAAAACACGTGCGAGGTTTTGTGGGATGCGCATGCGCAGGTTTTGTGGGATGCGCATGCGCAGGTTTTTTGGGATGCGCATGGCTAGTCGAGCAAAAACACGTGCGAGAGGATGCATCCCGCAGGGTAGTCGAGTAAAAACACGTGCGAGAGGATGCATCCCGCAGGCTAGTCGAGTAAAAACACGTGCGAGAGGATGCATCCTGCTGGCTAGTCGAGTAAAAACACGTGCGAGAGGATGCATCCCGCAGGCTAGTCGAGCAAAAACACGTGCGAGAGGATGCATCCCGCAGGCTAGTCGAGTAAAAACACGTGCGAGAGGATGCATCCCGCAGGCTAGTCGAGTAAAAACACGTGCGAGGTTTTGAGGGATGCGCATGCGCAGGTTTTTTGGGATGCGCATGGCTAGTCGAGCAAAAACACGTGCGAGAGGATGCATCCCGCAGGGTAGTCGAGTAAAAACACGTGCGAGGGGATGCATCCCGCTGGCTAGTCGAGTAACAACACGTGCGAGAGGATGCATCCTGCAGGCTAGTCGAGTAAAAACACGTGCGAGAGGATGCATCCCGCAGGCTAGTCGAGCAAAAACACGTGCGAGAGGATGCATCCCGCAGGCTAGTCGAGCAAAAACACGTGCGAGAGGATGCATCCCGCAGGCTAGTCGAGTAAAAACACGTGCGAGAGGATGCATCCCGCAGGCTAGTCGAGCAAAAACACGTGCGAGAGGATGCATCCCGCAGGCTAGTCGAGCAAAAACACGTGCGAGAGGATGCATCCCGCAGGCTAGTCGAGTAAAAACACGTGCGAGAGGATGCATCCCGCAGGCTAGTCGAGCACAAACACGTGCGAGAGGATGCATCCCGCAGGCTAGTCGAGCAAAAACACGTGCGAGAGGATGCATCCCGCAGGCTAGTCGAGCAAAAACACGTGCGAGAGGATGCATCCCGCAGGCTAGTCGAGTAAAAACACGTGCGAGAGGATGCATCCCGCAGGCTAGTCGAGTAAAAACACGTACGAGGTTTTGTGGGATGCGCATGCCGGGTTTTTTGGGATGCGCATGGCTAGTCGAGCAAAAACACGTGCGAGAGGATGCATCCCGCAGGCTAGTCGAGCAAAAACACGTGCGAGAGGATGCATCCCGCAGGCTAGTCGAGTAAAAACACGTGCGAGAGGATGCATCCCGCAGGCTAGTCGAGCACAAACACGTGCGAGAGGATGCATCCCGCAGGCTAGTCGAGCAAAAACAGGTGCGAGAGGATGCATCCCGCAGGCTAGTCGAGCAAAAACACGTGCGAGAGGATGCATCCCGCAGGCTAGTCGAGTAAAAACACGTGCGAGAGGATGCATCCCGCAGGCTAGTCGAGTAAAAACACGTGCGAGGTTTTGAGGGATGCGCATGCGCAGGTTTTTTGGGATGCGCATGGCTAGTCGAGCAAAAACACGTGCGAGAGGATGCATCCCGCAGGCTAGTCGAGCAAAAACACGTGCGAGAGGATGCATCCCGCAGGCTAGTCGAGCAAAAACACGTGCGAGAGGATGCATCCCGCAGGCTAGTCGAGTAAAAACACGTGCGAGGTTTTGTGGGATGCGCATGCGCAGGTTTTGTGGGATGCGCATGCGCAGGTTTTTTGGGATGCGCATGGCTAGTCGAGCAAAAACACGTGCGAGAGGATGCATCCCGCAGGCTAGTCGAGTAAAAACACGTGCGAGAGGATGCATCCCGCAGGCTAGTCGAGTAAAAACACGTGCGAGAGGATGCATCCCGCAGGCTAGTCGAGTAAAAACACGTGCGAGAGGATGCATCCCGCAGGCTAGTCGAGTAAAAACACGTGCGAGAGGATGCATCCCGCAGGCTAGTCGAGTAAAAACACGTGCAAGAGGATGCATCCCGCAGGCCAGTCGAGCAAAAACACGTGCGAGAGGATGCATCCCGCAGGCTCGTCGAGCAAAAACACGTGCGAGAGGATGCATCCCGCAGGCTAGTCGAGTAAAAACACGAGCGAGAGGATGCATCCCGCAGGCTAGTCGAGTAAAAACACGTGCGAGAGGATGCATCCCGCAGGCTAGTCGAGTAAAAACACGTGCGAGAGGATGCATCCCGCAGGCTAGTGGAGTAAAAACACGTGCGAGAGGATGCATCCCGCAGGCTAGTCGAGTAAAAACACGTGCGAGAGGATGCATCCCGCAGGCCAGTCGAGCAAAAACACGTGCGGGAGGATGCATCCCGCAGGCCAGTCGAGCAAAAACACGTGCGAGAGGATGCATCCCGCAGGCTAGTCGAGCAAAAAGACGTGCGAGAGGATGCATCCCGCAGGCTAGTCGAGCAAAAACACGTGCGAGAGGATGCATCCCGCAGGCCAGTCGAGCAAAAACTCGTGCGAGAGGATGCATCCCGCAGGCTAGTCGAGTAAAAACACGTGCGAGAAGATGCATCCCGCAGGCTAGTCGAGCAAAAACACGTGCGAGAGGATGCATCCCGCAGGCTAGTCGAGTAAAAACACGTGCGAGAGGATGCATCCCGCAGGCTAGTCGAGTAAAAACACGTGCGAGGTTTTGTGGGATGCGCATGCCGGGTTTTTTGGGATGCGCATGGCTAGTCGAGCAAAAACACGTGCGAGAGGATGCATCCCGCAGGCTAGTCGAGCAAAAACACGTGCGAGAGGATGCATCCCGCAGGCTAGTCGAGCAAAAACACGTGCGAGAGGATGCATCCCGCAGGCTAGTCGAGTAAAAACACGTGCGAGAGGATGCACCCCGCAGGCTAGTCGAGCACAAACACGTGCGAGAGGATGCATCCCGCAGGCTAGTCGAGCAAAAACACGTGCGAGAGGATGCATCCCGCAGGCTAGTCGAGCAAAAACACGTGCGAGAGGATGCATCCCGCAGGCTAGTCGAGTAAAAACACGTGCGAGAGGATGCATCCCGCAGGCTAGTCGAGTAAAAACACGTGCGAGGTTTTGAGGGATGCGCATGCGCAGGTTTTTTGGGATGCGCATGGCTAGTCGAGCAAAAACACGTGCGAGAGGATGCATCCCGCAGGCTAGTCGAGCAAAAACACGTGCGAGAGGATGCATCCCGCAGGCTAGTCGAGCAAAAACACGTGCGAGAGGATGCATCCCGCAGGCTAGTCGAGTAAAAACACGTGCGAGGTTTTGTGGGATGCGCATGCGCAGGTTTTGTGGGATGCGCATGCGCAGGTTTTTTGGGATGCGCATGGCTAGTCGAGCAAAAACACGTGCGAGAGGATGCATCCCGCAGGCTAGTCGAGTAAAAACACGTGCGAGAGGATGCATCCCGCAGGCTAGTCGAGTAAAAACACGTGCGAGAGGATGCATCCCGCAGGCTAGTCGAGTAAAAACACGTGCGAGAGGATGCATCCCGCAGGCTAGTCGAGTAAAAACACGTGCGAGAGGATGCATCCCGCAGGCTAGTCGAGTAAAAACACGTGCAAGAGGATGCATCCCGCAGGCCAGTCGAGCAAAAACACGTGCGAGAGGATGCATCCCGCAGGCTCGTCGAGCAAAAACACGTGCGAGAGGATGCATCCCGCAGGCTAGTCGAGTAAAAACACGAGCGAGAGGATGCATCCCGCAGGCTAGTCGAGTAAAAACACGTGCGAGAGGATGCATCCCGCAGGCTAGTCGAGTAAAAACACGTGCGAGAGGATGCATCCCGCAGGCTAGTCGAGTAAAAACACGTGCGAGAGGATGCATCCCGCAGGCTAGTCGAGTAAAAACACGTGCGAGAGGATGCATCCCGCAGGCCAGTCGAGCAAAAACACGTGCGGGAGGATGCATCCCGCAGGCCAGTCGAGCAAAAACACGTGCGAGAGGATGCATCCCGCAGGCTAGTCGAGCAAAAAGACGTGCGAGAGGATGCATCCCGCAGGCTAGTCGAGCAAAAACACGTGCGAGAGGATGCATCCCGCAGGCCAGTCGAGCAAAAACTCGTGCGAGAGGATGCATCCCGCAGGCTAGTCGAGTAAAAACACGTGCGAGAAGATGCATCCCGCAGGCTAGTCGAGTAAAAACACGTGCGCGAGGATACATCCCGCAGGCTAGTCGAGTGAAAGCACGTGCGAGAGGATGCATCCTGCAGGCTAGTCGAGTAAAAACACGTGCGAGAGGATGCATCCCGCAGGCTAGTCGAGTAAAAACACGTGCGGGAGGATGCATCCCGCAGGCTAGTCGAGTAAAAACACGTGCGAGAGGATGCATCCCGCAGGCTAGTCGATTAAAATAACGTGCGAGAGGATGCATCCCGCAGGCTAGTCGAGCAAAAACACGTGCGAGAGGATGCATCCCGCAGGCTAGTCGAGTAAAAACACGTGCGAGAGGATGCATCCCGCAGGCTAGTCGAGTAAAAACACGTGCGAGAGGATGCATCCCGCAGGATAGTCGAGTACAAACACGTGCGGGAGGATGCATCCCGCAGGCTAGTCGAGTAAAAACACGTGCGAGAGGATGCATCCCGCAGGCTAGTCGAGTAAAAACACGTGCGAGAGGATGCATCCCGCTGGCTAGTCGAGTAAAAACACGTGCGAGAGGATGCATCCCGCAGGCTAGTCGAGTAAAAACACGTGCGAGGTTTTGTGGGATGCGCATACGCAGGTTTTTTGGGATGCACATGCGCAGGTTTTTTGGGATGCGCATGGCTAGTCGAGCAAAAACACGTGCGAGAGGATGCATCCCGCAGGCTAGTCGAGTAAAAACACGTGCGCGAGGATGCATCCCGCAGGCTAGTCGAGTAAAAACACGTGCGAGAGGATGCATCCCGCAGGCTAGTCGAGCAAAAACACGTGCGAGAGGATGCATCCCGCAGGCTAGTCGAGTAAAAACACGTGCGAGAGGATGCATCCCGCAGGCTAGTCGAGCAAAAACACGTGCGAGAGGATGCATCCTGCAGACTAGTCGAGTAAAAACACGTGCGAGGTTTTGTGGGATGCGCATGCCCTGGTTTTGTGGGATGCGCATGCGCAGGTTTTTTGGGATGCGCATGGCTAGTCAAGCAAAAACACGTGCGAGAGGATGCATCCCGCAGGCTAGTCGAGCAAAAGCACGTGCGAGAGGATGCATCCCGCAGACTAGTCGAGCAAAAACACGTGCGAGAGGATGCATCCCGCAGGCTAGTCGAGCAAAAACACGTGCGAGAGGATGCATCCCGCAGGCTAGTCGAGTAAAAAGACGTGCGAGAGGATGCATCCCGCAGGCTAGTCGAGTAAAAAGACGTGCGAGAGGATGCAACCCGCAGGCTAGTCGAGTAATAACACGTGCGAGAGGATGCATCCCGCAGGCTAGTCGAGTAAAAAGACGTGCGAGAGGATGCTTCCCGCAGGCTAGTCGAGTAAAAACACGTGCGAGAGGATGCTTCCCGCAGGCTAGTCGAGTAAAAACACGTGCGAGAGGATGCATCCCGCAGGCTAGTCGAGCAAAAACACGTGCGAGAGGATGCATCCCGCAGGCTAGTCGAGTAAAAACACGTGCGAGAGGATGCATCCCGCAGGCTAGTCGAGTAAAAACACGTGCGAGAGGATGCATCCCGCAGGCTAGTCGATTAAAATAACGTGCGAGAGGATGCATCCCGCAGGCTAGTCGAGCAAAAACACGTGCGAGAGGATGCATCCCGCAGGCTAGTCGAGTAAAAACACGTGCGAGAGGATGCATCCCGCAGGCTAGTCGAGTAAAAACACGTGCGAGAGGATGCATCCCGCAGGATAGTCGAGTACAAACACGTGCGGGAGGATGCATCCCGCAGGCTAGTCGAGTAAAAACACGTGCGAGAGGATGCATCCCGCAGGCTAGTCGAGTAAAAACACGTGCGAGAGGATGCATCCCGCAGGCTAGTCGAGTAAAAACACGTGCGAGAGGATGCATCCCGCAGGCTAGTCGAGTAAAAACACGTGCGAGGTTTTGTGGGATGCGCATACGCAGGTTTTTTGGGATGCACATGCGCAGGTTTTTTGGGATGCGCATGGCTAGTCGAGCAAAAACACGTGCGAGAGGATGCATCCCGCAGGCTAGTCGAGTAAAAACACGTGCGCGAGGATGCATCCCGCAGGCTAGTCGAGTAAAAACACGTGCGAGAGGATGCATCCCGCAGGCTAGTCGAGCAAAAACACGTGCGAGAGGATGCATCCCGCAGGCTAGTCGAGTAAAAACACGTGCGAGAGGATGCATCCCGCAGGCTAGTCGAGCAAAAACACGTGCGAGAGGATGCATCCTGCAGACTAGTCGAGTAAAAACACGTGCGAGGTTTTGTGGGATGCGCATGCCCTGGTTTTGTGGGATGCGCATGCGCAGGTTTTTTGGGATGCGCATGGCTAGTCAAGCAAAAACACGTGCGAGAGGATGCATCCCGCAGGCTAGTCGAGCAAAAGCACGTGCGAGAGGATGCATCCCGCAGACTAGTCGAGCAAAAACACGTGCGAGAGGATGCATCCCGCAGGCTAGTCGAGTAAAAACACGTGCGAGAGGATGCATCCCGCAGGCTAGTCGAGTAAAAAGACGTGCGAGAGGATGCATCCCGCAGGCTAGTCGAGTAAAAAGACGTGCGAGAGGATGCAACCCGCAGGCTAGTCGAGTAAAAACACGTGCGAGAGGATGCATCCCGCAGGCTAGTCGAGTAAAAACACGTGCGAGAGGATGCATTCCGCAGGCTAGTCGAGTAAAAACACGTGCGAGAGGATGCATCCCGCAGGCTAGTCGAGCAAAAAGACGTGCGAGAGGATGCATCCCGCAGGCTAGTCGAGCAAAAACACGTGCGAGAGGATGCATCCCGCAGGCCAGTCGAGCAAAAACTCGTGCGAGAGGATGCATCCCTCAGGCTAGTCGAGTAAAAACACGTGCGAGAAGATGCATCCCGCAGGCTAGTCGAGTAAAAACACGTGCGCGAGGATACATCCCGCAGGCTAGTCGAGTGAAAGCACGTGCGAGAGGATGCATCCTGCAGGCTAGTCGAGTAAAAACACGTGCGAGAGGATGCATCCCGCAGGCTAGTCGAGTAAAAACACGTGCGGGAGGATGCATCCCGCAGGCTAGTCGAGTAAAAACACGTGCGAGAGGATGCATCCCGCAGGCTAGTCGATTAAAATAACGTGCGAGAGGATGCATCCCGCAGGCTAGTCGAGCAAAAACACGTGCGAGACGATGCATCCCGCAGGCCAGTCGAGTAAAAACACGTGCGAGAGGATGCATCCCGCAGGCTAGTCGAGTAAAAACACGTGCGAGAGGATGCATCCCGCAGGATAGTCGAGTACAAACACGTGCGGGAGGATGCATCCCGCAGGCTAGTCGAGTAAAAACACGTGCGAGAGGATGCATCCCGCAGGCTAGTCGAGTAAAAACACGTGCGAGAGGATGCATCCCGCAGGCTAGTCGAGTAAAAACACGTGCGAGAGGATGCATCCCGCAGGCTAGTCGAGTAAAAACACGTGCGAGGTTTTGTGGGATGCGCATACGCAGGTTTTTTGGGATGCACATGCGCAGGTTTTTTGGGATGCGCATGGCTAGTCGAGCAAAAACACGTGCGAGAGGATGCATCCCGCAGGCTAGTCGAGTAAAAACACGTGCGCGAGGATGCATCCCGCAGGCTAGTCGAGTAAAAACACGTGCGAGAGGATGCATCCCGCAGGCTAGTCGAGCAAAAACACGTGCGAGAGGATGCATCCCGCAGGCTAGTCGAGTAAAAACACGTGCGAGAGGATGCATCCCGCAGGCTAGTCGAGCAAAAACACGTGCGAGAGGATGCATCCTGCAGACTAGTCGAGTAAAAACACGTGCGAGGTTTTGTGGGATGCGCATGCCCTGGTTTTGTGGGATGCGCATGCGCAGGTTTTTTGGGATGCGCATGGCTAGTCAAGCAAAAACACGTGCGAGAGGATGCATCCCGCAGGCTAGTCGAGCAAAAGCACGTGCGAGAGGATGCATCCCGCAGACTAGTCGAGCAAAAACACGTGCGAGAGGATGCATCCCGCAGGCTAGTCGAGCAAAAACACGTGCGAGAGGATGCATCCCGCAGGCTAGTCGAGTAAAAAGACGTGCGAGAGGATGCATCCCGCAGGCTAGTCGAGTAAAAAGACGTGCGAGAGGATGCAACCCGCAGGCTAGTCGAGTAATAACACGTGCGAGAGGATGCATCCCGCAGGCTAGTCGAGTAAAAAGACGTGCGAGAGGATGCTTCCCGCAGGCTAGTCGAGTAAAAACACGTGCGAGAGGATGCTTCCCGCAGGCTAGTCGAGTAAAAACACGTGCGAGAGGATGCATCCCGCAGGCTAGTCGAGCAAAAACACGTGCGAGAGGATGCATCCCGCAGGCTAGTCGAGTAAAAACACGTGCGAGAGGATGCATCCCGCAGGCTAGTCGAGCAAAAACACGTGCGAGAGGATGCATCCCGCAGGCTAGTCGAGTAAAAACACGTGCGAGAGGATGCATCCCGCAGGCCAGTCGAGCAAAAACTCGTGCGAGAGGATGCATCCCGCAGGCTAGTCGAGTAAAAACAAGTGCGAGAGGCTGCATCCCGCAGGCTAGTCGAGTAAAAACACGTGCGAGAGGATGCATCCCGCAGGCTAGTCGAGTAAAAACACGTGCGAGAGGATGCATCCCGCAGGCTAGTCGATTAAAATAACGTGCGAGAGGATGCATCCCGCAGGCTAGTCGAGCAAAAACACGTGCGAGAGGATGCATCCCGCAGGCTAGTCGAGTAAAAACACGTGCGAGAGGATGCATCCCGCAGGCTAGTCGAGTAAAAACACGTGCGAGAGGATGCATCCCGCAGGATAGTCGAGTACAAACACGTGCGGGAGGATGCATCCCGCAGGCTAGTCGAGTAAAAACACGTGCGAGAGGATGCATCCCGCAGGCTAGTCGAGTAAAAACACGTGCGAGAGGATGCATCCCGCAGGCTAGTCGAGTAAAAACACGTGCGAGAGGATGCATCCCGCAGGCTAGTCGAGTAAAAACACGTGCGAGGTTTTGTGGGATGCGCATACGCAGGTTTTTTGGGATGCACATGCGCAGGTTTTTTGGGATGCGCATGGCTAGTCGAGCAAAAACACGTGCGAGAGGATGCATCCCGCAGGCTAGTCGAGTAAAAACACGTGCGCGAGGATGCATCCCGCAGGCTAGTCGAGTAAAAACACGTGCGAGAGGATGCATCCCGCAGGCTAGTCGAGCAAAAACACGTGCGAGAGGATGCATCCCGCAGGCTAGTCGAGTAAAAACACGTGCGAGAGGATGCATCCCGCAGGCTAGTCGAGCAAAAACACGTGCGAGAGGATGCATCCTGCAGACTAGTCGAGTAAAAACACGTGCGAGGTTTTGTGGGATGCGCATGCCCTGGTTTTGTGGGATGCGCATGCGCAGGTTTTTTGGGATGCGCATGGCTAGTCAAGCAAAAACACGTGCGAGAGGATGCATCCCGCAGGCTAGTCGAGCAAAAGCACGTGCGAGAGGATGCATCCCGCAGACTAGTCGAGCAAAAACACGTGCGAGAGGATGCATCCCGCAGGCTAGTCGAGTAAAAACACGTGCGAGAGGATGCATCCCGCAGGCTAGTCGAGTAAAAAGACGTGCGAGAGGATGCATCCCGCAGGCTAGTCGAGTAAAAACACGTGCGAGAGGATGCAACCCGCAGGCTAGTCGAGTAAAAACACGTGCGAGAGGATGCATCCCGCAGGCTAGTCGAGTAGAAACACGTGCGAGAGGATGCATCCGGCAGGCTAGTCGAGCAAAAACACGTGCGAGAGGATGCATCCCGCAGGCCAGTCGAGCAAAAACACGTGCGAGAGGATGCATCCCGCAGGCCAGTCGAGCAAAAACACGTGCAAGAGGATGCATCCCGCAGGCTAGTCGAGCAAAAAGACGTGCGAGAGGATGCATCCCGCAGGCTAGTCGAGCAAAAACACTTGCGAGAGGATGCATCCCGCAGGCCAGTCGAGCAAAAACACGTGCGAGACTATGCATCCCGCAGGCCAGTCGAGCAAAAACTCGTGCGAGAGGATGCATCCCGCAGGCTAGACGAGCAAAAACACGTGCGAGAGGATGCATCCCGCAGGCTAGTCGAGCAAAAACACGTGCGAGAGGATGCATCCCGCAGGCTAGTCGAGCAAAAACACGTGCGAGAGGATGCATCCCGCAGGCTAGTCGAGTAAAAACACGTGCGAGAGGATGCATCCCGCAGGCTAGTCGAGTAAAAACAAGTGCGAGAGGCTGCATCCCGCAGGCTAGTCGATTAAAAACACGTGCGAGAGGATGCATCCCGCAGGCTAGTCGAGTAAAAACACGTGCGAGAGGATGCATCCTGCAGGCTAGTCGAGTAAAAACACGTGCGAGAGGATGCATCCCGCAGGCTAGTCGAGCAAAAACACGTGCGGGAGGATGCATCCCGCAGGCCAGTCGAGCAAAAACACGTGCGAGAGGATGCATCCCGCAGGCTAGTCGAGCAAAAAGACGTGCGAGAGGATGCATCCCGCAGGCTAGTCGAGCAAAAACACGTGCGAGAGGATGCATCCCGCAGGCCAGTCGAGCAAAAACACGTGCGAGAGGATGCTTCCCGCAGGCTAGTCGAGTAAAAACACGTGCGAGAGGATGCATCCCGCAGGCTAGTCGAGCAAAAACACGTGCGAGAGGATGCATCCCGCAGGCTAGTCGAGTAAAAACACGTGCGAGAGGATGCATCCCGCAGGCTAGTCGAGCAAAAACACGTGCGAGAGGATGCATCCCGCAGGCTAGTCGAGTAAAAACACGTGCGAGAGGATGCATCCCGCAGGCCAGTCGAGCAAAAACTCGTGCGAGAGGATGCATCCCGCAGGCTAGTCGAGTAAAAACAAGTGCGAGAGGCTGCATCCCGCAGGCTAGTCGAGTAAAAACACGTGCGAGAGGATGCATCCCGCAGGCTAGTCGAGTAAAAACACGTGCGAGAGGATGCATCCCGCAGGCTAGTCGATTAAAATAACGTGCGAGAGGATGCATCCCGCAGGCTAGTCGAGCAAAAACACGTGCGAGAGGATGCATCCCGCAGGCTAGTCGAGTAAAAACACGTGCGAGAGGATGCATCCCGCAGGCTAGTCGAGTAAAAACACGTGCGAGAGGATGCATCCCGCAGGATAGTCGAGTACAAACACGTGCGGGAGGATGCATCCCGCAGGCTAGTCGAGTAAAAACACGTGCGAGAGGATGCATCCCGCAGGCTAGTCGAGTAAAAACACGTGCGAGAGGATGCATCCCGCAGGCTAGTCGAGTAAAAACACGTGCGAGGTTTTGTGGGATGCGCATACGCAGGTTTTTTGGGATGCACATGCGCAGGTTTTTTGGGATGCGCATGGCTAGTCGAGCAAAAACACGTGCGAGAGGATGCATCCCGCAGGCTAGTCGAGTAAAAACACGTGCGCGAGGATGCATCCCGCAGGCTAGTCGAGTAAAAACACGTGCGAGAGGATGCATCCCGCAGGCTAGTCGAGCAAAAACACGTGCGAGAGGATGCATCCCGCAGGCTAGTCGAGTAAAAACACGTGCGAGAGGATGCATCCCGCAGGCTAGTCGAGCAAAAACACGTGCGAGAGGATGCATCCTGCAGACTAGTCGAGTAAAAACACGTGCGAGGTTTTGTGGGATGCGCATGCACTGGTTTTGTGGGATGCGCATGCGCAGGTTTTTTGGGATGCGCATGGCTAGTCAAGCAAAAACACGTGCGAGAGGATGCATCCCGCAGGCTAGTCGAGCAAAAGCACGTGCGAGAGGATGCATCCCGCAGACTAGTCGAGCAAAAACACGTGCGAGAGGATGCATCCCGCAGGCTAGTCGAGTAAAAACACGTGCGAGAGGATGCATCCCGCAGGCTAGTCGAGTAAAAAGACGTGCGAGAGGATGCATCCCGCAGGCTAGTCGAGTAAAAAGACGTGCGAGAGGATGCAACCCGCAGGCTAGTCGAGTAATAACACGTGCGAGAGGATGCATCCCGCAGGCTAGTCGAGTAAAAAGACGTGCGAGAGGATGCTTCCCGCAGGCTAGTCGAGTAAAAACACGTGCGAGAGGATGCATTCCGCAGGCTAGTCGAGTAAAAACACGTGCGAGAGGATGCTTCCCGCAGGCTAGTCGAGTAAAAACACGTGCGAGAGGATGCATCCCGCAGGCTAGTCGAGTAGAAACACGTGCGAGAGGATGCATCCGGCAGGCTAGTCGAGCAAAAACACGTGCGAGAGGATGCATCCCGCAGGCCAGTCGAGCAAAAACACGTGCGAGAGGATGCATCCCGCAGGCCAGTCGAGCAAAAACACGTGCGAGAGGATGCATCCCGCAGGCTAGTCGAGCAAAAAGACGTGCGAGAGGATGCATCCCGCAGGCTAGTCGAGCAAAAACACTTGCGAGAGGATGCATCCCGCAGGCCAGTCGAGCAAAAACACGTGCGAGACTATGCATCCCGCAGGCCAGTCGAGCAAAAACTCGTGCGAGAGGATGCATCCCGCAGGCTAGATGAGCAAAAACACGTGCGAGAGGATGCATCCCGCAGGCTAGTCGAGCAAAAACACGTGCGAGAGGATGCATCCCGCAGGCTAGTCGAGCAAAAACACGTGCGAGAGGATGCATCCCGCAGGCTAGTCGAGTAAAAACACGTGCGAGAGGATGCATCCCGCAGGCTAGTCGAGTAAAAACAAGTGCGAGAGGCTGCATCCCGCAGGCTAGTCGATTAAAAACACGTGCGAGAGGATGCATCCCGCAGGCTAGTCGAGTAAAAACACGTGCGAGAGGATGCATCCTGCAGGCTAGTCGAGTAAAAACACGTGCGAGAGGATGCATCCCGCAGGCTAGTCGAGCAAAAACACGTGCGAGAGGATGCATCCCGCAGGCTAGTCGAGCAAAAACACGTGCGAGAGGATGCATCCCGCAGCCTAGTCGAGCAAAAACACGTGCGAGAGGATGCATCCCGCAGGCCAGTCGAGCAAAAACACGTGCGAGAGGATGCATCCCGCAGGCTAGTCGAGTAAAAACACGTGCGAGAGAATGCATCCCGCAGGCTAGTCGAGTAAAAACACGTGCGAGAGGATGCATCCCGCAGGCTAGACGAGTAAAAACACGTGCGAGAGGATGCATCCCGCAGGCTAGACGAGTAAAAACACGTGCGAGTGGATGCATCCCGCAGGCTAGTCGAGTAAAAACACGTGCGAGAGGATGCATCCCGCAGGCCAGTCGAGCAAAAACACGTGCGAGAGGATGCATCCCGCAGGCTAGTCGAGTAAAAACACGTGCGAGAGGATGCATCCCGCAGGCTAGTCGAGTAAAAACACGTGCGAGAGGATGCATCCCGCAGGCTAGACGAGTAAAAACACGTGCGAGAGGATGCATCCCGCAGGCTAGACGAGTAAAAACACGTGCGAGTGGATGCATCCCGCAGGCTAGTCGAGTAAAAACACGTGCGAGAGGATGCATCCCACAGGCTAGTCGAGTAAAAACACGTGGGAGAGGATGCATCCCGCAGGCTAGTCGAGTAAAAACACGTGCGAGAGGATGCATCCCGCAGGCTAGTCGAGCAAAAACACGTGCGAGAGGATGCATCCCGCAGGCTAGTCGAGTAAAAACACGTGCGAGAGAATGCATCCCGCAGGCTAGTCGAGTAAAAACACGTGCGAGAGGATGCATTCCGCAGGCTAGTCGAGTAAAAACACGTGCGAGAGGATGCATCCCGCAGGCTAGTCGAGTAATATCACGTGCGAGAGGATGCATCCCGCAGGCTAGTCGAGTAAAAACACGTGCGAGAGGATGCATCCCGCAGGCCAGTCGAGCAAAAACACGTGCGGGAGGATGCATCCCGCAGGCCAGTCGAGCAAAAACACGTGCGGGAGGATGCATCCCGCAGGCCAGTCGAGCAAAAACACGTGCGAGAGGATGCATCCCGCAGGCTAGTCGAGTAAAAACACGTGCGAGAGGATGCATCCCGCAGGCTAGTCGAGTAAAAACACGTGCGAGAGGATGCATCCCGCAGGCTAGTCGAGCAAAAACACGTGCGAGAGGATGCATCCCGCAGGCCAGTCGAGCAAAAACACGTGCGAGAGGATGCATCCCGCAGGCTAGTCGAGCAAAAACACGTGCGAGAGGATGCATCCCGCAGGCTAGTCGAGCAAAAACACGTGCGAGAGGATGCATCCCGCAGGCCAGTCGAGCAAAAACACGTGCGAGAGGATGCATCCCGCAGGCTAGTCGAGCAAAAACACGTGCGAGAGGATGCATCCCGCAGGCTAGTCGAGCAAAAACACGTGCGAGAGGATGCATCCCGCAGGCTAGTCGAGCAAAAACACGTGCGAGAGGATGCATCCCGCAGGCTAGTCGAGTAAAAACACGTGCGAGAGGATGCATCCCGCAGGCTAGTCGAGTAAAAACAAGTGCGAGAGGCTGCATCCCGCAGGCTAGTCGATTAAAAACACGTGCGAGAGGATGCATCCCGCAGGCTAGTCGAGTAAAAACACGTGCGAGAGGATGCATCCTGCAGGCTAGTCGAGTAAAAACACGTGCGAGAGGATGCATCCCGCAGGCTAGTCGAGCAAAAACACGTGCGAGAGGATGCATCCCGCAGGCTAGTCGAGCAAAAACACGTGCGAGAGGATGCATCCCGCAGCCTAGTCGAGCAAAAACACGTGCGAGAGGATGCATCCCGCAGGCCAGTCGAGCAAAAACACGTGCGAGAGGATGCATCCCGCAGGCTAGTCGAGTAAAAACACGTGCGAGAGAATGCATCCCGCAGGCTAGTCGAGTAAAAACACGTGCGAGAGGATGCATCCCGCAGGCTAGACGAGTAAAAACACGTGCGAGAGGATGCATCCCGCAGGCTAGACGAGTAAAAACACGTGCGAGTGGATGCATCCCGCAGGCTAGTCGAGTAAAAACACGTGCGAGAGGATGCATCCCGCAGGCCAGTCGAGCAAAAACACGTGCGAGAGGATGCATCCCGCAGGCTAGTCGAGTAAAAACACGTGCGAGAGGATGCATCCCGCAGGCTAGTCGAGTAAAAACACGTGCGAGAGGATGCATCCCGCAGGCTAGACGAGTAAAAACACGTGCGAGAGGATGCATCCCGCAGGCTAGACGAGTAAAAACACGTGCGAGTGGATGCATCCCGCAGGCTAGTCGAGTAAAAACACGTGCGAGAGGATGCATCCCACAGGCTAGTCGAGTAAAAACACGTGGGAGAGGATGCATCCCGCAGGCTAGTCGAGTAAAAACACGTGCGAGAGGATGCATCCCGCAGGCTAGTCGAGCAAAAACACGTGCGAGAGGATGCATCCCGCAGGCTAGTCGAGTAAAAACACGTGCGAGAGAATGCATCCCGCAGGCTAGTCGAGTAAAAACACGTGCGAGAGGATGCATTCCGCAGGCTAGTCGAGTAAAAACACGTGCGAGAGGATGCATCCCGCAGGCTAGTCGAGTAATATCACGTGCGAGAGGATGCATCCCGCAGGCTAGTCGAGTAAAAACACGTGCGAGAGGATGCATCCCGCAGGCCAGTCGAGCAAAAACACGTGCGGGAGGATGCATCCCGCAGGCCAGTCGAGCAAAAACACGTGCGGGAGGATGCATCCCGCAGGCCAGTCGAGCAAAAACACGTGCGAGAGGATGCATCCCGCAGGCTAGTCGAGTAAAAACACGTGCGAGAGGATGCATCCCGCAGGCTAGTCGAGTAAAAACACGTGCGAGAGGATGCATCCCGCAGGCTAGTCGAGCAAAAACACGTGCGAGAGGATGCATCCCGCAGGCCAGTCGAGCAAAAACACGTGCGAGAGGATGCATCCCGCAGGCTAGTCGAGCAAAAACACGTGCGAGAGGATGCATCCCGCAGGCTAGTCGAGCAAAAACACGTGCGAGAGGATGCATCCCGCAGGCCAGTCGAGCAAAAACACGTGCGAGAGGATGCATCCCGCAGGCTAGTCGAGCAAAAACACGTGCGAGAGGATGCATCCCGCAGGCCAGTCGAGCAAAAACACGTGCGAGAGGATGCATCCCGCAGGCTAGTCGAGCAAAAAGACGTGCGAGAGGATGCATCCCGCAGGCTAGTCGAGCAAAAACACTTGCGAGAGGATGCATCCCGCAGGCCAGTCGAGCAAAAACACGTGCGAGACTATGCATCCCGCAGGCCAGTCGAGCAAAAACTCGTGCGAGAGGTTGCATCCCGCAGGCTAGACGAGCAAAAACACGTGCGAGAGGATGCATCCCGCAGGCTAGTCGAGCAAAAACACGTGCGAGAGGATGCATCCCGCAGGCTAGTCGAGCAAAAACACGTGCGAGAGGATGCATCCCGCAGGCTAGTCGAGTAAAAACACGTGCGAGAGGATGCATCCCGCAGGCTAGTCGAGTAAAAACAAGTGCGAGAGGCTGCATCCCGCAGGCTAGTCGATTAAAAACACGTGCGAGAGGATGCATCCCGCAGGCTAGTCGAGCAAAAACACGTGCGAGAGGATGCATCCCGCAGGCTAGTCGAGCAAAAACACGTGCGAGAGGATGCATCCCGCAGGCTAGTCGAGCAAAAACACGTGCGAGAGGATGCATCCCGCAGCCTAGTCGAGCAAAAACACGTGCGAGAGGATGCATCCCGCAGGCCAGTCGAGCAAAAACACGTGCGAGAGGATGCATCCCGCAGGCTAGTCGAGTAAAAACACGTGCGAGAGGATGCATCCCGCAGGCTAGTCGAGTAAAAACACGTGCGAGAGGATGCATCCCGCAGGCTAGACGAGTAAAAACACGTGCGAGAGGATGCATCCCGCAGGCTAGACGAGTAAAAACACGTGCGAGTGGATGCATCCCGCAGGCTAGTCGAGTAAAAACACGTGCGAGAGGATGCATCCCACAGGCTAGTCGAGTAAAAACACGTGGGAGGGGATGCATCCCGCAGGCTAGTCGAGTAAAAACACGTGCGAGAGGATGCATCCCGCAGGCTAGTCGAGCAAAAACACGTGCGAGAGGATGCATCCCGCAGGCTAGTCGAGTAAAAACACGTGCGAGAGAATGCATCCCGCAGGCTAGTCGAGTAAAAACACGTGCGGGAGGATGCATTCCGCAGGCTAGTCGAGTAAAAACACGTGCGAGAGGATGCATCCCGCAGGCTAGTCGAGTAATATCACGTGCGAGAGGATGCATCCCGCAGGCTAGTCGAGTAAAAACACGTGCGAGAGGATGCATCCCGCAGGCCAGTCGAGCAAAAACACGTGCGGGAGGATGCATCCCGCAGGCCAGTCGAGCAAAAACACGTGCGGGAGGATGCATCCCGCAGGCCAGTCGAGCAAAAACACGTGCGAGAGGATGCATCCCGCAGGCTAGTCGAGCAAAAACACGTGCGAGAGGATGCATCCCGCAGGCTAGTCGAGTAAAAACAAGTGCGAGAGGCTGCATCCCGCAGGCTAGTCGAGTAAAAACACGTGCGAGAGGATGCATCCCGCAGGCTAAACGAGTAAAAACACGTGCGAGAGGATGCATCCCGCAGGCTAGACGAGTAAAAACACGTGCGAGTGGATGCATCCCGCAGGCTAGTCGAGTAAAAACACGTGCGAGAGGATGCATCCCACAGGCTAGTCGAGTAAAAACACGTGGGAGAGGATGCATCCCGCAGGCTAGTCGAGTAAAAACACGTGCGAGAGGATGCATCCCGCAGGCTAGTCGAGCAAAAACACGTGCGAGAGGATGCATCCCGCAGGCTAGTCGAGTAAAAACACGTGCGAGAGAATGCATCCCGCAGGCTAGTCGAGTAAAAACACGTGCGAGAGGATGCATTCCGCAGGCTAGTCGAGTAAAAACACGTGCGAGAGGATGCATCCCGCAGGCTAGTCGAGCAAAAACACGTGCGAGAGGATGCATCCCGCAGGCTAGTCGAGCAAAAACACGTGCGAGAGGATGCATCCCGCAGGCCAGTCGAGCAAAAACACGTGCGAGAGGATGCATCCCGCAGGCTAGTCGAGCAAAAACACGTGCGAGAGGATGCATCCCGCAGGCCAGTCGAGCAAAAACACGTGCGAGAGGATGCATCCCGCAGGCTAGTCGAGCAAAAAGACGTGCGAGAGGATGCATCCCGCAGGCTAGTCGAGCAAAAACACTTGCGAGAGGATGCATCCCGCAGGCCAGTCGAGCAAAAACACGTGCGAGACTATGCATCCCGCAGGCCAGTCGAGCAAAAACTCGTGCGAGAGGATGCATCCCGCAGGCTAGACGAGCAAAAACACGTGCGAGAGGATGCATCCCGCAGGCTAGTCGAGCAAAAACACGTGCGAGAGGATGCATCCCGCAGGCTAGTCGAGCAAAAACACGTGCGAGAGGATGCATCCCGCAGGCTAGTCGAGTAAAAACACGTGCGAGAGGATGAATCCCGCAGGCTAGTCGAGTAAAAACAAGTGCGAGAGGCTGCATCCCGCAGGCTAGTCGATTAAAAACACGTGCGAGAGGATGCATCCCGCAGGCTAGTCGAGTAAAAACACGTGCGAGAGGATGCATCCTGCAGGCTAGTCGAGTAAAAACACGTGCGAGAGGATGCATCCCGCAGGCTAGTCGAGCAAAAACAAGTGCGAGATGCTGCATCCCGCAGGCTAGTCGATTAAAAACACGTGCGAGAAGATGCATCCCGCAGGCTAGTCGAGTAAAAACACGTGCGAGAGGATGCATCCTGCAGGATAGTCGAGTAAAAACACGTGCGAGAGGATGCATCCCGCAGGCTAGTCGAGCAAAAACACGTGCGAGAGGATGCATCCCGCAGCCTAGTCGAGCAAAAACACGTGCGAGAGGATGCATCCCGCAGGCCAGTCGAGCAAAAACACGTGCGAGAGGATGCATCCCGCAGGCTGGTCGAGTAAAAACACGTGCGAGAGGATGCATCCCGCAGGCTAGTCGAGTAAAAACACGTGCGAGAGGATGCATCCCGCAGGCTAGACGAGTAAAAACACGTGCGAGAGGATGCATCCCGCAGGCTAGACGAGTAAAAACACGTGGGAGAGGATGCATCCCGCAGGCTAGTCGAGTAAAAACACGTGCGAGAGGATGCATCCCGCAGGCTAGTCGAGTAAAAACACGTGCGAGAGGATGCA
This sequence comes from Lasioglossum baleicum, assembly GCF_051020765.1. NCBI lineage: Eukaryota > Metazoa > Arthropoda > Insecta > Hymenoptera > Halictidae > Lasioglossum > Lasioglossum baleicum. The sequence goes on from NC_134930.1 coordinate 192,362, forward strand.
TCCTGCAGGCTAGTCGAGTAAAAACACGTGCGAGAGGATGCATCCCGCAGGCTAGTCGAGCAAAAACACGTGCGAGAGGATGCATCCCGCAGGCTAGTCGAGCAAAAACACGTGCGAGAGGATGCATCCCGCAGCCTAGTCGAGCAAAAACACGTGCGAGAGGATGCATCCCGCAGGCCAGTCGAGCAAAAACACGTGCGAGAGGATGCATCCCGCAGGCTAGTCGAGTAAAAACACGTGCGAGAGGATGCATCCCGCAGGCTAGTCGAGTAAAAACACGTGCGAGAGGATGCATCCCGCAGGCTAGACGAGTAAAAACACGTGCGAGAGGATGCATCCCGCAGGCTAGAGGAGTAAAAACACGTGCGAGTGGATGCATCCCGCAGGCTAGTCGAGTAAAAACACGTGCGAGAGGATGCATCCCACAGGCTAGTCGAGTAAAAACACGTGGGAGAGGATGCATCCCGCAGGCTAGTCGAGTAAAAACACGTGCGAGAGGATGCATCCCGCAGGCTAGTCGAGCAAAAACACGTGCGAGAGGATGCATCCCGCAGGCTAGTCGAGTAAAAACACGTGCGAGAGAATGCATCCCGCAGGCTAGTCGAGCAAAAAGACGTGCGAGAGGATGCATCCCGCAGGCTAGTCGAGTAAAAACACGTGCGAGAGGATGCATCCCGCAGGCTAGTCGAGTAAAAACACGTGCGAGAGGATGCGTCCCGCAGGCTAGTCGAGCAAAAACACGTGCGAGAGGATGCATCCCGCAGGCTAGTCGAGCAAAAACACGTGCGAGAGGATGCATCCCGCAGGCTAGTCGAGCAAAAACACGTGCGAGAGGATGCATCCCGCAGGCTAGTCGAGTAAAAACACGTGCGAGAGGATGCATCCCGCAGGCTAGTCGAGTAAAAACAAGTGCGAGAGGCTGCATCCCGCAGGCTAGTCGATTAAAAACACGTGCGAGAGGATGCATCCCGCAGGCTAGTCGAGTAAAAACACGTGCGAGAGGATGCATCCTGCAGGCTAGTCGAGTAAAAACACGTGCGAGAGGATGCATCCCGCAGGCTAGTCGAGCAAAAACACGTGCGAGAGGATGCATCCCGCAGGCTAGTCGAGCAAAAACACGTGCGAGAGGATGCATCCCGCAGCCTAGTCGAGCAAAAACACGTGCGAGAGGATGCATCCCGCAGGCCAGTCGAGCAAAAACACGTGCGAGAGGATGCATCCCGCAGGCTAGTCGAGTAAAAACACGTGCGAGAGGATGCATCCCGCAGGCTAGTCGAGTAAAAACACGTGCGAGAGGATGCATCCCGCAGGCTAGACGAGTAAAAACACGTGCGAGAGGATGCATCCCGCAGGCTAGACGAGTAAAAACACGTGCGAGTGGATGCATCCCGCAGGCTAGTCGAGTAAAAACACGTGCGAGAGGATGCATCCCACAGGCTAGTCGAGTAAAAACACGTGGGAGAGGATGCATCCCGCAGGCTAGTCGAGTAAAAACACGTGCGAGAGGATGCATCCCGCAGGCTAGTCGAGCAAAAACACGTGCGAGAGGATGCATCCCGCAGGCTAGACGAGTAAAAACACGTGCGAGAGGATGCATCCCGCAGCCTAGTCGAGCAAAAACACGTGCGAGAGGATGCATCCCGCAGGCCAGTCGAGCAAAAACACGTGCGAGAGGATGCATTCCGCAGGCTAGTCGAGTAAAAACACGTGCGAGAGGATGCATCCCGCAGGCTAGTCGAGTAATATCACGTGCGAGAGGATGCATCCCGCAGGCTAGTCGAGTAAAAACACGTGCGAGAGGATGCATCCCGCAGGCCAGTCGAGCAAAAACACGTGCGAGAGGATGCATCCCGCAGGCCAGTCGAGCAAAAACACGTGCGGGAGGATGCATCCCGCAGGCCAGTCGAGCAAAAACACGTGCGGGAGGATGCATCCCGCAGGCCAGTCGAGCAAAAACACGTGCGAGAGGATGCATCCCGCAGGCTAGTCGAGCAAAAACACGTGCGAGTGGATGCATCCCGCAGGCTAGTCGAGTAAAAACACGTGCGAGAGGATGCATCCCACAGGCTAGTCGAGTAAAAACACGTGGGAGAGGATGCATCCCGCAGGCTAGTCGAGTAAAAACACGTGCGAGAGGATGCATCCCGCAGGCTAGTCGAGTAAAAACACGTGCGAGAGGATGCATCCTGCAGGCTAGTCGAGTAAAAACACGTGCGAGAGGATGCATCCCGCAGGCTAGTCGAGCAAAAACACGTGCGAGAGGATGCATCCCGCAGGCTAGTCGAGCAAAAACACGTGCGAGAGGATGCATCCCGCAGCCTAGTCGAGCAAAAACACGTGCGAGAGGATGCATCCCGCAGGCCAGTCGAGCAAAAACACGTGCGAGAGGATGCATTCCGCAGGCCAGTCGAGCAAAAACACGTGCGAGAGGATGCATCCCGCAGGCTAGTCGAGCAAAAAGACGTGCGAGAGGATGTATCCCGCAGGCTAGTCGAGCAAAAACACTTGCGAGAGGATGCATCCCGCAGGCCAGTCGAGCAAAAACACGTGCGAGACTATGCATCCCGCAGGCCAGTCGAGCAAAAACTCGTGCGAGAGGATGCATCCCGCAGGCTAGACGAGCAAAAACACGTGCGAGAGGATGCATCCCGCAGGCTAGTCGAGCAAATACACGTGCGAGAGGATGCATCCCGCAGGCTAGTCGAGCAAAAACACGTGCGAGAGGATGCATCCCGCAGGCTAGTCGAGTAAAAACACGTGCGAGAGGATGCATCCCGCAGGCTAGTCGAGTAAAAACAAGTGCGAGAGGCTGCATCCCGCAGGCTAGTCGATTAAAAACACGTGCGAGAGGATGCATCCCGCAGGCTAGTCGAGTAAAAACACGTGCGAGAGGATGCATCCCGCAGGCTAGTCGAGCAAAAACACGTGCGAGAGGATGCATCCCGCAGGCTAGTCGAGCAAAAACACGTGCGAGAGGATGCATCCCGCAGCCTAGTCGAGCAAAAACACGTGCGAGAGGATGCATCCCGCAGGCCAGTCGAGCAAAAACACGTGCGAGAGGATGCATCCCGCAGGCTAGTCGAGTAAAAACACGTGCGAGAGGATGCATCCCGCAGGCTAGTCGAGTAAAAACACGTGCGGGAGGATGCATCCCGCAGGCCAGTCGAGCAAAAACACGTGCGAGAGGATGCATCCCGCAGGCTAGTCGAGCAAAAACACGTGCGAGAGGATGCATCCCGCAGGCTAGTCGAGTAAAAACAAGTGCGAGAGGCTGCATCCCGCAGGCTAGTCGAGTAAAAACACGTGCGAGAGGATGCATCCCGCAGGCTAGTCGAGTAAAAACACGTGCGAGAGGATGCATCCCGCAGGCTAGTCGAGCAAAAACACGTGCGAGAGGATGCATCCCGCAGGCCAGTCGAGCAAAAACACGTGCGAGAGGATGCATCCCGCAGGCTAGTCGAGCAAAAACACGTGCGAGAGGATGCATCCCGCAGGCTAGTCGAGCAAAAACACGTGCGAGAGGATGCATCCCGCAGGCCAGTCGAGCAAAAACACGTGCGAGAGGATGCATCCCGCAGGCTAGTCGAGCAAAAACACGTGCGAGAGGATGCATCCCGCAGGCCAGTCGAGCAAAAACACGTGCGAGAGGATGCATCCCGCAGGCTAGTCGAGCAAAAAGACGTGCGAGAGGATGTATCCCGCAGGCTAGTCGAGCAAAAACACTTGCGAGAGGATGCATCCCGCAGGCCAGTCGAGCAAAAACACGTGCGAGACTATGCATCCCGCAGGCCAGTCGAGCAAACACTCGTGCGAGAGGATGCATCCCGCAGGCTAGACGAGCAAAAACACGTGCGGGAGGATGCATCCCGCAGGCTAGTCGAGCAAATACACGTGCGAGAGGATGCATCCCGCAGGCTAGTCGAGCAAAAACACGTGCTAGAGGATGCATCCCGCAGGCTAGTCGAGTAAAAACACGTGCGAGAGGATGCATCCCGCAGGCTAGTCGAGTAAAAACAAGTGCGAGAGGCTGCATCCCGCAGGCTAGTCGATTAAAAACACGTGCGAGAGGATGCATCCCGCAGGCTAGTCGAGTAAAAACACGTGCGAGAGGATGCATCCCGCAGGCTAGTCGAGCAAAAACACGTGAGAGAGGATGCATCCCGCAGGCTAGTCGAGCAAAAACACGTGCGAGAGGATGCATCCCGCAGCCTAGTCGAGCAAAAACACGTGCGAGAGGATGCATCCCGCAGGCCAGTCGAGCAAAAACACGTGCGAGAGGATGCATCCCGCAGGCTAGTCGAGTAAAAACACGTGCGAGAGGATGCATCCCGCAGGCTAGTCGAGTAAAAACACGTGCGGGAGGATGCATCCCGCAGGCTAGACGAGTAAAAACACGTGCGAGAGGATGCATCCCGCAGGCTAGACGAGTAAAAACACGTGCGAGTGGATGCATCCCGCAGGCTAGTCGAGTAAAAACACGTGCGAGAGGATGCATCCCACAGGCTAGTCGAGTAAAAACACGTGCGAGAGGATGCATCCCACAGGCTAGTCGAGTAAAAACACGTGGGAGAGGATGCATCCCGCAGGCTAGTCGAGTAAAAACACGTGCGAGAGGATGCATCCCGCAGGCTAGTCGAGTAAAAACACGTGCGAGAGGATGCATCCTGCAGGCTAGTCGAGTAAAAACACGTGCGAGAGGATGCATCCCGCAGGCTAGTCGAGCAAAAACACGTGCGAGAGGATGCATCCCGCAGGCTAGTCGAGCAAAAACACGTGCGAGAGGATGCATCCCGCAGCCTAGTCGAGCAAAAACACGTGCGAGAGGATGCATCCCGCAGGCCAGTCGAGCAAAAACACGTGCGAGAGGATGCATTCCGCAGGCCAGTCGAGCAAAAACACGTGCGAGAGGATGCATCCCGCAGGCTAGTCGAGCAAAAAGACGTGCGAGAGGATGTATCCCGCAGGCTAGTCGAGCAAAAACACTTGCGAGAGGATGCATCCCGCAGGCCAGTCGAGCAAAAACACGTGCGAGACTATGCATCCCGCAGGCCAGTCGAGCAAAAACTCGTGCGAGAGGATGCATCCCGCAGGCTAGACGAGCAAAAACACGTGCGAGAGGATGCATCCCGCAGGCTAGTCGAGCAAATACACGTGCGAGAGGATGCATCCCGCAGGCTAGTCGAGCAAAAACACGTGCGAGAGGATGCATCCCGCAGGCTAGTCGAGTAAAAACACGTGCGAGAGGATGCATCCCGCAGGCTAGTCGAGTAAAAACAAGTGCGAGAGGCTGCATCCCGCAGGCTAGTCGATTAAAAACACGTGCGAGAGGATGCATCCCGCAGGCTAGTCGAGTAAAAACACGTGCGAGAGGATGCATCCCGCAGGCTAGTCGAGCAAAAACACGTGCGAGAGGATGCATCCCGCAGGCTAGTCGAGCAAAAACACGTGCGAGAGGATGCATCCCGCAGCCTAGTCGAGCAAAAACACGTGCGAGAGGATGCATCCCGCAGGCCAGTCGAGCAAAAACACGTGCGAGAGGATGCATCCCGCAGGCTAGTCGAGTAAAAACACGTGCGAGAGGATGCATCCCGCAGGCTAGTCGAGTAAAAACACGTGCGGGAGGATGCATCCCGCAGGCCAGTCGAGCAAAAACACGTGCGAGAGGATGCATCCCGCAGGCTAGTCGAGCAAAAACACGTGCGAGAGGATGCATCCCGCAGGCTAGTCGAGTAAAAACAAGTGCGAGAGGCTGCATCCCGCAGGCTAGTCGAGTAAAAACACGTGCGAGAGGATGCATCCCGCAGGCTAGTCGAGTAAAAACACGTGCGAGAGGATGCATCCCGCAGGCTAGTCGAGCAAAAACACGTGCGAGAGGATGCATCCCGCAGGCCAGTCGAGCAAAAACACGTGCGAGAGGATGCATCCCGCAGGCTAGTCGAGCAAAAACACGTGCGAGAGGATGCATCCCGCAGGCTAGTCGAGCAAAAACACGTGCGAGAGGATGCATCCCGCAGGCCAGTCGAGCAAAAACACGTGCGAGAGGATGCATCCCGCAGGCTAGTCGAGCAAAAACACGTGCGAGAGGATGCATCCCGCAGGCCAGTCGAGCAAAAACACGTGCGAGAGGATGCATCCCGCAGGCTAGTCGAGCAAAAAGACGTGCGAGAGGATGTATCCCGCAGGCTAGTCGAGCAAAAACACTTGCGAGAGGATGCATCCCGCAGGCCAGTCGAGCAAAAACACGTGCGAGACTATGCATCCCGCAGGCCAGTCGAGCAAACACTCGTGCGAGAGGATGCATCCCGCAGGCTAGACGAGCAAAAACACGTGCGGGAGGATGCATCCCGCAGGCTAGTCGAGCAAATACACGTGCGAGAGGATGCATCCCGCAGGCTAGTCGAGCAAAAACACGTGCTAGAGGATGCATCCCGCAGGCTAGTCGAGTAAAAACACGTGCGAGAGGATGCATCCCGCAGGCTAGTCGAGTAAAAACAAGTGCGAGAGGCTGCATCCCGCAGGCTAGTCGATTAAAAACACGTGCGAGAGGATGCATCCCGCAGGCTAGTCGAGTAAAAACACGTGCGAGAGGATGCATCCCGCAGGCTAGTCGAGCAAAAACACGTGAGAGAGGATGCATCCCGCAGGCTAGTCGAGCAAAAACACGTGCGAGAGGATGCATCCCGCAGCCTAGTCGAGCAAAAACACGTGCGAGAGGATGCATCCCGCAGGCCAGTCGAGCAAAAACACGTGCGAGAGGATGCATCCCGCAGGCTAGTCGAGTAAAAACACGTGCGAGAGGATGCATCCCGCAGGCTAGTCGAGTAAAAACACGTGCGGGAGGATGCATCCCGCAGGCTAGACGAGTAAAAACACGTGCGAGAGGATGCATCCCGCAGGCTAGACGAGTAAAAACACGTGCGAGTGGATGCATCCCGCAGGCTAGTCGAGTAAAAACACGTGCGAGAGGATGCATCCCACAGGCTAGTCGAGTAAAAACACGTGGGAGAGGATGCATCCCGCAGGCTAGTCGAGTAAAAACACGTGCGAGAGGATGCATCCCGCAGGCTAGTCGAGTAAAAACACGTGCGAGAGGATGCATCCTGCAGGCTAGTCGAGTAAAAACACGTGCGAGAGGATGCATCCCGCAGGCTAGTCGAGCAAAAACACGTGCGAGAGGATGCATCCCGCAGGCTAGTCGAGCAAAAACACGTGCGAGAGGATGCATCCCGCAGCCTAGTCGAGCAAAAACACGTGCGAGAGGATGCATCCCGCAGGCCAGTCGAGCAAAAACACGTGCGAGAGGATGCATCCCGCAGGCTAGTCGAGCAAAAACACGTGCGAGAGGATGCATCCCGCAGGCCAGTCGAGCAAAAACACGTGCGGGAGGATGCATCCCGCAGGCCAGTCGAGCAAAAACACGTGCGGGAGGATGCATCCCGCAGGCCAGTCGAGCAAAAACACGTGCGAGAGGATGCATCCCGCAGGCTAGTCGAGCAAAAACACGTGCGAGAGGATGCATCCCGCAGGCTAGTCGAGTAAAAACAAGTGCGAGAGGCTGCATCCCGCAGGCTAGTCGAGTAAAAACACGTGCGAGAGGATGCATCCCGCAGGCTAGTCGAGTAAAAACACGTGCGAGAGGATGCATCCCGCAGGCTAGTCGAGCAAAAACACGTGCGAGAGGATGCATCCCGCAGGCCAGTCGAGCAAAAACACGTGCGAGAGGATGCATCCCGCAGGCTAGTCGAGCAAAAACACGTGCGAGAGGATGCATCCCGCAGGCTAGTCGAGTAAAAACACGTGCGAGAGGATGCATCCCGCAGGCTAGTCGAGTAAAAACAAGTGCGAGAGGCTGCATCCCGCAGGCTAGTCGATTAAAAACACGTGCGAGAGGATGCATCCCGCATGCTAGTCGAGTAAAAACACGTGCGAGAGGATGCATCCTGCAGGCTAGTCGAGTAAAAACACGTGCGAGAGGATGCATCCCGCAGCCTAGTCGAGCAAAAACACGTGCGAGAGGATGCATCCCGCAGGCCAGTCGAGCAAAAACACGTGCGAGAGGATGCATCCCGCAGGCTAGTCGAGTAAAAACACGTGCGAGAGGATGCATCCCGCAGGCTAGTCGAGTAAAAACACGTGCGAGAGGATGCATCCCGCAGGCTAGACGAGTAAAAACACGTGCGAGAGGATGCATCCCGCAGGCTAGACGAGTAAAAACACGTGCGAGTGGATGCATCCCGCAGGCTAGTCGAGTAAAAACACGTGCGAGAGGATGCATCCCACAGGCTAGTCGAGTAAAAACACGTGGGAGAGGATGCATCCCGCAGGCTAGTCGAGTAAAAACACGTGCGAGAGGATGCATCCCGCAGGCTAGTCGAGTAAAAACACGTGCGAGAGGATGCATCCTGCAGGCTAGTCGAGTAAAAACACGTGCGAGAGGATGCATCCCGCAGGCTAGTCGAGCAAAAACACGTGCGAGAGGATGCATCCCGCAGGCTAGTCGAGCAAAAACACGTGCGAGAGGATGCATCCCGCAGCCTAGTCGAGCAAAAACACGTGCGAGAGGATGCATCCCGCAGGCCAGTCGAGCAAAAACACGTGCGAGAGGATGCATCCCGCAGGCTAGTCGAGTAAAAACACGTGCGAGAGGATGCATCCCGCAGGCTAGTCGAGTAAAAACACGTGCGAGAGGATGCATCCCGCAGGCTAGACGAGTAAAAACACGTGCGAGAGGATGCATCCCGCAGGCTAGACGAGTAAAAACACGTGCGAGTGGATGCATCCCGCAGGCTAGTCGAGTAAAAACACGTGCGAGAGGATGCATCCCACAGGCTAGTCGAGTAAAAACACGTGGGAGAGGATGCATCCCGCAGGCTAGTCGAGTAAAAACACGTGCGAGAGGATGCATCCCGCAGGCTAGTCGAGCAAAAACACGTGCGAGAGGGTGCATCCCGCAGGCTAGTCGAGTAAAAACACGTGCGAGAGAATGCATCCCGCAGGCTAGTCGAGTAAAAACACGTGCAAGAGGATGCATTCCGCAGGCTAGTCGAGTAAAAACACGTGCGAGAGGATGCATCCCGCAGGCTAGTCGAGTAATATCACGTGCGAGAGGATGCATCCCGCAGGCTAGTCGAGTAAAAACACGTGCGAGAGGATGCATCCCGCAGGCCAGTCGAGCAAAAACACGTGCGGGAGGATGCATCCCGCAGGCCAGTCGAGCAAAAACACGTGCGGGAGGATGCATCCCGCAGGCCAGTCGAGCAAAAACACGTGCGAGAGGATGCATCCCGCAGGCTAGTCGAGTAAAAACACGTGCGAGAGGATGCATCCCGCAGGCTAGTCGAGTAAAAACACGTGCGAGAGGATGCATCCCGCAGGCTAGACGAGTAAAAACACGTGCGAGAGGATGCATCCCGCAGGCTAGACGAGTAAAAACACGTGCGAGTGGATGCATCCCGCAGGCTAGTCGAGTAAAAACACGTGCGAGAGGATGCATCCCACAGGCTAGTCGAGTAAAAACACGTGGGAGAGGATGCATCCCGCAGGCTAGTCGAGTAAAAACACGTGCGAGAGGATGCATCCCGCAGGCTAGTCGAGTAAAAACACGTGCGAGAGGATGCATCCTGCAGGCTAGTCGAGTAAAAACACGTGCGAGAGGATGCATCCCGCAGGCTAGTCGAGCAAAAACACGTGCGAGAGGATGCATCCCGCAGGCTAGTCGAGCAAAAACACGTGCGAGAGGATGCATCCCGCAGCCTAGTCGAGCAAAAACACGTGCGAGAGGATGCATCCCGCAGGCCAGTCGAGCAAAAACACGTGCGAGAGGATGCATCCCGCAGGCTAGTCGAGTAAAAACACGTGCGAGAGGATGCATCCCGCAGGCTAGTCGAGTAAAAACACGTGCGAGAGGATGCATCCCGCAGGCTAGACGAGTAAAAACACGTGCGAGAGGATGCATCCCGCAGGCTAGACGAGTAAAAACACGTGCGAGTGGATGCATCCCGCAGGCTAGTCGAGTAAAAACACGTGCGAGAGGATGCATCCCACAGGCTAGTCGAGTAAAAACACGTGGGAGAGGATGCATCCCGCAGGCTAGTCGAGTAAAAACACGTGCGAGAGGATGCATCCCGCAGGCTAGTCGAGCAAAAACACGTGCGAGAGGGTGCATCCCGCAGGCTAGTCGAGTAAAAACACGTGCGAGAGAATGCATCCCGCAGGCTAGTCGAGTAAAAACACGTGCAAGAGGATGCATTCCGCAGGCTAGTCGAGTAAAAACACGTGCGAGAGGATGCATCCCGCAGGCTAGTCGAGTAATATCACGTGCGAGAGGATGCATCCCGCAGGCTAGTCGAGTAAAAACACGTGCGAGAGGATGCATCCCGCAGGCCAGTCGAGCAAAAACACGTGCGGGAGGATGCATCCCGCAGGCCAGTCGAGCAAAAACACGTGCGGGAGGATGCATCCCGCAGGCCAGTCGAGCAAAAACACGTGCGAGAGGATGCATCCCGCAGGCTAGTCGAGCAAAAACACGTGCGAGAGGATGCATCCCGCAGGCTAGTCGAGTAAAAACAAGTGCGAGAGGCTGCATCCCGCAGGCTAGTCGAGTAAAAACACGTGCGAGAGGATGCATCCCGCAGGCTAGTCGAGTAAAAACACGTGCGAGAGGATGCATCCCGCAGGCTAGTCGAGCAAAAACACGTGCGAGAGGATGCATCCCGCAGGCCAGTCGAGCAAAAACACGTGCGAGAGGATGCATCCCACAGGCTAGTCGAGTAAAAACACGTGGGAGAGGATGCATCCCGCAGGCTAGTCGAGTAAAAACACGTGCGAGAGGATGCATCCCGCAGGCTAGTCGAGTAAAAACACGTGCGAGAGGATGCATCCTGCAGGCTAGTCGAGTAAAAACACGTGCGAGAGGATGCATCCCGCAGGCTAGTCGAGCAAAAACACGTGCGAGAGGATGCATCCCGCAGGCTAGTCGAGCAAAAACACGTGCGAGAGGATGCATCCCGCAGCCTAGTCGAGCAAAAACACGTGCGAGAGGATGCATCCCGCAGGCCAGTCGAGCAAAAACACGTGCGAGAGGATGCATCCCGCAGGCTAGTCGAGTAAAAACACGTGCGAGAGGATGCATCCCGCAGGCTAGTCGAGTAAAAACACGTGCGAGAGGATGCATCCCGCAGGCTAGACGAGTAAAAACACGTGCGAGAGGATGCATCCCGCAGGCTAGACGAGTAAAAACACGTGCGAGTGGATGCATCCCGCAGGCTAGTCGAGTAAAAACACGTGCGAGAGGATGCATCCCACAGGCTAGTCGAGTAAAAACACGTGGGAGAGGATGCATCCCGCAGGCTAGTCGAGTAAAAACACGTGCGAGAGGATGCATCCCGCAGGCTAGTCGAGCAAAAACACGTGCGAGAGGGTGCATCCCGCAGGCTAGTCGAGTAAAAACACGTGCGAGAGAATGCATCCCGCAGGCTAGTCGAGTAAAAACACGTGCAAGAGGATGCATTCCGCAGGCTAGTCGAGTAAAAACACGTGCGAGAGGATGCATCCCGCAGGCTAGTCGAGTAATATCACGTGCGAGAGGATGCATCCCGCAGGCTAGTCGAGTAAAAACACGTGCGAGAGGATGCATCCCGCAGGCCAGTCGAGCAAAAACACGTGCGGGAGGATGCATCCCGCAGGCCAGTCGAGCAAAAACACGTGCGGGAGGATGCATCCCGCAGGCCAGTCGAGCAAAAACACGTGCGAGAGGATGCATCCCGCAGGCTAGTCGAGCAAAAACACGTGCGAGAGGATGCATCCCGCAGGCTAGTCGAGTAAAAACAAGTGCGAGAGGCTGCATCCCGCAGGCTAGTCGAGTAAAAACACGTGCGAGAGGATGCATCCCGCAGGCTAGTCGAGTAAAAACACGTGCGAGAGGATGCATCCCGCAGGCTAGTCGAGCAAAAACACGTGCGAGAGGATGCATCCCGCAGGCCAGTCGAGCAAAAACACGTGCGAGAGGATGCATCCCGCAGGCCAGTCGAGCAAAAACGCGTGCGAGAGGATGCATCCCGCAGGCTAGTCGAGCAAAAAGACGTGCGAGAGGATGCATCCCGCAGGCTAGTCGAGCAAAAACACGTGCGAGAGGATGCATCCCGCAGGCCAGTCGAGCAAAAACACGTGCGAGACTATGCATCCCGCAGGCCAGTCGAGCAAAAACTCGTGCGAGAGGATGCATCCCGCAGGCTAGTCGAGCAAAAACACGTGCGAGAGGATGCATCCCGCAGGCTAGTCGAGCAAAAACACGTGCGAGAGGATGCATCCCGCAGGCTAGTCGAGCAAAAACACGTGCGAGAGGATGCATCCCGCAGGCTAGTCGAGTAAAAACACGTGCGAGAGGATGCATCCCGCAGGCTAGTCGAGTAAAAACAAGTGCGAGAGGCTGCATCCCGCAGGCTAGTCGATTAAAAACACGTGCGAGAGGATGCATCCCGCAGGCTAGTCGAGTAAAAACACGTGCGAGAGGATGCATCCTGCAGGCTAGTCGAGTAAAAACACGTGCGAGAGGATGCATCCCGCAGGCTAGTCGAGCAAAAACACGTGCGAGAGGATGCATCCCGCAGGCTAGTCGAGCAAAAACACGTGCGAGAGGATGCATCCCGCAGCCTAGTCGAGCAAAAACACGTGCGAGAGGATGCATCCCGCAGGCCAGTCGAGCAAAAACACGTGCGAGAGAATGCATCCCGCAGGCTAGTCGAGTAAAAACACGTGCGAGAGGATGCATCCCGCAGGCTAGTCGAGTAAAAACACGTGCGAGAGGATGCATCCCGCAGGCTAGACGAGTAAAAACACGTGCGAGAGGATGCATCCCGCAGGCTAGACGAGTAAAAACACGTGCGAGTGGATGCATCCCGCAGGCTAGTCGAGTAAAAACACGTGCGAGAGGATGCATCCCACAGGCTAGTCGAGTAAAAACACGCGGGAGAGGATGCATCCCGCAGGCTAGTCGAGTAAAAACACGTGCGAGAGGATGCATCCCGCAGGCTAGTCGAGCAAAAACACGTGCGAGAGGATGCATCCCGCAGGCTAGACGAGTAAAAACACGTGCGAGAGAATGCCTCCCGCAGGCTAGTCGAGTAAAAACACGTGCGAGAGGATGCATTCCGCAGGCTAGTCGAGTAAAAACACGTGCGAGAGGATGCATCCCGCAGGCTAGTCGAGTAATATCACGTGCGAGAGGATGCATCCCGCAGGCTAGTCGAGTAAAAACACGTGCGAGAGGATGCATCCCGCAGGCCAGTCGAGCAAAAACACGTGCGGGAGGATGCATCCCGCAGGCCAGTCGAGCAAAAACACGTGCGGGAGGATGCATCCCGCAGGCCAGTCGAGCAAAAACACGTGCGAGAGGATGCATCCCGCAGGCTAGTCGAGCAAAAACACGTGCGAGAGGATGCATCCCGCAGGCTAGTCGAGTAAAAACAAGTGCGAGAGGCTGCATCCCGCAGGCTAGTCGAGTAAAAACACGTGCGAGAGGATGCATCCCGCAGGCTAGTCGAGTAAAAACACGTGCGAGAGGATGCATCCCGCAGGCTAGTCGAGCAAAAACACGTGCGAGAGGATGCATCCCGCAGGCCAGTCGAGCAAAAACACGTGCGAGAGGATGCATCCCGCAGGCTAGTCGAGCAAAAACACGTGCGAGAGGATGCATCCCGCAGGCCAGTCGAGCAAAAACACGTGCGAGAGGATGCATCCCGCAGGCTAGTCGAGCAAAAAGACGTGCGAGAGGATGCATCCCGCAGGCTAGTCGAGCAAAAACACTTGCGAGAGGATGCATCCCGCAGGCCAGTCGAGCAAAAACACGTGCGAGACTATGCATCCCGCAGGCCAGTCGAGCAAAAACTCGTGCGAGAGGATGCATCCCGCAGGCTAGACGAGCAAAAACACGTGCGAGAGGATGCATCCCGCAGGCTAGTCGAGCAAAAACACGTGCGAGAGGATGCATCCCGCAGGCTAGTCGAGCAAAAACACGTGCGAGAGGATGCATCCCGCAGGCTAGTCGAGTAAAAACACGTGCGAGAGGATGCATCCCGCAGGCTAGTCGAGTAAAAACAAGTGCGAGAGGCTGCATCCCGCAGGCTAGTCGATTAAAAACACGTGCGAGAGGATGCATCCCGCAGGCTAGTCGAGTAAAAACACGTGCGAGAGGATGCATCCCGCAGGCTAGTCGAGTAAAAACACGTGCGAGAGGATGCATCCCGCAGGCTAGACGAGTAAAAACACGTGCGAGAGGATGCATCCCGCAGGCTAGACGAGTAAAAACACGTGCGAGTGGATGCATCCCGCAGGCTAGTCGAGTAAAAACACGTGCGAGAGGATGCATCCCACAGGCTAGTCGAGTAAAAACACGTGGGAGAGGATGCATCCCGCAGGCTAGTCGAGTAAAAACACGTGCGAGAGGATGCATCCCGCAGGCTGGTCGAGCAAAAACACGTGCGAGAGGATGCATCCCGCAGGCTAGTCGAGTAAAAACACGTGCGAGAGAATGCATCCCGCAGGCTAGTCGAGTAAAAACACGTGCGAGAGGATGCATTCCGCAGGCTAGTCGAGTAAAAACACGTGCGAGAGGATGCATCCCGCAGGCTAGTCGAGTAATATCACGTGCGAGAGGATGCATCCCGCAGGCTAGTCGAGTAAAAACACGTGCGAGAGGATGCATCCCGCAGGCCAGTCGAGCAAAAACACGTGCGGGAGGATGCATCCCGCAGGCCAGTCGAGCAAAAACACGTGCGGGAGGATGCATCCCGCAGGCCAGTCGACCAAAAACACGTGCGAGAGGATGCATCCCGCAGGCTAGTCGAGCAAAAACACGTGCGAGAGGATGCATCCCGCAGGCTAGTCGAGTAAAAACAAGTGCGAGAGGCTGCATCCCGCAGGCTAGTCGAGTAAAAACACGTGCGAGAGGATGCATCCCGCAGGCTAGTCGAGTAAAAACACGTGCGAGAGGATGCATCCCGCAGGCTAGTCGAGCAAAAACACGTGCGAGAGGATGCATCCCGCAGGCCAGTCGAGCAAAAACACGTGCGAGAGGATGCATCCCGCAGGCCAGTCGAGCAAAAACGCGTGCGAGAGGATGCATCCCGCAGGCTAGTCGAGCAAAAAGACGTGCGAGAGGATGCATCCCGCAGGCTAGTCGAGCAAAAACACGTGCGAGAGGATGCATCTCGCAGGCCAGTCGAGCAAAAACACGTGCGAGACTATGCATCCCGCAGGCCAGTCGAGCAAAAACTCGTGCGAGAGGATGCATCCCTCAGGCTAGTCGAGCAAAAACACGTGCGAGAGGATGCATCCCGCAGGCTAGTCGAGCAAAAACACGTGCGAGAGGATGCATCCCGCAGGCTAGTCGAGCAAAAACACGTGCGAGAGGATGCATCCCGCAGGCTAGTCGAGCAAAAACACGTGCGAGAGGATGCATCCCGCAGGCTAGTCGAGTAAAAACACGTGCGAGAGGATGCATCCCGCAGGGTAGTCGAGTAAAAACAAGTGCGAGAGGCTGCATCCCGCAGGCTAGTCGATTAAAAACACGTGCGAGGATGCATCCCGCAGGCTAGTCGAGTAAAAACACGTGCGAGAGGATGCATCCTGCAGGCTAGTCGAGTAAAAACACGTGCGAGAGGATGCATCCCGCAGGCTAGTCGAGCAAAAACACGTGCGAGAGGATGCATCCCGCAGGCTAGTCGAGTAAAAACACGTGCGAGAGAATGCATCCCGCAGGCTAGTCGAGTAAAAACACGTGCGAGAGGATGCATTCCGCAGGCTAGTCGAGTAAAAACACGTGCGAGAGGATGCCAAAGAAAATAGAAGCGATGCTGACTGGAGAACAAAACAAGGTACAAGAGTGGCACAGGAAGCTTGGACATATGAGTTATGGAAATATGGTAAAATTGTTGGAAAGGACAGAAGGGATGAATGTCTCGATAGAATCCATAAAAGCGGAGACGCAGACGTGTAAAATTTGTACAGAAGCAAAACAGACGAGAATTCCGTTTGGAGAAGTAAGAGGTCGAGCCACAAGACCGTTAGAGATTGTTCACACGGATGTTTGTGGTCCGATAGATCAGTAATCATTTTAGATGATTACACTAATTTTGTAATGGTATACCTAATGGAGACAAAAACAGAGACATTTGAGAAACTGAAAGAATATGTACAAGCAGCAGAAGCAAAATGGAATCTAAGACTGTCAAAGTTACGCTGTGATAACGGTGGTGAATATACAAGCCATTGTGTAAGGAACTGGTGCAAATCCAAAGGTATAAATCTGGATTATACAACACCACATACGCCTCAGTTAAATGGGAGAGCTGAGAGACTGAATAGAACTCTCTTCGACAGATCAAGAGCTTTAATATTTGATAGTAAGTTTAAAAAGGAAATGTGGGGAGAGGCAATATTGGTAGCAGCGTACCTGCAGAACAGAAGTGCAATAAAAACTGCACAGGTAACTTCATTTGAAATGTGGGATGGTAAGAAGCCTGACATAAAGAATCTATAAATATTTGGAACAACGCCTTATGCAAAGAGGTTAGGACAGATTAAAAAGCTGGATAAAAGGTGGAATGAATATAAGTTTGTAGGTTATGCACAGAATGCGTATAGACTCTGGGACAGTCAAAGAAGAAAAATAATAGTGTCCAGAGATGTGATATTTGAAAAAGAAAAAGAAAGCAGAAACACAATAAAGAAGAGGCTCGTGAGAGTAATAGAAAGCGAAGCTGAGGAAGAAGAAAATACAATAGAAAATCTGTAT
Source organism: Lasioglossum baleicum (assembly GCF_051020765.1). Taxonomy (NCBI): domain Eukaryota; kingdom Metazoa; phylum Arthropoda; class Insecta; order Hymenoptera; family Halictidae; genus Lasioglossum; species Lasioglossum baleicum. The sequence continues at coordinate 209,154 of NC_134930.1, forward strand.
TCCTCTGAAAGTGAAAATGAAGATACTGATGACACATATGAGACGACAGAAGAAAATGATGGAAATGATTCAGAAGAAGAAAGAAGAAACATAGAAGCAGAAAATCAAGAATCAGAAACACAAGAAGAGACAACAGAAAAAGAAAATAGCGAAAGCACAAAAAGAATTAGGAAGATTCCGAAGAAATATGATGACTACGTGTTGTTAACACATGAAGAAGCAGTGAACGGAGAAGAAAAACTGAAGTGGCAAGAAGCAATTGAAGAGGAAAAAAGAGCTTTGAAAAGAAATAAAACGTGGGAACTTGTGGATCGGAAAGAAACAAAAGGAAAAAGAATACTAACCAGCAAGTGGATATTTAAAGTTAAAGAAGACGGACGTTACAGAGCTCGTCTAGTTGTACGAGGCTGTGAACAAAAGGAAGGAACGTTCAACTACGAAGAAATATATAGTCCAGTAATAAACAGCAGCTCATTGAGAATAATGCTCGCACTAGCTGCTGCAAGAAACTATCACATAGTAAAATTTGACATAAAAACTGCTTTTCTGTATAGTGATCTACAGGAAGATGTCTATATGTATCTGCCGAAAGGATACAAAGAAGAAAAGGGAAAAGTGTGTAAGTTAAAAAAGGCATTGTACGGGCTCAAACAAGCTCCCATACAGTGGAATAAGAAATTTACTGAAACACTACGGAGTAAAGGACTGATAACATTAAGCGCTGAAAGGTGCATACTAAAGAAGAAAAATAGCAAACTTGCATTGGCGATATATGTGGATGATGGAGTAATCATCGGACCAAATTTACAAGAAATCAGAAATCTGTTGGCGGAGCTAAAAAAGAAGTTTGAAGTAAAAGTGGAAGAAGAGCCAAACGATTTCCTGGGTGTAAACTTGCAAAGAACACGTGTTGGAATCAAGCTGTCACAGCAGAAGTATGCTGAGAAAACATTGGAGCAATATGGAATGGAAAATTCAAAGGCGATGATCACCCCAATGCAGGAAAATGAAAGGATAAAAAAAGATGAAACACAGGATAAGGTAAGATCGTTCCCGTTCCGCGAAGTGGTGGGAAGTCTATTATACCTCTCGAATAAAACGAGACCAGATTTGAGTTATGCTGTAAATTTTTGTAGTAGACATAATAATAATCCCACAGATACTGATGTAGCTAACATTAAAAGAACGTTAAGATATTTACAGGGTACGAAAAGCTTAGATTTACAATACTTAAAAGGAGAACCAGTTAATAAAATAGAAGCGTACTGTGACGCAGACTATGCAGGAGATCCTGAAACAAGAAAGAGCACTACTGGTTATGTGATAAAGTACGCTGGAGGAGTAGTGAGTTGGAGTTCCAGAAAGCAGCCGGTGGTGGCCTTGTCGAGTACAGAGGCTGAGTTTATAGCTGTTGCAGATTGCTGTAAGGAATTATTATATACAGGGTGTCCCAAATGTGGTGTACTTAATTGAAATGGGAGGTTCCTGAGACCATTCTAAGAGACATTTTCCTTTGCACCAATGTCAACTGCGGCTTTGTTTAGGAGTTATTAACGAAAAACACGGACCAATCAGAGCGCGCCCTGGGCCGCCGCGCCGCGCCGTGTCGCGCCTTGCCGGCAAGCGAGTGTCGGTGGTACGCCGTGACATCGCAACGAACAAGAGTTTCTCGATTATGTGAATGCTCTCCGATTTCAATGAGCTTTGGATATGTGGTCAAGATTATTATTCTGAACAACATTTCTCTTTAGACTTTTTGGCTGTAGGCTTTAGTTTACGAGATTATCGCGATAAACTTTACTTGTAAATCCATGGGATCGATGTACTACTAGCTCCTATCCGATTTCAATGAGCTTTGGATATGTGGTCAAGACCATTATTCTGAATAACATTTCTCTTTAGACTATTTGGCGGTTGGCTTTAGTTTACGAGATTATCGTAAAAAAAGAGAAGAAGCACAGAAACTGATTGTATTAAAAACTCACGTATTCAGCCGTAAATCCATTTGCTGCTTCGAAATGTGTGTCTTGAAATTTCTCCACACTCACAATCATTGTTCACATTTGTCAACACATAGTTATGCACTAATAATAATTGCCATATCCCTTGTGCTGCTGCACAAATCACAACAATCAGGTAATGCAATCACTAGACCGCGGATTTCATGTATTTGTAGCAAACATGAGTAGTTGCATTTTAATACAGTAGAGAGATTAAAATAATTTCAAAACACCATAGTATTATTTTCAACTTCTTAAAATGATCACAGTGAGAATCAAATATCTGTCTGGCTCCTGTCCCTTGTAATAGCGGCAGCCAACATTAATGTTGCATAAAGATCCGTAGTCTAGTGATTAGTTTAAATATTACTATCAAAAACACAGCTAATAGCAACCGTTAGCTTTGAATTGACAAGTGTTTGGAGATGTTCTCTCTACCGCGGCTCGAACGACACTGATTTTCCGCAAGATTTTTCTAAAGAATTTAGGGAGGGCATTTAGAGTGTCGAAATTCGAAATGCACGCTGTAGCACGGGACGGTTGGACGAAAAACAGGATACGAGAAGGACCGCTGGCAATCACATGTTTAGTTTTTCCTGTAGATTGGTACGCAGAGTCGATGGGTAACCGTTCGAAAACGTCGTCTGTCCTTCTTTTAGAAAGTTTCTTAAGGAAGGTATAGGACAATAGGGATGCTACGCTGACCTGACATTTTTACCCCTTGCTGGGTAAAAGGACGGATGACGTTTTCGAACAGTTACCCATCGACTCTGCGTACCAACCTGCAGGAAAAACTAAACATGTGTTTGCCACAAAGCTTACAGCGGTCCTTCTCGCATTCTGTTTTTCGTATAACCGTCCCGTCGTTCTCGTGCTACAGCGTGCACATTTCGAATTTCGACACTCTAAATGCCCTTCCTAAATTCTTTAGAAAAATCTTGCGGAAAATCAGTGTCGTTCGAGCCGCGATAGAGAGAACATCTCCAAACACTTGTCAATTCAAAACTAACGGTTGCTATTAGCTGTGTTTTTGATAGTAATATTTAAACTAATCACTAGACTACGGATCTTTATGCAACATTAATGTTGGCTGCCGCTATTACAAGGGACAGGAGCCAGACAGATATTTGATTCTCACTGTGATCATTTTAAGAAGTTGCAAATAATACTATGGTGTTTTGAAATTATTTTAATCTCTCTACTCTCTACTGTCTTAAAATGCACCTACTCTAGGGGTGCGCGGGTTCCCGCATATACGGGTTCGGGTCGAGCCGGAGAAAGTCGAGCGAGCTCGAGCGAGTACTCGAGACATCTGAATGTTCGAGTAGCTTGATCGCATCGAGTAGCTTGATCGCATCGGGTAGCTTGATCGCATCGGGTAGCTTGATCGCATCGGGTAGCTTGATCGCATCGGGTAGCTTGATTGCATCGGGTAGCTTGATCGCGTCGGATGCTTGATCGTTACGGATAGCCGGAGACATTCGGATTACATTATTACATAGATTAGCCAAACTCGGACGCGATCTTTTTATACTCGTGATTAAATTTGATTTCGGTTTCGGCTATGATTCTGATGATTTCGATGATTTTTTATAATGTTATACAAATCAACATTTTGAACAAATAATTACAAAAATTTGTATTATTATGTATTATTAAAGTATTATCTATTATTATTCTTTATTTGAACAATTTTTTAAATAAGTAATCTTTTATAATATTTTTAAATAAGTAATCTTTTATAATATTTTTAAATAAGTAATCTTTTATAATATTTTTAAATAAGTAATCTTTTATAATATTTTTAAATAAGTAATCTTTTATAATATTTTTAAATAAGTAATCTTTTATAATATTTTTAAATAAGTAATCTTTTATAATATTTTTACAAGAACGCTAACAGTCGAATGATTTTAATGGCTTTGTTCACGCGACAGAAACGTGCAATTTCCGCACGTCGTTTGTTTTAGCCTTTCCTTTGTTTTGACGGTTAAAACGACTTTGTTGCATTTCAGATTATTGAGATACAGCTAATGTCAGATACTAGGTGCTGTCCGGGGCTAGGGGAACTCCCCCTATATAAATATATATATATTACAGATATTTATTTATTTAAATAATCGTTTTGACAATAAATTCTTATTGAAACAATAATTCAAATAATGTAAAATAAACAAGTTTCTATACATTATAAAAATTTATTTATTTAAAAATTGTTTAAATAAATAATAATAAATAGCTATATAAATAATAAGTATACAAACGGATTTGTATACATTATATTTTGCAGCATAAACATTTATTTAAATAATTGTTTAAATAATAAATACGTATTTAAATAATGAGTATATAAATAAAATTGTAAATATTACAAAAGATTACTTATTTAAAAAATTGTTCAAATAAAGAATAATAATAGATAATAGTTTAATAATACATAATAATACAAATTTTTGTAATTATTTGTTCAAAATGTTGATTTGTATAACATTATAAAAAATCATCGAAATCATCAGAACCATAGCCGAAACCGAAATCCACAACCGAAATATATATATATATATATATATATATTGTATATTTCGTCTTATAAAACCGAGTACATAATTTAGGACCCCATTAGTGCGAATTACGAATCGTATGTTTAATCACGAGTATAAAAAGATCGCGTCCGAGTTTGGCTAATCTATGTAATAATGTAATCCGAATGTCTCCGGCTATCCGTGACGATCAAGCATCCGACGCGATCAAGCTACCCGATGCGATCAAGCTACCCGATGCGATCAAGCTACCCGATGCGATCAAGCTACCCGATGCGATCAAGCTACTCGATGCGATCAAGCTACTCGAACATTCAGATGTCTCGAGTACTCGCTCGAGCTCGCTCGACTTTCTCCGGCTCGACTCGACTGTCGGGTTCCCGTAAATTTCGGGAACCCGCGCACTCCTAACCTACTCATGTTTGCTGCAAATGCATGAAATCCGCAGTCTAGTGATTGCATTACCTGATTGTTGTGATTTGTGCAGCAGTACAAGGGATATGGCAATTATTATTAGTGCATAACTATGTGTTGACAAATGTGAACAGTGATTGTGAGTGTGGAAAAATTTCAAGGCATCTGTGTGAAATAAACATACGAATTATTTATCGATTCGAAAGTGAAAGTGAAATTCTGGATCGTCGACTTGACCGCGCATCCCTTAGGCCTTTTACCACCGGCTGTGCAGTTCGTCGACCTGGCCGTACGTCCCTTAGCTTTCGGTACTGTCGTATACCTGAAGACATCTGTGCAGTTCGTCACCGAGTGACCCAGTGACACACATTTCGAAGCAGCAAATGGATTTACGGCTGAATAAGTGAGGTTTTAATACAATCAGTTTCTGCTTTTTCCCTCGTTCGGGTAAAGTTGCCGTAAGTCGGGTAAAGAGATCCACCCATATGAATTGACAAGTAAAGTTCTTTCGACCGACAAAAACTGTAAAGGGTAATGTTGTTCAGAATCATGGTCTTGACAACATATCCAAGGCTCATCGAAATCGGAGAGGAGATAGTTCAGATAGTACATCGATCGATTTACAATTACAAGTTACTTCTCGCGTAAACTAAAGCCGGCCGACTAAAACTGTAAAGGGAAATGTTGTTCAGAATCATGGTCTTGACAACATATCCAAAGCTCATCCAAATCGGGGAAGATTCACATAATCTCGAGAAACTCTTGTTCGTTACGGCATCGCGGCGTTACACCGCGCTCGTCTCCCGGCGCGCCGGGCTGAATGTGCCATCGCGCGTCTAGGGCGCGCTCTGATTGGTCCGTGTTTTTCGTTAATAACTCCTAAACAAAGCCGCAGTTGACATTGGTGCAAAGGAAAATGTCTCTTAGAATGGTCTCAGGAACCTCCCATTTCAATTAAGTACACCACATTTGGGACACCCTGTATAAAAGGAGTAGTAGAGCAACTGCTAAACAACAAGGTATCGGCGGAACTCAACGTAACAATCAAAATGCAATACAAATTGCACGAAATGGTACGTTTAACAAAAGGTCGAAACACATAGGCGTAAGATACCATTTTGTGCAAGAAAAAATGAGAGAAAATGAGATTAAGGTAACATATTGTAAGTCTGCAGAGCAAACTGCAGATATATTTACGAAGCCGTTAGCGAGCAGCAAGTTTGTGTATCATAGAAATAATCTGTTGGTATAATTCGTTAGTAAACTGTAAGAGATGCGAGGTCTCAGTAAAAATTAAAATGGTTGTAAGAATGAAAGAGTATGATGTGAGTGAGTGAGATCGCAATTAAGAGAGGATGTTGGAAAAGGTAATTGCGGTTGTAAAAGTAAATGAGTGCGATGAAGTGAGATCGCGATTATGAGAGGATGTTGGAGATTGGTAATCGCGCTCTACCTTATCGACAGTGTGTATGTCGAGAGTAGCGTGGCGTGAGTGAAAGACAGCAGAATGGTGTGAGAGCTCAAAGCGAGTGCATGTGTGTCCAGTGGGGAAAGATTATTCTGAATGTATTCTTTTGTTACGTACAGCATTGTATAATACAGCAAGTACAAATTATACTACATTATTTAGAGGTATACACAGTGAGTTGATAGAACCTGTCCCTGGGAATAATAATAAAGCACTGGTAGTGGTCGTGCAAAACACTACGCATAAAAGTAAAGTTCAACAACCGAAATCTATAAAACGCATTTTTTAAATTATCGTTACAGGCCCAGATAAAAAAGTTGTCAAAACATCATTTTTTAATATTTTGTATAATTACTACCAATTGCAATCGTAATAAATTTTTGTTTACTTATTCTCTAGCGAACTAGCCGGTCTAACATCTTAAAAGAATTCAAGTCCTTTGGACCAATTTCTAAAAAGTTGTGCGATTTTTAAGGGTGTCCACTTATTATTGCCGCTGACTGTACATAGGTTAGTACTCTTTTATAACGAATGTCCAGCTGCATTGATTGATGTATTAAAAAATACCTCATTCCATTTAAAAAAGTCAAGATGACCTTGATATCTCTAAAAAAATTACATAAAAACAAAATTTTTTTAGCATCGTGTCAGCCCCATTGTACCATTCAACTTTGTCTTTACCATATTTTACGTATCTTTCGAAACAACAAAGATATTTGAGGTGCAAACGTTAGGTGACTCACTCTGTAGATTTAGGTCCATGTAAAGATTGTAAATTTTTGTAATTTCCAATAATAAAGCATAGTAATAATAAAAAATTATAATATTTATTATTCCTTGTGTCATTGTCCCTATCACAGTCCCTATGTCTTCACCAACTCCCCCTGCGGCGTATTAAAAAATAAAAAAATATAAATTTTCTTTTCCCTTATACGACGAGAATTTTTTTGCATAAAGACCCGTTAAGAGGGAAGAAGTAACATTCAATTTAGTTTCTATCTCTTGCAATCGGTGCAGACAATTTTTATGTTGCATAAAGTCTAGGAAGTCTAATACACACAAGCAGTCTAGGAATACTACAATAAATAAAATCTATAATTTAATTTTCCCGCCTTGAATGTGTACAAAATAAGTAAAAAGTAAGAGTTAGTGTGGCTGTGCTGCCCTCGTACAACGGCCCGATCGTTAAACCAGACACGATCGGCCCGGATTGTGGCAACGACATCATGTGCCAAGATCGTGTCCAGGGAACACTACGAGCCCTCACGCGCATTTGTGGCCTGGACAGAATCAAGGATTTTGGCTGTCTGGGTACGAAAATCCTTAAGGGAGTCGTCTCGTGCACGAGGACTGCGAGGGTCCGTGATTAGACTTCTGATTTCTCAATAATGCAAAGACGGGGTTTTTTAGTAGTCAAAATCGCTAGACGAAAGGTCAATCTAGGATGCGATCATCCTCAAAAGTCCTATTTTTACGTTTACGAGCAATGGTTTTGCATTATTCGACTGCATGTTGCCCGTCGCATATTGCCCATCAGAGGACACTGCGTCACGCCGCGCGCCGGCGCGCCGCGAGTGGGCCAAACCGATGAAATCTGTGTTAAAATCAAAGAACTTTTGATAGAAATGAGGTAGAGCGATGAAATTTTTTTTTAAATTAAAGCTGAAACTTTGCAGAATATGGGAAAAATGGGGAGATTATGAACGTTATTTAACCTTGAGAAATTTCGTTAAACATGTAGAATTTCAAGAAATCGATTTTGCAATATCCTGAGGCCGTAGACAAATTTTGAGACCAGATTTGAAATCAGCGTGAAAAAATCTACGGGAAATGAAGTACAGCATGTTCAAAAAAAATTTTTTCCGCGCGTAGTATTGGAAAAACCACAATTTTCTTAAAATTGTGCAAGTTTAACGAATTTTCCCAACGTTAAAAAACGTTCTTACCATAATCTCCCTATTTTCCCCATATTTTGCAAAGTTTCAGCTTTAATTTTTAAAAAATTTCATCGCTCTACCTCATTTCTATCGAAAGTTCTTTGATTTTGTCTCCGATTTGGACGAAAGGTCCCACTGTGCGGCGTTCTAGCCTCTTCGACGAACAACATGCAGCCGAATATTGCAAAACCATTGCTCGTAAACGTAAAAATAGGACTTTTGAGGATGATCGCATCCTAGATTGACCTTTCGTCTAGCGATTTTGACTACTAAAAAACCCCGTCTTTGCATTATTGAGAAATCAGAAGTCTAATCACGGACCCTCGCAGTCCTCGTGTACGAGACGACTCCCTTAAGGATTTTCGTAATTTCCAGTGTCGAAAATTTTCAATTTTGCGCCGCCTTAGAAAAGATTTTACTGTATTTAAGTTGGTGTGTATTCACATAAATTAAATGGAAATTATTTCATACTTTCTAATTTTTTCGAAGTCGGTTTAATTTCTTTTTATAAAATTTCTAATCAGTCCTTTTCACAGCCGCACAGGAACTACAATCGACGAGATATCTCGTTTCCGCGATGTCGAAGAAACGATGCTGTGGATAGATAATAGCACGTTATATCAGTAACAGAGAGTATATGAGAGTGCTCACGCCCGGGTTTTGGCCGTGCCGCTTTTGTCTCCACATCATGTTTAGCCTGGAACAGCTCCTACATCATCTTTAGCATGGAACAGAACCTACATCATCTTTAGCAAGAAACAGAACCCACTTTACTGTTAGCACATCTGACGACATCTGTGTCGCTCGAATATTTCTCTTACGCCCTCTAGGATATATTCTGACTGGAGTGAGAAACAGGAGGCCAACAGAGGCCACCACAGAAGACACTGTGTGGGGATCGTGGATTCCCCCTCCCCTGTTTCGGTCGAGTGGGGGTTAGGCGACGCGGTGAGCGCGCCTAGCCGTCCGCCATGATGGTTCTCTCTCGTTTGGACCGCCGAGGCACGACGACGTAGACGTCACGCTCATCGAGTTGTTTTCTATTCCTGGCCTTTCGAACCAACGGTGATATATCCTTCCGGACCTCCGCGAGTAGGCGCGGTGTGCCTTTATTCTTCAGTAGCCACAAAACCTACAACAGTATCGTGTTAGCAACGCGCCCGCGCGCTACACTCACCAGCGTACCTTTACTATATCCGTGTGCGCTGCTTGTGCGCTTATGCCAGCCACAATCTATTTTTAGCACTTGCCATGTTGCCATGTTGTATTGCTTTACGGCGGAAGCGGAACTGAAATTCGTCGAGCCGTCGAGCGTATGAATCGCAATCTGGAGCTAGCACTCGAGTCCCCGTGCAGCGGGGATTTTTTTTTAATTTTTATTTTTCGTTACTTTTTTAATTACATTTTTTAACCTTCCAAAAAATTAAAAATATAAAACGATGTTCAAAATATGTATTCATTTTAAATAGAAACGTTTTGTTACTGTCATAATTGCATTAATAAAAATTGGTATATGAGAACAGATTGATGGTATTTATTTGCACTAATTGGAGAATACGAAAATGCAGGAAGTATTTTTTAGTTTATGAAACAATTTGTAGATTTATTAGTTGTCAAACAAATAATAAAATAAATTGTATAATATATATAAATTGATTTTATACTAGCATACACAAGTTTATTTATTAAAAAATACAGTCATAACTATTGTAACACCCTGGTTTCGTCGTCACGTTCGGAGACTTCCTCTTCGTCCTTATAGCTCGCCGATCCAGGGTTCGATGTTGAACGAGAGGAGAATGTCGATGGGGAACTGGACGTGATACGCGGGTTTCGAAATAACGACACAGGCAATTTCACTGACAATGCTCGCTACCGGCGCGTTCGCGATCGCGGCTTCGCGCGAATGTTTACTCGGTGACTGCGACTTTCGGCTACGATTACGCGTATTTTCTCGGGCGCGCACGTCGCGGGTTTCAGGTACGGAACGCGTTACTTTCTCGGACGCGACGCGAATATATTTTCTAGACAGGTAAACGGGAAAATCAGGACGGTAGGGAACTTCCCTGCCCGAGTCGGGTTAATCGGATTTGCGACGTGGCGGTTCGCCGTACGCCATGATCCTCTCGGGCGGTTCTACGGCGGCGAGTGACGGTTCGTTGTGCTCGCCGTTCGTTCTTGTCGGCGGTACGCCTTAACAAGCTCGCTGGTGGTACACCTTGGCGAATAGAGTGACGGTACGTCGTGCTCTGGCTATGCTACGGGAAAAGGACATTGTCGGGAAGGGAGGAGGGCTCCCTGCCTGAGTCGGGTCGGTCGGATTTCAACGTGGTGGTTCACCGTGCGTTTACGTCCTCTCAGGCGGTTCTACGGCGACGAGTGATGGTTCATCGTGCTCGTCGGTCGTTCTCGTGGACGGTACGTCTTGACGAGGAGGCTGGTGGTGCACCTTGGCCCTTCAGGGCGGCGGTACGCCTTACCCTGCTTCGGTGGAACGTTGTTCGTCACCGGTGAAATGTCGCCATGGAACAGGAATATTCGCGGACAAGATGGCGGTACGCCGTATGCGTGTGGTGGAACGTAGTTCGTCACCGGAAATGCTACTTACAGGAATGACAATGGGAACGATCCGTTCTGAGCCTCGTCTCAGTCAAGAAAAAAAAACCCTCCCGCGGTTGTGTAGCTGCTTTTATAACCGTCCGTTCGGTGATGCGGGTGTCGGTGCGGTACTGAACTTCGCGAATGTTCCCGAACGATCTCACGCGCGTGGGCAAAACGGTCGACTCGTCCCCATCGGTATCGGTTTCGTGGCGCGGTGGTCGCGCGGCGCGGGGCGTGCATCGGTGGTGCGCGGCGGTTCTGTTCGGTCTAGTTCGGCCCGGTTCGGTTTGCCTCGGCGCGCCTTGATACTTGGTTCCGTTAGTAACAGGCCTGCCCGGTGCAGGTCTGTTACACCCCCCTCCTCCTTCGGGAAAAAAGACGAGCGCGCGGCAGCGAGACTTTTTTTTATTAAAACAAATACTGAACTGGTAATTACAAAATAATAAGCGTTTCTTTGGTATACATGTTTCGCAGGTACCCGTTTGTAATAACATCCTTATTGCCTAGGTTACGGTCAACGTACAAAAATATTTCCTGTATTTTCTACCTACTACTAACGTCTACCTTCCTATATTAGCTACAATGTACCCATACCATAATATTGCTCCGGGTGCCGGGAACGGGGAAAAACCAAAAAAAAAAGGACGATTCCGCGTACAACACGATTTGAACGCGGGGTAAACGTCCCCGCTCCGTGCAAAACAAAACTTAGTAAACTTTACTGGCCCGGTGGGAAATAAAAAAAAGCCCGGTATGAACCCTTGTCCCGGCGTGTGACCCTAAATTTCCAACTTAACTCTATCCGTCAGTGAAAACAGATTTTATCCTACAGTACTTAACCTATCGCCTCCCGGTACGGGGTTTAGGGTCGCGGTGCGCGTTGCCCTCTACGATGGTGGCGCTTCCCGGTACGGGTTTGCAAGGCCGCGGTACGCGGTGCCTTACTCTGGCCAGGTGCATCCCGGTACGGGTTTCGGGGCCGCGGTCCGCGTTACCTCCCTGTGTATTCGCCTGTCCCGGTACGGGGTTAAGGTCGCGGTGCGCGTTACCTCTTACCTCTCCTTCTTACTGGCCGGTGCTGGTGCTCGCCGTTGGCATCTTCGTAGCCGTCCCGTCCGGTCGAAATGCAGCTTCCATCGTTCCTCCCCCAATTCTGCCAAGAACTGCTTGGTGGCAATAAGTGCTACTGGCACCTCTACCCGGCGTCCTGTGGGCAGTTGGAACCACCGCATTTCGCCGTTCCGATGGCGGCCTTCGTAGCGTATGGGCGGTAGGGCCCTCGGTGCCCGTTGCCAGGGTGTCACCGGGTGGCCACTGTTCCCTGGCCTCTCCTCCGTCGTCACTTCCGGGAAGACGGCTCCGGCTGGCGGCTGGTAGTGCCGGCTCCTTCTCGTGTCCCTCCGGGATGATGCGGCGGTGGCCTCCAGTGGTGTTGGGGGTGGCAACGCTGTATTCCGTCGCCACTCCGAGACGGGCCATTTCCCCGCATTCGGTCGGTATGCCTGGCGTGGGTGGCGGAGCGGTGGCGTTCTTGGCGCGATGGAGAGGCGCTCCAGCTCGCGCCAGATCGGTACTGGGAGGTCCAGTGGGCCCGGTGGCAGCTTTCTCGGGTCCGGTCGTGTGCGGATTGTTGCGGGTCTATCGCTGCGTGCTCCGAACAACGAGCCCTCTCGTGTCGGTGGCGGTGCCTCGGTCGGGAGTGCTGGTGGTGTCGGCGGCGGTGCCATCGCAGCGGCTGTGCCGGCCGGCGTGACGTCTGACCAATGCGACATCGGTGGCGGGGCGGAGGTGCGGCTCTTCTTGCTCGGTCTTGCTCGTGGCCTCTTCTCCTTCGGGGCTTCCACCGGTGGCCACCATGACGTCGTGTTTGGTGGCGCCGGCAAGGTGAGGCAGGGTTCGTGTCCTGCCAGGACCCGGTGCTCCTCTATGGTTAGGGTCCTGCTTGACCCAGCGGACGTGTCGCTCGCATCCGAGTCCGTCCGTGGCCGGATCTGTCCCTTCGTCGCCGTCGGCCACCAGGTGACTGGTCGTACCACCCTGACGTTGTCTACGTCCATCGGTTGGCTGTCGCTCGGCGCGCCGGTGAACCCGACCGTTGCCGTGCCTCCGCTCTTCCGCGGTCGGCCTGACGTTGTGACCGGTTTTGGCCGGGTGGCCTTCCTAGTCGCCCCCGCCTCCAGGGATGTCGCCTCTTCGTTAGGGGCCGGTGTGGCCGGTGTGGCCGGTGTGGCCACAATCACCGTCTCTGTCGGCGTCGTGACCACGACCGGCAGCGTCGGGGTCACGTCCGGCATTTCTGGTTCCTTCGGGGCCAACGCTGTGGGTGCTGGTTGTGCTGGCGGTATCTCGTCCGTTGTGTGGGCCGTGTCCGTCGGTGGTTGGGCCGCGGCCGGCGGCGTCGGGGTTGCGGTTGGTGACCCCTGGGCGGTGTCCAGCGGGGCTGTGTTTTCGGCCAGCGTCGTCGGTGGTGGAGCTAGGTGCTCCGGGGTGGCTGGCGTCCGCGGGCGGTTGTCGTCGTCCCCCATGACGGCGTACAGCGCGTGCAGCTCCGCATAAAAATCATCGTCCATGATTTTTGGCTGCTGTGTCCTTTCTCGTGCTACCCTAGGGCAAAAATCAATACTCCCAATTACTTTCCTCGGTCGCCCCCGTCTGCGTGTGGTCGGGGTGGCCGTGGTGCCATCCGTCAGCGCCCGGTTTTGCTCCGTGGCGGCGGGAGGCCCTGGGCTATCACCGGCTCCCCCTTCGTGACCGTCTGGGTCCCGATCGGGCCCAGTTTCGGGCTTGAGGTCCTGCACATGGATGTGCCGGACCCAGCGCCGACTTGTGTCGTGTAGGTCAACGATTACCGGTGACACGATTCGGCCGACCGTATACGGGCCGCTGTATTTCGGCGACAGTTTGGCTGCAATGCCCGCTCCCTTATCGGACAAAGTGTGTTCCTTTTTCCACACCGTGTCTCCTACCGCCGGTCGCCAGTTCCTTCGGCGTAGGTTATAATAATGTTCCTGTCGGCCGAATGCTTGTGCCAGATGTAGCCTTGCTAGTTCCTGTGCGTCTCGGAGGTTTTTCCAGCGTTGTTGCGGCGGTGGTGATTCGTCTTGTGTCGGTTGGCCTGGGATCCGCAGTTCCCGTCCCTGGTTCAGGTACGCTGGGCTGTAGCCGGTGGCCTCGTGTCGGGCGGTGTTGATTGCGAACCTGGCCTCGTCCAGCTTCTCATCCCACCGGTTGTGGTAGTTTCCGGTGTACTGTGCCAACATCGTTTTTACTACTTTGTTCGCCCTCTCGACTGGGTTACAGTGAGGGGCGTATGGCGGTGTCCTTCGGTGTTCGGTGCCCGCTGCCCGCAGGAGTGCTGTGAACGGTTCGCCTATGAACTGTCGGCCGTTGTCCGAGATGATTACCTTCGGTGCGCCGTGACGTAACATGACGTCCTTCTGCACGGCGGCGGCGACCGCGGTACTGGTGGCTTTCCGGAGCGCCGTGAGTTCCACCCACTTCGTGAATCTGTCCAGTGCGACCAGTAGCCAAATGTGGCCTTGGCGGGACCTGGGCAGCGGTCCGACCAGGTCGACTGATACCGTGTGCCACGGTTGTGTTCCGGGATTCGCGTGTAGGCGTCCTGGCGGCGGCTTCGGCGGAGTCTTATATCGCTGGCAATTGTTGCAGTTTCGCACGTAGCGTGCGACTTCTCTGAACATTCCCGGCCAGTAAAAGTGTTTGGCGACCCTTACGATTGTTTTGGCCAACCCCAGGTGTCCCGCGGTCGGGTCGTCGTGGAACTTCTTGAGGATTTCCCCCCGGTCTCCTGTCGGTACGCACAGTTTCCATGCGTCGCCGGGTTCCGGCTCGTTGTAGTCCAACTGGTGCAGTATTCGGCGGTAGAGTTTCCCCTCTCGGATCTGGAATTCTGGTACGGCGGCGGGGTTCCTCTTTACCTCTTCGACCTTCTTCGTGTACCACGTGTCCCTCCGTGGCTTCGGTCCGAGCAGGCTAACGCCAGGTGCGTGCTCGATTCTGGACAGGGCGTCGGCCACGTGGTTCAGTTTCCCCGGGCGGTATTTGACGTCGAAGTCGTACTGCTGTAATTCGAGGGCCCACCTCGCTAGTCGTCCCGTCGGGTTATCAATCTGTTGCATCCACCGAAGTGCCTGGTGGTCGGTGACGACGGTGAAGTGGTATCCTTCGAGGTACGGCTTCATCTTGCGGATGCCCCAGACTACCGCGAGGCACTCTTTTTCAGTGGCGCTGTAATTGCGTTCTGGCTTGTTCATCGTGTGACTGGCGTACGCGATGACCCGTTCTTCAGTGTCGTCGCCCTGCGTGAGTACGGCGCCCAGGCCGTGGTCGCTGGCGTCCGTTTGCAGTGTGAACGGTCGCGTGAAGTCTGGGCATGCGAGCACTGGTGCTGTGACCAGCTTTTTCTTCATCGCTTGGAACGCTCTTTCCTCCACTTCGGTCCATCTCCATTTCGCGTTCTTCCGGGTGAGCTGTGAAATCGGCTCCATGATTTCCGCGAAATTCGGCACGAACCGCCGGTACCAGGACGCCATTCCGTGAAAGCGTCGTACTTCGCGAATCGTCTTCGGCGCTGGGAATTGTGCGATGGCACTTGTCTTCTCCGGATCGGTACGAATCCCTTGTTGGTCCACGATGTGTCCGAGGTACCTCAGGCTGCTGACGCAAAACCGGCATTTCTCCGGGTTCAGTCTCAGCCCGGCAGCGCGGAGCCGACGGAACACTTCTCGTAAATGCTCCCGGTGTTCTTCGAGGGTGGCACTGACGATAATGATGTCGTCCAGGTAGGCGAACGCGTACGGTTCCAACTCGGGTCCGATGATGCTGTCGAGTAATCGTTGGAACGTCGCGGGAGCGGAATGCAGTCCGAACGGCATGACCCTGAACTGGAACAGTCCCTTCCCGGGCACTGTGAAGGCCGTGAGTGGGCGGCTCGTGACTTCCAGTGGCACCTGCCAGTAGCCGCTCTTCAGGTCTAATGTGGTCAGGAACTTTGCTCCTCGGAGTTTATCGAGGGTGGCCTGTATGTGCGGTAGCGGGTAGGCGTCCTTTTCGGTTCTCCCGTTGAGGCGGCGGAAGTCCACACAGAACCGTGGTTTTCCGTCCTTCTTCTTTACTACGACTACCGGTGAGCTCCAGGGACTACGGGAGGGTTCGATGACCCCCTCCGCTAGCATCTTCTCGACCTCCTCGTTAATGACCGCTTGCATCGCCGGGTTCCGGGGTTGATACCGCTGTTTGAGCGGTGTCTCGTCTAGTAGTTTAATCCGGTGTTCGGTCATGGTGGTGCGGCCCGGGACATCGTTGAACAGTTTCATTTCGGTGCCCAGGAACCTTTCGAACTCGCTTCTGTCCGCTTCCCTGGGAACACGGAGGCCCATTTCCTGGCAGGGTTCGGCTCTGCAGTCGGCGGGCCACGAGGCAACGTTTGTCGGTGGCTTCAGTTCCAGCTGGAGTGCTGCGATTGCCTGGATGCCCAATAACACCGGAGGGCCCATGTTCGGCAGCACCGTAAAGTCTTGTAACCACTCGTATCCTTTGGTACAGAACGGCAGTTGAATAACACCTGTGGGTTGCATTTCGGACCCGTCGGCCAAGCTGATGTCGTTGGCCGGTGTCGTGGGTCGACGGCCTTGTTGCATGGCCCAGCCTAACACCTCGGCGTTGATGCAAGAAATCTGGGACCCGGTGTCGAGCAGAGCGTCGATCTCCCGACCGCAGATCAGTATGGGTAGTAGTGGGCGCGGCGTGTATTTTATTGCGGGGGCCGGTATTCGCCCATCGGTTGTGGGCCCCGCATTCCGTTTCCCGGCGGGTGACACTCGCGGGTGAGCACGCCGTCGCGTCCGCAGCGCGAGCAGAATTTCTGGTACTTGTTCCGGCACTCGAATCGTACGTGTCCACGCTGTTTACAGCGCCAGCAGTGCGTGACCGGGCTGTAATCGCCGAGGTTCTCCGAGTTTGTCGGGGTCTGATGCATCAGGGGCCTTGGGTTCATGGTCGCGGTCGGCCGATTCGTATTCCGTGTGCCTGGGGTCTCTGGTGTTGCTCCGGCTGGCCCGAGTGTCGCGGTGGCTACGGGGTTGGTCCCGGTACGCTCCATCTTAGTTTTTCGTTCGATCGCCATCTCGATCCGTTGCACCTGTCGTAATAAATCGTCTAGGTCGGTGAGACTATCGCTGCTGATCAGCATTGCGTAATCCGGCAGCATATTTTCGTATGCTGTTTCCAGGTGTTCGTCTTTCGGAATCTGGGCTCGCCGCAGTTTCGTTAACAGTGCATTCAGGAACAGATGGAACGGCTCCCCGGGGCGTTGTGTTCGGGCCCGTGCCTCGCGTTCCTTTTGCAATCGGGTCTGCAGCGGCGTGAAAAAGGCCAGAAACTTTTCACTGAACACTGCCCATGACGCGATCTGGTCCTCGTTGTTCCGGTACCAGTCTTGGGCGTCTCCTCTCAAGAGTTCGGGTATGCCCAGCAGCAAGTCCCGGTCCGATAGGCGAAACGTCCTTCGTAGTTCGCTCACGCGTTCCAGGAACGCGTACGGATCCTTTCCGTCGGTCGTGCATCCAGATTTACGCATCTGGATCGCCCCGAAACTTTCCTCCTCGGCCGTGTCCACATCGTGGGCTCTGTCCTTCCGCGACGTGCCCGGCGTGGGATCGTTCTTCTCGGTCGCCATATCGAACAATTGTTCAGTCTGTGCACGTATGATCTCGTCCCAGCTTCGTTGAAGGCCACTCTGCCTGTCCGGGATCGGTAAATTTCGCCTCTGTAGCTCAGCGGTGACCCGTCGTTTAGTCGGCCGTAACGAAAATTTCCGCATGCCCGCCGTATTTTCCGACTCGGCACGTCGACATCGCGTAGTGTCTCACTTTCCCGGGAGATGTCGCGCGCGGTACTCTCTGGCGGCCGTTCCGCGGTCTGTTCTCGATCTGGTGTCACGAGATGTCGCACTTTTCACTTTTCACTGTTACCGGGCAGCGGCCGGTTAACCTCACTTTGTCCCGTTTGCCACGTGTTCGTTATTCTCACTATGTCCGATTTACACGTCGAGTCCCTGTTCGGGCGCCATGTAACACCCTGGTTTCGTCGTCACGTTCGGAGACTTCCTCTTCGTCCTTATAGCTCGCCGATCCAGGGTTCGATGTTGAACGAGAGGAGAATGTCGATGGGGAACTGGACGTGATACGCGGGTTTCGAAATAACGACACAGGCAATTTCACTGACAATGCTCGCTACCGGCGCGTTCGCGATCGCGGCTTCGCGCGAATGTTTACTCGGTGACTGCGACTTTCGGCTACGATTACGCGTATTTTCTCGGGCGCGCACGTCGCGGGTTTCAGGTACGGAACGCGTTACTTTCTCGGACGCGACGCGAATATATTTTCTAGACAGGTAAACGGGAAAATCAGGACGGTAGGGAACTTCCCTGCCCGAGTCGGGTTAATCGGATTTGCGACGTGGCGGTTCGCCGTACGCCATGATCCTCTCGGGCGGTTCTACGGCGGCGAGTGACGGTTCGTTGTGCTCGCCGTTCGTTCTTGTCGGCGGTACGCCTTAACAAGCTCGCTGGTGGTACACCTTGGCGAATAGAGTGACGGTACGTCGTGCTCTGGCTATGCTACGGGAAAAGGACATTGTCGGGAAGGGAGGAGGGCTCCCTGCCTGAGTCGGGTCGGTCGGATTTCAACGTGGTGGTTCACCGTGCGTTTACGTCCTCTCAGGCGGTTCTACGGCGACGAGTGATGGTTCATCGTGCTCGTCGGTCGTTCTCGTGGACGGTACGTCTTGACGAGGAGGCTGGTGGTGCACCTTGGCCCTTCAGGGCGGCGGTACGCCTTACCCTGCTTCGGTGGAACGTTGTTCGTCACCGGTGAAATGTCGCCATGGAACAGGAATATTCGCGGACAAGATGGCGGTACGCCGTATGCGTGTGGTGGAACGTAGTTCGTCACCGGAAATGCTACTTACAGGAATGACAATGGGAACGATCCGTTCTGAGCCTCGTCTCAGTCAAGAAAAAAAAACCCTCCCGCGGTTGTGTAGCTGCTTTTATAACCGTCCGTTCGGTGATGCGGGTGTCGGTGCGGTACTGAACTTCGCGAATGTTCCCGAACGATCTCACGCGCGTGGGCAAAACGGTCGACTCGTCCCCATCGGTATCGGTTTCGTGGCGCGGTGGTCGCGCGGCGCGGGGCGTGCATCGGTGGTGCGCGGCGGTTCTGTTCGGTCTAGTTCGGCCCGGTTCGGTTTGCCTCGGCGCGCCTTGATACTTGGTTCCGTTAGTAACAGGCCTGCCCGGTGCAGGTCTGTTACACTATAATTATAATAGAATTTCATAAAATGTATATTGAGGTTATTGCAAACTCATCTTTTTTCGCAATGATGCTCTAATTTCATTGCTTCTCTCGAATGTCCATTTCCTTCCGAGACAGTGGCGTTTCTAGGTGTAAATAAAAAATGTTGATATAAAATGTATCATAATTAAACTACAATTATTCTAATAACGTGGAATGTAGTACATATTAAGTTTTAGTTACCCGGATTTTCTTCTTCGACGTTAAGCACTCTTTACTCCTTCTCGTAATTTACGTATATGCAACATTAGGGTGGACCTTATTTTTCGACCATGAAATTTTTTTGGTCCCGTAAACCAGAATTGTGACAAATGTTGAGAAAATGGTCTGGAAAAATTTTGGGGCCGTTTGAATAATGGGAAAATGAGTTTTTAATGGAAAATGGGAATTTTTTAAATCTTGACATAAATAGACGTTATGATATATCGTTGAATTTGTCTTTTTTCTCTTTAAGAATCCATATATAGCATAAACAGTTGTTGATAGAAAAAACATCCGTGACCTTGAAAACTTTAAATAATGACTTTGAAAAATTTTTTTTCCTTTGATACTATATCCACCTCCTTATATACTACAACTTTTGTTTGAAGAGTTTTTTCATATATACATAACTGGCAGAGATATTACATATAAATAAATTCATTAATACGCTCCAATCTACAAAAGAACAAGAAAGCGAGCTAATAAAAACGTGGTAAGAATAGTTCTAATATCGGAAAAAGAAGTTATTATGAATAATAAGTAGTCTGACTGAAACATGGACTGAAGGTGGTCAATGATACCGCTGAACGGGGCGTTAAACTAATGGAGGATCATAATAAAATTTTATCTAGAAACAAAGAGGAGAAATAATATATGTATACTATACAAACTGTGATGGAAAGCAGTATCCTGACGCCACAAAGCAGAATTTGTCAAAGGATTTGTAAATATTTTTTAATATAGCGAGAAACACCTGATCAATCCCTACATGATTAATTGCATTTTTAAGAGGCATTGAAGACAGCTTATTAACTGAGAGTTATTAAATTTTTCATTTTCCTCAGAGTCAGTAAGTTCTTTATTTTTCTCGGAGTCATTAAGTTTTCCATTTTTCTTGGAGTTATTAAATTTTTCATTTTCTTCAGTGTCGTCAAGTTTTTTCATAGAGTCATTGAAGTTTCCATTTTTCTTGGAGTCATTCAATTTTTCATTTTCTTCAGAGTCATTAAGTTCTTTATTTTTCTCGGAGTCATTAAGTTTTTCATTTTTCTTGGAGTCATTGAAAAGTCCCTCTTTGTCGTTTACGCGCTGTCGTTAAAAAAGTTCTGGTATGTTGCTAGTCTAAAAATATGATCAATGCTATTTTTCAGTTTCTCTAAAAAATCTGCATTTGTCTAATTTTTGCGTGTTTTTCAGTTTGTGTAATTAACATTTTGAACCAAAAAATCGGGAAAAAATCTCAAATATCAATTTCAATTAAATGCAGTTATATGATTAAATTAATGCAAGTAAATAGGAAAAATTGACCGAAAATTGAATGGCGCAACGGCTGTTTTAATAATTTGAAGGACTACCTCGTCCGGCTAGAACCTTCATTCCAAATTGTAATATTCCAATATTTCAGTATCATTTTAAATATTTCAAGTACTATTTAAAACTATTAATGAGTTTTAACAACAAAATATTTTAAATGAAAAACTAAATTTTGACAAATAAAATACGATTATAGCAAGCTTGCTATAAATGTCGAAAACTCGAGTCTGGCCAGAGACATTATTTTCAGGAAACACTATTCTATGATGACGAACGGAAAAAAGGGAAGTGAAGCTCGAGGGCTTCGGTTGCCGCGGAGTGGAGTGAAACATTGTAACATGATACGGGTCGGGTCGGGTATATCGATGTAAAATAACACAATATTTTTTAAGAATTATTATTTTATATTAAAACGTTTGTAGCTTATTGCAACGTTGACCGATTTTGACGAAATTTTCAGAATATGTTTAATTGACACATATCTATAAAACGTATTTTTTAAATTTTCAATGTAGGCCCATATAAAGATGTTGTAAAATGCAACTTTTAGTAAGTAAGTAAATACGTATTTATTTATTTATTTCAGCCTCGTGGCCCAGAAATTGGACTTGGATTATAATTCTCGAAGCCATTCATCCCTCTATTTATCCATTCATCCGTTCCTCCACCCATCCATCCATATCGCATGCCACATCAAATACCTTATTGTCTATGTTGATCTATCCCAATCCCAATGTCTCCCCGCTAATCCCGCCTCTCTCTTGATTATCTCTTGTGATTAATTCTTTCCTTTTTTCTCTATACTCCTAACCCATTCTACAATTTCTCCCACTCTTTTCTCCTGTACTATCTTTTCTATACTTATGTTAATTTTTTCTACCCCTTCACAGTCTTCTGCCAGGTATTTTAGTTTCCCCAAGTGTCTCTCATTTTTTCTACAATTCCGATCAGTTGCTATTTTTGAAAAAATTATTTTCACATCCTGTACTAAACTAATTGTTCTAGCTTCCCAAAAAGTTCAAATCGTATAGTACAATATTAAAGAAGTTATCATTTTTAGAGCGTCCGAAAATTTTTGCGAGTCACAGTATGTACATATATCGCACAGAACACAATTCTTCTTTCTATTAAATCGCATTTCTTAGGTCAAACAATTGCATTTTGTAATGTATAATAACATGTAATAATAATGTAAAATGTAATAACGTTAAAAATTACTTAATATACACCCGCGGTAAAATCAGTAAGTATAACTTTCGTCCTCACAGCAGAAACGTCGAAAAAATTTTGACAATGATGTCCCACAATAAAAAAAATCTGAAAAAACTTGACGACACTGCCTGCTGTAGTACTTTATCAAGGAACCAAACAGTAGAATAGCATGTTTTCATATTTTCTAGAAATCTGCATTTTTCCGATTTTTGGGGGTTTTTCATTGTTTACGACTACAGTTTGCAACCAAAAAATCTGAAAAAATTCTATAAAATGCGTCTTAGGATCCAAAATATGTAACATTTTTTTTAGAATTTTAGAACGTATTTGAGACCGGAAAATTGCGCTCGACTGTGCAACAGGCCTAACGGTTCTGGAGAACCGATTACACTGTCCAACACCAAATTTGTTTTCAATATACTGTTGGGTCCTTCTTATAGAGTTTTTTGCGCTGATTCCGAATCTGTCCTTAATTTTTCTCCTATACGCACAGTTTTTGAAAAACATGGCTTTGAAAAAAGAACATATTTTTCAACTTTAAACAAATATTGTGGTTATTATAAAAGATATTGAATTGTTCTTTACAGCAAAAGATTCTGTAGACTTTCCCGAATACAGTGATATCCATATTAATACATTATGATTGTTTAAACATGTTTAAACAATGATTAAAGACGGAGAGACACTACTTTTGCACCAATTTTTGAGGATATTTTTCAATTTATCTCAAAAAATTAGGGTCCAGCGGAAAATCGAACTATACCACGCGATAGAGCAGACTTTTATCTTGAGAAACCACCCTTTCAAGTTTGTAACGTCGACGTTTTTTCGAACAAGAAAACAAAATAACTTCGCCCGACATGAGCCACCAGTGGCGCGGCGAGGTGGCCTTCGTCGTCAATTTTCAATTGTTACTTTCAACAATTGCGTCCGTTGCCGGTTGCGGCCCGCGCGTATTCTTATGTTTTCACTTTTGGCCCACTGCAGTCCGCGGGGGTTGCTCATCTCACTGGTTTAAATAAATAAATTTATATATTTTTCTATTTGTGAATTATATTATTCTAATAATTTATTGTGAAAATAATTGTTTAAATAAATAAAAACAAATAACAAATTTGTATAGATTATAAAAATCTATTTATTTTAACAATAAATTATTGAAATAACAATTCAAATAATGAATATGGAAACAAATTATAAAAATTTATTTATTTAAATTATTTTAACAATAAATTATTATTGAGAAATAACAATTCAAATAATTAATATAGAAACAAATTATAAAAATTTATTTATTTAAACAATTATTTTAACTATAAATTATTATTGAAATAACAATTCAAATAATTACTATTGTTACGTCCGGAAGGTTACTTGCGTAAATTTATCGGCTCGCGACTCGCGACCTACGCTAGACGCACAAATATGACGCAACCTTTGTCCACGCGGCACGTACGTCCGACGTCTGACGGGACCACGACCTTCGCGAACACAATCTACTGGCTAGCACTTACTACTGACAATGAGATGGCGACGAAGGGAATAATGCAGCCGGTCGGAATTACGGGATTTCTGAGTAGAAAACGTCAGCGGCGCTCGGGCAGTAGAACGGGTGGTCCGTGGGTACGGCAGACCTCCTTCAGCTGCCTTGCTCTCGCTGCCGGTTGGCGGCTGTACCGGAATCTGGCTGGGTCGTCACGGGAACGACGATCTTCACCCGTCCCCGGAAGATGACGTCGCTGATGATCCTGGGTTCACGTGTGATACCCAGGAGCTGTTGCCCACCGTTTTCACTCGCGTAGATGCGTGCGAGTTTCCGCAACTGATATCGGCGACCGGCGCGGCGCGGCATGCGATACTCGTATAATTAGTAAACGAGAGTCGATAGAGGCTTCTGCGTTTCCCGATGAATCCGGAGGAACGCACCGAGCAATATTACGCTCAGACGTGCAAAGCGGAAACGCAAAAGCAGACGAAATATATGCAAAAGAGTATATCGCAAGCGCGCGGTGTAGGGGCAGGAATTGATCGAGACTCTCACTGATTGATGTGATAACTAGGCGTATATTATAACGTTCAACGTTACAACGATACAACGTTCGAAACTAAATTATAATTAAGACAAAAACCGGAACTACAAACGCGCGCGAGAACGATGAGACCGCACGAGGGCGGATGGACGCAAGAGGCGGGAGTACTGTTCGTTGCGAAGTCGGAACTGGAACTGTCGCTGCTTGGCTCTCCTCGGACCACTACGACATGTCGATTTCATCGTTGTTATTAAAAAAAGAGAAACGTTAGCAGCTACGCGGAATTGATTATAATATCGGGACTACGAGCTACGGTGAATACGGTGTATGGTTACGGGATGCTTATGGTTGATTATGAGAACGAGATTGCAAAAATATAGCGTGGCGTGATTACCGAGAATTATGGCGGGAGTGAAATATAATATGAAAGGATACGGAGAACTATGGCGGACGTGAGGTTCGAAGTGTGAGAACTTATATCTAGGTGAATATTATATGTTTAATTCTTACTAACTATACTTATGATTATGGCCACACGTCGGCAGACGTGACAACTATAGAAACAAATTATAAAAATTTATTTATTTAAACAATTATTTTAAATTATTGAAATGGTATTTCAAACAATAAATATAGAAACAAATTATAAAAATTTATTTATTTATAAATTGTTTAAATAATAAATATTAGGTCGAACACAATATAGAATACAGAATGACAGAGAACCGAAATCCGGAACCGAAATCCTGAACCGAAATACATAATATCGGTTCTCCAAAATCGTAACCGTAACCGATATAAGCCAGAACTGCCAGCCAGTACCGATATTCTCGTAACAGTTATAAGTGTTATAACATAACATCATTTCGGTTCTTAATAACTATTTCAATCAGAACCGAAAAATAACAGTTTAAACAGTTATTTTCATAACCGTTCCAATCCCTGTCTGTAGCGTAGATTTACCACTATTTTAATATACTATACGCTTTGAACTTTTTTTGGAAACTAGAGCAATTAGTTTACTGCAGGATGTGAAAAGAAGTTTTTTAAAAAATTGCAATTGATCAGAATTGTAGAAAAAATACTAAAAGTTGCGTTTTACAACTTTTTAATGTGGATCTATCTACAGGGTGATTCACGCAATTGTTACAAGTCATAACTCCGTTATTATTGCATTTACAAAAAAATGCCAAAGGAGGAAGATAAATGGTTCGAAGAGAACTAAATCTGTAGGCCTTTCGATTTTTTTTAGATGCAGCAGTGCATGTGCAATTAACAATTGCATAATTTCTTTAAATAGAAATGCATATTGTTTTTTACACAGATCGATTCTTCTGTTCATTCTACGTAAAAAATGATTAGGGTACACATGGCAAAAAATTATTAGATCTCGAGATATTTTCAAAAAATGTCTTTATTTGAAGAAGATGCTCAAACGTTTCTCCATTACATTCTAAACATTTCTTATAACGTTTTTTTATTGTTTGCATAACTGCGTTTACACATCAATACGTTGGCCAGCCCGTTCACCTGATTTAAGTCCCCTTGACTTTTTCTGTGGGGTTATTTGAAAGATAGAATGTATTCAAACGCCATAGATTCTGTAGAGAATCTGAGAGAAAGAATCATACTGGAATGTGCAGCAATAACTGCATATAATTTAAACGCAGTTATGCAAACAATAAAAATACGTTATAAGAAATGTTTAGAATGTAATGGAGAAGCGTTTGAGCATCTTCTTCAATAAAGACATTTTTTGAAAATATCTCGAGATCTAATAATATTTTGCCATGTGTACCCTAATCATTTTTTACGTAGAATGAACAGAAGAATCGATCTGTGTAAAAAACAATATGCATTCCTATTTAAAGAAATGATGCAATTGTTAATTGCACATGCACTGCTGCATCTAAAAAAATTTAAAGACCTACAGATGTAGTTCTCTTCGAACCATTTATCTTTCTCCTTTGGCATTTTTTTGTAAATGCAATAATAACGGAGTTATGACTTGTAACAATTGCGTGAATCACCCTGTATACTTAAAATTTAAAAAATACGTTTTATAGATTTGTGTCAATTAAACATATTCTGAAAATTTCAGGGTAACCCTAAAGTTATTCTTCTAAATTTTCGTAGAAAGAATTGGTTTTCAATTTGGTTTAATTAATAATAACTGTGCCTAAAAATATGAAAAAAATTGGAGACAGTATTGATGACAGTAAGTATTTCATCATTAAATTAATTTCCAAGATGGTGGGTTTTAAACATCGATATAAAATCTGTGTTTCTTCGAAATCTTCCGGCTTTTCTATTGTTTAAAACTAGAGTTTGCCACAAAGGCTCGGGAAAAATTAAAATACTTCTATGAATATAATTTATATTATTAGAGATTTGTATATTAGTTACATATTTGATATAAAACAATATAAACTGTATGTCCTAATCCTGGCCAATGATGATGTACGATCTGATCCAGTCTAAAGATGATGTAGGATCTTGTCCATGCTAAAGATGATGTAGGATCTTGTCCATGCTAAAGATGATGTAGGATCTTGTCCATGCTAAAGATGATGTAGGATCTTGTCCATGCTAAAGATGATGTAGGAGCTGATCCAGGCTAAGTACTAGAGTAGGGGGCAGCACTATATGGGCACGGCCAAAACCCGGGCGTGAGCACTCTCATATACTCTCTGTCAGTAATAAGGATACACGAGATATCTTGTCCATGGCATCGTTCGTTCGTCAAGAATCGGTGTTTTCGAGAATCATATGATTCTCGAAAAATCAATATCTCCTTGGAAACGATTTCATTATTGTTTTAAACGACGCCTTCATCGAATACATTGTACTGATTGTATGCTGGGAGAGCACAGTTTCGCGCGGCATCGCGAAGAGCATCAAACTCTTTCCGCGTCGGAGTAAGTAATTTCGTTCAATATCGATACTAGTTATAAAAGTGTGCTACGAGTTCAACAATTATGTGAAAGTGTGGTGGTTGTATGTGGTAGTCAAATGGATTTACGGCTGAATAAGTGAGTTTTTAATTCAATAAGTTTGTGCATCTTCTATCATTCGGGTAAAGTTGCCGATGATGTGGGTCCTCATCGATTTCGATGACTTTGAAATATGTTATAAATTCGATGTTTTAAATATCTTTTTCCTTTGAAATAAAGCTCATCGAAATCGGCGAGGAGATAGTATGTACATCGATCGATTTACAATTACAAATTTTTACAATAATATCGTAAACTAAAGCCGACCGACAAAAACCGTAAAGGGAAATGTTGTTCAGAATCATGGTCTTGACAACATATCCAAAGCTTATCGCGATTGGCGAAGAGATAGTACATCGATTGATTTACAATTACAAATTTTTACAATAATATCGTAAACTAAAGCCGATCGACAGAAACTGTAAAGGGAAATGTTGTTCAGAATCATGGTATTGACAACATATCCAAAGCTTATCGAAATTGGCGAGGATTCACATCATCGAGAAACTTTGTTCGTTGCGACATCGCGGCGCGGCGTGCTACCGACACTCGGCTGCCGGCGCGCCGCACAGTGGGGTATTTGGCCTGTTTAGCGCGCCAAAAGTCGAAATTTTTACTTTGTTCAAAATGACTAAAACTTTTTACCCATGTACCTGAATATATATGCAAGTAATCTACAATAATATTTTTCCATAAACGGTACTATTTAGTAACCTATAGATACTTGAAAGTAACATATTCTCGTGACCGAGAGAAGCATGGAAAAACTTGTGTTAAAGAAATGATCTTTCTCACAAGTTTAGTGTATCAAATCGAGATAAAAACATACCTAGGATGTAAAGGAAGGTTTATAGAGTAATTTTACTGCTTTTTGTTTTATACCCTTCTGTGGTTTTGATAGAATAAACAATTAAAAGTGATATAATTTTTTTTCAGAAAATTAATATGTATCATGTAATAACTTTTTTTCTCCGCATAACACCTCTTTAATTTTTTTAGGGGTTAATCATTAGTCATTGCTTTATACAATCCTGAAAAGTTTATATGCGATCTCTTGCTGTAACATACCTTTTTATGCGATTTAGATCAGTATGGCATGAACCGACCGTATATCATATGACTGATAATGATGAAATAACTGAGCTGTAGGTGATAGATACTTGGAAGTAAATGAAGGAAAATGAAAGTCATTATTGCTAGAATATTAATTTATATTATAAAAAAAAATTAATAAAAATTAATTAATATTTATAATATATTTTTTTTTTACGAAAAAATGTTTGAAACAAAAGTTTAACAGTATTAACCTCAATATAAACTTCAATATATAAAACTTCGAAAAAATTTTGTTTAAAACAAAAAAACAAGGTCGCTTCGATTTTTTAAACATTAAGTTGTATTTTTGATTTGATAGTGTTGTAGCTGAAGTTAAGACGAATTCAACGATATATAATAGTATGACCTTCACACTATTAAAGGGGCCGTCTCCTAGCAGATGACGGTCGAGCGTGAACACTCACACACCGCTAGAGTACACTCACACACCGCTAGACCACGTATACGTACGCGAGAATTGCTAGGATCAGGGAAATGGGTTCTGATTTCTCGATAATGCAAAGACGGGGGTTTTTATTAGTCAAAATCGCTAGATAAAATATCAATCTAGCGCGCTGTTTGCTTCAAAAGTCGTTCTTTTACGTTTCCGAGCAATGATTTTGCAATATTTGGCTGCATGTTGCCCGTCGGAGAGGCTAGTACGCCGGCGTGACTGTAGCGCCATCTGACGGGCAACATGCGACGGGCAACATGCAGCCGAATATTGCAAAATCATTGCTCGGAAACGTAAAAGAACGACTTTTGAAGCAAACAGCGCGCTAGATTGATCTTTTATCTAGCGATTTTGACTAATAAAAACCCCCGTCTTTGCATTATCGAGAAATCAGAACCCATTTCCCTGATCCTAGCAATTCTCGCGTATGTATACGTGGTCTAGCGGTGTGTGAGTGTTCACGCTCGACCGTCATCTGCTAGGAGCCCTGATAACCAGGCCTGCCGAGGGTAGATCCTACCTAGAGCTAAGAATTGGCCCGTTCCGAGCTGCGTTATTGTTCGAGTTGCTCAAGGTGGGATTAACTCGATTTTTGCCTGGGTTTCTCCGCGCGTATTAGTAGCTATTTTTGCCGTCTAATAGCGGAGGGCAATAGCCGAAGGCAAATTGAAGGCAGCCGGCCTGCCGAAGCTGAATTTGTTTAAGAGGGCAGTACCGTCGCGTCTACTGATCTGATTGGCTAATATCGTTTTACAGGACCACATCGTCGGCGAGGGTAGTTCGCAGTGATGTGGCAGATGTCAGCAGCGAAGTAAATTTCTATCGTACCAAATACGTATATGTATACACAGAACTCGTCCTTTTTACGGACAATTCGAAATACCGTTTTTTGAATGCAGAATTTTATTTTGTGCACATGCAAATTTTACTTATTCTCATATTTATGTTATTTTTCTTAGACTGCGGATCTTTATGCGAAATAAAAATTGTCTGCATCGATTGCAAGAGATGGAAACTATAAAAATTGCATTGCCATACCATTTTCTCTACAGTTCAATTTCAATTCATTACATTTCGAAATTTATTGAAATGTGTTTATGGAAAAAAAGTGTCGTTCGACGGAAAAGAAAATTTATATTTTTTGTATGACTACTATACACTTATTTTAATGTTTAAATATTAATAATTTTTAATTTATACTACTCAATATCAGAAGGGATAATAAATGAAGGGATAATGAATATATTATTTTTTCATTTAGTTTGACTATTTTTCTTTATTAGTCAACTTCTCACAAACGTTCAAATTTTAATGTAGAAGTTATCCGAATATTTGTGTTCGCATCGTTGGTGTCGTTGAGTCTGGACGGCGACGCATATTTTTCTCAGCAAATTCATTTTTGCTGCTACCTTCTGCGCCTCTTTGTCGGAACGACAGGCTTCTTCAGGGTAACTCGAATATCCATGTGTGGTCCAATCTGGAAAAATATTCATGCACATGAAAATTCACAGTCTATTTTGGATTAGAATATTTTTTATGAAAAGTGTAGCAACCGGATTGGATGGTCAAACGTGTCCGAAATCTCCAAATTGATTATTTCTCATATTATTTGATAATATACAATTTTACAAATAAATTTTTACAAACCTTGATTTGCGCGAACACTGCTTGTTCTTATGCATTTCTAATTGTTGCAGGACAAATCTGATAAACAGGTTCTGGAAGATTTAACACAACAGCTTTTCTTCGTAACCCCTCCCGTGAATCGGTCGAGTAGAGTGCTGCTCTCAGCGCATTTCTTCTTGGCTGAAAAGAGGATTGTCTTATTATATTGTATTTTACCCAAAGTACAATTATTCTAAATAAAATAATATAACGTGAAACGATTTGTTGAACAATGCCAGACGCTAAAATAAATATTTACCACTGTGCCCATCACTGCGTATTCTTAAATCAAAATTAGAAACTCTCATCGAAGGCCTGTCATTTCTGAGAAAAAAACTGAAAACGGCAAAATAATTGAGGCTGCACCTCGAATCCTTTTCCTTTTACACCCATGCCAATAGATTTCCACATTACCCAGGAGGTACTATTGATAATGCATTTTTTTTAAAGTGGTATCCCCAGTAGGCCTACTCCACTATGTCAAAATTACACAAGAAAGTAAATTACTCCAAGAAAGTAAATTACTACAACAAAGTAAATTATTACAAGAAAGTAAATTACTACAAGAACGGAAATTACTACAAGAAAGGAAATTACTACAAGAAAGGAAAGAGATGCACCTTCCAATTATGCAATGAAATTACAGTTCTCCAGCGTGCGAAAGTACTGTGACAACCCATTGGTTGGTGTCCAACGGCTTCGAAAGCATTTTGCCTTGACATATTGCAAGCTAGCGAAGGTTATTTCTGTACTCAAAGTGGCACATTTGAAAATTCCAAAACTCTGAGAGGATAATTTTGTTTTGTAAAACTCATCTACATGCTCAAACCGTTTTAAGCTTAATACATAAGTATTCTGGTACGGGCAAATTGATGAAATAGTACAAATTGAGCCGTCATTTAAAATGCAGCAATTATTGCGATTATCTATTGAAAGGGATAAATTGGAAAATTGAATTTTGCGGTAACAAACCGCGCCACTGCTGCTGCGAAACATCATAGAAGCACGGACAGTGGTGGTGGAAGAATCACCACCTCCCTTCCTGCTACCACAATGTTTCTTTTCAGCCCTTCTATTTGCGTATTGTTGTAAAATGTGATCCGGCTTTCTGTTATACTTTCTGAAAAACAACATGTTGCTTTCATACGGGAAAGCAGAAAATGAATCTAAGGGGCCTAAACGTTCTGCGTCATCCGCCAAATGCAGAAGAGCATGGACATTATACGAGAGGAAGGACTCGCCATAGAACTGATCGCAGTTAAAAACAAATAGTTTCAAGGCTACTTTTGCAACAATTAAATGTTTCTTTAGAAGGGAGGGTGAAGTCAGTATTCTAATGGCACTGTGAAGAAGCAAAAAATGGAAATACACGTTATCATCTAGCACCCCTTTCAAGACGGCTGGGCCAGTATATAAAAGAAATTGCCGAAATTCGGTCGCTTTGAATTTTGAAAAGTTTTGGATTGTATCGGAATGCCTGGCAAACTCAGATGGGCAGTAGTAGTTACTAATTACGTCCATTCTGTCGTTGATTATTTGAATTTTATTCGCGGATAATTTAACTTCTTTGGTAAACGTACCACAGATCCAGGCGGATAACAATTTTTTTACCACACCGAGACATACTAGATGCATATACTCGAATGGTACTTGGGAAACCATTCCCATCGGTAAGGAAGCTAATGGGGTATTACCCTCTTCAAAATGAGCATCGCCATCAGGACGTGTTGCGTATGATTTGTCCTTTCTGAGAGGGTGATCAACGCCGAGAAAAACCATACGATTATCTACCCATTTGCCACTCACCTTACATTTGGAACAAGGGTGCCGCGAATTATGCCCGTGGTGATTAAGAATAAAAGCTCGGGCTGGCGCGTCGGCTATTAAACATCTTAAATCTACAGGGATTCTTGTACCCTGGAAGAGAATGCCTCCATTCGATGTTATTAAATTGATGTCGGAGACAAATTTTTGGAGGTAGATATTGCTATCTCTGGGTTTGGTTCGGCCTTCATAGATGCCTACGACCAGCGGTTTACTGTTACAAATATTGAAGATTTTTATTTGAATAGGCCAGAGGTGGATTGTATTTGATTCGGCTAGGGTGCATCCGTCGACGTGAAAATCTAACTGTAGACGTTCGGGAATGGTTTCAAGAGATTCGAGTGATGATAAGTAATCGACTATTGTAGTTTCTACACCGAAATGGACATATTTACCAGGTTCCACCACAAACGTGGGGACAGGGGTACGTGGTGTGCGAAGCATTGTTCTCGCATCTTTCGGAAAATCACTAAAACTCGGATGTGTACGCATAACGTCTAATACGTTATTCACCTGGGCATGCGTTAAGTTACTATCAACGAAGCAAGTGGCTAAACGTTCGCGAAATGAGGGTTCTGACAGAGCGCCAGCAGATTGCCGGGCTGTATCATCGCGTGACGGGATTGAGTAAGAAGAAGATGAAGTGCTCGGCATGTCGTGTGCAATGTCGATATCAAGAATAGCTTGCGAGTCTTCACGCGAAGACTCAACATTGGAATTATGCGCGAACGAAGAGGAGATATTGCTGGGAGGAATATCCTGCACACTGTCAACATTAACGGGGCGTTTAACGGGACGTGCTGATTTTTTAAGCGACCTCAAATTAG
Organism: Lasioglossum baleicum; assembly: GCF_051020765.1. NCBI lineage: Eukaryota > Metazoa > Arthropoda > Insecta > Hymenoptera > Halictidae > Lasioglossum > Lasioglossum baleicum. The sequence goes on from NC_134930.1 coordinate 242,104, forward strand.
TCCTAATTTCATTCAAAACGCGCCGTTTTTGGCTGCAACTTAATTCTCGAAATGGTTTCCGCGGTATTGACGTTCTTAACCTTTCGCTAGCCATTGGCAAAATGAAATCGAATAACCAATATATGTATGTGAATACAATGTATAAATACTTACATACCTTCACGTACTGGTTGGAATCACGGTTGAAAACCACTAAAAATAACAAAGCAACTCGCGAGTGTTACCACACAGCGATGGTACGACGCGACTGGACACGACGATGCGATCGAGAACTGAATGGAACTGAACCAGCGGCGACGAGATCAGGTCAGGTGAGATCAGGTGAGACACTGACAGAGTGGCTGAACTGAGAGTGATGGGATATTCGTGATTTGTGAGCCGTGGGCCCGGCCAGTGGGCCGTTCCCCTGAGTCGCTGGTTTCCCCTTCCCTGACGTATTGTCGTATGCGTGTCTACCGCGCTTGCCCGTGTTGGTGCCCGTTCGATTGCACGCGCGCTACACAAACAAGCGTACCTTTACTCTGTCCGTGTGAACTACCTGCTCGACTGATCGACGCCGACGCGTTCCTCCGGTTTTCACGTTACCGAAGTTTCGAAAGCATGAGGCGGATTGATTTTTAGTCACGTCATGTTCAACAGAAAATTATGAGAACATTCAGGAATATTCTACCTAATAGCATTCACGACTGAGATTTTTTTAATTTTTTGTTGCAAACTCGATTTTTAAACAAATCGGAAAACATAAAATTGCTGATTTTATATCAAAGTCTTCAGTTGACCACGCATTTATATTATTACGTTGGTTGTGTCTTATCCTGATTATTAATAATTATATTTTAGAGACACCAGTTTAATAAAAATTCAGTACTTGGATATTATTGAAGCAACTGTTCTTAATCTTTTTTAATTTTGTAGAGATTGCGTAAACATTTTTTGATTGTCTACATTTATTTTCATTTATTTTCGATATACACGGTGCGACTAGACTAGAATTTAATAGGTTGATACCTATTTCATTTCTTCTTTTCGTCTTGATATCGGGAATCAATGAGGATATCCTTTCGGTCTCGGCATTTGAATGCGGTAAACATCTGACAATGTGCCGTTGAAATGTAGCCGACGAATTAAATCAAATTGCTGTAAGAGCATCGGTTTGAAAAATCTTTTTAAGAACATCCGGATTCCAAAAACACCAATGGTCGAATTTATCATTCGAACATATGTGGATAGTACTGGATAGACATCTGCAAGCAAGAAAACGCGGCACAAGTTCTTCGTTTCGCGAACTTGCGTTTGCTTTGCAGCATTGTCAGATGTTTACCGCAAAAGACCCGGTTTTCTCTCTCATCTCCACAGCGTGTTTAGAAACAAAAAGTAAACAAACGCCGCGCACCGGGACAGGCTTATGTTGTGTGCAAGAATACGGAAAATTCAATACAGTATAAGCAATAGCTTTTTGCGAATATCTCCAAAAGTGAAATTGAGCGGCGGTAACATGTCTATACATGTTTTTTTCCCTATGGAACAGTTGTTCAAAACGTCAAAATCTATAATATGTGGTGCTCTTAACAAATTTATTTCAGAAACGTCCGTACGCTTCGAAGGTTCTTCTCAATCTCGCGATTTTGGATCTACTAATACTTGATAATAGCCGCTGAAGAGTTCAAGGCTGGTGTAATGCTTTTGTCCCTGTAGTCTATCTAACTGATCGTCTATTCGTGGTAGAAGATATCTGTCCTTTACCGTTAAATTATTTATACCGCGGTAGTCAATGCACATTCGTACTTCGCCGTTTCTCTTTCGCACTAATGATACCGGACTCGCGTATGGCGAGGAGCTATCCTCTATAATGTCCGCGTCTTTCAAATCATTTGTCATATCTCGGAGTTGTTGCCGCTCGTGATGCGATAACCGATAAGGTCGATAAACTAATGGTTTTTCGCATGGTTGCCCTATCCGTTTTCCCGATCTGATATACAGGGTGGTCCACGCAACTTGCACACCTATTTATAATAACTTACAAAGTATGCGTTGCACAAAAAAGTTTTGTATACAGAAGTTGCATGGTCTGAAGGGGTACATTATGTAGTATATTTATTTTTGTTACAGGTGGACGCGTAAAGGACATGTGGAGGAAACTTCATTTTTTTAAATGGAATGAGGTATTTTTTAATACATCAATCGATGCATTAATCAATGCGAAGTTCGGAGTGCGATTGTTGGTCGAGGGTCCTTCCATGCCAAGTCGATCACTTTTTGTAGGCACCATCGTCGATTTTGTTCTAAATAAAATACGTTGTAGTCCATGTAAAATTAGGGGGGGGCGGTATATTAGTAACCACTGGCCATCGACACCTTTTTAATCATACGAATTGTATATTTTCTACAAAGACAGTGCAATTGCTGGATGGGAACTACGAGAAGGTGGTGGTTGCCATCCATCGGGAAGGGATAAGGAGGGTTTATGGTAAGAAGTTTATGGTAAGAAGTATGAATAGGATCATTGTGTGGGGTGGACTTAAGGATTATGGAAAAATATACGCGAAAAACTAAACTAATATTGTTCTCCAGGTATAAATAGAGTCATTTAGTCGTATCCGGTCTGCTGGTATTTTCTCGACCAGCGGTATACATAGACAACGGACCATAATAGCGGTGCGCACAACTCGCCTCTAGCCTGAAACGCAGGTACACGCCGTACTTTACCAGCTCATTGTGACGCCAATTTTTATGTCTCCATCTTTTTGAAAAGCTCATTTTAAGGGGGAAACTTCAAGGAATATAACCACATTTTTTTCAAAATTTAAATCACTTTGGCCCCTCCTCAAAAAAAAACGTTGAAAGAGAAATTGTTTGAATTTTTCGACATTATAAAGTTGATTTTCGAGGTTGAAAAAATGATTTTGTAATAGCCCAATCCTTTTCGAATAATACAAGAAAAATGTAGCTTGATCGGACAAACAGTTCCTGAGATAAAAATTCGTCAGTGAGGCCCATTTTCGCGGAAATGGGCAAAAATTGAAAACTTTGAAGGCCTGCCATTTCTAAAAAAATTCGAAACCGTCAAAATGATGACTTAAACACCCCCTAATTTCACATGGACTACAATATATCTCATTTAGAACAAAATCGACGATAGTGCTTGCAAAAAGTGACCGATTTGGCATGGAATGACAAGGTTAAAAATATGAGACCTTTTTGCCGTTTACCCCAAGTTAAAATATACTCTTAGAATAACCAACTCCATAATTAAAACTTACCCAGCTGAAAGATCATTTTTTGGCATTTGGCCACGGTTTCGGGCTTTGGGAACACTGTGTGTCGCGGGGGGGGGGGGGGGTTGGTCAGGATTGGAAAATCGTGACCAATTTGGCCAAAAATCAACTTTTACATGCAGTGACTCGGATTGATATCCGAATGGACGCTCTAAAAAGAGACGATAATTTTTTTCAACCATTTCGGTACGACCGTTTTGTCCGCCGTGACACTCGCGCTGTACGGGGCGCCGCAGACTGCGACTAAAGTGTCCTCTAAACGATCAATAATATTGTTAATATTCGCATCAATATTAACGCTCTATATCGAAGCGCGCGTCAATATACTTCAATCTAAACGCATCAATATTCTCACCAGTACTGGTTCTGGCAAAAATATTCGTGCCGCATTCAATATCCGTCAATATTGATAGGACGCTTCGATACGCCCCTAGACGATCAATATTTCCATCAGTATGGTCCTCCGTCAGTATTGAAGCAAATATTGACAATATTATTGATTGTTTATGGGACACTTTAGTCGCGCGGTGTGCGGCGCCTCGTACAGCGCGAGTGTCACGGCGGACAAAGCGCTCGTACCGAAAGGGTTGAAAAAGTTATCATCTCTTTTTAGAGCGTCCATTCGGATATCAATCCGAGTCACTGTATATGTATAAAAGTTGATTCCTCCAGAAATTTCTGGAGATACATATACATTATACATATAGGTCCGTGTGGGGGTGTTGTCGTGCCCCTTCGCAACGGGACACCTCCTCGGCACTTTACGTGCTGGCTCTGACTCCTCCGAGGTTGTTTGGTACTTCATAGGCATTCGTACCACCCTTTTTGGACGTTGTTGATTCTGAAATGTATGAACGTTGCAAGAAAATATTAATATCATAAATCATAGAATGAAAAGAAAAAACCAGACGATTGTCGCTGGCACTCCTCATAGGCTGTGTCTAATGTAATTTTAATTGGATATCTATTGTCCATAATTATATTTTCATCTACACAGGAAGTAAGGTAGTATTTAATCTTTGTAACTTACTTCTTCTCAACGAATTTTTCAACTTCTGGTGATGAAAATAAGAAAATAAGGTATCATCAGTAGTTAAAAAATTCGTTGGTGATAAGTTAAAATGATGAAACACTAACCTTACTTCCTGTGTAAATGAAAAAATAATTAAGAAAAATAGATATCTAATTTAAATTACATTACAATCACACACATAGCCTACAAGGAGTGCCACCGACAAACGCAGCGATACGTCAAGTGATCGTTCGTCAAGTGATATACGTTAAGTAAACGTTCAAATACTTCATTATGATGATTTTTAATGTGTTTTATATATGAGAATACAATATTCCTTCAAACTAGTGGGTTACCAAATCATTTCAACGAAAAAAGGATTACATCAGTTTTGTTCGCAAAAATCGATGTTTTGTAAAATCCTGAGGTCGTAGACAAATTTTGCGACCAGATTTGAAATCAGCGTGAAAAAATCTACGGGAATGATGTGTGGCGCATGTTAAAAAAAAGTTTTCCCGCGCATGGTATTGGAGAAACCACAATTTTCTTGAAATTGTGCAAATTTAGCGAATTTTTTCAAGGTTAAAAAACATTCGCACAGCAATCTCCATAATTATTTCACATTCTGCAAAGTTTCAGCTTTCATTTTTAAAAAAATTCATCGCGCTATCTCGTTCCTATCGAAAGTTCTTTGCTTTTGACACAGAATTCATCGGTTTTACCCACCGTGCGCCGTATACTCCCGTTCCAGGTAGAAGCGAGTTGAGCGCACCGCTATTATGGTTCCTATTATGGTCGGAATAGACCATAATAGATCTCGAGAAAATACCTGCTGACTGTGTAAGTACGACTAAATGATCCTATTTACACCTCGAGAACAATATTAATAACGACTCTTGGCCGCCGACACCCTTCTTTAAAAGTTAAAACCTTGAAACCCTCATCGGTTTTAATGGAATAACATCATAAATCTCATTGGTTTCTCGAAAACATCTGCCCTTTAGCAAAAGTTTCCTTCTTTGTTTATTATCTAATGCTTCCTACAGTAAAGAAATGTCCTAATTGTTTAAATCTCTTTTTTCTCTCTCACGTTTTACATTTTGCTCTATTTTTATAAACTTGTTTGTTTTTATTTATTCTAATTCTATTGGCCTTCGCTAGCCCTCTCGCACGCTATTAGTGGTATTGGCACTGAATTTCCTGGCTTTTTACTTTTTTTCTCGCTTGTAGTTATACCTAACCCTACTTTTTCTTATTGGGGGGTTACTCCATTTTGGGTACCCTCTTGAAAGAGTACCCACACGGGGGGTCTGAAATAAAAATTAAAAATTTCCTTTTTACCCCCCCCCCCGCCCCTCACCAATTTATATTCTGCTAATTACGGGTTAAAAAAAATTTGTTAACTCTTTAAAACCTTCCTGTGGGGGCTGTAAACCCTCCACCTAAATTATTTTACAATAGGGACCTCGGGTGGGGCCCCTTGCAGTACTCTTATTATTTAAAATTGTTGAAAACCGTTTATTTTAAGCGTAATAACGCAGTTTATTACTTTCCTGATGGGTGAGACAAGGAGAGACAACTTTTAAAAGTGCCTCCCTCTCGCACCCACTATCTGATGGGCACCCTTAAGGGGCTAGTATACCCTCGATTTGTAACTAGAAAGGAACTAGAATCTTACTAGAAAAAGGGGTCGAAACATGGGTTTGCGCCCAGACGTTGATTGACCTTATTAGAACAAATTGTGGGCTGTGTGAGGGCTCATTCGAAAGAGGAAGGTTAGACGCAGCGCGCTTTTCTCACGAGGTTAACGAGATTATGTTTATATCTAATAATATTATGGCCCAAAGTCGAGAAAAAATCTAGGAAAAAATCCCGCAGATTTCAATGCATTTTCTGTCTCTAATAGACTTTTTTGACTTATGAGATGAGAAAAGCGCGCTGCGTTGAACCTTCCTCTTTCGAATGAGCCCTCACACAGCCCACAATTTGTTCTAATAGGGTCAATCAACGTCTGGGCGCAGATCCATGTTTCGACCCATTTTTCTAGTAAGATTCTAGTAAATAGCAAATATCTAGCAAATAACTAGAATCTTACTAGAAAAATGGGTCGAAACATGGATTTGCGCCCAGACGTTGATTGACCCTATTAGAACAAATTGTGGGCTGTGTGAGGGCTCATTCGAAAGAGGAAGGTTCAACGCAGCGCGCTTTTCTCATCTCATAAGTCAAAAAAGTCTATTAGAGACAGAAAATGCATTGAAATCTGCGAGATTTTTTCCTAGATTTTTTCTCGACTTTGGGCCATCATATTATTAGATATAAACATAATCTCGTTAACCTCGTGAGAAAAGCGCGCTGCGTCTAACCTTCCTCTTTCGAATGAGCCCTCACACAGCCCACAATTTGTTCTAATAAGGTCAATCAACGTCTGGGCGCAAACCCATATTTTCGACCCAAAATCTAGTAAGATTCTAGTTCCTTTCTAGTTACAAATCGAGGGTATACTACCCCCTTAGTGAAGGTCATACTATTATATATCGTTGAATTCGTCTTAACACCAGCTACAACACTATCAAATCAAAACTACAACTTAATGTTTAAAAAATCGAAGCGACCTTGTTTTTTTGTTTTAAACAAAATTTTTTCGAAGTTTTATATATTGAAGTTAATACTGTTAAAGTTTTGTTTCAAACATTTTTTCGTCAGATTAAGAGAAATTGCTATTGCAACGTTACTAATAGTGTAAAAACTATTGCAACGTAGTGATGGGCGCAATCGACTAAGAACTATCGATTTAGTCGATAGTAGCTGTTACTATTTTCAGTCGACTAGTTTTACTAAACTATCGACTGAATTTCGCAGTGGTGGGGGTTACTATTTTCAGTCGACTAGTTTTAGTAAAACGACTGAATTTCGCAGTGGTGGGGGTTACTATTTTCAGTCGACTAGTTTTAGTAGAACGACTGAATTTCGCAGTGGTGGGGGTTACTATTTTCAGTCGACTAGTTTTAGTGAAACGACTGAATTTCGCAGTGGTGGGGTTACTATTTTCAGTCGACTGTTTTACTGAACGACTGAATTTCGCAGTGGTAGGGGTTACTATTTTCAGTCGAATGCTATACTAAATCAGAGGTTACCTCTCTGACTGAATTATCGACTGATTTATGGAGCGGGTAGAGCTATATATCAACTGAATCGATCAGATTCAATCATGACATTTACTATCTCTTTACTATCCTACTATCTATTTCATTAGCGCTATCAAATTAATTAATTCATAACCCTCATTTCATGAACTGAATCCGTCCCTCGGTGTCAAATTGACACAGTAGTAAAAAAAACGATAAAATAACAAGCAGGTGATTAATTATTTTTCGATGTTTTTTTAGTCAAATTGATGAGTTAAAATTTACATCTTAAGTTTTTCGGTTATGTGTTTCTTACAAACAATTCGATATTTCGAGAAAACTGTCAGATTGACACGAGGGACGGAATTCAATTGTTCTACTACTAAATATTAATTATTACAAATATTCTCCGAAAATATGAATGATTTATGCATTTCATTTATGTTAATAAAATATTTATTACATTTAGTACAAAATTGATATATTATTATTATATTTATCCTATCCTATAATATTATGTAATATCGATAACACCAAAAGGATTATTTATTTATTTATTTATTATACAGGTAAAACCCAATATGCATACATAAAATTAAATCAAATAAAAATAAAAAAACAATTGCAGCAACATAGCATCGCTATAGAGAAAATTATACATTAACTTAAAATTAAACATTTCTTTCATGACGCTGGAAAGACTATTTGAAATAAAAGTGCCTTTGTCTGCTGTCACAGTTTCATTAGCCACAAGTCCCACATCACTTATAGCTGAACACAGGGAGGTATACCGTTGTTGAAACCACTAGAGTATGTTACAGTTGAATTATCAGCAGAAAAATATCCCACAGCATCCAAAATTATTCCTGTAATAAGAGGAATTCAAAATGCCATAAACATCATTATACCAAAAACCATAGCAGGACTACATTTACAAAATAACATTTTAAATAATATTGAGATAAGATTTGACTACATTGAACAAAATAATACTACTCTAATAGCCACACTATTAGGTCCAAGATTCAAAACAGCTGTATTTGAAGTCGATAGGATTGCACAGACAGCGCAGAATATGTTAGAGATGAAATAAGTTCCTTGTGCATAACACGCAATAGTCATGAAACTAATACAAATAGAGCTGCAGCAGAAAATCAAGAATCATCTGAAGAAAACAATGAATTTTAGAATCTTCTTGTAACAAAAGTATCGCAGTTGACAAACTAATCCACACCTATAGAATATGCAACAACCATAATTCGTCAATATGTATATAGATTTACTGTACGCAAATATTAAGAGCTGTGAAGTCGCATTTTGGAATAAACACAATTACACAATGCCACAGCTTTTCAAAATAGCAGAAAAATATGTAAATACCTCTGTATTCTCAGCAACTTCTGTCCCATCAGAAAGAATATTTTCAAAGGCTGGACAGATTATGTCTGAAAGAAGGAACCGACTTTCAGCAAAAAACCTAGACCAATTAATGTTTTTAAATGTTAACATTTAGTAAATTTGGATGAATTTCAATAGTATAGACCATAATAATTTAAGGTTAGGTTAATTATAATTTTGGAATTTTTACCTTAATTTAAATTTATTACTAATCTCTACTACGACAAATGTAAAATATATAATAACATTAAATATTTCAATAATAAAGCTGAGTTTCATCAACTTCATCGAACATGGAGAACATAACTAGTAAAGCAATTCAGTCGACTGAAAACCACTAAAAACTATCGACTAAATAGTCGATAGTATGTAGCGACTAAATAGTAACTAGTCGATAGTTGAATTTAGTCGATAGTGCCCATCACTATTGCAACGTTGTTAATAACGTCGCAATAGTGTTGGCGCGCTAAACAGGCCAAATACCCCACTGTGCGCCGGGCTCAGCCGGGCTGCACGCGTCTAGCTCGCGCTCTGATTGGTCCGTGTTTTTGAACGGGGCGTTAAACTAATGGAGGATCATAATAAAATTTTATCTAGAAACAAAGAGGTGAAATAATATATGTATACTATACAAACTGTGGGGGGCGCCAGGAGGCACTGAGAGAGTAAAGACGTGTGTTAGAGTGTTAAGCGATTTTTTGGAGTTTTAAGTGGGAAAACTAACGGAGAAAAATCAGAGAGCAAAGGTAGAGGAGGCGGAAGCATCAAGGGAAGGAGCCAGATGTAAGAGAAAGTAAGGAGAAACAACGTTTAGGCAGAAATAGGAGGAAAAACCTCTCCATAACACGTGGCAAGTAAGAAACAGTCGGTATAGTGACGTGTGACAAGCAATTAAGCAGCGAGATAATAGGTGGAGCCAGGTGAGAGGATCAAGAGGAGTAGAAATATTGACCGATAAGGCATCGATCGGTCGATAAGGTGGGTAGCCGGAAAAGATTTAGGATAACTAAAAATAGCACCTGCTAATGAGCTCCACAGATAAAAACAACAACGATAAACTAAGAAAGAAAGGAAGACCAACGTTGGCGGTACAGCTAGGACGTCAAAGAGCTGGGAGCGTGGGAAGTATAGAGGAATCTTTCAAAAGAAAAAGAGAGGGGGATAGAGAGAGAGAAAAGGCAGAAAAGGAAATATTAGAAAACTTCCAAAAACAAAGAAAGATAGGAAGATCACCACCTAAGAAAGAAAAAGAGGGGGAAGGAACCAAAGAAGAGAGAGATACGTGTACCGCGGCAGAAGACAAAGACAAAAATATGGAAGAATTAACTGAATTAATAAAATCAATAAAGAAAGACACAATGGAAATAAAACAAGAGAACAGTGAGATAAAACAAGAATTGAAAAACCTAAAAGAAGATTGGATCCGTAGACAAGCAGAATGGGAAAAAGAAAAAAGAGAAATAGAAGAAAGAATAAAAGGCTTGGAATCGAAGGAAAAAGAACATCAAGATCTGCTGGAAAGAATAAAAAGAATAGAAAAAGGTGAAGAGGAGAGAGAAAAAAGAGTGAGAAAAAACAACATAATAATTAAAGGGGAAGACCTGAAAATAGAGGCAACCCCAAAGCAAACAGCGGAGAAGTTAATAAAGGACGAATTACAAGAGGAGGTAGAAATAGAAGATGCATTCTGGATAAAGAAGAACCAAGGAGAAAACATACTGTTAGCGAAAGCAAAGAACTGGCAACAGAAAAAGATGATAATGCTGAAGAAAAATAAACTCAAAGGTAAAAAAATCTATATAGAGAACGATCTAACTAAAAGGGAGAGAGAAATTCAGAGAGAAATCTACGAAATAGCAAGAACAGAAAAAAATAAAGGAGAGAAAGTTAAAATAGGCTACAAAAAACTGCAAATCGGAGAAAAATTTTTTCACTGGAAAGAAGACGAAACAGGAGTCGAAGAAAAAAAATTCTGGAGCAGACAGCACACGAGGAATCTCTAAACAACGGGAGAACATCGAGCCAGGGCAGACAAACATGAACACGTCCACACCCGGAATGCACATGACAATTTACAACCAAGGTGAAGTGGCTAAGGAAATCAGATCAAATGATGTAAATAAGGAGAAAACAAAAGCCAAATACGAGTATAGCACAGTTAAAATAGGATTCTGGAATATAGCTGGTCTAACAAATAAAGATAAGAATTTTTGGGATTTTGTTAAGCAATGGGATTTTATTGGACTAATAGAGACATGGATAGAAGAAAAACAATGGGAAAAAATAAAAGGAATATTACCACACGAATTTAATTGGAATTGTAAATATGCAACCAGAGAAAACAAGAAAGGTAGAGCGAGCGGAGGAATTATTACCGGCCTAAGGAAAAGCATACAAGAAGAGGAAACAGGAAAAGAATTAAACTTTGGAGAAGAGAGAAGAATAAGGATAGAAGACGAAAGATGGAGAATAATAACAGTATATAGCAAAGATATGGGAAGCACAAAGGAAGAAATACAACGGGGGATAAGGGAAATAGAGGAAGGAAAATTGATAGTGGGAGGGGATTTCAATGCGAGAACAGGCCGGGAAGGTAATATCTACCAATTCGGAGAAAAAAACAAGACAAGGAATTCTAAAGACAAAAAGATAAATTCGGAAGGCAAACTATTATTGGAATTAACGGAGGAGAGAGGGTGGAACATACTAAATGGTAACACGGAAGGAGATGAGGCAGGAGAATTCACGTATGTCGGCCCAAGAGGAAGCACGGTGATAGACTATGTAATAGCGAACGCAGAGACGACTGAAAATATCAAGAAACTAACAGTAGAAGAAAGAATCGAGTCAGACCATATGCCCGTTATAGTAGAACTGTACAAGAAAATGGAAAGACAAAAAGAGCAAAGCGAAAAAAGCAATAGAATAAAGAGTGTCTGGACAGAAGATAGCATACGGGAGTTCCAAAAGGAACTAGAAAAAAGAAACTTTAACAAGTCACACATTGACGACATGGTCGAAGAATTAACAGATAGTATAAATAAAGCAGTGCAGAGAAAAGTAATCCAGATAAAGAAATGGAGAATAGGAAGCTTTAAATGGTGGAACGCGGAATGTACAAATAAGAAAAGGGAGGCGAGAAAAGCCCTGAGAAAATGGAAGAAAGGAAATGGTGAAAAAGAAAATTACCAGGAAAAGAAAAGGGAATTCAAGAAAGTATGCGAAGAAAGAAAAAGAGAACTACAGGAGAACATGGAGAAAGAGATAAGCCAGATCAAAGACGAGAATCAAATCTGGGATTTCATAAACAAAGAAAGAAGAAAGAGAATAGGAATCACAGAAAAAATAGGAATGGAGGAATGGAAAGAATACTTTAAAGAGTTATTAGAAGGGGAAGATGACTACAACAGAAAAGAAAAGGAGGAAGAAGAAATCGAGACTAGCAGAGAGGAGGAAATAACAGAACTAGAAGTAAGGGATCAAATAAAGAAATTGAAAAAGAAAAAGGCAGCCGGAGAGGATAGAATTGAAAACGAAGCCTGGATTTTCGGAAATGCAAAAATAATAAGAAGGCTAACAGAAATTTTCAATGAGGTATGGAAAGGTAAAGGGTTTCCAGAGAGATGGAAAGAAGGGGTGATTTCACCCATTTTTAAGAAGGGTGACAGAGAGAAAATAAGTAATTATCGAGGAATAACAATTCTCAACACTGCTTACAAGATATACGCAATGGTCTTAGAGAAACGACTAAAGGACGAATTGGAAATGAAGAATATAATCCCTGACACCCAAGCAGGTTTTAGAAGCGGTAGATCAACAATAGACAACATTTTTATTCTAAATTACATAGTAAACAGGGAGATACAGACCAAAGGAGGGAAATTGTATACATGCTTTATAGATTTGAGTGCAGCCTTCGATAAAATAAATAGAGAAAAATTAAAGAAAACTATGGAAAAACAAGACATCAGTAGACGGCTAAGGATAAGAATCGGAGAAATCTATGAGGAAACAAGGAACATAGTAAGAATCAACGGACAAACGACATCAAAATTCTGGACAACAAAGGGTGTAAGACAAGGTTGCCCACTGAGTCCGACTCTATTTAACTTGTACATAGCGGACCTAGAAGAGACAATGAGGAAAAACCAAGCGGGAGGTATTGTAATACGGAGAGAAAAAATTTGGACGTTAGCGTATGCTGACGATATGGCGTTACTAGCGAAAGACCCTCAAGATCTGAAAGATATGATAAAAAGAGTCGCAAAATACTTCGATGACAAAGAACTACAGCTGAATACGGATAAAACCAAAATTATGATATTCCATAAAGGGAGGGGGAAGAAGAAAAAAGAGGAATGGGAATACCAAGGACAAAAACTAGAGGAAGTGAAGGAGTTTAAATATCTAGGATACCATTTCCAGAAAAACGGAAGCAGCGAAGCACATGTAAGAGAAACAACGAAAAAAGCAAGAATAGCTATGGCACAAGTATGGGGAATAGGTCAAAGAAAGTTTAGAAACAACTATGAGAGGCGAATGAAGATGTTTAACAGTTTAGTTAAAAGTATTTTACTGTACGCTTCAGAGATATGGGGATGGATGGAGGCTGAGAAAATGGAAAAAATACAGGAGAAGTATATACGCTGGACCTTAGGACTAGATTTTAACACACCTGCATATCTAATACTAGAAGAAACAAAAACGGACAAAATAAGAATAGAAGCAGGAAGAAGAGCATTAAGATACGAGGAGAAAACCAAAAGTCAGAGTAGCAACGCAATTATAAGAGAAAGTTGGAAAGAGATAGACAGGAAACAAGAAAAGAGGAAGTCAAAATGGGAAAAAACAAGAGACTCATATTATTTCAACAAAGGAATAGACATGGAAACAATGGAAGCGGAAAGAAGAGAAGGTAAAAAGTACGAAGAATTTCTGATACAAACCGATAGAGCGGAGCAGTTACAATGGCAATATGACAAAATAACAGAAAGCAGATACAACAAACAGTATAGAGAAATCAGGGAGGCTCAGATGGCTGGATACCTATGCAAAGCATACGAGGGCAGAGACCAAAGAATGATTGCCAGATTCAGATGTGGGAATGAGGAACAGAACAACAAGTACTGGACTAAGGAGAAGGATAGAGTCTGCAGACTATGTAAAGAGAAGCCAGAGACCCTAATCCACATGGTAAGAGAATGTAAGGAGCTGAAAAGAGTAGACATAGGAGTGCGAGGAATTCTGAAAGGAGACAAAGAGGGCACAGAGTGGATGAGGAGAGTTTTAGAAAAAAGGAAGAATAAGTTAGAAAATATTCAAATAAACATACACTGACACAAACACACATGTACCCCCCATTTTAAGGCCGAAAGGCAAACAAAATAAATCTATTTACTACTACTATACAAACTGTGATGGTATGTCGAAAGCAGTATCCTGACGCCACAAAGCAGAATTTGTCAAAGGATTTGTAAATATTTTTTAATATAGCGAGAAACACCTGATCAATCCCTACATGATTAATTGCATTTTTAAGAGGCATTGAAGACTGCTTGTTAACTGGGATATTATTAAATTTTTCATTTTCCTCAGAGTCAGTAAGTTCTTTATTTTTTTCAAAGTCATTAAGTTTTCCATTTTTCTTGGAGTTATTAAATTTTTCATTTTCCTCAGTGCCGTCAAGTTTTTTCATAGAGTCATTGAAGTTTCCATTTTTCTTGGAGTTATTAAATTTTTCATTTTCCTCAGCGTCATTAAGTTCTTTATTTTTCTCGGAGTCATTAAGTTTATCATTTTTCTTGGAGTCATTGAAAAGTCCCTCTTTGTCGTTTACGCGCTGTCGTAAAAAAAGTTCTGGTATGTTGCTAGTCTAAAAATATGATCAATGCTACTTTTCAGTTTCTCAAATAAATCTGCATTTGTCGAATTTTTGCGTGTTTTTCAGTTTGTGTAATTAACATTTTGAACCAAAAAATCGGGAAAAAATCTCAATTATCAATTTCAATTAAATGCAATTATATGATTAAATTAATGCAAGTAAATGGGAAAAATTGACCGAAAATTGAATGGCGCAACGGCTGTTTTAATAATTCGGAGGACTACCTCGTCCGGCTAGACCCTTCATTCCAAATTGTAATATTCCAATATTTCAGTATCATTTTTAATATTGTTCAAGTACTATTTAAAACTATTGATGAGTTTTAACAACAAAATATTTTAAATGGAAAACTAAATTTTGACAAATAAGATACGATTATAGCAAGCTTGCTATAAATGTCGAAAACTCGAGTCTGGCTAGAGACATTCAATTTTCAGGAAACACTATTCTATGATGACGAACGGAGAAAAGGGAAGTGAAGCTCGAGGGTTTCGGTCGCCGTGGAGTGGAGTGAAACATTGTAACATGATACGGGTCGGGTCGGGTATATCGGTGTAAAATAACAGAATATTTTTTAAGAATTATTATTTTATATTAAAACGTTTGTAGCTCATTGCAACGTTGACCGATTTTGACGAAATTTTCAGAATATGTTTAATTGACACATATCTACAAAACGTATTTTTTAAATTTTCAATGTAGGCCCATATAAAGATGTTGTAAAATGCAACTTTTAGTAACTAAGTAAATACGTATTTATTTATTTATTTCAGCCTCGTGGCCCAGAAATTGGACTTGGATTATAATTCTCGAAGCCATTCATCCCTCTATTTATCCATTCATCCGTTCCTCCACCCATCCATCCATATCCCATGCCACATCAAATACCTTATTGTCTATGTGATCTATCCCAATGTCTCCCCGCTAATCCTGCCTCTCTCTTGATTATCCCTTGTGATTAATTCTTTCCTTTTTTTCTCTATACTCCTAACCCATTCTACAATTTCTCCCACTCTTTTCTCCTGTACTATCTTTTCTATACCTATGTTAATTCTTTCTACCCCTTCACAGTCTTCTGCCAGGTGTTTTAGTTTCCCCAAGTGTCTCTCATTTTTTCTACAATTCCGATCAGTTACTATTTTTGAAAAAATTATTTTCACATCCTGTACTAAACTAATTGGTCTAGCTTCCCAAAAAGTTCAAATCGTATAGTATAATATTAAAAAAGTTACCTTTTTTGGAGCGTCCGAAAATTTTTGCGAGTCACAGTATGTACATATATCGCGCACAGAACACAATTCTTCTTTCTATTAAATCGCATTTCTTAGGTCAAACAATTGCGTTTTGTAATGTATAATAACATGTAATAACGTTAAAAATTACTTAATATACACCCGCGGTAAAATCAATAAGTATAACTTTCCTCCTCACAGCAGAAACGTCGAAAAAATTTTTACAATGATGTCCCACAATAAAAAAATCTGAAAAAAATTGACGACACTGCCTGCTGTAGTACTTTATCGAGGAACCAAACAGTAAAAAGCATGTTTTCATATTTTCTAGAAATCTATATTTTTCCGATTTTTGGGGGGTTTTTCATTATTTACGACCACAGTTTGCAACCAAAAAATGCAAAAAAAAAATTGCGCTCGACTGTGTAACAGGCCTAACGGTTCTGGAGAACCGATTACACTGTCCAACACCAAATTTGTTTTCAATATACTGTTGGGTCCTTCTTATAGAGTTTTTTGCGCTGATTCCGAATCTGTCCTTAATTTTTCTCCTATACGCACAGTTTTTGAAAAACATGGCTTTGAAAAAAGAACATATTTTTCAACTTTAAACAAATATTGTGGTTATTATAAAAGATATTGAATTGTTCTTTACAGCAAAAGATTCTGTAGACTTTCCCGAATACAGTGATATCCAATATTAATACATTATGATTGTTTAAACATGTTTAAACATGTTTAAACAATGATTGAAGACGAAGAGACACTACTTTTGCACCAATTTTTGAGGATATTTTTCAATTTATCTCAAAAAATTAGGGTCCAGCGGAAAATCGAACTATACCACGCGATAGAGCAGACTTTTATCTTGAGAAACCACCCTTTCAAGTTTGTAACGTCGACGTTTTTTCGAACAAGAAAACAAAATAACTTCGCCCGACATGAGCCACCAGTGGCGCGGCGAGGTGGCCTTCGTCGTCAATTTTCAATTGTTACTTTCAACAATTGCGTCCGTTGCCGGTTGCGGCCCGCGCGTATTCTTATGTTTTCACTTTTGGCCCACTGCAGTCCGCGGGGGTTGCTCATCTCACTGGTTTAAATAAATAAATTTATATATTTTTCTATTTGTGAATTATATTATTCTAATAATTTATTGTGAAAATAATTGTTTAAATAAATAAAAACAAATAACAAATTTGTATAGATTATAAAAATCTATTTATTTTAACAATAAATTATTGAAATAACAATTCAAATAATGAATATGGAAACAAATTATAAAAATTTATTTATTTAAATTATTTTAACAATAAATTATTATTGAGAAATAACAATTCAAATAATTAATATAGAAACAAATTATAAAAATTTATTTATTTAAACAATTGTTTTAAATTATTGAAATGGTATTTCAAACAATAAATATAGAAACAAATTATAAATATTTATTTATTTATAAATTGTTTAAATAATAAATATTAGGTCGAACACAATATAGAATACAGAATGACAGAGAACCGAAATCCGGAACCGAAATCCTGAACCGAAATACATAATATCGGTTCTCCAAAATCGTAACCGTAACCGATATAAGCCAGAACTGCCAGCCAGTACCGATATTCTCGTAACAGTTATAAGTGTTATAACATAACATCATTTTGGTTCTTAATAACTATTTCAATCAGAACCGAAAAATAACAGTTTAAACAGTTATTTTCATAACCGTTCCAATCCCTGTCTGTAGCGTAGATTTACCACTATTTTAATATACTATACGCTTTGAACTTTTTTTGGAAACTAGAGCAATTAGTTTACTGCAGGATGTGAAAAGAAGTTTTTTAAAAAATTGCAATTGATCAGAATTGTAGAAAAAATACTAAAAGTTGCGTTTTACAACTTTTTAATGTGGATCTATCTACAGGGTGATTCACGCAATTGTTACAAGTCATAACTCCGTTTTTATTGCATTTACAAAAAAATGCCAAAGGAGAAAGATAAATGGTTCGAAGAGAACTACATCTGTAGGCCTTTCGATTTTTTTTAGATGCAGCAGTGCATGTGCAATTAACAATTGCATCATTTCTTTAAATAGAAATGCATATTGTTTTTTACACAGATCGATTCTTCTGTTCATCCTACGTAAAAAATGATTAGGGTACACACGGCAAAAAATTATTAGATCTCGAGATATTTTCAAAAAATGTCTTTATTGAAGAAGATGCTCAAACGCTTCTCCATTACATTCTAAACATTTCTTATAACGTTTTTTTATTGTTTGCATAACTGCGTTTATACATCAATACGTTGGCCAGCCCGTGCACCTGATTTAAGTCCCCTTGACTTTTTCTGTGGGGTTATTTGAAAGATAGAATTTATTCAAACCCCATAGATTCTGTAGAGAATCTGAGAGAAAGAATCATAGTGTAATGTTTAGCAATAACTGCAGATAATTTAAACGCAGTTATGCAAACAATAAAAATACGTTATAAGAAATGTTTAGAATGTAATGGAGAAGCGTTTGAGCATCTTCTTCAATAAAGACATTTTTTGAAAATATCTCGAGATCTAATAATTTTTTGCCATGTGTACCCTAATCATTTTTTACGTAGAATGAACAGAAGAATCGATCTGTGTAAAAAACAATATGCATTCCTATTTAAAGAAATGATGCAATTGTTAATTGCACATGCACTGCTGCATCTAAAAAAATTTAAAGACCTACAGATGTAGTTCTCTTCGAACCATTTATCTTTCTCCTTTGGCATTTTTTTGTAAATGCAATAATAACGGAGTTATGACTTGTAACAATTGCGTGAATCACCCTGTATAATTAAAATTTAAAAAATACGTTTTATAGATTTGTGTCAATTAAACATATTCTGAAAATTTCAGGGTAACCCTAAAGTTATTCTTCTAAATTTTCGTAGAAAGAATTGGTTTTCAATTTGGTTTAATTAATAATAACTGTGCCTAAAAATATGAAAAAAATTGGAGACAATATTGATGACAGTAAGTATTTCATCATTAAATTAATTTCCAAGATGGTGGCTTTTAAACATCGATATAAAATCTGTGTTTCTTCGAAATCTTCCGGCTTTTCTATTTTTTAAAACTAGAGTTTGCAACAAAGGCTCGGGAAAAATTAAAATACTTCTATGAATATAATTTATATTATTAGAGATTTGTATATTAGTTACATATTTGATATAAAACAATATAAACTGTATGTCCTAATCCTGGCCAATGATGATGTACGATCTGATCCAGTCTAAAGATGATGTAGGATCTGATCCAGGCTAAAGATGATGTAGGATCTGTTCTAGGCTAAAGATGATGTAGGATCTGATCCAGGCTAAACATGATGTAGGATCTTGTCCATGCTAAAGATGATGTAGGATCTTGTCCATGCTAAAGATGATGTAGGATCTTGTCCATGCTAAAGATGATGTAGGATCTTGTCCATGCTAAAGATGATGTAGGATCTTGTCCATGCTAAAGATGATGTAGGAGCTGATCCAGGCTAAGTACTAGAGTAGGGGGCAGCACTATATGGGCACGGCCAAAACCCGGGCGTGAGCACTCTCATATACTCTCTGGTACAATAGAAATTGTAGGGATTATGGCGCTCGTGTCGCCATTCCCCTAGGTCGCGCCTAGGGAGATCACCGATAGGGAGTTGGCGGTCCTACTCCCAACCGTCTCTCGTAGCGACCGTTACGCTAGGCATCCCTAGCAGTTCAAAATAGTCAGTTCGTAGAGTCAGACGTATTGAACACCAATATCCAGTCGTACTGTGTTTTGAGGCTTACCTCTTTTTGTAACATATTCTCCGTCGTACGGTTACGACGGACGTCACTACCGGGTGAATTAAATATTATTAAATGGTTCTCGTTGAACTACAAATTCTGCAGTGAATTTTATCTCCAAGTCCTAACCACGTGTTGCAAGTAAAACGTAGAGTAGGCTACGTTCTTCGGTACCTTCCCCGAAGCTTCTGATTCTCTCCGAGAGTATCCATCTACATCCATCCTACAATTGGTGACCCCGACGTGATCTGAATCCGTCGGCCGTCGTGATCTCGCCGATCACCAGAAGGAAGGACGTCAGCACGCGGTCTTGGGGACATCCCGTGCCTGCAGCAATTCTGGCTGGCACGCACCTTCATCGAGGAGCGTCGAGGATCCAGCCAAGCAGAGTGCAGCGTCACGCCGACGCCACGATCTCTCGAGGAGGACGCACTCGAGTACCGGTTTGCTGTTTCGCCGGGCCACGCGGTCGGAAGGACGTTTCCTGTCCGCCATCTTTGCTGCTGCACGAGGCACGCCGCCGTGAAGCCGCCATCTTGGTCCTCGAAGGAGTCGTTCCACAGGTGGATTCCGGCGTGCATAGAAGATTGCGAGCGACTTCCGTAAGTGCGAGCGTCTAATTTAGCCGTTAACATTCGTTATCGCGATTCCGGTAGAATACATGGCGCATTGCATCTCCGACGCGCGTTCAGTTCCGTCGTGATAGTGTAAGACCCACCGCCGCGGGTCCTGTGAATTAGCAACGCGTGCGCGCGCAGATAATCAAAATGACCGCGCCGGCACCACTTCCGGGTACTGAGGAAATCTTGAAATCGCTTCTCGAGAAGCACGTCGATTCATATCGCGTACCAAAGGTACCTTCGTTCTTTCGGGAGGATCCTTCACTATGGTTCATGCAAGTTGAATCGTCCCTCTCCGCAGCCCGCATAACCACTCAAAAGACGATGGCTGACATTGTTATATCCGCGTTAACGTTTGAAGAAATAGCCGCGATAAAAGATATTCTCTCTTTGTCACCGCAGCCTCAGAATCTTTACGATCAGGTAAAAGCGCGTATAATTTCAAACTTCTCTACGTCGGCGGAAGCGCGTTTACGCCGACTTCTAAAGGGCGAGGTGCTAACGGAAGGAAAACCTTCACAAATATTGATGCGACTTCGCAACTTAAACGACGGGTCGTGTTCGGAGGACATAATTCGCACGATTATCATGGAGCAGCTTCCTGCTCAAATCAGGACAGTCTTGGCCATGTCCAAGATTACCGATCCGCAAGAATTCGCTGAATTGGCCGACAAAGTTGTCGAAGCATCGGGTTCCGTCGCGATTTCATCAATTTCGCCGCGAGACTCTTCTAGACGCGATGTCGAGGCATCGGATGCCGTCGCATCCGCAGTTTCTTCTCGAGGTTCTTCAAACCGCGAGCTTGAAGCAAAAGTCGACCGTCTCGCGAATCAATTGGCCGAACTGACCAGTATCGTGAGACGCAGTTCCCGCGACGGGCGCCGTAGGACTACTTCCCGTGGGGGACAAAGTTCGCGTTCCAAGTCGCGCGGTTCCGCATTGTGCCGTCTGCACCGGAAATACGGAAGCGATGCACGTCATTGCATAAAACCCTGCTCGTGGCAGGCGGGAAACTAATATGCACTAGCCGCGTGGAGGCGAGCGCGCTGAGTGCTACATCACATCGTCTCCATGTCCGTGACCGCGACCTCGGTCTTACGTTTCTGATCGACACGGGAGCGGATATCTCTCTGTTACCGGCTGATGAGGCCGCGAAAAAACGTGCGACCGGTTTAAAATTGTTCGCGGCAAACGAGACAACGATCAATACATACGGAGAGAAGCGACTCAATTTGAATCTAGGCCTTCGCCGTGCCTTCTCTTGGAACTTCTGCGTCGCCGCGGTACCGTACCCGATTCTAGGCGCGGATTTTCTCAATCATTTTAGCTTGTTGGTCGATCTGCGTCATCGTAAATTGATCGATCCGTTGACGCGAATTTCCACTGTCTGCACAGTCAGAACCTCGCCGGTGTTCAACGTGAAATCGATCGATCCCGCATCTCCGTTCGCGGGAATACTCTCCGAGTTTCCGGGAGTGATAGGACCATCGCAATCGAATTGCGATTCGCCGCGCGACGTCTTACATCATATTGTGACCGAGGGTCCCCCCGTAGCCGAGCGTGCGCGACGACTGACGCACGATAAACTACAGGTGGCTAAGGCCGAGTTCCGACGGCTCGTTGCTGAAGGAACATGTCGTCCATCGAGTAGCCCGTGGGCTAGCCCCATCCATCTTGTTCCTAAGAAAGATGGGGGTTGGCGGGTATGTGGCGACTATCGTCGTTTGAATTCGGTGACCGTTCCCGACATGTACCCAGTTCCTCATTTACATGACTACTCAGTCAATTTACACAACAAAACGATCTTCACCAAGCTCGATCTTCAGAGAGCGTACCAGCAGATTCCGGTTGCGCCGTCGCACATCGCGAAAACCGCCGTGATAACACCTTTTGGGCTCTTCGAGTATACCGTGATGCCTTTCGGCCTCCGTAACGCCGGGCAGACATTTCAACGGTACATCCATCGTGCCCTCGGAGACCTCGACTTCGTCTTTGCCTACATCGACGACATCCTCATCGCTTCTTCGAACCTCGAAGAGCATGAGCGTCACCTCCGCATTGTTCTGCAACGTTTGCAGGAACACGCGCTGCACCTGAATCTTGCCAAATGCGAATTCGGCAAGTCCCGTCTCGAGTTTCTGGGACACGTAGTTGATCGGAACGGGTCTGCACCTATTCCCGAAAAAGTCAAGGCCATTCAGGACTTTCCGAAGCCCAAAACAGTCTCTGACCTACGCAGATTTCTGGGTATGGTCAACTTTTACCGACACAGTCTTCGTCGCGCCGCTGACGTGCAAGCACCCTTGCACGAATATCTTTGCGAGTCGAAGAAAAATGACAAACGTGAGATAGTCTGGACTTCTCAAGCCGAGGAAGCGTTTGCACGAGTCAAATCTGACCTCGCCAACGCGACCTTGCTAAATCACCCTGCTCCTGATGCAGTAACGCGTCTCGTTACCGATGCGTCCGATTTTGGAATGGGATCGTCGTTAGAACAAAAATTCCAAAATTCGTGGAAACCTTTGGCATTCTTTTCTCGCAAGTTTACTCCATCTCAAAGAAATTACAGCGCGTATGATCGCGAATTAACCGCTGTTCACGAAGCGCTCAAATACTTCAGGCATTTCCTCGAAGGTAGAAATTTCGTAATTGTGACTGATCACAAACCACTCGTGTACGCGTTCCGGCAACGCGCCGATAAAGCATCGCCTCGCCAACTTCGGCAATTATCATTCATATCACAGTTTACTACTCATATCGAGCATCTCCCTGGCTCCGAAAACGTCGTCGCCGACTCGCTGTCGCGTGTAGATACCTTGCACCTTGCCGCAGGTATCTCCTTGGAGGAGCTCGCGAGATTGCAGGAATCCGACGACGAATTGAAAAGTTTATTGGCCTCTACCGATCACTCGTTAGCTTTACGGCGAATTCGGTGGGGACCCTCTCACATTGCGATTGTATGCGATTTAGAAGGAGAAGTATTGCGTCCATACATTCCGGGCCCGTCACGCAAGGCCATTTTTGATAAATTTCACAAACCCGCGCACCCGAGCGCGAAAATTACCGATCGCGTGATCCGAAAGCGGTATGTTTGGCCGCGAATGCATCACGACATCGCGAAATGGTCGAAAGAGTGTCTAGATTGTCAACAATCTAAGATAACGCGCCATAACCATGTAAAACCAGCGGAATTCGTTGCTCCCGATGAGCGTTTTAGTCATGTCCACATGGACATTATCGGCCCGTTGCCGATATCGGAAGGCTATCGTTACTGCCTGACCATGATAGATCGTTTCTCGAGATGGCCATAGGCGGTTCCGCTCGCGAATATTGAAGCTACTACCGTATGTAGAGCGTTCGTAGATCACTGGATCTCACGTTTCGGCGCCCCTGAAACTCTCACGACCGATCAGGGCAGTCAATTCGAATCGAGACTTTTCACCGCGCTGCTACAATTATCCGGATGCCACCGTATTCGGACGACCGCTTTTCATCCAGCGTCGAATGGAATGATCGAACGATGGCACCGATGCCTCAAAACTGCGATTATGTGTCACGTGAACCCTACGTGGTCACGCGTGTTATCTACCGTAATGCTTGGTCTTCGAAATAACGTTATGGATTCGGGCTCGTCGCCCGCCGAATATCTATACGGCACCTCGTTGCGAATTCCGGGCGAGTTCGTACTCCCCGATGACGGTCCCGCGGATCCGCAAATGTTTATTGAAGAATTTCGAGACCACATGCGCAGTGTTAAACCTGTTCCCGTAGGACAGCGTCATAAAAAGCGTGTTTTCTTATTTAAAGATATAGACACCTGCTCACATGTATTCTTGCGCGCCGGTACGAATAAAAAGGCGCTCGAACGGCCATACTCAGGCCCGTACAAAGTAATAAGCCGCCCTACCGACCGCGTCCTAGAGATCGATGTCAACGGAAAACCGCGTTCCGTCTCGATAGAAAATGTGAAACCAGCGTATCACTTCCGAGAGGAATTAGCAACCTCGTCTAGCGAACCCTCCGACTCGAATCAACGGAATGCGCTGCGAACATATTCACGGGCGAAAGCTGTGCAAACAGTCCCGCCGAGTTAATATCGCCGATTTAGTTGTAAGCCTGTTGTATACATGTAAATAGCAATCGCGTAGTTTGTAAGAACAACTTGTATAGTAGATGTAGTGCGCACTCATTGTAAATAGTTTATAGTTATAATATTGTTATATTGTTGCTGTATCCCCAGCGTTGCGAGCTTGTATATCGTTGTGTAGCGTCATAAGTTTGCACGTACACACTCGGGGGGGAGTGTGTAGGGATTATGGCGCTCGTGTCGCCATTCCCCTAGGTCGCGCCTAGGGAGATCACCGATAGGGAGTTGGCGGTCCTACTCCCAACCGTCTCTCGTAGTGACCGTTACGCTAGGCATCCCTAGCAGTTCAAAATAGTCAGTTCGTAGAGTCAGACGTATTGAACACCAATATCCAGTCGTACTGTGTTTTGAGGCTTACCTCTTTTTGTAACATATTCTCCGTCGTACGGTTACGACGGACGTCACTACCGGGTGAATTAAATATTATTAAATGGTTCTCGTTGAACTACAAATTCTGCAGTGAATTTTATCTCCAAGTCCTAACCACTTGTTGCAAGTAAAACGTAGAGTAGGCTACGTTCTTCGGTACCTTCCCCGAAGCTTCTGATTCTCTCCGAGAGTATCCATCTACATCCATCCTACAAAATTTACTTCGCTGCTGACATCTGTCACATTAGTGCGAACTACCCTCGCCGACGATGCTGCCCTGTAAAACGACATTCGCCAATCACATCAGTACGACGCGACGTTACTGCCCTCTTAAACAAAGGTAGATTCAGGGGCTAGCCATGGACCATGAAGTAAGAGTAAGGAGACCTATCTCGATAGCGTATAGAAGAAAAAAGTGGCGACAAAACTTGTTCCCGTATTGGGGAGGTACGCCAAATGGAATGGTATGAACAGAGAATGTCAGTGTCAAAAACGTGTCAAACGATGAAACGGAAAGGTTAGAAATACATGGTTATGTAATGACCGGTGAAGAACTAAGGCTTTAGACCAGGTTAGGTCCATAAGCTGGTAATTATGATACAAAACTTATTAAATACATTCTATCCTTACGAACTAGGTTAACAGTACAAAAATAAAGATATAAAATACAATATTAATGGTAGTATTGGGTTAATAGAAAATACACAGTGATAACAATAACATTATATACAATAGTATTAATAGAGGTTAAAATCTTACAGCTAAAGTTTCTTTGGCAAAGTTATTGCACGTTAATTAATGCGTCGTCTAGCACTAATGAGTGATACGTTAAAATTATGTGCTTCTATGGGTGCGTTCCGTTTCACGCTTCAAGCGCATACACTGTATAGTGTATGCATAGAGATTCTTATACTACACTATACAGTGTATGCGCATTATGCGTGAAACGGAACGCACCCTATGTATAGGATTCTAATGGCAAGCTCTGACTTAAATAAAATTGACATTTATTTTGGTTAGGAAGTAGCTAATTGATTTAAGTGCACTTGTGTCTAGATCTTTCACAAATGAATCAATGTGATATGGACCTCTCCATCCTTATATTTCTAATTTCCTGTGAAAGGATTATCTTTCTTCTGTGTACTTTGGGCAGTCCTATAGGATATGGTTAAGATCTTGCTCTTCATGTCCTCACTAACATTTTTTTCTATAAGTAATACCTAATGTATTGAGCGATGAGGCGAGGTTGTAGTGATTTGTCCTGTATCGACAAACCCATGATGTTGTGAAGCGTTATATATATAAATTACAAAATTCCATTCAAAAGAAATAAATTATATTCTATAAACAAACTACTTTTACATTAATTAAAGTTAATATAATTAAATATATTACAGAGAGAAGAACACACACACTGTACCAGAGAATAATTTACATATCTATACGGACATATAGATATAATTTTGTATTCAACAAATTTGAAATCAATATGAATACATGTATGTATATTGCTGTAGGGAAAAAGAAGCAACAATATTAAAGGATGCTATACATGTAATATTTATACATAATATAAATAGTTGTAAAAGAAACAAATCCTATTATGTGTAAAAACTTATTGTACTTTTAATTACATTATAAGAAATCTACTTTATTACAACTACTTTTAATTATATTATATTATATTATAATATACCACCTCTTTATTTTACAAAAATAATAAGATTTTGAAAATCTTTTTAAAAAATTTATAACATTTTTTTTCTTCAAATTTTGCGTATTTGCACGTCCTGTCATAACATAACCATATATTTCTAACCTTTCCGTTTCATCGTTTGACACGTTTTTGACACTGACATTCTCTGTTCATGCCATTCCATTTGGCGTACCTCCCCAATACGGGAACAAGTTTTGTCGCCACTTCCAAACTGTACAGATAGATCTCCTTACTCTTACTTCATGCCATGGACCTACAGGACTGAGCATAAGCAGAGAGTATATGAGAGTGCTCACGCCCGGGTTTTGGCCGTGCCGCTTTTGTCTCCACATCATGTTTAGCCTGGAACAGCTCCTACATCATCTTTAGCATGGAACAGAACCTACATCATCTTTAGCAAGAAACAGAACCCACTTTACTGTTAGCATATCTGACGACATCTGTGACAATCTGTGTCGCTCGAATATTTCTCTTACGCCCTCTAGGTTATATTCTGACTGGAGTGAAAAACAGGAGGCCACCGACGCACTGTGGGTTGAAACACGAAAAACGCGGACAAAAGTCATTTTTCTGACTAAACGAAACATGTAAAATTGTATTATTAACTTGTCAGTAGATAAATGAGGCATCATTTTCTACATTTCATTTTCCAAAATTCCATATCTATATCCTACAATTAAATGCTAAAGTTCAATAAAAATTCATGAGCTTATCTTCTCCTGAATTTTTTAGAATATCGTCTCATTTAGTACGTTATAACTTAATACACGTATGAGTAAGGATGTTTTGCATGTACTTAGCTGAAAGCGTGTTTCAAGACGAAAATAATAAGCATGGATTTGATATGCTTTTGTTGTATATAGCACCTATAAACATTGATGAAACAACGACTAATTTTCAAGCTTTTTTTCTATTCAAATACAGTTATAAACCGAACGCCAACGATCGCCACAATAAAATTTATACAACGTTATTGGTACCAGAGAGTATATGAGAGTGCTCACGCCCGGGTTTTGGCCGTGCCGCTTTTGTCTCCACATCATGTTTAGCCTGGAACAGCTCCTACATCATCTTTAGCATGGAACAGAACCTACATCATCTTTAGCAAGAAACAGAACTCACTTTACTGTTAGCACATCTGACGACATCTGTGACAATCTGTGTCGCTCGAATATTTCTCTTACGCCCTCTAGGATATATTCTGACTGGAGTGAGAAACAGGAGGCCACCAGAGGCCACCGACGGCATTTCGTCGGTGCAGAAAACACTGTATCGTGTTAGCAACGCGCCCGCGCGCTACACTCACCAACGTACCTTTACTAAATCCGTGTGCGCTGCTTGTGCGCTTATGCCAGCCACAATCTATTTTTAGCACTTGTCATGTTGCCATGTTCTATTGCTTTACGGCGGAAGCGAAACTGAAATTCGGCTGTCGAGCCGTCGAGCGTATGAATCGCAATCTGGAGCTAGCATTCGAGTCCCCGTGCAGCGGGGATTTTTTTTTAATTTTTATTTTTCGTTACTTTTTTAATTACATTTTTTAACCTTCCAAAAAATTAAAAATATAAAACGATGTTCAAAATATGTATTCATTTTAAATAGAAACGTTTTGTTACTGTCATAATTGCATTAATAAAAATTGGTATATGAGAACAGATTGATGGTATTTATTTGCACTAATTGGAGAATACGAAAATGCAGGAAGTATTTTTTAGTTTATGAAACAATTTGTAGATTTATTAGTTGTCAAACAAATAATAAAATAAATTGTATAATATATATAAATTGATTTTATACTAGCATACACAAGTTTATTTATTAAAAAATACAGTCATAACTATAATTATAATAGAATTTCATAAAATGTATATTGAGGTTATTGCAAACTCATCTTTTTTCGCAATGATGCTCTAATTTCATTGCTTCTCTCGAATGTCCATTTCCTTCCGAGACAGTGGCGTTTCTAGGTGTAAATAAAAAATGTTGATATAAAATGTATCATAATTAAACTACAATTATTCTAATAACGTGGAATGTAGTACATATTAAGTTTTAGTTACCCGGATTTTCTTCTTCGACGTTAAGCACTCTTTACTCCTTCTCGTAATTTACGTATATGCAACATTAGGGTGGACCTTATTTTTCGACCATGAAATTTTTTTGGTCCCGTAAACCAGAATTGTGACAAATGTTGAGAAAATGGTCTGGAAAAATTTTGGGGCCGTTTGAATAATGGGAAAATGAGTTTTTAATGGAAAATGGGAATTTTTTAAATCTTGACATAAATAGACGTTATGATATATCGTTGAATTTGTCTTTTTTCTCTTTAAGAATCCATATATAGCATAAACAGTTGTTGATAGAAAAAACATCCGTGACCTTGAAAACTTTAAATAATGACTTTGAAAAATTTTTTTTCCTTTGATACTATATCCACCTCCTTATATACTACAACTTTTGTTTGAAGAGTTTTTTCATATATACATAACTGGCAGAGATATTACATATAAATAAATTCATTAATACGCTCCAATCTACAAAAGAACAAGAAAGCGAGCTAATAAAAACGTGGTAAGAATAGTTCTAATATCGGAAAAAGAAGTTATTATGAATAATAAGTAGTCTGACTGAAACATGGCCTGAAGGTGGTCAATGATACCGCTGAACGGGGCGTTAAACTAATGGAGGATCATAATAAAATTTTATCTAGAAACAAAGAGGAGAAATAATATATGTATACTATACAAACTGTGATGGAAAGCAGTATCCTGACGCCACAAAGCAGAATTTGTCAAAGGATTTGTAAATATTTTTTAATATAGCGAGAAACACCTGATCAATCCCTACATGATTAATTGCATTTTTAAGAGGCATTGAAGACAGCTTATTAACTGAGAGTTATTAAATTTTTCATTTTCCTCAGAGTCAGTAAGTTCTTTATTTTTCTCGGAGTCATTAAGTTTTCCATTTTTCTTGGAGTTATTAAATTTTTCATTTTCTTCAGTGTCGTCAAGTTTTTTCATAGAGTCATTGAAGTTTCCATTTTTCTTGGAGTCATTCAATTTTTCATTTTCTTCAGAGTCATTAAGTTCTTTATTTTTCTCGGAGTCATTAAGTTTTTCATTTTTCTTGGAGTCATTGAAAAGTCCCTCTTTGTCGTTTACGCGCTGTCGTTAAAAAAGTTCTGGTATGTTGCTAGTCTAAAAATATGATCAATGCTATTTTTCAGTTTCTCTAAAAAATCTGCATTTGTCTAATTTTTGCGTGTTTTTCAGTTTGTGTAATTAACATTTTGAACCAAAAAATCGGGAAAAAATCTCAAATATCAATTTCAATTAAATGCAGTTATATGATTAAATTAATGCAAGTAAATAGGAAAAATTGACCGAAAATTGAATGGCGCAACGGCTGTTTTAATAATTTGAAGGACTACCTCGTCCGGCTAGAACCTTCATTCCAAATTGTAATATTCCAATATTTCAGTATCATTTTAAATATTTCAAGTACTATTTAAAACTATTAATGAGTTTTAACAACAAAATATTTTAAATGAAAAACTAAATTTTGACAAATAAAATACGATTATAGCAAGCTTGCTATAAATGTCGAAAACTCGAGTCTGGCCAGAGACATTATTTTCAGGAAACACTATTCTATGATGACGAACGGAAAAAAGGGAAGTGAAGCTCGAGGGCTTCGGTTGCCGCGGAGTGGAGTGAAACATTGTAACATGATACGGGTCGGGTCGGGTATATCGATGTAAAATAACACAATATTTTTTAAGAATTATTATTTTATATTAAAACGTTTGTAGCTTATTGCAACGTTGACCGATTTTGACGAAATTTTCAGAATATGTTTAATTGACACATATCTATAAAACGTATTTTTTAAATTTTCAATGTAGGCCCATATAAAGATGTTGTAAAATGCAACTTTTAGTAAGTAAGTAAATACGTATTTATTTATTTATTTCAGCCTCGTGGCCCAGAAATTGGACTTGGATTATAATTCTCGAAGCCATTCATCCCTCTATTTATCCATTCATCCGTTCCTCCACCCATCCATCCATATCGCATGCCACATCAAATACCTTATTGTCTATGTTGATCTATCCCAATCCCAATGTCTCCCCGCTAATCCCGCCTCTCTCTTGATTATCTCTTGTGATTAATTCTTTCCTTTTTTCTCTATACTCCTAACCCATTCTACAATTTCTCCCACTCTTTTCTCCTGTACTATCTTTTCTATACTTATGTTAATTTTTTCTACCCCTTCACAGTCTTCTGCCAGGTATTTTAGTTTCCCCAAGTGTCTCTCATTTTTTCTACAATTCCGATCAGTTGCTATTTTTGAAAAAATTATTTTCACATCCTGTACTAAACTAATTGTTCTAGCTTCCCAAAAAGTTCAAATCGTATAGTACAATATTAAAGAAGTTATCATTTTTAGAGCGTCCGAAAATTTTTGCGAGTCACAGTATGTACATATATCGCACAGAACACAATTCTTCTTTCTATTAAATCGCATTTCTTAGGTCAAACAATTGCATTTTGTAATGTATAATAACATGTAATAATAATGTAAAATGTAATAACGTTAAAAATTACTTAATATACACCCGCGGTAAAATCAGTAAGTATAACTTTCGTCCTCACAGCAGAAACGTCGAAAAAATTTTGACAATGATGTCCCACAATAAAAAAAATCTGAAAAAACTTGACGACACTGCCTGCTGTAGTACTTTATCAAGGAACCAAACAGTAGAATAGCATGTTTTCATATTTTCTAGAAATCTGCATTTTTCCGATTTTTGGGGGTTTTTCATTGTTTACGACTACAGTTTGCAACCAAAAAATCTGAAAAAATTCTATAAAATGCGTCTTAGGATCCAAAATATGTAACATTTTTTTTAGAATTTTAGAACGTATTTGAGACCGGAAAATTGCGCTCGACTGTGCAACAGGCCTAACGGTTCTGGAGAACCGATTACACTGTCCAACACCAAATTTGTTTTCAATATACTGTTGGGTCCTTCTTATAGAGTTTTTTGCGCTGATTCCGAATCTGTCCTTAATTTTTCTCCTATACGCACAGTTTTTGAAAAACATGGCTTTGAAAAAAAACATATTTTTCAACTTTAAACATATATTGTGGTTATTATAAAAGATATTGAATTGTTCTTTACAGCAAAAGATTCTGTAGACTTTCCCGAATACAGTGATATCCATATTAATACATTATGATTGTTTAAACATGTTTAAACAATGATTAAAGACGGAGAGACACTACTTTTGCACCAATTTTTGAGGATATTTTTCAATTTATCTCAAAAAATTAGTGTTACGGATTGGACGGGATAAGAACACTCACAGAATTTGGACGAGCACACTTTATTCCCGTCTTGCGGTTAGTCGCGACAAAACACTTTATACAAAACTATGTACAGATCTCTAGCCAAATTGTAAAGTTGACTAGAGCGAATAAAGAACAGAACAATGTACTTTTGTGAGACTTAATGATTAACAGCAGCGTAGCTAAGAATTTAGCGAGATTCGAATCGAACTAGCCGAGAAAACCGGGTGCAACGACGCGCGACGTTTTCGTACCGATGCTAATTAACGATTGATTTAGATCGACCAGCAGCGAGAAGTTCTCTCTCACCGTAGGAGCGATGACTTTTCGATACGAACCGCTGGGCCAATAGAAACTGTATTAGCCCAGTCGATAATCGATCCGACGGCGATAGCCTATAGCGCGGCGCGCTGCTAATCGATCATCGATCCTCGCGATGTCGCAAGGATCAGCCAATACGCGGGCTGCGTGGTGGATCGTGCGTCACGATCCTACGACACGCTTGACCAATCCCAAACATTCCGCCCGCCTCGTCATTCATTGACGAAATTGAGAAGGATGAATGGGTCGGAAACGCGCGGCGTAGTAACCGAAGCTATAAACAATGAGACGCGAGTGAATAAATGGAAAATGTACAGTGATGAGTATTGACGAGAAGAGTACAATTCATATGCAGTTGGACAATGAGGTGAGTGAAAACTACTCTACTTCACTGAGCGACGAATGTAAAGTAGTGTGTGACCCAATTAGTGAAATGCTTAACCTACAATTAAGCAGTGTGGTTGAAATTTCGCAGGTGCGAATCGGGAGCACCACGTGATAAGCCTGCCTCGGGGACCCCTCCAGCATTCGTCTCAGCATCGTCGGTGTCAGCAGAGGCTTAATTCGTGAACCGGACGAAGAAATTGAGACTTGGCAGTGCGGGCTGTAGCGACTCGAAGGAAAGCGTCTGGTCCCGGGTGCACGAGTATCACGCGAACGAGAGGCCATTGAGTAGGCGGAAGAATTAATCACTTTCGAGAAGACAGAGGACTCCGGCTTTGATTCGTGTCTTGTACTTGTGCCGTTTGCCTCGAGTTTGACGAGAGTTTAAGTACTCCCGAGACCAGAGCTTCCAAAAATGTTGTATCTGCTGGATTGATTGCCATCGAGATAAACGAGATGATGGAAAGTCCTCGAGGCTGGGCTCGGGGCTAGCAGTGAGCGGTTCCCCGATCAAGTGGTACCCAGGCGTTAGAGTTACTGGATCCTCGGAGTCGTCTGTGAACGTGAGTACAAGTTTAAAGAGACAGCAAGCTTCGATACCAGTCAGGAGCGTGGTCAGCTCCTCGAAGTACCGTAACTGCTCTTCGATGATCCTGCGTAGGTGGTGCTTGGCTGCGTTGACTGCAGCTTTACCGATTTCTCCAACGAGTGAAGAGGAAGTGACATTCGATTTCCAGGAGAGGCTTTCCCTGGAGTTCCGCTGACCACGATCCTGCCTGGATCGAAGGTGCGTAGGTGCAGCATAATAGTTTCCAGATCTGCAAGAGAAGACGTGATTAGAGCTAACTGGGGATTTTTCGATTTTAGGTCGGGCAGTTTGCCCTTTCCAGAGTAAACTAACGGTGCCACGAACGATACAGAATTTTACCGACTGACGACCGCGGAGGATCCTGCACTCCTGGCGTGGCGTTGCCAGGGGAGGTTGTGTCCCCCCCTGCAGGCGTCGGTTGTGGGCAGCTTCGACCCACGACTTCGCCAGAGGGGATACGTACAACGGAGATGTTCCGCCGAGCGCAGCGGGCTCGGGGAATCCAGAGTTCCGGAGAAGAGTAGCTGTAATGTTCCGACAACGGTCAGAGCGAGAGAAACAGTTGAGGCCGAAGTAGCAGTGAAAGATGAGCGAGTCCCATCTGCCGACTCCTTTCAGCTCGGAGGTGAAGTAGCCATCCAGAGGACTCCTGGAGTGGGAGGCCCACGCGTAATGTGGAAGCCCGCCCGTCCTGCGGATCAAGCACTCTGATGGAAGACGGCTATGGCTCCAGCGATTCTGTAATAGAGTTGCAAAAGGAGTTTGTGTCCCCCCATGCTGGCATCGTTTGTGGGCAGCTTCGACCCACAACTTAGCCGGAGGGGATACATGAAGTAGATATGTGCCGCCGAGCGCAGCTAGCTCGGGGAACCCAGAACTCCAGAGTGTTGATGATGCGGTGATTGGAAAGCAGTCAGAGGAATAGAGCCCCGGCAGAGATGTTCCGTCGAGCGCAACTGGCTCGGGGAACGCAGAGTTCCAGCGAGAAGTGGTGACCTGACAGCATTCAGAGGAGTAGAGCCCCGGTAGAGATGTTCCGTCGAGCGCAGCGGGCTCGAGGAACGCAGAGTCCCAGTGAGAAGTGTTAATCTGACTGTAGTCAGATGAATAGAGTCCCGGTAGGGATGTTCCGTCGAGCGCAGCGGGCTCGAGGAACGCAGAGTTCCAGCGAGATGTGGAAGCGGTGCATCGACAGCAGTCCGAGGAAGAAAACCAGTTGCTGCCAAAGAAGGAGGTGGAAATCCTGTCCGGACGACTCCTGCAGCGGGATGCCCACTTGCGACGTGGAGTCCCGCCCGCCATGAGGAGCTCTTGAAGCTCCTGCGACTTAGGTCCAGCCTCAGGATGTGTTTCCGCTTCGGGCAGAAGATCAGCAACGTCGTTGACCCTCCTGGAGAAGCGAGAGCCACGTGGGTGGTGACGCTCCTCCACCTTGCCGAGTTGGTACTGGCATCTGGTTGCAAGGTACGGTACATAAACTAGACCACGAGTGATAGTGCTCACCTCGTAATCCCAGAATTTTAATTTCAGCTCAAGTCTCCTTCCGATCAGCTGCCAGTTTGGACCATCAGGATGACCGTGTATTGCCTGGTACATCCTGTCGGTCAGTGTTGCAGATTGGGCTTGTGTCCAAAGCCTGCGATTGTGGTAGAGATGGCTCAGTTTTTCCCAAACCACTTGGAAGTCGGATGAATGCGGTTCAACGTGCGTGATGAGAGTAGCGGCGTCGCCTTGCAAACACTTCTTCAAATAATGAAGACGTTCCAGTGAGGACAGCGATGGGTCACTTGCGACAAGTGAAGTAAACAGTTCGCGAAATGCTGGCCAGTCCTTGATGTGACCCGCGAACGTTGGAATTGAAGATGTTGACAGCGCAGCGCGTGACCTTGCAGAGGTAGCGTCGACGACAGTTGAATTTGAAGTCGCCGACTTCGTAACGGTCGCCGCAGCCTTGAGTTCGTCGATCAAGTCTTGTAAAGATTCGATCTGCTCGAAGTAATTCAGTCGAGTAGTGCTGAATTCATCGTTCCTGAGATAAGGGCTCTTCTTCAGGGTAGCATCAGTTTGAGAGGCTGCTCTGATTTCGGAATCACCCTTGCAGTAGTCATCCCAGAGTTCTGCAATGCTGTCTCGACAAGCATGAAGTGTTCCCAGCGTGATGTTAGCCTTCCCTCTCCTCTTCAAGTTGACCAGAACGCGGGAGAGTCGTTGCGCGACAAGTCGTTGATTTCCGATCGACCTTTGCGTGACCGTCTCGCCGACCGTTGCGTTTGAATTTGGAGATTCTCTAACGGTAGCTGAGGCCCTGAGGTCCGAAATCATGTCTTGCAGCAATTCGTACTGTTCCATGTGGATCTGTTGCACATCGTCGTACTCGTCTTCCTTGATGTACGCACTTTCTCTTAATTTCTGATCCCTTTCAGCAGCGGCTCTGATGGCGGAATCTCCCTCTCGATAATCAGACCATAATTCTTGGAGGGTAGTCAGGCCAGCTTGCAGGAATCCTAGCGAAATGTTGGCCTTTCCCCGTTTTTTGATGGTTGAAACGAGTCTGGAAATCCGTTGGCCGATGAGCTGCTGATTACTGACAAGGTCAGCCATTGTTTTTGATTCGCGATTTCAAACGCACAACGGTTAAAAAATCACTTTGTAAATTTTCCAGTGAACTGCAGCACTGTATCCGGCTCGAAGGACCAAATGTTACGGATTGGACGGGATAAGAACACTCACAGAATTTGGACGAGCACACTTTATTCCCGTCTTGCGGTTAGTCGCGACAAAACACTTTATACAAAACTATGTACAGATCTCTAGCCAAATTGTAAAGTTGACTAGAGCGAATAAAGAACAGAACAATGTACTTTTGTGAGACTTAATGATTAACAGCAGCGTAGCTAAGAATTTAGCGAGATTCGAATCGAACTAGCCGAGAAAACCGGGTGCAACGACGCGCGACGTTTTCGTACCGATGCTAATTAACGATTGATTTAGATCGACCAGCAGCGAGAAGTTCTCTCTCACCGTAGGAGCGATGACTTTTCGATACGAACCGCTGGGCCAATAGAAACTGTATTAGCCCAGTCGATAATCGATCCGACGGCGATAGCCTATAGCGCGGCGCGCTGCTAATCGATCATCGATCCTCGCGATGTCGCAAGGATCAGCCAATACGCGGGCTGCGTGGTGGATCGTGCGTCACGATCCTACGACACGCTTGACCAATCCCAAACAATTAGGGTCCAGCGGAAAATCGAACTATACCACGCGATAGAGCAGACTTTTATCTTGAGAAACCACCCTTTCAAGTTTGTAACGTCGACGTTTTTTCGAACCAGAAAACAAAATAACTAATATAGAATATTAGAATGTAATGGAGAAGCGTTTGAGCATCTTCTTCAATAAAGACATTTTTTGAAAATATCTCGAGATCTAATAATTTTTTGCCATGTGTACCCTAATCATTTTTTACGTAGAATGAACAGAAGAATCGATCTGTGTAAAAAACAATATGCATTTCTATTTAAAGAAATGATGCAATTGTTAATTGCACATGCACTGCTGCATCTAAAAAAATTTAAAGACCTACAGATGTAGTTCTCTTCGAACCATTTATCTTTCTCCTTTGGCATTTTTTTGTAAATGCAATAATAACCGAGTTATGACTAGTAACAATTGCGTGAATCACCCTGTATACTTAAAATTTAAAAAATACGTTTTATAGATTTGTGTCAATTAAACATATTCTGAAAATTTCAGGGTAACCCTAAAGTTATTCTTCTAAATTTTCGTAGAAAGAATTGGTTTTCAATTTGGTTTAATTAATAATAACTGTGCCTAAAAATATGAAAAAAATTGGAGACAATATTGATGACAGTAAGTATTTCATCATTAAATTAATTTCCAAGATGGTGGCTTTTAAACATCGATATAAAATCTGTGTTTCTTCGAAATCTTCCGGCTTTTCTATTTTTTAAAACTAGAGTTTGCAACAAAGGCTCGGGAAAAATTAAAATACTTCTATGAATATAATTTATATTATTAGAGATTTGTATATTAGTTACATATTTGATATAAAACAATATAAACTGTATGTCCTAATCCTGGCCAATGATGATGTACGATCTGATCCAGTCTAAAGATGATGTAGGATCTGATCCAGGATAAAGATGATGTAGGATCTGTTCTAGGCTAAAGATGATGTAGGATCTGATCCAGGCTAAAGATGATGTAGGATCTGATCCAGGCTAAAGATGATGTAGGATCTGTTCTAGGCTAAAGATGATGTAGGATCTTGTCCATGCTAAAGATGATGTAGGAGCTGATCCAGGCTAAGTACTAGACTAGGGGGCAGCACTATATGGGCACGGCCAAAACCCGGGCGTGAGCACTCTCATATACTCTCTGGCATAAGGTAGGGTTTTAGGCGAGAGGGGGCACCAAGCGAGCGGGGAGGGATGGTCGCATGGAATTACCATGGATATAATGGGAATTACGGACCGCAAGTGTTGCCATCTATATAAAGTAGCGGGAACATTTAAAATATACAAATGAATCACGTATATTCACCGCATATTTTAAGGTGATTCTAATTGTAAGTCAATTGTGACATGCGTAATAATGTTATTTCTATTTACGTATGTCTTATCATAAAGGATATATAAATGTTTTGAAAAATTATCAGTGATTTTATAAAAAATATGTAAAGGATCAATAACAACACGATGTACTTAATAGCCAGAAAACAATATTAATTTATTAAAATAATTTCTTTTGCTATTAGCAACATTGTTTTTTTGCTTACAGATATAATTGTACCTGACTTTAACGTAATTATTAATTATACACTTGATCAGGTGTATCCTATGATCGTATAATACATGCTGATCATTACAATGGTTTAGTAAAGTAAGAAATGAATGTTGAGTGTCTATTTTTCTTATAATTTCATTGCAAATATGCAGACGCTACACTAGTATTTAGAGTCGCCTATAGAGCGCACCACATGTGGTCCGTAATGTCTTTTCTTGCACCCCCGCAGGCTAATGCTCAGTCCTGTAGGTCCATGGGGTTAGCAGCCGGCATTCTACCTTCAGCCTGCTCAGGCAGAAATCGAGATTTTGGTTATCAGGGCCAGCACCGTCGGACTTCGATTAGGATCGATTATCGACCCCATCACAAGGGGATTCCTATTGGCTGATCGCTCTATCGATCTGCCAGCTGTTCGACTCTGATCTCAATGTTAATCAATCGTTCTCGCTCTTGCTCATGGTAAACATATCGCGCTTCTCTTGACCGATTTTCGCGAGTAAGACAAGTCGATTCCCTCTACAGTAATTCTTCGATCGGAGTCTTGGGGGGTGTCTCCGATCGGAGTCCAGTGCCTACCAGTGATGCCAGAATCATGGGTCGTGGGATTTTTCCCCTCCGCTCGCTCAGCCGACTCGACCCCCCACTCTGACGCACCGTCGTCGCCAGGTTGCTTCTACTGCGCACGCGCTACACGAACGTATCTCTACTCTGTCCGTGTGAGTGCCTGTTCGATTGCACGCGCGCTACACACACCAGCGTACCTCTACTCTGTCCGTGTGCACTGCTTGTGCGCTTGCGCCAGCCACAATCTATTTTTAGCACTCTCCATCCACATCCACGCCTGCTTGACGGAAACGAAACTGATTCTGAAATTCGGCCGTCGAGCCGTCGCGTCGAGCGTATCAATCGCAATCTGG
Organism: Lasioglossum baleicum; assembly: GCF_051020765.1. Taxonomy (NCBI): domain Eukaryota; kingdom Metazoa; phylum Arthropoda; class Insecta; order Hymenoptera; family Halictidae; genus Lasioglossum; species Lasioglossum baleicum. Next base: position 281,064 of record NC_134930.1, read on the forward strand.
AGCTAGCCTTCGAGTCCCCGCGTGCAGCGAGTTTTATTTTTATTTTTCATTACTTTTTTAATTACATTTTTTAACCTTCCAAAAAATTTAAATATATATTATATGTATATTCGTAAGTTTGAACCCTTTATCTCAACCAGGAGGGTAGTGAAAGGGTAAAAACTAATTATTGGTTTTTCCCACATTTTCCCTATTTAATGGTATACTTAAAAATTCTAGAAAAATTCTACAAAATTGTAGATATTATTCCTTATGATTGTGAATTTTTTCAGATTTTTTGCAAATAGTAAGTATGAAAAATCGTATAGCCGGATATAAGATGGTCAAAAGTGCTCATCCAAATTAATTTTTAATCACACCATGTTCAATAAAAAATTACGAAAAAATTCATGAACATTCTGCCTAATAGCATACACGCGATTGAGACCAATTTCAAACTTTTTGGTTGTAAATAGCCAATGGGTATAGCCGGATAAGATAGTCAAAAATGCCCTTTATCGATGTGCCATTCGATAGAACACCAAGAAAAAACATACTGTGCAAAATTTCAACCCTGTATCTCGATCGGGAGGGTAGTTATATATCGGGTAAAATCGAAAAGTCAGTTTTTGGCCTATTTTCCCTAGTTAATGACGTTTAGAAATTCTGAAAAAAATCTGACACATGTCAAGAACCCAAATACATACTTTGCAATTAGTTTCAGATTTTTAAAAGGGAAATCCTACTTGTAAAAAATCAAAAACCTCAAAAAAATCGAAAATATGCAGATTTCACATGGAAGTTTTAGAGTGTCCACATTTGTATTTTTACAGTAGCAGTATATTGTTATAAGTATTGTTCATGAATTTTTTCAGATTTTTCGGTTTGGTGCGCTGTTGTTAAAAAAAATAAAAGCCGATTTTTTCGACGTTTTTTCCGCGAAGAACTAAGCTAACCTTAAAATTGTTACGTTCTATTTATTCTGTAAGTCTATCAGGCTCTGATAAACCTTGAGCATTCTACAGAAGCAATTAAAAAATGAAATCAACTTAATTAATATTTCTACAGTATAGACATTACATCTAGAAATATAAATCACGTTTCCAACAATTCAGTTGGCTCAGCGCGCAGTCGACAGTGAACCTTCGCAGGGGTAGGTTGTCCCCGAGAGCTACCTGCGCTCCAGGCAACCCTCAGGTGTACACACCAAAAAATCGACAAGTTCCGATCCGAGTCTATCATTCAACCTATCAGTTCAGTGGTGCGGCAAAACACAGTGCTAAAGTGCACTGTGAAGCGAAAACACATTGTGTTACATTCAGTGATAAGAAATTTAAAAAAATCAAAGTGTACGGATAGGGAAAATTCAAATCAGTTCGCGCGCATCCGCGCGATGCCAAACGGGGTACTCAACCCAGAAAGTGTATCATCCTCAGAAACAATCGAACATGTGAACTCCCCACCAGGAGCAGCACACACACCTACACTATACAACCAACCTACATCACGACAGCCAACAAAAACAAAACCGAATGTAATTTCCACCGAAGACATCACGGAACCGCATACTGCGCACCTGATCAAACAGTTATTAGCTAAAAACAAAACACCAAAAAGAGTTAATCCCTCACCAAACTTAATAAACAAATTAACTCGATTCAAAACCACACCGATAACCACAGAAATGGCAAAAACGAAGACAACGAAAACCGCCCAACAAACAGCAAAAAAAGGAAACAGCAACCTGGACAATGCATCCGTAGAAGAATTAATCCAAATGATAAGCAACCTCAACAAAACGGTCGAAAACCTTTACAAAACGATCGAATCTTTAAAAGAACAATTAGAAGAAGAACGGAAAAAAATAAGCCTGCTCCAACAGCTCAAGACTTCACAAACCCAAACAGATACGCAGTCCTAGACATGGACATTACGCCCACCCCAACCGAAATCGAAGACGACGTCAACAGGCAAAAACCATTAACCGGAGCAGGTACCAAAAGACCCCACAACAGCACAGAAGACGACTCTTTATCTTAAAAAAAAGGACACGGCCAAAGCACCAATAAACCAGGAAAACTCCATCCCCAATAAAATCCCAGCGCAGCTCAACAATAGGACAGGAAAAACCGGAGAAACCCTCACTCCCGCACCAACACCAACTTCAACATCACCAACATCCGTTCCAGCAAACAACACAGTGACAATCCCAGGTAGCCCCACCCAGCAAATGTCAGCAGGGCCCAGCGGCACAACAACTCTCTCACACCACCCGAAAGTCATAAAGAACGGTACCGCGAAATACCCTCACCTAACAGGTAAAAACGAACAAACACTGCCTTCTTCTGAGTTCGAAGATAATTCCACCTTCAAAAAATCACTCAAACCTCCCCCCATCACTATTCACACTAACACAATCAAAAATATAATAGCCAAACTATCTCTCATAATGAACGATTTCAACTTCAAAAAACTTAACAACAACAAACACATACTACAGACCCAATCGATAGCTAACCACAAAACAGCGTGCGAAACACTTAAAAACATGCAAATTCAATTCTTCACATATACACCAAAAGCAGACAAAAACACAACGATCTTACTCAAAAACGTAGAAGGAAACTTTGACCCCGACGAAATTCTCACAGCTCTAAATAATTTAAAAATTGAAGGCCTCTCCTTCATTTCAGTAAAAAGATTCACTACAAAAAAATCCTCAGAAGAAGGCAGAACCCTACCAATATTCATGGTACAAATATCCGCGGATAGCAACCCGAAAAATCTGAATCAAATCAAATCCCTATTACACACAATTGTCAAATGGGAGAAAATAATAAAAAAGGATCGCATCCAGTGCATGAGATGCCAACGCATAGGACATGTAGCTCAAAACTGCAACTTAAATTATAGATGCGTCAAATGTGAACACGATCACAATCCCGGAGAGTGTCCACGTTCCGCAGACTCCCAAACCGAAAACGCAGACTCTCCCCCATATTGCGTCAACTGCAAAACACATGGACATCCAGCCTCCTACAGAGGTTGCCCAAAATTAAAAGAACTGAAAGAAAGAATAGAATCAAAAAGATTAGCTACTCAATTAGAAAAGGAAACCATACACACGTTCACTTCAAACTTCATCAAACCGTACAAATCTTTCAGCCAGATCGTAACAAACAACACAGACAGAAAAGAACTATCAAACCTAATAAACACAGCCTCGACCCATCCAACAACAATCCCAACCACACACCAAACCCAACCTCAATCACAAAACGCTCTCTCTCTAATCTCCCAAATAAAATATATAATAGACTCAGCCATAAAATCTCAAACAGATCAACTAACAAATCAAATTAAAAATAATAGCAACAGAATCAACTCATTAGCTCAGGCATGTAACGTAGAAATTTAGAATGTATCCAAACGCACAGAACAATTCATCAAACGTTAGTATCACCAACAATATCAAAACAATTACTCATCAAACACTAAAAATAATAGAGCTAAACGTTAACTCACTCATCTCAAACGAAAAACGTGCGTCACTCTCCGAATTCTTAGAAGTACACGAACCGGATGCGGTCCTGCTATGCGAAACCAAACTTAACGATAGATACCGTGTAAACTTTAAGAATTACATATTTATTAGATCCGACAGACCGAACTCAAAACGAGGTGGGGGAACCGGCATCCTCATCAGAGATAACATAAAATTTAAAACCGTCCAGACAAACAGCTCAAATAGCTCAAATCTCGAATCAACAGCAATTGAAATAAAAATAAACCAAAGTCGACTATTCCTAATTGCAGTATACTCTCCAGGCAGCAACAACAAAAAATTTACAGCAGACCTCACAACAATTAGTAACTCACTAGAACTGCATAAAACAAATAACTACTACATTATTGCAGGTGACTTAAACGCAAAACACACCGACTGGCACAATAACACAAACAACAACAGAGGATCCTCACTAAAAAGGTGGCTACTCAATAATCAAATACAAAACAGAGTATCCCTACTAAACACAGCGTCGCCATCATACCCAAAGAGCGGTACATCTATAGACATTTGCCTAGCAGACAACAGAATTAAATTTCATAATCAACCTACCCCCGGCAGACTAAAAACATTAGACTTCGACAGCGACCAGAAAGCAACAGAAATAATAATATCACTTCTCCCCAACAACCAAATGATCATAGAAGTACCACCCACAAACATCATATACAACTACAGCAAAACCGACTGGCTCAAATTCCAAAAGGAACTACTAAACATAGACGACACTGATATCCCAAATACAAAAAACCTAACAATCACCGAAATTGACAATTACATAGAAACATTAAACAAAAACATAAACACAGCCATTGAACGATCAATACCACGCATATCTTACAATTACAACGCATCAGACAGATACATCACCCCTTCCATAAAAAAACTAAAAAGTACACTAATTACCAAACTCAACAGACTGACATCGATAAACAACTTCACCGACTCAAACGACACAATAATAAACATTCTGAAACACATACTCAAAACAATCAGAAAAAAAATCAAAACCGAATTCCAAAGCTCAGTAAGCAACTTCTGGAAAAAAAAAATATCAAACCTCTCAACGCACAAACCCAAAGAGCTCTTTCCTTCTATAAAAACAATATTCCGACCTAAAGAACAGAACGCAATAGACACGCTAAAAATCAACACATCAAACACAGAAATAATCACAAATGCCAACATAAACATGAATGAAGCACAAATAGACGAGGACGACAACATAAGAATAACAGACATAAATGACAAACTAAACGTACTAGGAGCGCACTTTGAAAAGGCACACACACAGAATAAAAACATGGGCAAACAACAACTATCTAACATAATAAATCAAAAAATTCTAAAGTTGAAAACAGAAATAGACGAAGACATACGAAACGACAATACAGTTTGCATATTCTCCAACGACAACAGAGCAGACAACCCGAACCCCAACTCAATCCCTCCAAATTACTTCACATCCACATTCGAGCTAACCCAAATCCTAAAAAATCTCAACAACAAAAAGTCTGCCAGCTACGACAACATCCCAAACATAATCCTCAAACATCTACCACCAGTTTACACACACAATTACGCAATATTATTTAATAACTGCCTCAACAGAATGCATTTCCCATCCGCATGGAAAACCGCAAAAGTGATTGCATTAAAAAAGAAGGGTAAAAACAGTAATGACCCAGCCAGCTATAGACCAATAAGCCTCTTACCAAACATAAGCAAGATATTTGAAATAACAATCAACAATGCAATAGAACACTTCTCCTCCACAAATAATTTAATACCGGAAACTCAATTTGGATTCAGACGCAGACATTCGACAATACACGCTATAGCTAAATTTACAGCAGACATCTGCTGGGCCCGAAATGCAGGAGACTGCGTAGGAGCAATATTCATAAATTTAGAAAAAGCATTCGACACTGTTTGGCTGGACGGACTTTTCTTCAAACTAATCAAAAAGAATTTCCCACCTCACCTCATAAAAATGCTATGGAGCATGACCCATAACAAAACATTCAAGGTGTCCGAAGGGCAAAACTCCTCCTCCATAGTATTTACAGTACAAAACGGACTACAACAGGGTGCCGTAAATTCCCCCATCCTGTTTAGCCTATACCTAAGCGACCTTCTTATAATGTTCAACCTTTTTTTTTTTTTTTTTTTTTTTTTGTTTGTTTAAGGGCGGTGGGGAAATGCTCTTACGCACACCCTCTCCTCCGATGGAGGTCGGAGAGGGTAGTGTGCGACTCGGCTTCCCCCTAAGATGAAAAGTGGGGGAATCATATGGACTTAATCCTTCGCCTATACCCACTAAAACCCCACCGCCCGGGACCTAGGGACCCTTCCTCTATCTGTAAAAGCGATGCTTTTATACCTTCGCTGTCCCGCTTTCCGCATTCAGCGGAGGTATACTCATCGCCCCTATGTCCACGCCTGTTCTTGGCTATTTTATAATGTTCAACCTGAAGGAGGACAACCGCAAAGGCGCCATAGCATACGCGGACGACCTTTTATCATACATTATCGATAATAGACCGTCAATAATTAAAAAGAAACTACAAGATTTGTTTGACAAAATACAGGAATACTTTCACACATGGAAACTTAAAATCAACGTTAATAAATGCGAGACAATACTTTTCAGACCAACTCTTTCAAAAAACTCAGACGCAAATAATGACGTACGTACGAACGCCAACTCTTCCACATACAAGACAACAGAGACACAAACTTAAAAATACCACACAAAAAGGTCGTCCGATATTTAGGAGTATACTTAGACTTTAAGCTTCATTTCAACGAACATGTACAAATACAAATCGAAAAAGCTCAAAAGGCAGTCGCAGCGAACAAGCGGATTTTCTACTCCAAATACCTTGACAAAGAAGTTAAACTTCTTTGTTACAAACTACTAATCAGACCGATACTCACCTACGGAATACCTATCTGGTATAACATCAGCGCCAGTACGATGGAGAAAATCCGCTTGTTCGAACGAAGATGCCTCAGAGCCTGTTTGAACGCGTATAAAACCCCGGAATCAAACTATACAAAATATTACAGCAACCACGCACTGCTAAAAAAATCAAAAACAATGCGCATAGACCTATTCATGCTAAAGACCACAAGAAATCACTGGGCAAACACAAGAAACGTAGATAACAACAGCCTCATTTTCAGCTCTACCTTTCCGAACCCCCAATATTTAGAAAAAAACAAGATTCACAGGATACACACCACCGGAAGCTTTCATACACCTTGACTCCGCTGGTCTCATACAAAACACACACGGATATCCAATTATATATCACTACAACCGAAAAAACTTCAACAAAACAATAACATACAACAGCAACATAAACATACACGGCCCAGAAATGAGATTTCTATATAAACTAACAGAATTCGATACAGAAAACGACCACAGGAAAAACACTAAAAGATACTGGTGGCTCGTCCCATCAACATAACTCAAACACATTACACATATATAATATATAAAAAAAAAAAAAAAAATTGTAATGCTCAGTTATACATAAGTTTAAGTTAACTCTAAGACACACTCCCAGCGCTTTTGATTCAGATTTCTCAGGGCCAAGCACTCCAATAAAAATAAAACCATTAACGGGTTGACACCCAGAAAACTCCGACAAAACTCAAAACATCGATCAAATGTACAGTTTTCCCACCGTGCCTTTCTGTACACTTCGAACTATACAATAATATAAGAAAACCTCTTAGACTAAGCCGACACACCTGCATTAAGTGCAATAAAACGTACAATGCTAAACCGCGCGAGCCCGTCCCTACGGGCCTTTAGTTTAATCTCCTAATTTTCACACTACGTCAAACTTTTGTGCGTAAAAAGTTTCATGTACCTATTGTAATTACATATTTTATTCAGGCACAATAAACGCTCTTTAAAAAAAAAAAAAAAAAAAGTTGGCTCAGCGCGTTAGGCGTTCGATTGTGGACCGGCCTATGCTAGGTTCGCGCCCGTCGTAGGTGTATTTTTTTTTTTTCATCTCAATTCTCTTCTTTTTTTATATCTAACTTCACACTAGTCAAGGATATTTTTGTAGAATTCTTTTAAAAGCAATATTAAGAAATTTAAAAAGTATTTTAAGGTAAAATACACCAAATATAGTAGTTGTGTCTAACAGAGTCGTAAGGCGGCTACTGTTCGCGTCTCTTTCTTTCCAATACGCTCTTCTTCGTTGCGTTCGAAACTTTCATCGTCGATTAAACCATATAAATATTGGCCAAATTATATCGTGTTTGGTATCATTTTAATCAGAGAAATGCCACGAATATGTTGGTGAAAGTTCCATAATGATATCATAGAAAATAAGAAAGCTGAGGTCTTGGTGTTTCATTGTGATGACGCACGGGCCTTTAAACTGTGCCGGCGACGCGACGGCGACACGCGATCCTATTTCATTCTGTCCTTCTCTATGTTCGGCTCGTCGTTTGAAGTCTCGGCGCGGTAGACGCAGTCATAAAAATATAGCCTCCGTACTCTACCCAAGTCCGTCCAACACCCGGGTGTGGAGACTCCGATCGAAAAATTACTGTAACGAGGAGACCTCGCGTATCGAGTACGCCGGATCGCAACGAGTTTTTGTGTGGACATAGCTTACCCACCCTCATGAACTATGCAATTGGTCTTAGCAGCCAACGCGAACCCATTTTCGAGAAAATCGATTTTGAAATGCAACATGTGCGTTATACTCCATGAGTGAAAACATCTTGTCACAGCGGTCGGTGGCCGAGCAGGTTGAGCGAATGTCTACCACGAGATTGGTCGGGGTTCGTGTCCCTTGTCGGCATTTCTTATAAATATTTTTTTTTACTTTCTTCTTTATTTTTCTACGTGCTCTTCAATTTTTCAAATTTCAATTTCAACATCAATTTCAACTCTTCGATTAAAACTTCAATTTTTCAATTTCAACTTCGTCTTCAATTTCCATTTCAACTCTTCTATTTCAACTTCGACTTCAATTTCCATTTCAACTCTTCTATTTCAACTTCGACTTCAATTTCCATTTCAACTCTTCGATTTCAACTTCAATTATTCAAATATCAACTTCAATTTCTCAATTTCAACTTCGTATTAAAGGGCCTAGCCGATTAAGATGGTCAAAACTGCCCTTAGAGCTTTTTCAACGGCTATTGAACCATTCGAAAGCTTGCCAAGAAAAACCCCTCTGAGTAAAATTTCAGCCTTCTAGCTTGCCCGTGAGGGTAGTTACAGGGAAAAATAGATTTTGCGGTTTTCGGCGCATTTTCCGGTCTAAAATGCGTTCTAAAATTCTGAAAAAAATGTGACACATTCTGGATCCCAAGGCGCATTTTTGAGAATTTTTTCAGATTTTTTTGTTTCAAACTGTGGTCGTAAAAAATGAAAAACCTCAAAAAAATCGGAAAAATATTTTTTTCTCAAAAATATGAAAACATGCTATTTTGCTGTTTGGTTCCCTGATAAAGTACTATAACAGGCAATGTTGTCAATTTTTTTTAGATTTTTTGTTCGGCTGCATCATTGTCAAAAACAATAAAAACCGAATTTTTTCGACGTTTTTGCTGTGAGGAGGAAAGTTACACTTGTTGGCTTTACCGTGTGCGTATATTAAGTAATTTTTAGCGTTATTACACTGAAACAAGCAATTATTTTACCTAAAAAATGTGATTTGAGAGAAAGAAAAAATTGTATTCTGTGCGATATACAGGGTGTCCCAAAATTCGTGAAAATCCCGAAAGGGGGTGGTCCCTGAGACCATTCTAAGAGACATTTTCCTTTGCACCAATGTCAACTGCGGCTTTGTTTAGGAGTTATTAACGAAAAACACGGACCAATCAGAGCGCGTCCTGGCCCGCCGCGCCGCGCCGCGCCGGCAAGCGAGTGTCGGTGGTACGCCGTGACATCGCAACGAACAAGAGTTTCTCGATAATGTGAATCCTCTCCGATTTCGTTGAGCTTTGGATACGTTGTCCAGACCATGATTCTGAACAACATTTCTCTTTAGACTTTTTGGCGATCGGCTTTAGTTTACGAGATAATCGTAAAAAAAGAGAAGAAGCAGAAACTGATTGAATTAAAAACTCACGTATTCAGCCGTAAATCCATTTGCTGCTTCGAAATGTGTGTCACTGGGTCACTCGGTGACGAACTGCACAGATGTCTTCAGGTACACGGCAGTACCGAAAGCCAAGGGACGTACGGCCAGGTCGACGAACTGCACAGCCGGTGGTAGAAGGCCTAAGGGATGCGCGGTCAAGTCGACGATCCAGAATTTAACTTTCACTTTCGAATCGATAAATAATTCGTATGTTTATTTTACACAGATGCCTTGAAATTTTTCCACACTCACAATCTCTGTTCACATTTGTCAACACATAGTTATGCACTAATAATAATTGCCATATCCCTTGTACTGCTGCACAAATCACAACAATCAGGTAATGCAATCACTAGACTGCGGATTTCATGCATTTGTAGCAAACATGAGTAGGTGCATTTTAATACAGTAGAGAGATTAAAATAATTTCAAAACACCAATGTATTATTTTCAAATTCTTAAAATGATCACAGTAAGAATCAAATATCTGTCTGGCTCCTGTCCCTTGTAATAGCGGCAGCCAACATTCATTTTGCATAAAGATTCGCAGTCTAGTGATTAGTTTAAATATCACAGTCAAAAAAACAGCTAATACATAGCAACCGTTAGCTTTGAATTTACAAGTCTTTGGAGATGTTCTCTCTACCGCGGCTCGAACGACACTGATTTTCCGCAAGATTTTTCTAAAGAATTTAGGAAGGGCATTTAGAGTGTCGAAATTCGAAATGCACGCTGTAGCACGAGAACGACGGGACGGTTGGACGAAAAACAGGATACGAGAAGGATCGCTTTAAGACTTATGGCAATCACATGTTTAGGTTTTCCTGTAGATTGGTACGCAGAGTCGATGGGTAACCGTTCGAAAACGTCGTCTGTCCTTCTTTTAGAAAGTTTCTTAAGGAAGGTATAGGACAATAGGGATGCTACGCTGACCTGACATTTTTACCCCTTGCTGGGTAAAAGGACGGATGACGTTTTCGAACAGTTACCCATCGACTCTACGTACCAACCTGCAGGAAAAACTAAACATGTGTTTGCCACAAAGCTTACAGCGGTCCTTCTCGCATTCTGTTTTTCGTCTAACCGTCCCGTCGTTCTCGTGCTACAGCGTGCATTTCGAATTTCGACACTCTAAATGCCCTTCCTAAATTCTTTAGAAAAATCTTGAGGAAAATCAGTGTCGTTCGAGCCGCGGTAGAGAGAACATCTCCAAAGACTTGTCAATTCAAAGCTAACGGTTGCTATTAGCTGTGTTTTTGATGGTGATATTTAAACTAATCACTAGACTGCGAATCTTTATGCAAAATGAATGTTGGCTGCCGCTATTACAAGGGACAGGAGCCAGACAGATATTTGATTCTTACTGTGATCATTTTAAGAATTTGAAAATAATACATTGGTGTTTTGAAATTATTTTAATCTCTCTACTGTATTAAAATGCACCTACTCATGTTTGCTACAAATGCATGAAATCCGCAGTCTAGTGATTGCATTACCTGATTGTTGTGATTTGTGCAGCAGTACAAGGGATATGGCAATTATTATTAGTGCATAACTATGTGTTGACAAATGTGAACAGAGATTGTGAGTGTGGAAAAATTTCAAGGCATCTGTGTAAAATAAACATACGAATTATTTATCGATTCGAAAGTGAAAGTTAAATTCTGGATCGTCGACTTGACCGCGCATCCCTTAGGCCTTCTACCACCGGCTGTGCAGTTCGTCGACCTGGCCGTACGTCCCTTGGCTTTCGGTACTGCCGTGTACCTGAAGACATCTGTGCAGTTCGTCACCCAGTGACCCAGTGACACACATTTCGAAGCAGCAAATGGATTTACGGCTGAATACGTGAGTTTTTAATTCAATCAGTTTCTGCTTCTTCTCTTTTTTTACGTTTATCTCGTAAACTAAAGCCGATCGCCAAAAAGTCTAAAGAGAAATGTTGTTCAGAATCATGGTCTGGACAACGTATCCAAAGCTCATCGAAATCGGAGAGGATTCACATTATCGAGAAACTCTTGTTCGTTGCGATGTCACGGCGTACCACCGACACTCGCTTGCCGGCGCGGCGCGGTGCGGCGGGCCAGGACGCGCTCTGATTGGTCCGTGTTTTTCGTTAATAACTCCTAAACAAAGCCGCAGTTGACATTGGTGCAAAGGAAAATGTCTCTTAGAATGGTCTCAGGAACCACCCCCTTTCGGGATTTTCACGAATTTTGGGACACCCTGTATACCAGAATGTTCGCAACGCTTACAACATCGCCGGTTGGCACCGCGGTTAAGGTGTCCGACTACGGAGCGGATACTCTGGGGTTCGAATCCTGTCGATAGTGGTTTTTTTTCCATACGTCAAACTTTATTTTTTCAATTTCTTATTATGTATATGGTTTACTCATACGAGTTTAACAATGTTTTTTTAATGTTTTAAAAATATTTAAGTAACATTTTTAAGTAAAATACATACAAAAATAGTTTTGGATCATAAAAGTATTATAAAACTCGAGCATAATGCATGTACCGTCGACGGTCAACTCTGTTCTCAGTGCCTATAAAATCCCGCATTCTGCCCACAATTATAAAAGATAAGTCTATTTCTATCAACTCCATACAAATATTTACTTTTATGAGAAATAAATAATTCTGTAATTAACAGGTCACGTAAAAACAGCAGCTAATTGGCTAACAATGACAACTCGGAAGAACAGCTGCTATATATACTTCTTTCTATTTTACCCGTTTCTACAAATTCCGAAAGGCCTAGAAACTATATTCATGATTTTTAATGTTAAAAATGTTAAACAGGACCGCCATGATGAACATATACAATTAGAGAATCAAGGAAATAATAGATACTCCAAAACTATTTTTGTATGTATTTTACTTAAAAATATTACTTAAATATTTTTAAAACATTAAAAAAATATTGTTAAACTCACATGAATAAACCACATAATAAGAAATTGGAAAAATATAGTTTGATGTACAGAAAATACGCGCAGCTATTAGTAAGGGAAATAATAACCACCCTCCCAAAAAGATAAGATTCCTTGCAGGCCAGTTTTTACGACGGTCATTGTATTTTTCGTAGCTGATTATTGCGCGACCAGAATCATAAACTAATATAAACGTGGTAAAAATTAACTACCTCTGTACCTGCTATGTACTGTCATATTGTCCTTTCCCGTTCGGATGGAAGGCCAGGGAAAACGGTCAACTCCAGGTTTTTATAGGCACTGAGACCGGAGTTGACCGTCGACGGTACATGCATTATGCTGGAGTTTTATAATACTTTTTATGATCCAAAACTATTTTTGTATGTATTTTGCTTAAAAATGTTACTTAAATATTTTTAAAACATTAAAAAAACATTGTTAAACTCGTATGAGTAAACCATATACATAATAAGAAATTGAAAAAATAAAGTTTGACGTATGGAAAAAAAAACCACTATCGACAGGACTCGAACCCCAGAGTATCCGCTCCGTAGTCGGAACGCCTTAACCGCGGTGCCAACCGGCGATGTTGTAAGCGTTGCGAACATTCTGGTATATATCGCACAGAATACAAGTTTTTCATTCTCTCAAATCACATTTTTTAGGTAAAATAATTGCTTGTTTCAGTGTAATAACGCTAAAAATTACTTAATATACGCACACGGTAAAGCCAACAAGTGTAACTTTCCTCCTCACAGCAAAAACGTCGAAAAAATTCGGTTTTTATTGTTTTTGACAATGATGCAGCCGAACAAAAAATCTAAAAAAAATTGACAACATTGCCTGTTATAGTACTTTATCAGGGAACCAAACAGCAAAATAGCATGTTTTCATATTTTTGAGAAAAAAATATTTTTCCGATTTTTTTGAGGTTTTTCATTTTTTACGACCACAGTTTGAAACAAAAACATCTGAAAAAATTCTCAAAAATGCGCCTTGGGATCCAGAATGTGTCACATTTTTTTCAAAATTGAAGTTGAAATCGAAGAAGTTGAAATGGAAATTGAAGTTGGAATTGAAGTTGAAATTTGAAAAATTTAAGAGTTGAAATAGAAAAGTTGAAATTGAAGTTGAAATGGAAATTTGAAGAGTTGAAATTGAAGTTGAAATCGAAGAAGTTGAAATTGAAATGGAAATTGAAGTTGAAATGGAAATTGAAATTAAAAAAATTGAATAGTTGAATTTGAGGTCGAAATTGAATAATTGAAGTTAAAACAGAAGAGTTGAAATGGAAAGGGCCTAGCCGATTAAGATGGTCAAAACTGCCCTTAGAGCTTTTTCAACGGCTATTGAACCATTCGAAAGCTTGCCAAGAAAAACCCCTCTGAGTAAAATTTCAGCCCTCTAGCTTGCCCGTGAGGGTAGTTACAGGGAAAAATAGATTTTGCGGTTTTCGGCGCATTTTCCGGTCTAAAATGCGTTCTAAAATTCTGAAAAAAATGTGTCACATTCTGGATCCCAAGGCGCATTTTTGAGAATTTTTTCAGATTTTTTTGTTTCAAACTGTGGTCGTAAAAAATGAAAAACCTCAAAAAAATCGGAAAAATATTTTTTTCTCAAAAATATGAAAACATGCTATTTTGCTGTTTGGTTCCCTGATAAAGTACTATAACAGGCAATGTTGTCAATTTTTTTTAGATTTTTTGTTCGGCTGCATCATTGTCAAAAACAATAAAAACCGAATTTTTTCGACGTTTTTGCTGTGAGGAGGAAAGTTACACTTGTTGGCTTTACCGTGTGCGTATATTAAGTAATTTTTAGCGTTATTACACTGAAACAAGCAATTATTTTACCTAAAAAATGTGATTTGAGAGAAAGAAAAAATTGTATTCTGTGCGATATATACCAGAATGTTCGCAACGCTTACAACATCGCCGGTTGGCACCGCGGTTAAGGTGTCCGACTACGGAGCGGATACTCTGGGGTTCGAATCCTGTCGATAGTGGTTTTTTTTCCATACGTCAAACTTTATTTTTTCAATTTCTTATTATGTATATGGTTTACTCATACGAGTTTAACAATGTTTTTTTAATGTTTTAAAAATATTTAAGTAACATTTTTAAGTAAAATACATACAAAAATAGTTTTGGATCATAAAAGTATTATAAAACTCGAGCATAATGCATGTACCGTCGACGGTCAACTCTGTTCTCAGTGCCTATAAAATCCCGCATTCTGCCCACAATTATAAAAGATAAGTCTATTTCTATCAACTCCATACAAATATTTACTTTTATGAGAAATAAATAATTCTGTAATTAACAGGTCACGTAAAAACAGCAGCTAATTGGCTAACAATGACAACTCGGAAGAACAGCTGCTATATATACTTCTTTCTATTTTACCCGTTTCTACAAATTCCGAAAGGCCTAGAAACTATATTCATGATTTTTAATGTTAAAAATGTTAAACAGGACCGCCATGATGAACATATACAATTAGAGAATCAAGGAAATAATAGATACTCCAAAACTATTTTTGTATGTATTTTACTTAAAAATATTACTTAAATATTTTTAAAACATTAAAAAAATATTGTTAAACTCACATGAATAAACCACATAATAAGAAATTGGAAAAATATAGTTTGATGTACAGAAAATACGCGCAGCTATTAGTAAGGGAAATAATAACCACCCTCCCAAAAAGATAAGATTCCTTGCAGGCCAGTTTTTACGACGGTCATTGTATTTTTCGTAGCTGATTATTGCGCGACCAGAATCATAAACTAATATAAACGTGGTAAAAATTAACTACCTCTGTACCTGCTATGTACTGTCATATTGTCCTTTCCCGTTCGGATGGAAGGCCAGGGAAAACGGTCAACTCCAGGTTTTTATAGGCACTGAGACCGGAGTTGACCGTCGACGGTACATGCATTATGCTGGAGTTTTATAATACTTTTTATGATCCAAAACTATTTTTGTATGTATTTTGCTTAAAAATGTTACTTAAATATTTTTAAAACATTAAAAAAACATTGTTAAACTCGTATGAGTAAACCATATACATAATAAGAAATTGAAAAAATAAAGTTTGACGTATGGAAAAAAAAACCACTATCGACAGGACTCGAACCCCAGAGTATCCGCTCCGTAGTCGGAACGCCTTAACCGCGGTGCCAACCGGCGATGTTGTAAGCGTTGCGAACATTCTGGTATATATCGCACAGAATACAAGTTTTTCATTCTCTCAAATCACATTTTTTAGGTAAAATAATTGCTTGTTTCAGTGTAATAACGCTAAAAATTACTTAATATACGCACACGGTAAAGCCAACAAGTGTAACTTTCCTCCTCACAGCAAAAACGTCGAAAAAATTCGGTTTTTATTGTTTTTGACAATGATGCAGCCGAACAAAAAATCTAAAAAAAATTGACAACATTGCCTGTTATAGTACTTTATCAGGGAACCAAACAGCAAAATAGCATGTTTTCATATTTTTGAGAAAAAAATATTTTTCCGATTTTTTTGAGGTTTTTCATTTTTTACGACCACAGTTTGAAACAAAAAAATCTGAAAAAATTCTCAAAAATGCGCCTTGGGATCCAGAATGTGACACATTTTTTTCAGAATTTTAGAACGCATTTTAGACCGGAAAATGCGCCGAAAACCGCAAAATCTATTTTTCCCTGTAACTACCCTCACGGGCAAGCTAGAGGGCTGAAATTTTACTCAGAGGGGTTTTTCTTGGCAAGCTTTCGAATGGTTCAATAGCCGTTGAAAAAGCTCTAAGGGCAGTTTTGACCATCTTAATCGGCTAGGCCCTTTCCATTTCAACTCTTCTGTTTTAACTTCAATTATTCAATTTCGACCTCAAATTCAACTATTCAATTTTTTTAATTTCAATTTCCATTTCAACTTCAATTTCCATTTCAATTTCAACTTCTTCGATTTCAACTTCAATTTCAACTCTTCAAATTTCCATTTCAACTTCAATTTCAACTTTTCTATTTCAACTCTTAAATTTTTCAAATTTCAACTTCAATTCCAACTTCAATTTCCATTTCAACTTCTTCGATTTCAACTTCAATTTTGAAAAAAATGTGACACATTCTGGATCCCAAGGCGCATTTTTGAGAATTTTTTCAGATTTTTTTGTTTCAAACTGTGGTCGTAAAAAATGAAAAACCTCAAAAAAATCGGAAAAATATTTTTTTCTCAAAAATATGAAAACATGCTATTTTGCTGTTTGGTTCCCTGATAAAGTACTATAACAGGCAATGTTGTCAATTTTTTTTAGATTTTTTGTTCGGCTGCATCATTGTCAAAAACAATAAAAACCGAATTTTTTCGACGTTTTTGCTGTGAGGAGGAAAGTTACACTTGTTGGCTTTACCGTGTGCGTATATTAAGTAATTTTTAGCGTTATTACACTGAAACAAGCAATTATTTTACCTAAAAAATGTGATTTGAGAGAATGAAAAACTTGTATTCTGTGCGATATATACCAGAATGTTCGCAACGCTTACAACATCGCCGGTTGGCACCGCGGTTAAGGCGTTCCGACTACGGAGCGGATACTCTGGGGTTCGAGTCCTGTCGATAGTGGTTTTTTTTTCCATACGTCAAACTTTATTTTTTCAATTTCTTATTATGTATATGGTTTACTCATACGAGTTTAACAATGTTTTTTTAATGTTTTAAAAATATTTAAGTAACATTTTTAAGCAAAATACATACAAAAATAGTTTTGGATCATAAAAAGTATTATAAAACTCCAGCATAATGCATGTACCGTCGACGGTCAACTCCGGTCTCAGTGCCTATAAAAACCTGGAGTTGACCGTTTTCCCTGGCCTTCCATCCGAACGGGAAAGGACAATATGACAGTACATAGCAGGTACAGAGGTAGTTAATTTTTACCACGTTTATATTAGTTTATGATTCTGGTCGCGCAATAATCAGCTACGAAAAATACAATGACCGTCGTAAAAACTGGCCTGCAAGGAATCTTATCTTTTTGGGAGGGTGGTTATTATTTCCCTTACTAATAGCTGCGCGTATTTTCTGTACATCAAACTATATTTTTCCAATTTCTTATTATGTGGTTTATTCATGTGAGTTTAACAATATTTTTTTAATGTTTTAAAAATATTTAAGTAATATTTTTAAGTAAAATACATACAAAAATAGTTTTGGAGTATCTATTATTTCCTTGATTCTCTAATTGTATATGTTCATCATGGCGGTCCTGTTTAACATTTTTAACATTAAAAATCATGAATATAGTTTCTAGGCCTTTCGGAATTTGTAGAAACGGGTAAAATAGAAAGAAGTATATATAGCAGCTGTTCTTCCGAGTTGTCATTGTTAGCCAATTAGCTGCTGTTTTTACGTGACCTGTTAATTACAGAATTATTTATTTCTCATAAAAGTAAATATTTGTATGGAGTTGATAGAAATAGACTTATCTTTTATAATTGTGGGCAGAATGCGGGATTTTATAGGCACTGAGAACAGAGTTGACCGTCGACGGTACATGCATTATGCTCGAGTTTTATAATACTTTTATGATCCAAAACTATTTTTGTATGTATTTTACTTAAAAATGTTACTTAAATATTTTTAAAACATTAAAAAAACATTGTTAAACTCGTATGAGTAAACCATATACATAATAAGAAATTGAAAAAATAAAGTTTGACGTATGGAAAAAAAACCACTATCGACAGGATTCGAACCCCAGAGTATCCGCTCCGTAGTCGGACACCTTAACCGCGGTGCCAACCGGCGATGTTGTAAGCGTTGCGAACATTCTGGTATATATCGCACAGAATACAATTTTTTCTTTCTCTCAAATCACATTTTTTAGGTAAAATAATTGCTTGTTTCAGTGTAATAACGCTAAAAATTACTTAATATACGCACACGGTAAAGCCAACAAGTGTAACTTTCCTCCTCACAGCAAAAACGTCGAAAAAATTCGGTTTTTATTGTTTTTGACAATGATGCAGCCGAACAAAAAATCTAAAAAAAATTGACAACATTGCCTGTTATAGTACTTTATCAGGGAACCAAACAGCAAAATAGCATGTTTTCATATTTTTGAGAAAAAAATATTTTTCCGATTTTTTTGAGGTTTTTCATTTTTTACGACCACAGTTTGAAACAAAAAAATCTGAAAAAATTCTCAAAAATGCGCCTTGGGATCCAGAATGTGACACATTTTTTTCAGAATTTTAGAACGCATTTTAGACCGGAAAATGCGCCGAAAACCGCAAAATCTATTTTTCCCTGTAACTACCCTCACGGGCAAGCTAGAGGGCTGAAATTTTACTCAGAGGGGTTTTTCTTGGCAAGCTTTCGAATGGTTCAATAGCCGTTGAAAAAGCTCTAAGGGCAGTTTTGACCATCTTAATCGGCTAGGCCCTTTCCATTTCAACTCTTCTGTTTTAACTTCAATTATTCAATTTCGACCTCAAATTCAACTATTCAATTTTTTTAATTTCAATTTCCATTTCAACTTCAATTTCCATTTCAATTTCAACTTCTTCGATTTCAACTTCAATTTCAACTCTTCAAATTTCCATTTCAACTTCAATTTCAACTTTTCTATTTCAACTCTTAAATTTTTCAAATTTCAACTTCAATTCCAACTTCAATTTCCATTTCAACTTCTTCGATTTCAACTTCAATTTTTCAAATTTCAATTTCCATTTCAACTTCAATTTTTCAATTTCAACTCTTCAATTTTTCAAATTTCGATTTTAACATTAATTTCAACTCTTCGATTAAAACTTAAATTTTTCAATTTCAACTTCGTCTTCAATTTCCATTTCAACTTCAGCTCGTCAATTTCAATTTCAATTTTTATTATTTTTATAGTAATTTAATTGCAATTGTTATTTTTGTTACACTTTTTATGTCAATTCCACATGCGTTCTTCTGATAAAGCTAGGTTTAACTTTGAAAAATTAGAAAAATTGAAGTTGAGATCGAAGAGTTGAAATCGAAAAATTGAAGTTGAAATGGAAATTGGAGTTGAAATTTGAAAAATTGAAGTTGAGGTCAAAGAGTTGAAATTGAAGAGTTGAAGTTGAATTAGAAGAGTAGAAATTGAACTTGAAAATCATGAAATCGAAATTTGAAAAATTATAGTTGAAATTGAAGTTGAAATCGAAGAGTTGAAATGGAAATTGAAGTCGAAGATGAAATTGAAAAATTGAAGTTGAAATCGAAGAAGTTGTACAGACCTGCACCACGCAGGCCTGTTACTAAGCGAAACGCGAACCGAACCGAGCCGAAGGAAGCCGAACGGGACCGAGGCTAACCGTTGAACACTTCTCGGAACGAACCGCCGCGCCGAGACGGACCGCGCCGCGCTACCCCCGCGCCAAGGAATCAATCCGCGAATCACTGCACCTTGCTAACACCCCTCACCACTAACCGAGAGCTATAAAAGCCGCCACGGCCAGAGCTCATGATGGTTATTAAGCGTAAAGACACTGACCGGTAAGGATCGCTCCTGTCTCTAGCACCATTGTAAGTATATTCACTTTGATACTGGTCCTAGGTTCTCCCACGCTGTCGACGACGAGCTAACTTCGCCTAGCGAACACCTCGAAGCCGGCCCGTGAGAACCCAACTCCTGCAGCACGGCGCGTCGTGACTCTTTCAGCCATGGTGTGTCACCAGTTGAATCGTTGAATCCTGTTCCGAGAGCACGGCGTGTCGCCACTCTTACAGCCACGGTGTGTCACCAGCTGAATCCTGTTCCCAGAATCACTCACACCGTCGGGCACCAAGTCCACGATCGAGGCAGCCACGCGTCCGAATATTATATCGAGATCCACCTTAACGATGGAAAGACTGCGAACGCCGTGAACGTACACCTCGCGTCCGGGAATCTCGCGACCGCGATATCGTAAAACTCGTTGGCAGCGAGCGCGCGTTACAATACATTACACGTGTCATTATTTTCACCCCGACGCACCACGTTCTCCCTAATCCCGATTATTCCCCTCGCCGTTTTCGAATCCTGGTGCGGCAAGTTAACCAGCAACGGGGGGAATCCGCCGATAGACCAACCGACACCGGAAATTGAAGATTTGAAATTGAAAAATTGAAGTTGAAATTGAAGAGTTGAAGTTCAAATCGAAGTTGAAATGGAAGAGTTGAAGTTGAAATAGAAGAGTAGAAATTGAACTTGAAATTGATGTTGGAATCCAAATTTTCAGAGTTGAAATTGAAAAATTCAAGTTGAAAGTGACGAGATGAAGTTGAAATTGAAGAGTTGAAGTTGAAATAGAAGAGTAGAAATGGAAATTGAAGTCGAAGATGAAATTGAAAAATTGAAGTTGAAATCGAATAAGTTGAAATGCAAATTGGAGTTGGAATTGAAGTTGAAATGGAAATTGAAGTCGAAGTTGAAATTGAAGAGTTGAAGTTGAAATACAAGAGTAGAAATTGAACTTGAAATTGATGTTGAAATCGAAATTCGAAAATTGAAGAATTGAAATTGAAGTTGAAATTAAAGAGTTGAAGTTGAAATCGAAGTTGAAATGGAAATTGAAGTTGAATTTGAAATAGAAGAGTAGAAATTGAACTTGAAATTGATGTTGAAATCCAAATTTTAATAGTTGAAATTGAAAAATTCAAGTTTAAAGTGACGAGTTGAAGTTAAAATCGAAGAGTTGAAATGGAAATTGAAGTCGAAGACGAAATTGAAAAATTGAAGTTGAAATGCAAATTGAAGTTGGAATTGAAGTTGAAATGGAAATTGAAGTCGAAGTTGAAATTGAAGAGTAGAAATTGAACTTGAAATTGATGTTGAAATCGAAATTTGAAAAATTGACGATTGGAAATGGAAAAAGTAAAGTTGAAATGCAAATTGAAGTTGAAATTTGAAAAATTCAAGAGTTGAAATTGAAGAAGTTGAAATTGAGGTCGAAATTGCAAAATTAAAGTTGAAATAGAAGAGTTGACATGGAAATTGAAGACGAAGTTGAAATTGAAAAATTGAAGTTGAAATTGAAAAATTGAAGTTTTAATCGAAGAGTTGAAATTGATGTTGATATTGAAATTTGAAAAATTGAAGAGCACGTAGAAAAATAAAAAAGAAAGTAAAAAAAATATTTATAAAAAATGCCGACAAGGGACACGAACCCCGACCAATCTCGTGGTAGACATTCGCTCAACCCGCTCGGCCACCGACCGCTGTGGCAAGAGGTTTTCACTCATGGAATATAACTCACATGTCGTATTTCAATATCGATTATCTCGAAAACGGGTTCGTGTTGGCAGCTAAAACCAATTGGATAGTTCATGAGGGTGCGTAAGCTATGTGCACGCAAAAACTCGTTGCGATCCGGCGTTCTCGATACGAGAGGTCTCCTCGTAAGAGCCATAATTTCCCGTGTTCAGTGCGTGACAGTAGATTTATCTAGGGTAGCTCTGTTCGTATATCTAGGACGGTTCCTGTCAGAGATAATATTGAACACCTGTTCGTCATCCGTAACACAATAATCTATGAAAACGGAGATGTGTATAAAGATTCGCAATCTACATCTAATGTGCGTTTTGTGAATGTATACCAATTCACACAAACGGTCTTGTTAAGTTTAGAGTGTAGAATAAAAAAGTTTATTAACAATGCAACATTTGTACATCGCTAGCAAAAGATATTCGAAATAACATAACATTCTTTTCTAGTTCCATATGTTTTATAATTTATATTCTATGATTAGGGTCAAATTTCTGTAATGATTTCCTTTGGAAAGGAATATACAAGCTATACAAATTGAAAACTATTGTTTTAAATACGTGTCACACAGTTGTCGGTAATTTCTCCTTTTATATTCAAAAAGCAGGCGCCGTTCGCTGCATTATTTTCTCCCGTGAATATGATACACACTAAGCCATTCAGTGCCGTATGCTGCCATAGCTTGCGCGCCCATTTGTTCACCGTATGAAATGTTTTCTCCACTTGATCGGTTTTCAACTTGTCTTCTTCTATCCTAACATGGCACAAAGTGAAAGCGTGCTCCATTGCAATTTGAGAAGCTCGGTTTACGGCCTGCTTATCATCGTCCATGACAACAAGCCGAACCTACAAGTCCAAAATTATAATTTAATAAATAAAAACTGTTCAACAAATTTAATTCTCTTGCGTTTTGACAACCAATACATGAGTTTTGTAAATTTTAATGTATTATAATATTTTAACGCGTTTAATATGTTATATTAACGTATTTTAATATGTTAACTTGAATTCGAAAGTAGTTTTTCAGCATTACCTGCAGCTTCCGAGATATTGAATTTTTAAAAAAGCCAAATTCTTTACTTCAAGAATTGTTTCTGCTTGAGCTGTAAAAGCTATACCAATCCATGTTTTTCTTTGCATAGTAGGATTCTGTAGACTTTGCCAAATACAACGATACATTTTTGTAAACATCATAATTATTTAAATAATAGTTCAAGAGAGCAAGGTTCTTTTAATGCACCAGTTTTCGTGGACACTTTTCAATAGACACATGTTGTCAAGGTCACCTTTCTGAGTAACCCCAAGAGGTTTTAGCCGTCGCTCGTCTTTTGTTAGATAGTTATGAATACGAAAAGTTTCAAAACTATACCAGTTAAGTATTGAAGGCTAAAACGACTAATATGTGCGTGGAAAAAAACTCAATTAGATGTAGTATGTAAGCATATTGGTCTGGGTTAGCTTTGGTATAATAACACATGCACCAAATCAAAATGCGGAACATTGTAAGCGTAGTCGGGCTTCATTGACGCTAAACAGCCGGTCCTCTCCGCCCCACACTCTTCTAATTACTGTTTAGTGACAGCTTACACAATAATAAAGTGTACAGTAATTCTTCGATCGAAGTCCTGGGTCGCCTATCTAATCGAAGTCCGGTGCCTACTCACTCCACTGCCAGCCAACGTTGCGCCGTGCCGCGCCATAGGGCGGCGATGATTGATCTCGACTCGGGTGTATCGGTGTGAACACCACAACATTGACTCGAGTGAATCGAATTCTCAAACTTGTTAATTTTCATTATTGTTTTATGGGGTTTTTACTACAGCTTATTCCTGGCATTTCTCCGATTAAAATGACACAAAACACGATATAATTTCAACTGTACTTAGTGGTTTAATCGGGCCTTTGAACTGTGCCGGCGACGTCGACTGTCCGCGTCTCTTTCTTTCCTATACGCTCTTCTTCGTTGCGTTCAAAACTTTCATCGTCGATTAAAGCCCTAAATACAGTTGAAATTATATCGTGTTTGGTATCATTTTGCATTAGAAAAATGCCACGAATATGTTGGTGAAAGTTCCATTAAGAAATAATGGAAAATAAAGAAGATACAACTTTGGTGATGCCGCACGGGCCTTTAAACTGTGCCGGCGACGGCGACGGCGACACGTTTCGGCCACGCGATCCTATTTCATTCTGTCCTTCTCTATGTTCGGCTCGTCGATTGAAGTCTCGGCGCGGTCGGCGCGGTAGACAAGACGCAGTCATTAAAAAATAGCCTCTCTACGCTACTGAACTCCGTTCAAAACACGGGTGTTGAGACTTCTCTCGATTGAAGAATTACTGTACTTGTAACCTAAATTTAACGTTTAACGTAAGTTTTTTGCAATCATCTCGGAAATTAAGTATAGAGAAAAGTTGTTCCGAATGTTGACCTTGACAACATATGTCAATATCAAGGTCATCCGAGCTACTTCCCCTAAACGTAACATTTACCACTATTGGTTATCAAAACGTAAAGTTAAAATGGAACCGTACAAAAAAAAAAGTTCAAACTAAAGAACAACTGTGGAACACACCTGGTCATTCTTATCGAAATTGTAATCGTCCATAATATTAAGGGAAGAAGACAAATATTTGGAGTATTCGTTCATAACTTGTCCACTGCCTACAATCGCAGCTGTTTTCTCGTTCTTCGTTACATGTTTGAAAAGTGAAGTGGCATATCTCCGGACCTCCGACTTTTTATCCGCACTTTCACGCTGATCTACTTCCATCTTCAGTATGTCTATATCGCATCGTCCAAGCAGCACAGCATCCCCGTAATCCACACTGTTCGCTAATTTCAATTTTGTTAGTTTCATCGAAGCCTTTGAATCTTCGGTTGAACAATGCCCGGCTTTATCCTCTTGTATCCTTTCACCCAGAAATTCCCTAACCAATGTTTGCAACTTTGTTTTTCTGTACCTATATTTGTATACAACAATTATAATTTTCACTTTTAAAAATATGAAGTTAGTGTGAAACAACAGGGTGGCTGGAAAGTTCCCGGAATTTTTTAAAGCATTTCAGCAGCATAAAAATACCGCACAAACGAATGAATCCACACACTTGACCGAATAATAAGTTTCATTAATTCATTCACAATGAAATGAACCAAAAACATTTACGACAAATGTTCGAAATTGCCTCCTTTTGATTCGATACATTTACGAACCCGCTTTCTAAAATTCCCGACGATGGTCGCTGGTAATTGCCTGAAGAAGGTTCTCTTCACGGATGAGAAAATTTTTACGGTCGAACCCCTACACAACCGCCAAAATCATCGCCAGCTGCTCAAGAAGGCTTCGGCAGAAGACTTCGGCCGCAAGCATTTTCCAGCCTCGGTCATGGCTTAGGCCGGTATCTGCACCACCGGGAAAACGCCACTGGTGTTCATCCCGAGAAACGTAAAAATCAACGCCGCCGAGTACCGGGAACGTGTCCTCCGGAGGGAATTAAAGCCGTGGGCAACGCGACACTTCGGCCAGGGTGGATTCACGCTTCAGCAGGACTGGGCGCCGCGCCGGCGCATTCCGCCAAATTCACCATCGTCGTGGTGGCGAAGAGCTGTTTCCCGGCTTTTGGGGAAAGGATGTTTGGCCGCCGAACTCGCCGGATCTTAACCCGATGGATTACTCAGTATGGTCCACTATGGAGCAAAAAATTTCAGGAAGACGATACGCCACGGTGGAACAGCTGAGAGCGGCGTTGACGCGTGCTTGGGACGAGATTATGGTGGAAGAGTGCGCGACCATCGTCGGGAATTTTCGAAAACAGGTCCGTAAATGTATCGAATCAAAAGGAGGCATTTTCGAACATTTGTTGTAAATATTTTTGGTTCATTTCATTGTTAATGAATTAATAAAAGTTATTATTCGGTCAAGTGTGTGGATTCATTCGTTTGTGCGGTATTTTTATGCTGCTGAAATGCTTTAAAAAATGCCAGGAACTTTTCAGCCACCAATTAGTCGAATGTTTTCACTTCGTGTTTTACAAACGATAATATTATTTATACAGGGTGTCTCAAAAGTCCTTCAACATCCGGAAATGGAAGGTTCCTGAGATCATTGGAAGCAACATTTTCCTTTGCAACAATGGCATCCGCGGCTTTGTGAAGGAGTTATGAACGAAAAACACGGACACCAATCAATCTTAACAAAGCCGCGGACGCCATTTTCGCAAAGGAAAATGATTTTGCTTCCAATGATCTCAGGAACCTCCCATTTCCGGATTCTGAAGGAATTTTGGGACACCCTGTATTGTTTGTTATGCACCATTTGTATCGCAACTTTTGTATTTATTGTAGTGACTAGACTGTGAATGTTTATGCAATTTTAAATTTTGTAGGCAAATTTTAAGGAAGTGGAATTAAATAAAATCTTATTTTCAATGGTAGTAGCCTTTGTAGATTCAAAATAAATAAATATTGTACCAAATTGCATCGAATTTTACATTCCAGCAGTTTTGGAAAATTGTCAGATGCCATAAATGCATAATGACCCGCAGTCTGGTAGTGACTCTTATTTCTGAATCAAAGTCGCCCATTAGTTTCACACCAACTTAATACATGGTGAGATGAATAAGTTATATAAGGTAAAGATGATGACCTGTCACCAGTAATGTTAAAGATTACGGATGTATCAATGATGTACGGATGCATCATCTTCAAGGTATGCAGATCAGAATTTAAACTTTGCCCTACAAGAATAGCATCCGCCGGAAGTAAGTTTCGTAGAACTTGCTGAACGTCAGACAATGTGGTCGATACATCCACCAGCATCTCCTTCGTTATGCCGCTAAACCGAGTAAGATAGTCCGTGATAGGATTTTCTGGTACAACCAAACTATCGTAAATAATCTGTAATAAGAATTTCATGAAATCTGTATAGAGAGAGTGATCGATAATACAGATAACACTGTCCAACAAATTTCAACTTCTTTTATGTTCCCTAATTACTGTTGGGTCCTTCTTATAGTGTTTTGCGCTGATTCCGAATCTGGTTTTAATTTTTATCCTATATGCACAGTTTTTGAGGAACACGGCTTTGGAAAAAAACATATTTTTCAACTTTAAACAAATATTGTGATGTTATTATAAAAGATATTGAATTGTTCTTTGCAGCAAAAGATTCTGTAGACCAGGCCTGGCCAACCGAAATGGTTTCACGGGCCACTTTGATGACGCGTAACGTTACAGCGGGCCACACTTTAGGTAAACATGCTTTTTAAAAATGTGATACAAATACAAAATGAATAAAACGTTATTTATAACAATGACACATGCAAATTTTCATTTACATACTTAATATTTTTGTATACATACGAGAAACAAAAGTTTTAATAGAAATATAAAATCGCCCGGCGGTCCGCGTGTTGGCCAGGCCTGCTGTATACTTTCCCGATATCCAATATTAATACATTATGATTTTTTAAACATGTTTAAACAATAATTAAGGACGTCGAGACTCCACGTTTGCACCAATTTTGAAGGATATTTTTCAATTTATCTCAAAAAATAAGGATCCAGCGGAAAATCCAACTATACCACTCGATAGAGCAGACTTTTATCTTGAGAAGCCACCCTATCAAGTTTGGATCGTCGACGTTTCTTTCGAACCAGAAAGCAAAATATCTTCGCCCGACATGAGTTGCCGCCAGTGGCGCTCAGGACGGGATACGGCGCACAGTGGGACCTTTCGTCCAAGTCGGAGACAAAATCAAAGAACTTTCGATAGAAATGAGGTAGAGCGATGAAATTTTTTTAAAATTGAAGCTGAAACTTTGCAGAATATGGGAAAAATAAGGAGATTATGGTAAGAACTTTTTTTAACGTTGAGAAAATTCGTTAAACTTGCACAATTTCCAGAAAATTGTGGTTTTTCCAATACCACGCGCGAAAAAAATGTTTTTTGAACATGCTGTACTTCATTTCCCGTAGATTTTTTTACGCTGATTTCAAATCTGGTCTCAAAATTTGTCTACGACGTCAGGATATTGCAAAATCGATTTCTTGAAATTCTACATGTTTAACGAATTTTCTCAAGGTTAAAAAACGTTCGTATCATAAGCTCCCTATTTTTCCCATATTCTGCAAAGTTTCAGCTTAAATTTATAAAAATTCATCGCTCTACCTCATTTCTATCGAAAGTTCTTTGATTTTGTCTCCGGTTTGGACGAAAGGTCCCACTGTGCGGCGCAGCGACGGGATACGGAGCGGCGAACGATCGTTTTAGTAGTCCCTTATTTTTTGAGATAAATTGAAAAATATCCTCGAAAGTGTTGTCTCTGCGTCTTTAACCATTGTTTAAACATGTTTAAACAATCATAATGTATTAGTATTGGATATCGCTGTATTCGGGAAAGTCTACAGAATCTTTTACTATAAAGAACAATTCAATATCTTTTATAATAACACCACAATATTTGTTTAAAGTTGAAAAATATGTTTTTTTTCAGAGTCATGTTGCTGAAAAACTGTGCGTATAGGGAAAAAATTAAAAGCAGATTCGGAATCAGCGCGAAAAACTCTATGTATAAGGACCAACCAACAGCAGTTGTGGAACAAATTTGGTGTTGGACAGTGTAATTAATTAATTTTAAACATACTTTCATACTTTCGTCGACCAGGGATATTCTCGTTAACTCTAATTCTCCAGTTGTAGTTCTACACATTTCACAATCCAGACCAAACATAGGAGATCTTGAATTGACTTCTAAATATGAATCTTTTGTCATCATATAACTTCCATACCTAAAAGTCAAGAACTTTTTTAATTACTTTAATTAATATCGTTACTAACAAAGTTAGGCAATGCTTGATACAATTAATGATTTTGAATGATTCAATTAATTATTTAATTAACAATTCTTATGTAAAGTGTCGATATAGGTGCCAGCAACGGTAATTGTGTGACATCACTTCATTCACATGAAATCGGTCGCCATTTTATAGGATTAATTAATTTTAATCATAAGCATTAATTTAAAAAAATTTTTAACATTTTAATCAATTGATACCCAACCCTGGTTACTACCTACTTTTTGGCTAATTCACCCTTCAAGGGTACTGGATAATTTTCTTCGACCATTTGACATAAAGATAAAAGCAACCTTGTTCTAGAAAACCTGTCTGTAACAGGTAATTCAGATGCATTTTTTGACGAATCACTGTTTGTTGATCTTATACAGTTCATTGGGAAAACAGTTTTTAATAATTTCACTACATCTCCTGTACTTTTTAAAGCAGCCTCCAGTGTTCCGTACTCTGGAAAAAGGATATAAAACTTGTAAAAAGTAGGGGTGTGCGGGTACCCAAAATCGATAGCCTACCCTAAAAAAAAACCCTCTCTGCCAAGTTTCAGCCCCCTATCTCATCTGTAAGGGTAGTTATCGAGAAAAATCAAAAACCAGTTTTTGGCCCATTTTCCTAATTTATTGACAATTAGAAATTCTGAAAAAAATCTGACACATTTCGGATACTAAGCCACATAGTAGGTATCATTTCCAGATTTTTCCGCTGCAAGCTCTGCTTGTAAAAAATGAAAAACACGAAAAAAATCCAAAAAATGCAGATTTCATATAGAAATCTAAAAGGTGCTACTCCAGATTTAATTTAGCAATGAGATATTATCAAAAGTATTATGCACAATTTTTTTCAGATTTTTGTGAGTGGTGCGTCATAGTTAAAAAAAATAAAAACCGCTTTTTTCGGCGTTTTTCCTAAGTTATACTTATATTTTCTGAATCATAAAAATATATTATGTGATATTTGTTAGCGTCAACGTGTTTTAAGCAAAGTCAAGGGCTGATGTCGAGGCGACCTTTAAGATTGGAAGGATTTATGGTAGGACCTGGGCGTACGTGATGCCCTGAATAGAGACGGATGAGAATAAACAGAACCGTCCTCGGACGATGGCGGATGGGCACTTTGGGCCATCCAGCTATCGTTCGGGAAGGTCATGCTTATGAGGATGTGACGAGTGAAACATGCCGAGGGTATGCAACCCAAGGCCACGCTGCCCTAAAGAATTGGGATTTTGTTCCAAGAGGATCTGGCCACGGAGTGGGGAAGGCAAGGGTGCCTTTTGGTGAGAGGACTGTGTTAGACCCCACGGCACTTACCCCAGAACCTTCGAAGCGAACGAGTCTTTTTCAATTTTTAACATATTAAACGTTCCTACGTTCAGAAAAATATCTCCCAGACTTTAAAACCTGCCTAATACAAAAACGATAATAATACTATGTACGATATATTCGAATATTTCGAAGGTGATTCCAACGGCGTCGCTTGATGCAGCGGCTATAGTCATAGTCAGGGGGTGTCGACTCCTTTGTTAAAAAGTGGGAACGAATTTAGTGACGTTCCTCGGTCCTCACGCTTGGTGGCAGCACAGTAGTGCCCTGGCGGCACCTGGCGGTGGGTATAGAAACTGTATCCCCACTCCACCCCACTTTTTGCTGGCGGCGTCGGTTTTTCAGCCATTTCCAGCCATTTCTGACTGTTTCTGACGCGCTCGTTGACATCGCTAGACCACGTCAGATCACATATAATTACTTTTACAATATAATAACTTTTATATTAATATAATTATTAATTACTTCATACTACTTAATATAGCAAGATATAAGTTAAAAAGGAGTTCTCTTGTGTGTTCTCTTTTGTATTTTTAGTATTTGTATTTTTACTTGAAAGTGTAGTATTTATAAAGTATAAAGCTGCAAGATGCCTGGATACATGTGTGTAGTGCCTAGTTGCAAATCTGGTTCGATGGTTCCTGCACATGTTTTTCTTAAAAACACAGTTCGAGCACTGCAATGGAAGCAAGCCGTAAATTCTCCAAGACTAGATGGGCTATTTGAACACGAGTTGAAGAAGTTTCATGTGTGCGCATTGCATTTCACAGAAGACGATGTTATTCCATCATTAGTCAGGTGCAAATTCAAGCAGGACGCAATTCCAAGTTTGCTTTTACCAAAAAGGCATACACATTTACATGAAGAAATGTGGGGTGATTTACCAGATGACGATACTGCATTAAATCTTCAAGAAGAGGTATGTATATTAAGGTAATAGATAACATGAAATGACCCAATATTAACAATAAAAGTGTATGCTAATGATGTTTGATAGGATAAAGAACCTGAAGTAAATTCTTATATGATTGCAGTTACTTTTTGGAACCAATAGAAAATCCACAAAACAGGAGGAATAATAAGCGAAAAAGGATGCCAAGGCGCAACTACACGAAGAAGAAGAATGCAAAAATAACGCAACTGCAAATTGAATCAGGTAAATGTCTACTATTCATAACCATTTCCATCAGTATACATTTATATTTTTAATAAATTATATAACTGAATTATCTTATTCTTATATGATTGCAGTTACTTTTTGGAATCAATAGAAAATCCACGAAACAGGAGGAGTAATAAGCGAAAAAGGATGCCAAAGCGCAACTACACGAAGAAGAAGAATGCAAAAATAACGCAACTGCAAATTGAATCAGGTAAATGTCTACTATTCATAACCATTTCCATCAGTATACATTTCTATTTTTAATAAATTATATATTGAATTATCTTATTCTTATATGATTGCAGTTACTTTTTGGAACGAATGGAAAATCCATGAAATAGGAGGAATAACAAGCAAAAAAGTATGCCAAGGCGCAACTATATGAAGAAGAAAATGTTATAAAGGTAAATGTTAAATGGTATAAAGTATTGTGTATTATGTATGAAGTTGTTATGAAGATGTTATATTATGAATAAGTATGTTGTATTATGAATGAGTATGTTTATTATGAATAAGTATGTTTATTTTGAATAAGTATGTTATATTATGAATATGTTTTTTTCGGTTCCTAACCATATTATTGTTGTTAAACCATTGTAAAAACATTTGTTAACTATGTTTAGACTATTTTATAAGAATTTTTTGGAAAAATATTCTTGGAGTACTTTTTGTAGAAGCATAATCCTCGTTCTTATAATATCCTATATAATATGTATGCCACTTTCCTTTTTATTTGACAGAAACAGATAGACCCTAATAAAACACAGTATTCATTAGGGAATAAGACACCTAGTAAAGATAAAAGACTTAAAAGTCAAGTCGATGCACAATTCCATGTACAAAATGTAAAGTAGAGCTGTAATACAGTAAACATAGTTAACGAGTGTTTTTACAATGGTTTAACAACAATAATATGGTTAGGAACCGAAAAAACATGTGATTAACTTAGAAAAAAAATTGACCTGATCGGGGATTCGTACCTGGTCCAAAAAGTCTTCAGCGGTTCCGCAGACGGGGACCATAGCCGCTGCCGCTGCACCAAGCGACGCCGTTGGAATCACCTTCGAAATATTCGAATACATATATGTAGGTCGTCGCAGACTATACCGACACGGCGGCTACCTGCACCGCGCCGCTAGGTCGTTTTGGGTTTCTTCTGTGTATTTCAATGGGGATGCGCATTAGGGTGGACCTAAGCTATACTTGGCGAAAATTTTTATCGAGATACAAAGCACGACGCCCCCCAGAATGGTTCTCTTTGGTGAGAAAAAAATTTGGGCAAAGTTTGAAATCGATCGAAAAAAAGGATCACGTGGCGCATTTAAATTGAAAATTTTGAAATTCATCGTAACTATAAAGTATTATATATCGTTGGATTTGTAATTTTTTTAAAAATAAGAATATGGAAAAATTATATGACCTTAATTAAAAAAAAATAACGATGATCTTGAAATTTCGAAAATTTCATTTTTAAAAAAAATTTTTTTTGTGCCATTATATTTACCATATTGAACAGTGCAACTTTGTCCTCTGACATTTTTACGTATAACCACAAATAACAGAGATATGTCATTTTGTATTGTACTATTGTACTATACATGTGAATGAATATTTTGAATATATTCTACAGAGAATAGTGATAAGGAACTATTTCTTATATTCTAATGTAAGACTATCCGCTTTTAAGATGGCAAGGACAGAGCGGGTCACCAAATAATACGCCGATCAATGGTGAAGCCGCTCGCCAAGAATGCATTTTATTAAATGAACAGACAAACAATACAAAATCTAGAGAGAGAATCCAAACTTGACAAGTCACTGGAAGAACGGGTCCTCAGACCCGAAGTGGCTGTAAGGACCCGCGCTGCCAGCGTATTTCATGACGCTACCCCTCTGGGTTTTCCCTGGGAGGGAGGTAGCTGTGTGGTTCGCCTGTGCTGCGGACCCTCGACGTTCGATTTACATGTTTTTCGCTATTGTTGTTTTCGTTGCGTCAGGATATTGCTGGCGGTAATCTTTTACCATTTGCAGTACCAACTGCTTTTCTTCCTCATTGCGAGCTAAAATTTGATTGTATGTAATCCTGTATTAGCTTAACGGCTCTTTCTGCCGAATCATTGGCCACAGGTAAAGCCTTAACTATATCTAAACCTAGTTTGTAAGAATCTTCATCTTGCCAAACTACTGGATCTTTTTTAAAAATTCTGTCAATATATTAAATCTACTAAAAAATTTTCGACTTTCGTCTGATATAAAACCTGAAATGTCCTCTTGCATGTGATCGGCCACATTAGTTGGTAAAATGACAAATTTTTTATAATAATCGCCGCTACTAAAAGATCACTAATTGATCACGAAACTCTTGTTCCTGTTGATCTTGTATCTGGGATCGTCGTTTATAACTCTTTTGTAAGACCTTCCACTTGTGGTATAATGACTCCAATTTCTCGAAGCAGCGACTGTTTAACTGAACTGGAATTCTGGCCTTTTCCCACAACACATCCACTTCTTTAACAACAAGGTGTGCACTAGACCGAAGGTTCAATTTCACTTTCCGCAAATTATAAAATAGCACTCCTAAAACTTGTCGTTTCGATGGCAACTTAGCGTCAATTATCTGATTTTCATCATGTTCTAATAAGAACAGTTTTTCGCGACTTCTACTCTCCATTGGGCTTCTCAATTTATATAGAAATTGAGTAGTCTTCCTGTATGACTACTGTAACGTCTCGCGTCTGCCAAATCTGGATTGAACGACGATGATCGCGAGTCCGATTTTGTAAGTTGAGGTGATAGTTGATCAAAGACAGCACTTGA
Source organism: Lasioglossum baleicum (assembly GCF_051020765.1). Classification (NCBI taxonomy): domain Eukaryota; kingdom Metazoa; phylum Arthropoda; class Insecta; order Hymenoptera; family Halictidae; genus Lasioglossum; species Lasioglossum baleicum. The sequence goes on from NC_134930.1 coordinate 315,085, forward strand.
GGTTGTATGTTCGCTTACTCGATACTGATGATTACAGTTCGTTAGCTCAGACAGATCTAATCGGTGGTTCTCTGATACATCTAAATCTTACTTCGGTGTGGATGTCGTTTGTTTGAAAAAGCGTGATGATTGGTTGATGGAGTTGAAAGTAATTGGTGGAAAAACTTGTAAGGATAGGAGTAGGAATAGGAGTGGGAGTTTAAGTACGGGTTGTTACAAAATTTTTAACGAGGGGTTACATCTGTTTCCCGGGTGTGCGCTTATGAATTTCAAGATAGGTAAAATTGTAAAAAAGTGGACTTAATGACCACGGGGTACATCTGGAGGTAACGTAATAAATTATATTCGGTCATAGGTAATAAATGGATATGTTTAAATATCTGTTATTTGTGGTTCTACGAAAAAATGTCAGAGGAAAAAGTTGCATTGTTCAATATGGTAAATATAATGGCATAAAAAAGTTTTGGTAATTATTTACAAAAGCACCACCCTCTCCGATTTTGATAAAATTTATATATGATATAGATATGGACATTTTGAACAACTTTTTCCTTTTCCAATATAGGGGGGTCGCTTTTAGTTTTCGAGATATTTGCAAAAAACTATCGCGAATACTGTATTGAATTTTTTGCATTCCTGGACACTCCGCTGCAACGTAGACCTGTTTAGGTGCGGCGTTTGTTTACATTTTGACGCTGTAGAGATAAGAGAGAAAACAGGGGGGGGCGGAAAGGGCCAGCCTGACACCACACACACCCACCCAGTGCTTAACACGCACCCAGTGTTTTTAAAAAGAAGGTTTCCGTTAAGAAATTAACATTTGCACCAATTTTCACTATCATATTCGTAATCAGCACGTGAAAATACGTAAGAATCTAGAGTATAATTTAGAAACAGTGGGTGCGTGTTAAGCACTGGGTGGGTGTGTGTGGTGTCAGGCTGGCCCTTTCCGCCCCCCCTGTTTTCACTCTTATCTCTACAGCATCAAAATGTAAACAAACGCCGCACCGAAACAGTCTACGTTGCAGCGGAGCGTTCAGGAATACGAAAAATTGAATACAGTATTCGCGATAGTTTTTTGCAAATATCTCGAAAACTAAAAGCGACCCCCCTATATTGGAAAAGGAAAAAGTTGTTTAGAATGTGTTGCTGCATAACATATATAAATTTCATCAAAATCGGAGAGGGTGGTGCTTTTGTAAATAATTACCAAAATTTTTCTTAAAAATCAAATTTTCGAAATTTCAAGGTCATCGTTATTTTTTTTTAAATTAAGGTCATATAATTTTTCCATATTTTTATTTAGAAAAAAATTACAAATCCAACGATATATAATACTTTATAGTTACATGAATTTCAAAATTTTCAAAATTTTCAATTTAAATGCACCACGTGATCCTTTTATCCGATCGATCTCAAATTTTGCACAAATTTTTTTCTCACCAAAGAGAACCATTCTGGGGGGCGTCGTGAAAAAAATTCGTTGGTCAAAAAATAAGGTCCACCCTAATGCGCATACTAGGCCGTACCGACGACCCGCCGCATCCCCATTGAAATACACCGCGGCGCGGTGCAGGTAGCCGCCGTGTCGGTATAGTCTGCGACGACCTTATATCGTACATAGTATTATTATCGTTTTTGTATTAGGCAAGTTTTAAAGTCTGGGAGATATTTTTCTGAACGTAGGAACGTTTAATATCACATAATATATTTTTATGATTCAGAAAATATAAGTATAACTCAGGAACAACGCCGAAAAAAGCGGTTTTTATTTTTTTTAACTATGACGCACCACTCACATAAATCTGAAAAAAATTGAGCATAATACTTTTGATAATATCTCATTGCTAAATTAAATCTGGAGTAGCACCTTTTAGATTTCTATATGAAATCTGCATTTTTTGGATTTTTTTCGTGTTTTTCATTTTTTACAAGCAGAGCTTGCAGCGGAAAAATCTGGAAATGATACCTAATATGTGGCTTGGTATCCGAAATGTATCAGATTTTTTTCAGAATTTCTAATTGTCAATAAATTAGGAAAATGGGCCAAAAACTGGTTTTTGATTTTTCTCGATAACTACCCTTACAGATGAGATAGGGGGCTGAAACTTGGCAGAGAGGGTTTTTTTTTAGGGTAGGCTATCGAATGGTCCAAGCTCGATTAAAATCCCGCCGGGGGCGAATTTCACCATCAAACCCGGCTATAGCCTTTGTTTGGGTTCGGGTTGGGATCCCGAAAGTTTATAAACTTCGGGGGGGGGGGTACCCGATGGTGTTTTAGAATTATTTAAATCGAAATATCTCGTAAACAACTAACTTTTCGGCATACATAGGTTAGTACTTTTTTATAACGAATGTCCGGATGCATCGATTGATGTATTAAAAAATACCTCATTCCATTTAAAAAAATATCGATGACCTTGAAATCTTGTAAAAAAAACAACCTTGAAAATTTTTTCCCTTACACTGTTACACGTGGCCCTTCAAACAGTGTAACTTTGTTCGAAGAAGTTTTTTTGTACAACGAAAAGTAACGGAGATATTTAGGTGTTCTGTTTCTTCGGACTCCAGGGTGAGGACGGCAGGGTGAGTCCGAAGAAACAGAACACCTAATTATCTCCGTTACTTTTCGTTGTACAAAAAAACTTCTTCGGACAAAGTTACACTGTTTGAAGGTCCACGTGTAACGGTGTAAGGGAAAAAATTTTCAAGGTTTTTTTTTTTACAAGATTTCAAGGTCATCGACATTTTTTTAAATGGAATGAGGTATTTTTTAATACATCAATCGATGCAGCTGGACATTCGTTATAAAAAAGTACTAACCTATGTATGCCGAAAAGTTAGTAGTTTACGAGATATTTCGATTTAAATAACTCTAAAACACCATCGGGTACCCAAAATTTATAAACTCTCGGAACCCCGACCCGACTGCCATTTCGGGTACCCGAAATCGCGGGTACCTGAAGTTTATAAACTCTCGTAAAAAGGTATTATACTATGTTTTCCATGGACATTTTTTTCTGTCATTGTCACAAAGAGAAGCGAAATATTTGAGCTGTAGCTTGAGATTATTTTAAATTACATGACTCATATGTGGATTCTGTGGTAGTCAATATATCAACAATATAGGTACAAGAAAATTATTGAACATACGTTTAATCAATTTGTCGCTCTGTATCCCAGTTATAGGAACTGCTGCTAGATCTTCTACAACTGATCCTCCATATGCTGTAGGTGTCACTACTTCTACACGATGCTCCAATTTGGTCGTTATATGTGGAAACATACTTTCATATGCCATAAAATGGTATAAGGAGAGGCCTTCGACAACAAGAACCACTGTATGCGTAACCTTGTCAAAAACATTTTAGGTATATCTAATGTAACTTTAAATATTTTCTTCATATCAAGTTTTTACTACATTCGAACCTCGATAACTCGAATTTCAAGGGAAGCATTAAAATCTCAGAAAAAGAAAGAATTCAAATTTGAGTTATAGAGGTTTCGACCTACAGGGGGTTTTTACAAAAGTTAATAATTTGCTGATTGTAATAGTTTTAAAGAAAGAAAGGTTCAATTTTTGGAGATGAGTTGTTTATTAAGTAAATATAATCGTATAGCAAAGCCTATAGTGAATATAATCTACCTACTAGGCTCGTGCAGTTTACTATTACATATTAAAGAATCTGTGATTTTACTGTGCGTTATGGAATTAACAGATTGTTGATCAATAGGGTCATTCCATGCCAAATCGATCACTTTTCGCAGGCACCATCGTCGATTTTGTTCTAAATGAAATATGTCGTAGTCCATGTGAAATTAGAGGGAGTTTAAGTCATCATTTTGCTGGTTTCGAATTTTTTTAGAAATGGCAGGCCTTCAAAGTTTTCAATTTTTTCCCATTTCGGCGAAAACGTTCCTCACTTACGAATTTTTATCTCAGGAACTGTTTGTCCGATTGAGCTACATTTTTTTTGTTTTATTCGGAATGGATTGGACTATTTCAAAATAATTTTTTCAACCCCGACAATCAACTTTATAATGTCGAAAAATTTAAACAAATTCTTTTTTTACGTTTTTTCAATGATGAGGCTCAGTGATTTAAATTTTGAAAACAATATGGTAGTATTCCTTGAAGTTTCACCTTTAAAATGAACCCTTGAAAAAGCTGGTATCGTTAAAATTGGCGTCACAATGAGCTGGTAAAGTACGCCGTGTACCTCCGTTTATGGTCCGTTGTCTATACTGCTGGTCTTTAGTAAAAAAAGAATTTGTTTAAATTTTTCGACGTTATAAAGTTGATTTTCGATATTGAACAAATTATTTCGTAATAGCCCATTCCTTTCCGAATAAAACAAAAATAATGTAGCTCAGTCGGACAAACTGTTCCTGAGATAAAAATTCGAAAGTGAGGCCTGTCTTCGTCGAAATGGGCAAAAATTGAAAACTTTGAAAGCCTGCCATTTCTAAAAAAATTGGAAACCGGCAGAATGATGACTTAAACCCCCCCCCTAATTTCACATGGACTACAACATATTTCATTTAGAACAGAATCGACGATGGTGCCTGCACAAAGTGATCGATTTAATCGAAGCAAAGCAGAGAATACATTTTCTTCAATATCGTCGCATTTTTCTACAAAACTTTGTAAAACATTTACTGTTGTTTTTGGCTTGTTTAGCTTCTACACTTGTGGAAAATAATTCGAGTTAAAGGAAGTTTTATTTCGATTTATAGAGGTTTTTAAAGTGCAGCGCAAGGGAATGAACAAAATTTTTGTTTTATAGAGATTTTCGAGTTATATCGAGGTTTGACTAAATTTACATTACCTTATTATATTTCTCGAGGTGACACCATCTTGTTGGCATGTACGGAGAGTGATGTCCATGTAAGGAGTACAATAACAAATGTTGCACGTCGCTAAGGAAAATAGGAATCCTATTTTCGCCTTTAATATTAATACTTATACTAGCACTTTCACCGACCGCTTTTAGACGAAACCGAGGTATCGTTTTAAGTCTCTTTTTACGTTCTCTAAGTTCCTGTTTCAATTTCAAATATTCATCTCCACTTAATCTGTATAGTAAAATATAGAAATCTAATTAGTCACTTTTATTAACAAACTATTTTCTAAGTATTCATTATGTATAAATTCATACAAACCTAGGTTTTTTATTAGCAAGCGGATTTGATGTTTCTTCTGTAGTCTCCACGTTTACTTGTGCACTAGAATCTTCAGAACGAGTCTCTTTTACATCTACGCTACAAGGTCGTTTACGATTAGAACTTTCTTCCATAGAAATTTCGCTATTGTTCGCATCAGTGGACTTTTCTGTTTCTTCAGACTGAAACGGTATGCAAAAATTAAAATTCACAGTAAACGTTATACTTCCAATCGCTATACCAACCGCCTTTTTAAGGGCAAGCGACTTCGCTTCTCTGTCCTTATCGTTCAATTTAGTAATTTCCAAAAGTGCAGCCATTTTCTTCTTCTTCTTTTCTATTCTTTGCACCTGTTTTGATGTTAGATTCTTCATATTATACTTTCTTCTTAATTATTTCCAAGGAAATTAAAATACTACATCTGAAAAAAAGAATGAACAGATCTCTGTACTTTCTAATATTAAAATAAGAATGGATACTGATTTAAATCTATTAACAAGTCAGATTCATAATGAATCTAACAGAGTCTAACAAATCTGAATGTTATGTGTTTCTTTTTAGATGAAGTGGACTTTGATTCTCGTTTGTAATCAATATTTAAGCATTAAAATCAATGTAGCCATACAAAAAATATAAATTTTCTTTTCCCTCTATGACATTTTTGGGGATAAAGACGTTTTAATCACTGCAACTGTAAAGAAAACGGCATGGCAAGAGGTTAAAAATACTTTTCATACTTCGATTATACAAAAAACATGACATTGAAAAAATATATTTTAATACTAAAATGTAGATAAAAGATTATTTGTACTTCCTCTGTCCAATATTATGGCATATATTTCTGAATACCTTTCTATCAGCCGTTGAAAAAGCAAAGCAAGATAATCAACTGCTAGTCGTTGAAATAGTAATATTTTATAATTAGTATTACAGAACAAAATTGAAAATCAATTAAGCCAAAGTGTGATAAAAGGTGGACGCTTACCTGTATAATTAAACTGTAACAAAACTCTTCTGCAGAATTAATGTAAGCTAAGAGTCGTAAATTCTCAATGAAATTATTTTTTAAAAAAGTGTAAACAAGTCATGTATACCATAATTTGTAAAAGAAAATAAACATATATCATGATACAGGACAGGGAGAATACAAAATAATGAAAATAACGATGATCGTGACACAATGATCAAAATAGATCAATGGCGAAGATTACCTGAAAATTGTAATATATGTAAAAACATTAGAATAATGTATAATGTATAATCTCAGAGAAACGTTGCATATTTCTGTATACGAAAAACGGTATAAGGATCAGACGTATCCCTTTATATATAAATAAATAAATACGTTTGTTCAAATAAAAATGCAAGGATATAAAGTTCTTTGATTTCATGTGACGAATGTCTGTAAAATAATCTTTCAATTTGATGTTTGCTATAAGAATTCATTTATAACCAGTTTTACAGTTTTTCTTTGTATTACTTGGTTACCTTCCATTGTTAAATACTAAAAATGCCACTTGATAAATGATACAGCATATGTTTTACTCGAATTATAAATGGGAGACAAAAGTACAAGAAATTCGAAATCCATCAATATATTGGCAATGAAAACCATTCATGAGTATATTTTGCATTAAACTTTTTCGAATACTGTACACCCTCTGTAGCTATATATTTAAATATATTCACTGGTCTACACTTGTCGCGTTTCCATGCTATTTAGTGAGAGACAACGAGACAACACGATAAATTTGACGTTTTGTAACAGTTTATAATTTTTTTACTCTGTTAACTGTTTAGTGAATCCATATAAAAAAAAACTGGAGTTTCTATTCTAGTTGCGATTTTCAAGGTTTAAATAGGGTTTCAAGTGAAATTTTATGAATTCTCCATAAGAAGATGTGTTATAATATGCAAACTTTAAATTGCTATAATTCTTAAACGGTGCAGTGAATCGAACCCAAACTTTGGTAATTGCATTAATTTAGTAAGAATTATATCTTGTCAAATTTTCAAAAATTTTGTTGCGTTTTTATATACCTCCAGAACATCCTTAACTGTTTTAACTTTGCCACTTAAATTTACTGGTAAACTATTCGTTTCGTAAGAGTATATTCCAAATAAAAGTTGTTTGGTATTAACAGATTCGAGACCAGGAACGTAGTCCTATGTCATTTCAAATTCAATAGTTGAATACTGGCAATGCAGTCCTACGTTGTTTCAAATTCATTAGCTGAATACCGGCAATGTAGTCCTACATCATTTCCAATTTATTAGCCGAGTATGGGAATGTAGTTTCTACATCATATTTTATATTCATACACATTTATATAGCAAACTCTTGCGGTTGTGGTGTCTGGAAGTTGCGAGTAAGCATTTTGTCAAGGCAACAACCTTGTGACTGTCCTATCGCGGTGCGATGTCCAGAGTTTTTATGTTGTACGTCTTGCTGACGAAGAATTAGCAGGTCGTTGCCTCACCGTAGCAATTCACTGAGGCAACCTTTCGAAGGTTGTTGCCTTGACGAAATGCTTACTTACAACTTCCAGATACCACACGGTATTCATACTTTTGGAAATTATATGTGGCGTTCTGCTAAGCGTCTCTTGCAACAACATCGCAAATGTGTTAAGTAGGACATTTTTTAATTATAATGTGTACCATTTTGCCCCCCTCAGCCTTGCAATTCTAGCCAATAATGAATGCTGAGTGGAAAACTATTAAGGAATATTGGGTTAAAAGTATAATAGTTACGCTCAAAATGTTCACTATTATATTAAGGGGGTAGACTCTTGTTTCCAGGATTGCAATTGTGCGGGATGCGCCTTTTCATCTCTCAATAATGCAAAGATGGGGTCTTTCGATTTACGAGGTATAATTTGTATTATTCGACAGCATGCTGCTGTCGCAGCTTTATGAAAATAGCTACATGCGCAACTTTATGCTTCCGAATAATGCAAAAATTATGTCTCGTAAATTGAAAAACCCCATCTTTGCATTATTGAGAAATGAGAAGGCGCATCCCGCACCCTTGCAATCCTGGAAACAAGAATCCTCCTTAAATACAAGTTCATTGGTGATCAATGAAGGCAGTGATACATGTATAGCTTGTCAAATCTAGCTGTGCGGTTGACCAAAACTTAGGAATGCACAGACAAAAACAAAGACCGCACTCGACGAGAGAAGGATGCAACATATGAACAGTAAGATACACACCTCGTCAAAAGTGCGTACTGTCCATTATTTCTTATAGCAGTAAACATACAAAACAACTGTTTATATGTTTGTGTGAATACACTTGTGTCACTTTACTTTTTAACTGAACTGTCGCCACGTGCATCGTTTGACAGGTGACGATATCCCCCTTGCAGGGGACATTCAGCCGCACAGCTAGATTTCATACGCTGTACAGGTGTTCCAAAGTTATAATTCATGCTATAACCATACAATCCTTGACGTTTTCAGATATTATAAATGGTTGACTATAAACTTTGTATTTTAGTTACTCTCAAAAAATATAATTGAGCAGATAATTCTTGTATGAACTTTGCATGCTCAAAATGTTCAAGGGAGACAATAAAATGGATAACTGGATTGTTTGGATTTCATTTTTTTGTTTGTATAGCAGGAGCTGATATTCATGCAATAGGATATACACACTTATTTGAATACAGTTTAGATAAGCGGTATGCACAGCGATCAGTGAATAGGAACTCTGCTACGAGTTCAGTAAATAAGGTATTCGGACAATGTTGGTTCAGTTAAATGGAATTCCACTGTATCTTGCTAATAGTTAGATTTTGATATCATATACTTTAATAACTTCTTACATATCATTCAATACTCTTATATTATAATTGAATATATGTATGCTGCGATAGTATCTAATATTGTATACCATGTTTGATGTCAAATAACTTTTGATTAGAACATTCGTGTACGACAAGTAGTTAACAAGTAAATTTAGATGGCACAGTTAAATAATTCATTTAATAGTTAAATAATGTTATTATATTTAATAATTACAGAAAACACATTCGTAATCGTTTTCTTAGTGTTTATTTATAATTAATTACGAACAAATTTTGTGATATAATCACATTATTAATGTAGTGTTCGTTGTAAACATCAATACTACAATTTACATGTTAGTTTGTTCTAAACCGATAATAATATGTAAAACATTAAATAGTACCATCGTTGCTACTTAGAGGTTATATTTTCATCGGGTTATTTCGATCGTAGCGACAATATTCCTAGAGAAAGCGATTCACACAGCACACATTAAATATAGTTATTAACAGATAAATATTTTCAATTCAATTAAAAACAAATATATTTGCTTTGAAAGTTTATATAAAAACGAAACACTAAACATGTACTTATGTTGTTTCAAACACACGCGTTTACACTGTATAGTGTATGCATAGTGTGTGGCGACTGTAGCGACACTCACCAATGTGAAGTTGGCGTTAAATTCAAATGTTTAAATTAGTTATTTTCAGCAGAGAGTATATGAGAGTGCTCACGCCCGGGTTTTGGCCGTGCCGCTTTTGTCTCCACATCATGTTTAGCCTGGAACAGCTCCTACATCATCTTTAGCATGGAACAGAACCTACATCATCTTTAGCAAGAAACAGAACCCACTTTACTGTTAGCACATCTGACGACATCTGTGACAATCTGTGTCGCTCGAATATTTCTCTTACGCCCTCTAGGATATATTCTGACTGGAGTGAGAAACAGGAGGCCACCAGAGGCCACCGACGGCATTTCGTCGGTGCAGAAAACACTGTATCGTGTTAGCAACGCGCCCGCGCGCTACACTCACCAGCGTACCTTTACTATATCCGTGTGCGCTGCTTGTGCGCTTATGCCAGCCACAATCTATTTTTAGCACTTGCCATGTTGCCATGTTGTATTGCTTTACAGCTTACGGAAACGAAACTGAAATTCGACTGTCGAGCCGTCGAGCGTATGAATCGCAATCTGGAGCTAGCCTTCGGGTCCCCGTGCAGCGAGGATTTTTTTTTTATTTTTATTTTTCATTACTTTTTTAATTACATTTTTTAACCTTCCAAAAAATTAAAAATGTTAAAACTATGTTCAAAATATGTATTCATTTTAAATAGAAACGTTTTGTTACTGTCATAATTGCATTAATAAAAATTGGTATATGATCGAGAACAGGTTGATGGTATTTATTTGGACTGATTGGAGAATACGAAAATGCAGGAAGTATTTTTTAGTTTATGAAACAATTTGTAGATTTATTAGTTGTCAAACAAATAATAAAATAAATTGTATAATATATATAAATTGATTTTATACTAGCATACACAAGTTTATTTATTAAAAAATACAGTCATAACTATAATTATAATAGAATTTCATAAAATGTATATTGAGGTTATTGCAAACTCATCTTTTTTCGCAATGATGCTCTAATTTCATTGCTTCTCTCGAATGTCCATTTCCTTCCGAGACAGTGGCGTTTCTAGCAGGTGTAAATAAAAAATGTTGATATAAAATGTATCATAATTAAACTACAATTATTCTAATAACGTGGAATGTAGTACATATTAAGTTTTAGTTACCCGGATTTTCTTCTTCGACGTTAAGCACTCTTTACTGCTTCTCGTAATTTACGTATATGCAACATTAGGGTGGACCTTATTTTTCGACCATGAAATTTTTTTGGTCCCGTAAACCAGAATTGTGACAAATGTTGAGAAAATGGTCTGGAAAAATTTTGGGGCCGTTTGAATCATGGGAAAATGAGTTTTTAATGGAAAATGGGAATATTTTAAATCTTCACATAAATAGACGTTATGATTTATCGTTGAATTTGTCTTTTTTCTCTTTAAGAATCCATATATAGCATAAACAGTTGTTGATAGAAAAAACATCCGTGACCTTGAAAACTTTAAATAATGACTTTGAAAAAATTTTTTTCCTTTGATACTATATCCACCTCCTTATATACTACAACTTTTGTTTGAAGAGTTTTTTCATATATACATAACTGGCAGAGATATTACATATAAATAAATTCATTAATACGCTCCAATCTACAAAAGAACAAGAAAGCGAGCTAATAAAAACGTGGTAAGAATAGTTCTAATATCGGAAAAAGAAGTTATTATGAATAATAAGTAGTCTGACTGAAACATGGACTGAAGGTGGTCAATGATACCGCTGAACGGGGCGTTAAACTAATGGAGGATCATAATAAAATTTTATCTAGAAACAAAGAGGAGAAATAATATATGTATACTATACAAACTGTGATGGTATGTCGAAAGCAGTATCCTGACGCCACAAAGCAGAATTTGTCAAAGGATTTGTAAATATTTTTTAATATAGCGAGAAACACCTGATCAATCCCTACATGATTAATTGCATTTTTAAGAGGCATTGAAGACTGCTTGTTAACTGGGAGTTATTAAATTTTTCATTTTCCTCAGAGTCAGTAAGTTCTTTATTTTTTTCGAAGTCATTAAGTTTTCCATTTTTCTTGGAGTTATTAAATTTTTCATTTTCTTCAGTGTCGTCAAGTTTTTTCATAGAGTCATTGAAGTTTCCATTTTTCTTGGAGTCATTCAATTTTTCATTTTCTTCAGAGTCATTAAGTTCTTTATTTTTCTCGGAGTCATTAAGTTTTTCATTTTTCTTGGAGTCATTGAAAAGTCCCTCTTTGTCGTTTACGCGCTGTCGTTAAAAAAGTTCTGGTATGTTGCTAGTCTAAAAATATGATCAATGCTATTTTTCAGTTTCTCTAAAAAATCTGCATTTGTCTAATTTTTGCGTGTTTTTCAGTTTGTGTAATTAACATTTTGAACCAAAAAATCGGGAAAAAATCTCAAATATCAATTTCAATTAAATGCAGTTATATGATTAAATTAATGCAAGTAAATAGGAAAAATTGACCGAAAATTGAATGGCGCAACGGCTGTTTTAATAATTCGAAGGACTACCTCGTCCGGCTAGAACCTTCATTCCAAATTGTAATATTCCAATATTTCAGTATCATTTTAAATATTTCAAGTACTATTTAAAACTATTAATGAGTTTTAACAACAAAATATTTTAAATGAAAAACTAAATTTTGACAAATAAAATACGATTATAGCAAGCTTGCTATAAATGTCGAAAACTCGAGTCTGGCCAGAGACATTATTTTCAGGAAACACTATTCTATGATGACGAACGGAAAAAAGGGAAGTGAAGCTCGAGGGCTTCGGTTGCCGCGGAGTGGAGTGAAACATTGTAACATGATACGGGTCGGGTCGGGTATATCGATGTAAAATAACACAATATTTTTTAAGAATTATTATTTTATATTAAAACGTTTGTAGCTTATTGCAACGTTGACCGATTTTGACGAAATTTTCAGAATATGTTTAATTGACACATATCTATAAAACGTATTTTTTAAATTTTCAATGTAGGCCCATATAAAGATGTTGTAAAATGCAACTTTTAGTAAGTAAGTAAATACGTATTTATTTATTTATTTCAGCCTCGTGGCCCAGAAATTGGACTTGGATTATAATTCTCGAAGCCATTCATCCCTCTATTTATCCATTCATCCGTTCCTCCACCCATCCATCCATATCGCATGCCACATCAAATACCTTATTGTCTATGTTGATCTATCCCAATCCCAATGTCTCCCCGCTAATCCCGCCTCTCTCTTGATTATCTCTTGTGATTAATTCTTTCCTTTTTTCTCTATACTCCTAACCCATTCTACAATTTCTCCCACTCTTTTCTCCTGTACTATCTTTTCTATACTTATGTTAATTTTTTCTACCCCTTCACAGTCTTCTGCCAGGTGTTTTAGTTTCCCCAAGTGTCTCTCATTTTTTCTACAATTCCGATCAGTTGCTATTTTTGAAAAAATTATTTTCACATCCTGTACTAAACTAATTGTTCTAGCTTCCCAAAAAGTTCAAATCGTATAGTACAATATTAAAGAAGTTATCATTTTTAGAGCGTCCGAAAATTTTTGCGAGTCACAGTATGTACATATATCGCACAGAACACAATTCTTCTTTCTATTAAATCGCATTTCTTAGGTCAAACAATTGCGTTTTGTAATGTATAATAACATGTAATAATAATGTAAAATGTAATAACGTTAAAAATTACTTAATATACACCCGCGGTAAAATCAGTAAGTATAACTTTCGTCCTCACAGCAGAAACGTCGAAAAAATTTTGACAATGATGTCCCACAATAAAAAAAATCTGAAAAAACTTGACGACACTGCCTGCTGTAGTACTTTATCAAGGAACCAAACAGTAGAATAGCATGTTTTCATATTTTCTAGAAATCTGCATTTTTCCGATTTTTGGGGGTTTTTCATTGTTTACGACTACAGTTTGCAACCAAAAAATCTGAAAAAATTCTATAAAATGCGTCTTAGGATCCAAAATATGTAACATTTTTTTTAGAATTTTAGAACGTATTTGAGACCGGAAAATTGCGCTCGACTGTGCAACAGGCCTAACGGTTCTGGAGAACCGATTACACTGTCCAACACCAAAGTTTTCAATATACTGTTGGGTCCTTCTTATAGAGTTTTTTGCGCTGATTCCGAATCTGTCCTTAATTTTTCTCCTATACGCACAGTTTTTGAAAAACATGGCTTTGAAAAAAAACATATTTTTCAACTTTAAACAAATATTGTGGTTATTATAAAAGATATTGAATTGTTCTTTACAGCAAAAGATTCTGTAGACTTTCCCGAATACAGTGATATCCATATTAATACATTATGATTGTTTAAACATGTTTAAACAATGATTAAAGACGGAGAGACACTACTTTTGCACCAATTTTTGAGGATATTTTTCAATTTATATCAAAAAATTAGGGTCCAGCGGAAAATCGAACTATACCACGCGATAGAGCAGACTTTTATCTTGAGAAACCACACTTTCAAGTTTGTAACGTCGACGTTTTTTTCGAACCAGAAAACAAAATAACTAATATAGAATATTAGAATGTAATGGAGAAGCGTTTGAGCATCTTCTTCAATAAAGACATTTTTTGAAAATATCTCGAGATCTAATAATTTTTTGCCATGTGTACCCCAATCATTTTTTACGTAGAATGAACAGAAGAATCGATCTGTGTAAAAAACAATATGCATTTCTATATAAAGAAATGATGCAATTGTTAATTGCACATGCACTGCTGCATCCAAAAAAAGTTAAAGACCTACAGATGTAGTTTTCTTCGAACCATTTATCTTTCTCCTTTTGCATTTTTTTGTAAATGCAATAATAACCGAGTTATGACTTGTAACAATTGCGTGAATCACCCTGTATACTTAAAATTTAAAAAATACGTTTCATAGATTTGTGTCAATTAAACATATTCTGAAAATTTCAGGGTAACCCTAAAGTTATTCTTCTAAATTTTCGTAGAAAAAATTGGTTTTCAATTTGGTTTAATTAATAATAACTGTGCCTAAAAATATGAAAAAAATTGGAGACAGTATTGATGACAGTAAGTATTTCATCATTAAATTAATTTCCAAGATGGTGGCTTTTAAACTTCGATATAAAATCTGTGTTTCTTCGAAATCTTCCGGCTTTTCTATTTTTTAAAACTAGAGTTTGCAACAAAGGCTCGGGAAAAATTAAAATACTTCTATGAATATAATTTATATTATTAGAGATTTGTATATTAGTTACATATTTGATATAAAACAATATAAACTGTATGTCCTAATCCTGGCCAATGATGATGTACGATCTGATCCAGTCTAAAGATGATGTAGGATCTGATCCAGGCTAAAGATGATGTAGGATCTGTTCTAGGCTAAAGATGATGTAGGATCTGATCCAGGCTAAAGATGATGTAGGATTTGATCCAGGCTAAAGATGATGTAGGATCTGTTCTAGGCTAAAGATGATGTAGGATCTTGTCCATGCTAAAGATGATGTAGGATCTTGTCCATGCTAAAGATGATGTAGGAGCTGATCCAGGCTAAGTACTAGACTAGGGGGCAGCACTATATGGGCACGGCCAAAACCCGGGCGTGAGCACTCTCATATACTCTCTGTTTTCAGAGAGTATATGAGAGTGCTCACGCCCGGGTTTTGGCCGTGCCGCTTTTGTCTCCACATCATGTTTAGCCTGGAACAGCTCCTACATCATCTTTAGCATGGAACAGAACCTACATCATCTTTAGCAAGAAACAGAACCCACTTTACTGTTAGCATATCTGACGACATCTGTGACAATCTGTGTCGCTCGAATATTTCTCTTACGCCCTCTAGGTTATATTCTGACTGGAGTGAAAAACAGGAGGCCACCGACGCACTGTGGGTTGAAACACGAAAAACGCGGACAAAAGTCATTTTTCTGACTAAACGAAACATGTAAAATTGTATTATTAACTTGTCAGTAGATAAATGAGGCATCATTTTCTACATTTCATTTTCCAAAATTCCATATCTATATCCTACAATTAAATGCTAAAGTTCAATAAAAATTCATGAGCTTATCTTCTCCTGAATTTTTTAGAATATCGTCTCATTTAGTACGTTATAACTTAATACACGTATGAGTAAGGATGTTTTGCATGTACTTAGCTGAAAGCGTGTTTCAAGACGAAAATAATAAGCATGGATTTGATATGCTTTTGTTGTATATAGCACCTATAAACATTGATGAAACAACGAGTAATTTTCAAGCTTTTTTTCTATTCAAATACAGTTATAAACCGAACGCCAACGATCGCCACAATAAAATTTATACAACGTTATTGGTACACATGTGTACAATAAAACTAAAAAGGTTTCACCTGCAGATAGCAGCACATGTGTATACTGTCTCACAAAAACGATGACGCGCGAGGTGAATGCGCGGTTGCGCCGCACAGTGGGTAAAACCGATGAATTCTGTGTCAAAATCAAAGAACTTTTGATAGAAATGAGATAGAACTATGAATTTTTTTAAAATGAAAGCTGAAACTTTGCAGAATATGGGATAATTATGAAAATTGTGGTACGAACGTTTTTTAACATTGAGAAAATTCGTTAAACGTGCACAATTTCAAGAAAATTGTGGTTTTTCCAATACTACGCACGGAAAAAATTTTTTCTTATCATGCTATATATCATTTCCAGTAGATTTTTTCACGCTGATTTCAAATCTGGTATCAAAATTTGTCTACGACCTCAGAATTTTGCAACTTTAATTTTTTGTGAACACAACTTATGAAATCATTTTTTCGTTTAAATGACTTGGTAACCTGGAAAAAAATAAAAAGTTTGAAGGCATATTGTATTCTCATATATAAAACACATTAAAAATAATCATAATGAAGTATTTGAACGTTTACTTAACGTATATCTATAACATACAGTAGCGGACAAAAGTTTAAGACCGCTCTAAAGAAAACGATAACTTTTTTAATATTGTACTATACGATTTGACAATAAAAAAAAATCATAGGCCGAGTCCCTCCGTGCACCCTCTATTTATGTAAATCCGTTACTATCCGCGAACGTGAAATCACATACACATACATACACATCGGTGAAGAAGACAACAGTGAAGAGGATGACTATGGGATATGGTCCGGCGATTAACATAAAGTAAATTATACTATAAATTATACTATAAATAGCTTAAAAATATACCATTATTAATAATAAAACAATTAATAACATGTACGTCCCAATTCGAGAAAACCGTCTCTAAAAAACCTTACATAACTTTTATGGGTTTGGAATTAAACAAAATCTGATTGTTAATTTGAATTCAGCACCTCAAAATCTATAAAACGATACTATTTTTATTAATTTAAACTTAGAAATAGTTTCAGAAATTATTTTTGTCCGCGTTTTTCGCGTTTCAACCCACTGTGCGACGGCATTTCGTCGGTGCAGAAGACACTGTATCGTGTTAGCAACGCGCCCGCGCGCTACACTCACCAGCGTACCTTTACTATATCCGTGTGCGCTGCTTGTGCACTTGCGCCAGCCTGCGCCAGCCACAATCTATTTTTAGCACTTGCCATGTTGCCACGTTGTATGTATTGCTTTACACGGAAACAAAACTGAAAGGCTGTCGAGCCGTCGCGTCGTCGAGCGTATGAATCGCAATCTGGAGCTAGCCTTCGAGTCCCCTTACAGCGGGGATTTTTTTTTATTTTTATTTTTCATTTCTTTTTTAATTACATTTTTTAACTTTCCAAAAAATTAAAAATATAAAACGATGTTCAAAATATGTATTCATTTTAAATAGAAACGTTTTGTTACTGTCATAATTGCATTAATAAAAATTGGTATATGAGAACAGATTGATGGTATTTATTTGCACTAATTGGAGAATACGAAAATGCAGGAAGTATTTTTTAGTTTATGAAACAATTTGTAGATTTATTAGTTGTCAAACAAATAATAAAATAAATTGTATAATATATATAAATTGATTTTATACTAGCATACACAAGTTTATTTATTAAAAAATACAGTCATAACTATAATTATAATAGAATTTCATAAAATGTATATTGAGGTTATTGCAAACTCATCTTTTTTCGCAATGATGCTCTAATTTCATTGCTTCTCTCGAATGTCCATTTCCTTCCGAGACAGTGGCGTTTCTAGGTGTAAATAAAAAATGTTGATATAAAATGTATCATAATTAAACTACAATTATTCTAATAACGTGGAATGTAGTACATATTAAGTTTTAGTTACCCGTATTTTCTTCTTCGACGTTAAGCACTCTTTACTCCTTCTCGTAATTTACGTATATGCAACATTAGGGTGGACCTTATTTTTCGACCATGAAATTTTTTTGGTCCCGTAAACCAGAATTGTGACAAATGTTGAGAAAATGGTCTGGAAAAATTTTGGGGCCGTTTGAATCATGGGAAAATGAGTTTTTAATGGAAAATGGGAATATTTTAAATCTTCACATAAATAGACGTTATGATATATCGTTGAATTTGTCTTTTTTCTCTTTAAGAATCCATATATAGCATAAACAGTTGTTGATAGAAAAAACATCCGTGACCTTGAAAACTTTAAATAATGACTTTGAAAAAATTTTTTTCCTTTGATACTATATCCACCTCCTTATATACTAAAACTTTTGTTTGAAGAGTTTTTTCATATATACATAACTGGCAGAGATATTACATATAAATAAATTCATTAATACGCTCCAATCTACAAAAGAACAAGAAAGCGAGCTAATAAAAACGTGGTAAAAATAGTTCTAATATCGGAAAAAGAAGTTATTATGAATAATAAGTAGTCTGACTGAAACATGGACTGAAGGTGGTCAATGATACCGCTGAACGGGGCGTTAAACTAATGGAGGATCATAATAAAATTTTATCTAGAAACAAATACGAGAAATAATATATGTATACTATACAAACTGTGATGGAATATCGAAAGCAGTATCCTGACGCCACAAAGCAGAATTTGTCAAAGGATTTGTAAATATTTTTTAATATCGCGAGAAACACCTGATCAATCCCTACATGATTAATTGCATTTTTAAGAGGCATTGAAGACTGCTTGTTAACTGGGAGTTATTAAATTTTTCATTTTCCTCAGAGTCAGTAAGTTCTTTATTTTTATCGAAGTCACATTAAGTTTTCCATTTTTCTTGGAGTTATTAAATTTTTCATTTTCTTCAGTGTCGTCAAGTTTTTTCATAGAGTCATTGAAGTTTCCATTTTTCTTGGAGTCATTAAATTTTTCATTTTCTTCAGCGTCATTAAGTTCTTTATTAACTTCCCGATTTTATAGGGAAGTTATTGTAATGACCCCGAAAATCGAAAATCGATTTTTTAGCAGATCTTCACGTTTCATGGCCATTGCAGTCATTTTAGACTATTTTCAGCAAAATGTTCGTATGTGTGTGTGTGTGTGTGCGTATGTCTGTTTCTATGTGATCAAATTTTTCGTTAACGTTTTCTGAAAAAGTAACAACGCGATCAGAATGATGAATGATGCAATCGATGTGCCCCGTCGTAACTTAGAGCTGATTAGATTTTGGTCCATATTGGTCAAGTAGTTTTTTAGATTTTTAGTTTTTTTCGAAAGGAGTTGTTTCTACAATGCAATTTATACGAGAGAACGGAAAGTTTCCACCGAAGAAACAAACGTAATTAAACAAAGAAATTTTTTTTCATTTTTTTTTAAATTTAAAAAAATTTTTTCAATTTAAAAAAAAATTTTTTTTTTACAATAATCGAAAATTATCCCAATGCAAGAGTGAGTTAATCATCTCTACTCCCGAGAATACAGTTTCAAAGAATATCGATGAAAGTACAAAAAAAAATTTATATTACAATCTGTAAAAAAACAATCAGTTCAAAACGAATTATTAACTGAGACTAAATTGAAAATTAACATTGATGTTGAAAACGGATTGGTTAATGGAGCACACGTGCGGAATATTAAAATTTATTACTTTTCAAGAAAATACTAAAATTCCGTCTATATTGTGGTTAGATTTTCAATTGGCCAGAGTAGGAGTGAAAGTAAGAACTCGTTATCGTGATTATATGAAAAATGCAAATATTCATCAAAATTTAACACCAATAATAAAAATATCGAATCAAGTTCATATGTCGAGTGAGAAAAAATATCAAATCACACGTAGTCAATTTCCAGTGGTTCCTGCTGAAGCGATTACGATTCATAAAAGTTGTATGTAGCACTGAGCAGAGTTTCAAAATTGAGCGCGGTTTATATATTTTGGGACAATTTAAATTAACAGTATCGAAGAAAACCAAGGTCAATACTGCAAACCCGGAGAATGAGGAGTTGTATCGTTTGCGAAAAACTATAATAATTAAGACAATTTATTTTGCAACATTAGTATGCTATAACAAGGAACCAAGCGAGCAATGAGACTGCGATGTTCGTTTAATGCGACGCCATATAGCAAACATTTTGATAAGTAGAAAACTATTGAATTTCCCTGAAAACGTATAATCTTATTAAAACGTACACTTAATAATGATAATAATATACTGCAACTAACGAATCGGGAAGTTCTTTGTGTGGCTCGTGGAGAGTCACACACCAAATCAAAAAAATCCTATCCGCGAGCTCGCGAAGCGAGCGAGCAAAAACAACCCTGCGAGCGAGCGAGCGAAGCGAGGGAGCAACAATAACCCTCTAGTTTTTCTCGGAGTCATTAAGTTTTTCATTTTTCTTGGAGTCATTGAAAAGTCCCTCTTTGTCGTTTACGCGCTGTCGTAAAAAAAGTTCTGGTATGTTGCTAGTCTAAAAATATGATCAATGCTATTTTTCAGTTTCTCTAAAAAATCTGCATTTGTCTAATTTTTGCGTGTTTTTCAGTTTGTGTAATTAACATTTTGAACCAAAAAATCGAGAAAATCTCAAATATCAATTTCAATTAAATGCAGTTATATGATTAAATTAATGCAAGTAAATGGGAAAAATTGACCGAAAATTGAATGGCGCAACGGCTGTGTTAATAATTCGAAGGACTACCTCGTCCGGCTAGACCCTTCATTCCAAATTGTAATATTCCAATATTTCAGTATCATTTTAAATATTTCAAGTACTATTTAAAACTATTAATGAGTTTTAACAACAAAATATTTTAAATGGAAAACTAAATTTTGACAAATAAAATACGATTATAGCAAGCTTGCTATAAATGTCGAAAACTCGAGTCTGGCCAGAGACATTATTTTCAGGAAACACTATTCTATGATGACGAACGGAAAAAAGGGAAGTGAAGCTCGAGGGCTTCGGTCGCCGCGGAGTGGAGTGAAACATTGTAACATGATACGGGTCGGGTCGGGTATATCGATGTAAAATAACACAATATTTTTTAAGAATTATTATTTTATATTAAAACGTTTGTAGCTTATTGCAACGTTGACCGATTTTGACGAAATTTTCAGAATATGTTTAATTGACACATATCTACAAAACGTATTTTTTAAATTTTCAATGTAGGCACATATAAAGATGTTGTAAAATGCAACTTTTAGTAAGTAAGTAAATACGTATTTATTTATTTATTTCAGCCTCGTGGCCCAGAAATTGGACTTGGATTATAATTCTCGAAGCCATTCATCCCTCTATTTATCCATCCATCCGTTCCACCACCCATCCATCCATATCGCATGCCACATCAAATACCTTATTGTCTATGTTGATCTATCCCAATCCCAATGTCTCCCCGCTAATCCCGCCTCTCTCTTGATTATCCCTTGTTATTAATTCTTTCCTTTTTTCTCTATACTCCTAACCCATTCTACAATTTCTCCCACTCTTTTCTCCTGTACTATCTTTTCTATACTTATGTTAATTTTTTCTAACCCTTCACCGTCTTCTGCCAGGTGTTTTAGTTTCCCCAAGTGTCTCTCATTTTTTCTACAATTCCGATCAGTTGCTATTTTTGAAAAAATTATTTTCACATCCTGTACTAAACTAATTGTTCTAGCTTCCCAAAAAGTTCAAATCGTTTAGTACAATATTAAAAAAGTTATCATTTTTAGAGCGTCCGAAAATTTTTGCGAGTCACAGTATGTACATATATCGCGCACAGAACACAATTCTCCTTTCTATTAAATCGCATTTCTTAGATCAAACAATTGCGTTTGGTAATGTATAATAACATGTAATAACGTTAAAAATTACTTAATATACACCCGCGGTAAAATCAATAAGTATAACTTTCCTCCTCACAGCAGAAACGTCGAAAAAATTTTGACAATGATGTCCCACAATAAAAAAATCTGAAAAAAATTGACGACACTGCCTGCTGTAGTACTTTATCAAGGAACCAAACAGTAAAAAGCATGTTTTCATATTTTCTAGAAATCTATATTTTTCCGATTTTTGGGGGGTTTTTCATTATTTACGACCACAGTTTGCAACCAAAAAATCTGAAAAAATTCTATAAAATGCGTCTTAGGATCCAAAATATGTAACATTTTTTTTAGAATTTTAGAACGTATTTGAGACCGGAAAATTGCGCTCGACTGTGCAACAGGCCTAACGGTTCTGGAGAACCGATTACACTGTCCAACACCAAATTTGTTTTCAATATACTGTTGGGTCCTTCTTATAGAGTTTTTTGCGCTGATTCCGAATCTGTCCTTAATTTTTCTCCTATACGCACAGTTTTTGAAAAACATGGCTTTGAAAAAAGAACATATTTTTCAACTTTAAACAAATATTGTGGTTATTATAAAAGATATTGAATTGTTCTTTACAGCAAAAGATTCTGTAGACTTTCCCGAATACAGTGATATCCAATATTAATACATTATGATTGTTTAAACATGTTTAAACAATGATTAAAGACGAAGAGACACTACTTTTGCACCAATTTTTGAGGATATTTTTCAATTTATCTCAAAAAATTAGGGTCCAGCGGAAAATCGAACTATACCACGCGATGGAGCAGACTTTTATCTTGAGAAACCACCCTTTCAAGTTTGTAACGTCGACGTTTTTTCGAACAAGAAAACAAAATAACTAATATAGAATATTAGAATGTAATGGAGAAGCGTTTGAGCATCTTCTTCAATAAAGACATTTTTTGAAAATATCTCGAGATCTAATAATTTTTTGCCATGTGTACCCTAATCATTTTTTACGTAGAATGAACAGAAGAATCGATCTGTGTAAAAAACAATATGCATTTCTATTTAAAGAAATGATGCAATTGTTAATTGCACATGCACTGCTGCATCTAAAAAAATTTAAAGACCTACAGATGTAGTTCTCTTCGAACCATTTATCTTTCTCCTTTGGCATTTTTTTGTAAATGCAATAATAACGGAGTTATGACTTGTAACAATTGCGTGAATCACCCTGTATAATTAAAATTTAAAAAATACGTTTTATAGATTTGTGTCAATTAAACATATTCTGAAAATTTCAGGGTAACCCTAAAGTTATTCTTCTAAATTTTCGTAGAAAGAATTGGTTTTCAATTTGGTTTAATTAATAATAACTGTGCCTAAAAATATGAAAAAAATTGGAGACAATATTGATGACAGTAAGTATTTCATCATTAAATTAATTTCCAAGATGGTGGCTTTTAAACATCGATATAAAATCTGTGTTTCTTCGAAATCTTCCGGCTTTTCTATTTTTTAAAACTAGAGTTTGCAACAAAGGCTCGGGAAAAATTAAAATACTTCTATGAATATAATTTATATTATTAGAGATTTGTATATTAGTTACATATTTGATATAAAACAATATAAACTGTATGTCCTAATCCTGGCCAATGATGATGTACGATCTGATCCAGTCTAAAGATGATGTAGGATCTGATCCAGGATAAAGATGATGTAGGATCTGTTCTAGGCTAAAGATGATGTAGGATCTGATCCAGGCTAAAGATGATGTAGGATCTGATCCAGGCTAAAGATGATGTAGGATCTGTTCTAGGCTAAAGATGATGTAGGAGCTGATCCAGGCTAAGTACTAGACTAGGGGGCAGCACTATATGGGCACGGCCAAAACCTGGGCGTGAGCACTCTCATATACTCTGTGTTATTTTTTTGTCAATGACAAGAAAATAACTAATTTAAACATTTGAATTTCACAACGCTAACTTCACATTGGTGAGTGCCGCTACAGTCGCCACATAAAAATATTGTGATCAAAGAATTTAAGGGGGCCGTCTCCTAGCAGATGACGGTCGCGCGTGAACACTCACACACCGCTAGAGTACACTCACACACCGCTTGACCACGTATACGTACGCGAGAATTGCTAGGATCAGGGAAATGCCTTCTGATTTCTCGATAATGCAAAGACGGGGGTTTTTATTAGTCAAAATCGCTAGATGAAAGATCAATCTAGTTCGCTGTTTGCTTCAAAAGTCGTTCTTTTACGTTTCCGAGCAATGATTTTGCAATATTCGGCTGCATGTTGCCCGTCGGAGAGGCTAGTACGCCGGCGTGACTGCAGCGCCATCTGACGGGCAACATGCGACGGGCAACATGCAGCCGAATATTGCAAAATCATTGCTCGGAAACGTAAAAGAACGACTTTTGAAGCAAACAGCGAACTAGATTGATCTTTCATCTAGCGATTTTGACTAATAAAAACCCCCGTCTTTGCATTATCGAGAAATCAGAAGGCATTTCCCTGATCCTAGCAATTCTCGCGTACGTATACGTGGTCTAGCGGTGTGTGAGTGTACTCTAGCGGTGTGTGAGTGTTCACGCGCGACCGTCATCTGCTAGGAGACGGCCCCCTTAAATTCTTTGATCACAATATTTTTATGTGGCGACTGTAGCGACACTCACCAATGTGAAGTTAGCGTTGTGAAATTCAAATGTTTAAATTAGTTATTTTCTTGTCATTGACAAAAAAATAACACAGAGTATATGAGAGTGCTCACGCCCAGGTTTTGGCCGTGCCCATATAGTGCTGCCCCCTAGTCTAGTACTTAGCCTGGATCAGCTCCTACATCATCTTTAGCCTAGAACAGATCCTACATCATCTTTAGCCTGGATCAGATCCTACATCATCTTTAGCCTGGATCAGATCCTACATCATCTTTAGCCTAGAACAGATCCTACATCATCTTTATCCTGGATCAGATCCTACATCATCTTTAGACTGGATCAGATCGTACATCATCATTGGCCAGGATTAGGACATACAGTTTATATTGTTTTATATCAAATATGTAACTAATATACAAATCTCTAATAATATAAATTATATTCATAGAAGTATTTTAATTTTTCCCGAGCCTTTGTTGCAAACTCTAGTTTTAAAAAATAGAAAAGCCGGAAGATTTCGAAGAAACACAGATTTTATATCGATGTTTAAAAGCCACCATCTTGGAAATTAATTTAATGATGAAATACTTACTGTCATCAATATTGTCTCCAATTTTTTTCATATTTTTAGGCACAGTTATTATTAATTAAACCAAATTGAAAACCAATTCTTTCTACGAAAATTTAGAAGAATAACTTTAGGGTTACCCTGAAATTTTCAGAATATGTTTAATTGACACAAATCCATAAAACGTATTTTTTAAATTTTAATTATACAGGGTGATTCACGCAATTGTTACAAGTCATAACTCCGTTATTATTGCATTTACAAAAAAATGCCAAAGGAGAAAGATAAATGGTTCGAAGAGAACTACATCTGTAGGTCTTTAAATTTTTTTAGATGCAGCAGTGCATGTGCAATTAACAATTGCATCATTTCTTTAAATAGAAATGCATATTGTTTTTTACACAGATCGATTCTTCTGTTCATTCTACGTAAAAAATGATTAGGGTACACATGGCAAAAAATTATTAGATCTCGAGATATTTTCAAAAAATGTCTTTATTGAAGAAGATGCTCAAACGCTTCTCCATTACATTCTAAACATTTCTTATAACGTTTTTTTATTGTTTGCATAACTGCGTTTAAATTATCTGCAGTTATTGCTGCACATTCCACTATGATTCTTTCTCTCAGATTCTCTACAGAATCTATGGGGTTTGAATAAATTCTATCTTTCAAATAACCCCACAGAAAAAGTCAAGGGGACTTAAATCAGGTGCACGGGCTGGCCAACGTATTGATGTATAAACGCAGTTATGCAAACAATAAAAAAACGTTATAAGAAATGTTTAGAATGTAATGGAGAAGCGTTTGAGCATCTTCTTCAATAAAGACATTTTTTGAAAATATCTCGAGATCTAATAATTTTTTGCCGTGTGTACCCTAATCATTTTTTACGTAAAATGAACAGAAGAATCGATCTGTGTAAAAAACAATATGCATTTCTATTTAAAGAAATGATGCAATTGTTTATTGCACATGCACTGCTGCATCTAAAAAAAATCGAAAGGCCTACAGATGTAGTTCTCTTCGAACCATTTATCTTCTTCCTTTGGCATTTTTTTGTAAATGCAATAATAACGGAGTTATGACTTGTAACAATTGCGTGAATCACCCTGTAGATAGACCCACATTAAAAAGTTGTAAAACGCAACTTTTAGTATTTTTTCTACAATTCTGATCAATTGCAATTTTTTAAAAAACTTCTTTTCACATCCTGCAATTGCTCTAGTTTCCAAAAAAAGTTCAAATCGTATAGTATATTAAAATAGTGGTAAATCTACGCTACAGACAGGGATTGGAACGGTTATGAAAATAACTGTTTAAACTGTTATTTTTCGGTTCTGATTGAAATAGTTATTAAGAACCGAAATGATGTTATGTTATAACACTTATAACTGTTACGAGAATATCGGTACTGGCTGGCAGTTCTGGCTTATATCGGTTACGGTTACGATTTTGGAGAACCGATATTATGTATTTCGGTTCAGGATTTCGGTTCCGGATTTCGGTTCTCTGTCATTCTATATTCTATATTGTGTTCGACCTAATATTTATTATTTAAACAATTTATAAATAAATAAATATTTATAATTTGTTTCTATATTTATTGTTTGAAATACCATTTCAATAATTTAAAACAATTGTTTAAATAAATAAATTTTTATAATTTGTTTCTATAGTAATTATTTGAATTGTTATTTCAATAATAATTTATTGTTAAAATAATTGTTTAAATAAATAAATTTTTATAATTTGTTTCTATATTAATTATTTGAATTGTTATTTCTCAATAATAATTTATTGTTAAAATAATTTAAATAAATAAATTTTTATAATTTGTTTCCATATTCATTATTTGAATTGTTATTTCAATAATTTATTGTTAAAATAAATAGATTTTTATAATCTATACAAATTTGTTATTTGTTTTTATTTATTTAAACAATTATTTTCACAATAAATTATTAGAATAATATAATTCACAAATAGAAAAATATATAAATTTATTTATTTAAACCAGTGAGATGAGCAACCCCCGCGGACTGCAGTGGGCCAAAAGTGAAAACATAAGAATACGCGCGGGCCGCAACCGGCATCGGACGCAATTGTTGAAAGTAACAATTGAAAATCGACGACGAAGACCGCCTCGCCGCGCCACTGGTGGCTCATGTCGGGCGAAGTTATTTTGTTTTCTGGTTCGAAAAAAACGTCGACGTTACAAACTTGAAAGGTTGGTTTCTCAAGATAAAAGTCTGCTCTATCGCGTGGTATAGTTCGATTTTCCGCTGGACCCTAATTTTTTGAGATAAATTGAAAAATATCCTCAAAAATTGGTGCAAAAGTAGTGTCTCTTCGTCTTTAATCATTGTTTAAACATGTTTAAACAATCATAATGTATTAATATTGGATATCACTGTATTCGGGAAAGTCTACAGAATCTTTTGCTGTAAAGAACAATTCAATATCTTTTATAATAACCACAATATTTGTTTAAAGTTGAAAAATATGTTCTTTTTTCAAAGCCATGTTTTTCAAAAACTGTGCGTATAGGAGAAAAATTAAGGACAGATTCGGAATCAGCGCAAAAAACTCTATAAGAAGGACCCAACAGTATATTGAAAACAAATTTGGTGTTGGACAGTGTAATCGGTTCTCCAGAACCGTTAGGCCTGTTGCACAGTCGAGCGCAATTTTCCGGTCTCAAATACGTTCTAAAATTCTAAAAAAAATGTTACATATTTTGGATCCTAAGACGCATTTTATAGAATTTTTTCAGATTTTTTGGTTGCAAACTGTGGTCGTAAATAATGAAAAACCCCCCAAAAATCGGAAAAATATAGATTTCTAGAAAATATGAAAACATGCTTTTTACTGTTTGGTTCCTTGATAAAGTACTACAGCAGGCAGTGTCGTCAATTTTTTTCAGATTTTTTTATTGTGGGACATCATTGTCAAAATTTTTTCGACGTTTCTGCTGTGAGGAGGAAAGTTATACTTATTGATTTTACCGCGGGTGTATATTAAGTAATTTTTAACGTTATTACATGTTATTATACATTACCAAACGCAATTGTTTGATCTAAGAAATGCGATTTAATAGAAAGGAGAATTGTGTTCTGTGCGCGATATATGTACATACTGTGACTCGCAAAAATTTTCGGACGCTCTAAAAATGATAACTTTTTTAATATTATACTATACGATTTGAACTTTTTGGGAAGCTAGAACAATTAGTTTAGTACAGGATGTGAAAATAATTTTTTCAAAAATAGCAACTGATCGGAATTGTAGAAAAAATGAGAGACACTTGGGGAAACTAAAACACCTGGCAGAAGACTGTGAAGGGGTAGAAAGAATTAACATAGGTATAGAAAAGATAGTACAGGAGAAAAGAGTGGGAGAAATTGTAGAATGGGTTAGGAGTATAGAGAAAAAAAGGAAAGAATTAATCACAAGGGATAATCAAGAGAGAGGCAGGATTAGCGGGGAGACATTGGGATAGATCACATAGACAATAAGGTATTTGATGTGGCATGGGATATGGATGGATGGGTGGAGGAACGGATGAATGGATAAATAGAGGGATGAATGGCTTCGAGAATTATAATCCATGTCCAATTTCTGGGCCACGAGGCTGAAATAAATAAATAAATACGTATTTACTTACTTACTAAAAATTGCATTTTACAACATCTTTATATGGGCCGACATTGAAAATTTAAAAAATACGTTTTGTAAATCTGTGTCAATTAAACATATTCTGAAAATTTCGTCAAAATCGGTCGACGTTGCAGTGAGCTACAAACGTTTTAATATAAAATAATAATTCTTAAAAAATATTCTGTTATTTTACACCGATATACCCGACCCGACCCGTATCATGTTACAATGTTTCACTCCACTCCACGGCGACCGAAACCCTCGAGCTTCACTTCCCTTTTCTCCGTTCGTCATCATAGAATAGTGTTTCCTGAAAATTGAATGTCTCTAGCCAGACTCGAGTTTTCGACATTTATAGCAAGCTTGCTATAATCGTATCTTATTTGTCAAAATTTAGTTTTCCATTTAAAATATTTTGTTGTTAAAACTCATCGATAGTTTTAAATAGTACTTGAACAATATTAAAAATGATACTGAAATATTGGAATATTACAATTTGGAATGAAGGGTCTAGCCGGACGAGGTAGTCCTCCGAATTATTTAAACAGCCGTTGCGCCATTCAATTTTCGGTCAATTTTTCCCATTTACTTGCATTAATTTAATCATATAATTGCATTTAATTGAAATTGATAATTGAGATTTTTTCCCGATTTTTTGGTTCAAAATGTTAATTACACAAACTGAAAAACACGCAAAAATTCGACAAATGCAGATTTATTTGAGAAACAGAAAAGTAGCATTGATCATATTTTTAGACTAGCAACATACCAGAACTTTTTTTACGACAGCGCGTAAACGACAAAGAGGGACTTTTCAATGACTCCAAGAAAAATGATAAACTTAATGACTCCGAGAAAAATAAAGAACTTAACGACGCTGAGGAAAATGAAAAATTTAATAACTCCAAGAAAAATGGAAAACTTAATGACTCTATGAAAGAACTTGACGACACTGAAGAAAATGAAAAATTTAATAACTCCAAGAAAAATGGAAAACTTAATGTGACTTCGATAAAAATAAAGAACTTACTGACTCTGAGGAAAATGAAAAATTTAATAACTCCCAGTTAACAAGCAGTCTTCAATGCCTCTTAAAAATGCAATTCATCATGTAGGGATTGATCAGGTGTTTCTCGCTATATTAAAAAATATTTACAAATCCTTTGACAAATTCTGCTTTGTGGCGTCAGGATACTGCTTTCGACATACCATCACAGTTTGTATAGTATACATATATTATTTCTCCTCTTTGTTTCTAGATAAAATTTTATTATGATCCTCCATTAGTTTAACGCCCCGTTCAGCGGTATCATTGACCACCTTCAGTCCATGTTTCAGTCAGACTACTTATTATTCATAATAACTTCTTTTTCCGATATTAGAACTATTTTTACCACGTTTTTATTAGCTCGCTTTCTTGTTCTTCTGTAGATTGGAGCGTATTAATGAATTTATTTATATATAATATCTCTGTCAGTTATGTATACATATATGAAAAAACTCTTCAAACAAAAGTTGTAGTATATAAGGAGGTGGATATAGTATCAAAGAAAAAAAATTTTTTCAAAGTCATTATTTAAAGTTTTCAAGGTCACGGATGTTTTTTCTATCAACAACTGTTTATGCTATATATGGATTCTTAAAGAGAAAAAAGACAAATTCAACGATAAATCATAACGTCTATTTATGTGAAGATTTAAAATATTCCCATTTTCCATTAAAAACTCATTTTCCCATGATTCAAACGGCCCCAAAATTTTTCCAGACCATTTTCTCAACATTTGTCACAATTCTGGTTTACGGGACCAAAAAAATTTCATGGTCGAAAAATAAGGTCCACCCTAATGTTGCATATACGTAAATTACGAGAAGCAGTAAAGAGTGCTTAACGTCGAAGAAGAAAATCCGGGTAACTAAAACTTAATATGTACTACATTCCACGTTATTAGAATAATTGTAGTTTAATTATGATATATTTTAAAATTGATATAATTATATCAACATTTTTTATTTACACCTAAAAACGCCACTGTCTCGGAAGGAAATGGACATTCGAGAGAAGCAATGAAATTAGAGCATCATTGCGAAAAAAGATGAGTTTGCAATAACCTCAATGTACATTTTATGAAATTCTATTATAATTATAGTTATGACTGTATTTTTTAATAAATAAACTTGTGTATGCTAGTATAAAATCAATTTATATATATTATACAATTTATTTTATTATTTGTTTGACAACTAATAAATCTACAAATTGATTCATAAACTAAAAAATACTTCCTGCATTTTCGTATTCTCCAATCAGTCCAAATAAATACCATCAACCTGTTCTCGATCATATACCAATTTTTATTAATGCAATTATGACAGTAACAAAACGTTTCTATTTAAAATAAATACATATTTTGAACATAGTTTTTACATTTTTAATTTTTTGGAAGGTTAAAAAATGTAATTAAAAAAGTAATGAAAAATAAAAATTAAAAAAAAATCCCCGCTGCACGGGGACTCGAATGCTAGCTCCAGATTGCGATTAATACGCTCGACGGCTCGACAGCCGAATTTCAGTTTCGCTTCCGCCGTAAAGCAATACAACATGGCAACATGGCAAGTGCTAAAAATAGATTGTGGCTGGCATAAGCGCACAAGCAGCGCACACGGATATAGTAAAGGTACGTTGGTGAGTGTAGCGCGCGGGCGCGTTGCTAACACGATACAGTGTAGGATGGATCTAGATGGATACTCTCGGAGAGAATCAGAAGCTTCGGGGAAGGTACCGAAGAACGTAGCCTACTCTACGTTTTACTTGCAACACGTGGTTAGGACTTGGAGATAAAATTCACTGCAGAATTTGTAGTTCAACGAGAACCATTTAATAATATTTAATTCACCCGGTAGTGACGTTCGTCGTAACCGTACGACGGAGAATATGTTACAAAAAGAGGTAAGCCTCAAAACACAGTACGACTGGATATTGGTGTTCAATACGTCTGACTCTACGAACTGACTATTTTGAACTGCTAGGGATGCCTAGCGTAACGGTCGCTACGAGAGACGGTTGGGAGTAGGACCGCCAACTCCCTATCGGTGATCTCCCTAGGCGCGACCTAGGGGAATGGCGACACGAGCGCCATAATCCCTACACACTCCCCCCCGAGTGTGTACGTGCAAACTTATGACGCTACACAACGATATACAAGTTCGCCACGCTGGGGATACAGCAACAATATAACAATATTATAACTATAAACTATTTACAATGAGTGCGCACTACATCTACTATACAAGTTGTTCTTACAAACTACGCGATTGCTATTTACATGTATACAACAGGCTTACAACTAAATCGGCGATATTAACTCGGCGGGACTGTTTGCACAGCTTTCGCCCGTGAATATGTTCGCAGCGCATTCCGTTGATTCGAGTCGGAGGGTTCGCTAGACGAGGTTGCTAATTCCTCTCGGAAGTGATACGCTGGTTTCACATTTTCTATCGAGACGGAACGCGGTTTTCCGTTGACATCGATCTCTAGGACGCGGTCGGTAGGGCGGCTTATTACTTTGTACGGGCCTGAGTATGGCCGTTCGAGCGCCTTTTTATTCGTACCGGCCCGCAAGAATACATGTGAACAGGTGTCTATGTCTTTAAATAAGAAAACACGCTTTTTATGACGCTGTCCTACGGGAACAGGTTTAACACTGCGCATGTGGTCTCGAAATTCTTCAATAAACATTTGCGGATCCGCGGGACCGTCATCGGGGAGTACGAACTCGCCCGGAATTCGCAACGAGGTGCCGTATAGATATTCGGCGGGCGACGAGCCCGAATCCATAACATTATTTCGAAGACCAAGCATTACGGTAGATAACACGCGTGATCACATAGGGTTCGCGTGACACATAATCGCAGTTTTGAGGCATCGGTGCCATCGTTCGATCATTCCATTCGACGCTGGATGAAAAGCGGTCGTCCGAATACGGTGGCATCCGGATAATTGTAGCAGCGCGGTGAAAAGTCTCGATTCGAATTGACTGCCCTGATCGGTCGTGAGAGTTTCAGGGGCGCCGAAACGTGAGATCCAGTGATCTACGAACGCTCTACATACGGTAGTAGCTTCAATATTCGCGAGCGGAACCGCCTCTGGCCATCTCGAGAAACGATCTATCATGGTCAGGCAGTAACGATAGCCTTCCGATATCGGCAACGGGCCGATAATGTCCATGTGGACATGACTAAAACGCTCATCGGGAGCAACGAATTCCGCTGGCTTTACATGGTTATGGCGCGTTATCTTAGATTGTTGACAATCTAGACACTCTTTCGACCATTTCGCGATGTCGTGATGCATTCGCGGCCAAACATACCGCTTTCGGATCACGCGATCGGTAATTTTCGCGCTCGGGTGCGCGGGTTTGTGAAATTTATCAAAAATGGCCTTGCGTGACGGGCCCGGAATGTATGGACGCAATACTTCTCCTTCTAAATCGCATACAATCGCAATGTGAGAGGGTCCCCACCGAATTCGCCGTAAAGCTAACGAGTGATCGGTAGAGGCCAATAAACTTTTCAATTCGTCGTCGGATTCCTGCAATCTCGCGAGCTCCTCCAAGGAGATATCTGCGGCAAGGTGCAAGGTATCTACACGCGACAGCGAGTCGGCGACGACGTTTTCGGAGCCAGGGAGATGCTCGATATGAGTAGTAAACTGTGATATGAATGATAATTGCCGAAGTTGGCGAGGCGATGCTTTATCGGCGCGTTGCCGGAACGCGTACACGAGTGGTTTGTGATCAGTCACAATTACGAAATTTCTACCTTCGAGGAAATGCCTGAAGTATTTGAGCGCTTCGTGAACAGCGGTTAACTCGCGATCATACGCACTGTAGTTTCTTTGAGATGGAGTAAACTTGCGAGAAAAGAATGCCAAAGGTTTCCACGAATTTTGGAATTTTTGTTCTAACGACGCTCCCATTCCAAAATCGGACGCATCGGTAACGAGACGCGTTACTGCATCAGGAGCAGGGTGATTTAGCAAGGTCGCGTTGGCGAGGTCAGATTTGACTCGTGCAAACGCTTCCTCGGCTTGAGAAGTCCAGACTATCTCACGTTTGTCATTTTTCTTCGACTCGCAAAGATATTCGTGCAAGGGTGCTTGCACGTCAGCGGCGCGACGAAGACTGCGTCGGTAAAAGTTGACCATACCCAGAAATCTGCGTAGGTCAGAGACTGTTTTGGGCTTCGGAAAATCCTGAATGGCCTTGACTTTTTCGGGAATAGGTGCAGACCCGTTCCGATCAACTACGTGTCCCAGAAACTCGAGACGGGACTTGCCGAATTCGCATTTGGCAAGATTCAGGTGCAGCGCGTGTTCCTGCAAACGTTGCAGAACAATGCGGAGGTGACGCTCATGCTCTTCGAGGTTCGAAGAAGCGATGAGGATGTCGTCGATGTAGGCAAAGACGAAGTCGAGGTCTCCGAGGGCACGATGGATGTACCGTTGAAATGTCTGCCCGGCGTTACGGAGGCCGAAAGGCATCACGGTATACTCGAAGAGCCCAAAAGGTGTTATCACGGCGGTTTTCGCGATGTGCGACGGCGCAACCGGAATCTGCTGGTACGCTCTCTGAAGATCGAGCTTGGTGAAGATCGTTTTGTTGTGTAAATTGACTGAGTAGTCATGTAAATGAGGAACTGGGTACATGTCGGGAACGGTCACCGAATTCAAACGACGATAGTCGCCACATACCCGCCAACCCCCATCTTTCTTAGGAACAAGATGGATGGGGCTAGCCCACGGGCTACTCGATGGACGACATGTTCCTTCAGCAACGAGCCGTCGGAACTCGGCCTTAGCCACCTGCAGTTTATCGTGCGTCAGTCGTCGCGCACGCTCGGCTACGGGGGGACCCTCGGTCACAATATGATGTAAGACGTCGCGCGGCGAATCGCAATTCGATTGCGATGGTCCTATCACTCCCGGAAACTCGGAGAGTATTCCCGCGAACGGAGATGCGGGATCGATCGATTTCACGTTGAACACCGGCGAGGTTCTGACCGTGCAGACAGTGGAAATTCGCGTCAACGGATCGATCAATTTACGATGACGCAGATCGACCAACAAGCTAAAATGATTTAGAAAATCCGCGCCTAGAATCGGGTACGGTACCGCGGCGACGCAGAAGTTCCAAGAGAAGGCACGGCGAAGGCCTAGATTTAAATTGAGTCGCTTCTCTCCGTATGTATTGATCGTTGTCTCGTTTGCCGCGAACAATTTTAAACCGGTTGCACGTTTTTTCGCGGCCTCATCAGCCGGTAACAGAGAGATATCTGCTCCCGTGTCAATCAGAAACGTAAGACCGAGGTCGCGGTCACGGACATGGAGACGATGTGATGTAGCACTCAGCGCGCTCGCCTCCACGCGGCTAGTGCATATTAGTTTCCCGCCTGCCACGAGCAGGGTTTTATGCAATGACGTGCATCGCTTCCGTATTTCCGGTGCAGACGGCACAATGCGGAACCGCGCGACTTAGTTCTACGGCGCCCGTCGCGGGAACTGCGTCTCACGATACTGGTCAGTTCGGCCAATTGATTCGCGAGACGGTCGACTTTTGCTTCAAGCTCGCGGTTTGAAGAACCTCGAGAAGAAACTGCGGATGCGACGGCATCCGATGCCTCGACATCGCGTCTAGAAGAGTCTCGCGGCGAAATTGATGAGATCGCGACGGAACCCGATGCTTCGACAACTTTGTCGGCCAATTCAGCGAATTCTTGCGGGTCGGTAATCTTGGACATGGCCAAGACTGTCCTGATCTGAGCAGGAAGCTGCTCCATGAAAATCGTGCGAATTATGTCATCCGAACACGACCCGTCGTTTAAGTTGCGAAGTCGCATCAATATTTGTGAAGGTTTTCCTTCCGTTAGCACCTCGCCCTTTAGAAGTCGGCGTAAACGCGCTTCCGCCGACGTAGAGAAGTTTGAAATTATACGCGCCTTTACCTGATCGTAAAGATTCTGAGGCTGCGGTGACAAAGAGAGAATATCTTTTATCGCGGCTATTTCTTCAAACGTTAACGCGGATATAACAATGTCAGCCATCGTCTTTTGTGTGGTTATGCGGGCTGCGGAGAGGGACGATTCAACTTGCATGAACCATAGTGAAGGATCCTCCCGAAAGAACGAAGGTACCTTTGGTACGCGATATGAATCGACGTGCTTCTCGAGAAGCGATTTCAAGATTTCCTCAGTACCCGGAAGTGGTGCCGGCGCGGTCATTTTGATTATCTGCGCGCGCACGCGTTGCTAATTCACAGGACCCGCGGCGGTGGGTCTTACACTATCACGACGGAACTGAACGCGCGTCGGAGATGCAATGCGCCATGTATTCTACCGGAATCGCGATAACGAATGTTAACGGCTAAATTAGACGCTCGCACTTACGGAAGTCGCTCGCAATCTTCTATGCACGCCGGAATCCACCTGTGGAACAGCTCCTTCGAGGACCAAGATGGCGGCTTCACAGCGGCGTGCCTCGTGCAGCAGCAAAGATGGCGGACAGGAAACGTCCTTCCGACCGCGTGGCCTGGCAAAACAGCAAACCGGTACTCGAGTGCGTCCTCCTCGAGAGATCGTGGCGTCGGCGTGACGCTGCACTCTGCTTGGCTGGATCCTCGACGCTCCTCGATGAAGGTGCGTGCCAGCCAGAATAGCTGCAGGCACGGGATGTCCCCAAGACCGCGTGCTGACGTCCTTCCTTCTGGTGATCGGCGAGATCACGACGGCCGACGGATTCAGATCACGTCGGGGTCACCAATTGTAGGATGGATGTAGATGGATACTCTCGGAGAGAATCAGAAGCTTCGGGGAAGGTACCGAAGAACGTAGCCTACTCTACGTTTTACTTGCAACACGTGGTTAGGACTTGGAGATAAAATTCACTGCAGAATTTGTAGTTCAACGAGAACCATTTAATAATATTTAATTCACCCGGTAGTGACGTCCGTCGTAACCGTACGACGGAGAATATGTTACAAAAAGAGGTAAGCCTCAAAACACAGTACGACTGGATATTGGTGTTCAATACGTCTGGCTCTACGAACTGACTATTTTGAACTGCTAGGGATGCCTAGCGTAACGGTCGCTACGAGAGACGGTTGGGAGTAGGACCGCCAACTCCCTATCGGTGATCTCCCTAGGCGCGACCTAGGGGAATGGCGACACGAGCGCCATAATCCCTACAACTAACTCTTCCTTTTTACTTATTTTGTACGCATTCGAGGCGGGAAAATTAAATGATAGATTTTATTTATTGTAGTATATGTAGTAGTTTTCCTAGACTGCGGATCTTTATGCAAAATAAAAATTGTCTGCATCGATTGCAAGAGATAGAAACTAAATTGAATGTTACTTTTTTATGCAAAAAAAAATTCTCGTCATATAAAAGCTACATTTATTTTATAATGCTCACATAAATATTCATTAGAAACGAATCAAATTTTATTTCATTTAAAAAGGAAGGCGTGACAATCTTATTTGTTAGCACAGCACAGTCGCACTAATGTGCCGAATGCCGTGAGTTATACAGGGCACTCTCTTCCTTATGTTACTTCTTCCCCCCTCGCCGTTCCATTATCTTTACAGTTACATTAAGAGTAAACCTACACATAAATCAATAAACTAGTAATACATTAATTATCCCCTAATACGTACAGTTACACGAATTAATATTCGGACGATCTAAAAAAGATGATAACTTTTTTAATATTGTACTATACGATTCGAAATTTTTTGGGGAGCTAGAGCAATTAGTTTACTACATCATGTTGAAAGAAATTTTTTCAAAAATTGCATTTGGTCGGAATTGCAGAGAAAATACTAAATCTTACATTTTACAACTTTTTCGTGCGGGCCTATATTGAAAATTTAAAAAGTATGTTTTCTAGGCCTGCGTAAATAATATGCACTGTGAAAGTTTCATCGAAATCGGTTGATGCGGGAAAAACACGACAGGCCTTGAAAGATGTAAGAATTCTTCGATATAGGCTGAAAATCTGCGATTTTTACCATTTTTAAACGTTTTAAACGTAGCTCATTGCAACGTTAACCGATTTTGACGAAATTTTCAAAATATGTTTAGTCGACACAGATCTACGAAGCGTATTTTTCAATTTTTCAATATGGGCCCACATAAAAAAGTTGTAAAATGCAACTCTTAGTATTTTTCCATACAATTCCGATCAATTGCAATTTTTGAAAAAATTTCTTTTCACATTCTGTAGTAAACTAATTGCTCTAGCTCCCCAAAAAGTTCAAATCGTTTAGTACAATATTAAAAAAGTTCTCGTCTGTTTTAGAACGTCCGTATATTAATTCGAGGAACTGCAGTTCCAGTATCTCCTTTTTCCAGGATTGCAAGGGTAAGATAACGTAAAATTAAATATACTTTATTTAAGATCTAACGATACTAAGCTAACCTAAACTAACTATATCGAAAAGAAAAGTCCACTCGGTACTAAGCTGTTCTACGCTGTGCAGTTCGATCTGCTCGCATTGACTTCCAGAGCCACTATGCCTATTTAGCCTTCGTCAAGGGCTCTCGTCGCCAGTCGTTCTTTTACTTCTCCCCCACGATCTATACCTGAGTAATAAACGTAACGGTTTTTTCCGCGAAGGTTTGGGACTGTTTGGGACTTGGGACCAGTGATGGTATATTCGTGGGCCGTGGGTCGTTCCCCTGAGTCACATTCAATTTAGTTTCTATCTCTTGCAATCGATGCAGACAATCTTTATTTTGCATAAAGATCCGCAGTCTAGGAAAACTACTACAAGTACTACAATAAACAAAATCTATCATTTAATTTTCCCGCCTCGAATGCGTACAAAATAAGTAAAAAGGAAGAGTTAGTGCGGCTATGTGCTGCCATCTTACAACGGCCCGATCGTTAATCTGGGCACGATATCCCGGATTGTGGCAACGACATCATGTGCCAAGATTGTGTCCAGGGGAACACTACGAGCCCACACGCGCATTTGTGGCTTCGACCCGCTTGGTTGTCTGGGTATGATTGATAGAAGTACAAGATGGCCTGAAGCTACACCCATTCCAGATACTTCTGCATTCTTTGCTACGTGGGTCGCACGATTTGGAGCACCAGCTGTTATTACTACTGATAGAGGAGCTCAATTTGAGTCACTACTTTTTCAAGCATTAATAAAACTTATTGGTAGTCAAAGGATTAGGACAACGGCTTATCACCCTCAATCTAATGGAATAATTGAACGTTGGCATCGTTCTCTCAAATCGGCAATTAAGTGTCATAATTCCACTAATTGGGTAGATGTTCTTCCTATGGTTCTTCTAGGTCTCCGAATCAGTTATAAAGATGATATCAAGGCCTCTGCTGCAGAGATGGTTTTCGGTACAACATTGCGGATTCCAGGAGAATTTTTTGCAGCTGAAGATCCTATTGGGTGTCCTCAAATTTTTCTTGAAAAGTTGCGGGAACATATTCGAGCAATTCGTCCAACACCTACATCTCATCACGCTTCACGAAAACCTTTTGTATACAAGGAATTAGAAGATTGTACATATGTTTTTGTTAGAGTAGACAAACTTAAAACATCTCTTGAACTTCCCAGACAACCAGGGCTGCACCGGGGGCAGCAATGTCGCGTTTTGGATCCCTGCTGCCGCGAGGCTGCACGGAAAACGGTGGGGGATTTTGCCTCACCGTAAGAGGGCAACACAGTCGCGCCAATGTTTCGAATGCCGTACGCAGCGCCATACAGGCACGTACAGGCCTTGTACTAGGGAGCAGGGGGTCTCTCGCCCCGGTAAGGTGATACAGAGCTGGTCGCGCTGATGTGGATCTTCCACATTAAGATGTCGGTAAAGTAAATGTCTATTGTACAAATGTGTAGCAGCAGCAGCAGCAGTCTTTCTTTTTACTGACAAAAATTAATATTTTTATTTAAATTACATACTACATACTATCAGGTCGTTCGGAAAGTAATTTTGTTTATCGTGTAGGGATGGCAATGCTTCCGTTTGTCATTACTAGACTGCGGATCTTTCTGCAAAATAAAAAATGTCAGCGTCGATTACAGGAAATAGAAACTAAATTGAATTGAATTATTTCTTCAGCAAAGGAGAAAACGAAATGACTTTCCGAACGAGCTAATACATTAACATATTACAATAGGAGAGCTGCATAAAGTCTAAATAAAATCAATCTCATCATTTTCATACAAAGAAACATTTACCAGTTACTTTTAAGGTTCGGTAGGTGTAGAGGGTTGAAACGTCTTCGTGCAAAAAAAATGTGTCGTAGAAGGGAAAAGAAACTTAATTTATAATTTTCGGCTCGAGCGCGTTTCCAGCTACCCGAGTGCATCGGGCTGCCCGGGAGTGTCTCGATCTCGTCGGGCGGGTTCGGAAAGAATCGGACAAGTTCGGGCGAGCGAGTTTTCGCGCTACTCGAGATTCAATTCTGCGTTCGCACGAACTTGTCCGCTTCTGTCTGACGTCTGAACGCGCTCGACGAAGTCGAGCCACTCTCGGGCCACCGGGCCACCCGATGGTGTGTCACGGATAGACTGCGGATCTTTATGCAAAATAAAAAATGTCAGCGTCGATTACAGGAAATAGAAACTAAATTGAATGTCATCTCTTCCCTTAATGATTTTAATAGAGGAGAAATCATATATTGACATCTTCAATTTAAAAAATTTTCCAACAACTATCAATTTCATCTACTTAAGTTTGCTATAAATGCATAAAGATCCGCAGTCTATTCGTGACATATCAAGCGGCCCGAGAGTGGCTCGACTTCGTCGAGTGATTTGAAAATTACAGTCAAAACGTGTTGGTTGAGGAAGTGTCGACTTCCAGCTCAATAGTAATGACCTGTCATAAATCTCTCTGTAGAGAACAGCCCCGGGAACGGCACTGAAAGAAATCGAGTCTACCGGGTTGGGTCTGCCTGGGTCTGCCTAGCCCGACCCCAGCCGCGCGCCCGTGGTCTGCCTAGCCCGACCCCAGCCGCGCGCCCGTAGTCTCAATGTGTTGACTTCGATGGCGCACGCTGCGTAGTATGTGTGACCGCTGTAATAAGTATTTCAATACAGCCGAAAATGCGTGTGAAACGAGTCCTGCCTCCTCCACTCTGATCCAATCGTCCGCGCATTCGCACCTAGACACGTCACCGTAACCCTGCCTGGGAACCTTCTTCTCAGGCTTACACCAAGTACAATGTCACCAGTTCGAATCCATGCGTGTTGGCGTCTTGCCGCCATCCCCTACAATTGCGTAGTATGTAGTGGGCGGTAACGGTATCGTATCCTAACCAACTGCTGTTCCGCTATCGCTCGTACTTACGAGGCAGTGTATTGGATCACTTGTTGGACATAGACAAATCTAAAATGTTTTTTCACTACGTGAATGAAATATGTAATTTCAGGACCGACGCTGTCGATCCTTACGTCAGAAAATGTCTGTTCCAGGGTTGTTACCTTTCACTTAAAAAGGCATCGTTGGTCAAGACTGGTTGCTAATATTATTCTCGAGGTGTAAATGGGGTTATTTAGTCGTATACAGCGTCCGTTGCCAGCTCCTTGTGACGCCAATTTTTATATCTCCATTTCTTTTAAAGGGCTCATTTTACAGTGGAAACTCCAAGGAATATAAACATATTTTGTTCAAAATTTAAATCACTGACGCACAGTGGTGTGGATTGGAAAATCGTGTGCCATTTTGTTATAACTTTTGAACCAGTAGAGATACTGCAATGAAATTTTCACTAAAAATATTTAAAAAATAGTCATTTTTAACTATAGGTAATTAAATATTTTTTGCATTTGTTAAACAATAATTTTTTATAAATTTTCATTGATATTTTTGATTTAAAAAAAAATTTTTTGAATATAATCGTACATACTATTTTTTACTTTCTAAATATGTATTTTTTATATTTATGTTTCACACATGTGTAACGTTTTATGGAATACGTAAAATATAAATTTGAGAAGTCTTGTTGCAATCAACATACACAAAAAAAATTACCGTAAAGGTAAAAACGCATTACAAGCGTGTCAAAGATATTTTTTATAATAATTTATAATGATTAAAAAACGAAACGAGCCTACTACCTTATATCTTTATTTTACTAGAGGTGAGCGAAATATCAGAACGAAACAGAATTGAAAAACTTCTATTATATTTTAATACTAAAGAATTACCTCGGATGCAATATTTAACACTAAAATCTTACATTTTTCGCTATGTGAAGTCATCTGATAATAATTTGTACCAACAATATACCTCGCAAACATTCTATTACCAACTTTAATGGCTTTAAACAATAATAATTTGAGCGGGCGGAGAGGGGCGGAATTAATTTTTTCATGATTATTTAGAAGGAAGGTGTACTAAAAATATTCCAATTAATTAGAAAGCTAAACTCGGCTAAACTTTAAAGATATACCATCTTAAATGGAAAGGACTTCACAAATTTTTCTTACGGCATTGAGCATTATTATATAAATAGAGTATTTACGTTAATAAATAATAGAAAGATATGATTTTTATCACAAAAGTCTGCTCTTCAATATAAAAAAAAAGCGAGAGATAATATTAAATAGGAACGTCAGGGCACCGCATCACAGAGAAGCAATTTTTCTCGTGAAAAATCCTCCTCTTAAAATGTCCTATTTTCAATGTTTATTGCAACTATTATATTTATTAAATTGTACTATTTTCTTCATTTCCGAGGTCTGTGAACATTTGGGAAGCAATGTTTATAGATATCGATACGAGAAAGTTCGTTTTTGGGCAGAAAGGCACACGATTTTCCAATCCAGACCACTGTGTGACGGCTCATCGAAAAAGACGTAAAAAACGAATTAGTTTAAATTTTTCGACTCCATACAGTTGATGGTCGAGGTTAAAAAAATAATTTTGCAATAGCCCAATCCTTTCCTAATAAAACCACCAAAAAAAAAAGTGTAGCTCAATCGGATTTCAACGAAAATATGATTTCATTTGTTTCGTTGACAAAAAATTCGAATTTTTGGAAAATCCTGAGGTGGTAGACAAATTCTGAGACCAGATTTGAAATAAGCGTGGAAGAATCTACGGGAAATGATGTACAGCATGTTGCAAAAAAGTTTTATTGAAATTGTGCAGGTTTAACGAATTTTGTCAAGGTTAAAAAACGTTCGTACCATCATTTCCCTACTTTCCGCATATTCTGCAAAGTTAGAGCTTTAATTTTTAAAAAAATTCATCGTTCTATCTCTTTTCTATCGAAAGTTATTCGACTTTAACACAGAAACTTGCGGCGACCCGTGCAGCGACCCTTGCAGCGACCCAATAGCTGCACGGGTCGCTGCAAGGGTCGCCGCCTGTATCGCGACGGAATGGCCAAAAAAGGTCTGTCACAGCTCTGACCGACCAGTCCTGAACCGCTAGAGGACTCATCAGTAAGGCGGGCCCTGCCCGAGACGCTGCGATATCGGAAGGTGGTTTAAGACTGTATATATAGAGATCGGTGACGGATCAGGTAGCAGCGAGAAAGGTCTTTCTTTGACTATCTGTCCATCTTGTGGCAAATGTAGGAAATTAGCTGCCACAAAAGAGAGCGAGTTATTATTGTCCGCTTCTGTCCGAACGCGCCCGACGAGGTCGACCACGTTCGGGCCACCCGCCCGATGTGTTACGGATAGACAGCGGGTCTTTATGCAAAATAAAAAACGTCAGCGTTGATTACAAGAAATAGAAACTCAAAAGAATGTCATCCCTTTCCTTAATGATTTTAATAAAGGAGAAATCATATATTGACATTTTCAATTTTAAAAATTTTCCAACAACTATCAATTTCATCTACTCAATTTTGCTATAAATGCATACAGATCCCAAGTCTATCCGTTACACATCGGGCGGCTCGAGAGCGGCTCGACATCGGCGAGTGATTTGAGGAGTT
Source organism: Lasioglossum baleicum (assembly GCF_051020765.1). Lineage (NCBI taxonomy): Eukaryota > Metazoa > Arthropoda > Insecta > Hymenoptera > Halictidae > Lasioglossum > Lasioglossum baleicum. Next base: position 358,743 of record NC_134930.1, read on the forward strand.
GGTGACAGATGAGTTGGGCATTTAATCGGTCATCCGATTGACGATTGATAATCGTTAGTCGCGATTAACGACTAAAGTAGAAATTTAATCGTTATCCGCAATTAACGATTAATAAGTATTTAATCTTATCCGCAAATATAACAATCAATCGGTATTTATTCGTTAACCACAATTAACGACTAAACGAGGATATTAATTGTTAATCGCGATTAACGATTGTGTTAACGACAGTATTTATGGACTGGCTCGCAGGACTGTGGTTTGGAGAGTTTTTAATAACTGGTCGTGTATACGGGTACTCTTTGTTTTTATTATATAAGAGCCTGACGAGCTCTCTTACAGCAGTAACTTTTCAATACGGCGATTAGACTCTCACTGGTCTCTTGAGACCGGCACGCGAAACGGCAGCGATTCGACAAATATTCGTTACAGTTCAATTTCGCCAATCAGGAGTTGAGACGACACTTAGACAAAGACGCAGGGTCAGGTTACAAAAACTATCAACAGTCACGAATGACGGAATCTCTGGAACGCGTAGAAACAATACCGGCTCAAGCAACCGGCAAGCTATTAACGGCTATTAGAATGATATCTCGCTCGCGTATATATGGTTTTAAACAGATTGAATTAGAAATTTAGTCGTCAATCGTCGATTGAATTTTTGCCCAACACTGGTTAGTGATTTTATTTTTATTCTATTTTCTCGAAAATTAATAAATCCATGAATACTTTCGGCCAACTCGAGGCTACAATGAACACGACCCGACAAACCCCCGGCCAGCCAGGTAGCTCGGCATGAAACCGCTAAGGGTACGGGCACAGTGGAGCCGACATCGGTCGGAACTATGACGTCAGAGGCATCGGGCCCGACCTTCCAAATGTGTGGGTAGGCTCGTCTGTGAGACCTTTCTAGCTTCCACCGACGTCGACCGACAGGACCCCCGCCGCGCGCTTGTATTTCGGTGCAGCGTTCACTTTAAATAATTTTCATGTCGCCAATTTTCAAGTATCAGTATTTTTAAGAACGGGTCCGCAAAGAGGACACTTGGGGCTATATTATCATTATTTTTATTTTTCCAATTTCCTGGCGGTATGATAGCAATGCGCCTGTTTAAAAAACAATTGCAAAATAAACTATGAAAATAAATATTTTTTCAACTGAAATAATTTTTATTAAACACTCTTATGGTTTCACTATGCGCACCCAAAACTAAAATTGTCATTGTTTTGTTAGTTTGGCCGTTATAATTTAATGAAAAAGTTGTGACACCTCATATTCCACCTCCGCGTAGAACCATCAATTTTCAAGATTTCAAAGAATTCTCTTTGAGATACGTTCATGACTTTTTCGGATTATAACGTTCATATTAACGTCCAGTTCTAAACGAAAAAAATTAATAATTAGTTTTGTATTTTTTATAATTTAAAGTAATGCACTCACCGCACTGAATAATATCTACACTATAAATGTTTAGAAAATCAAGGAGTGCATATACATTACAACAACAAAGAAAGTAGAAAAAATTTTTTCCTTCAAATGGATGTCGCAGTTGTTTCCAGTGTCAGCGTTTGTGCTTAGGCTCTATCTCTTATAATCTACATATGATCGATGTATTAATACTGTAATGTATTAATATTTTAATGTATTTCAGTACATATAGATTTTTGAAAATGACGTTACCATAGTAAACGAATTATTGCCACGTCTTGGGGATTTTGCACCACTGTGCGACGTACGATAGCGTAGCGGCTATCGGCACGTGCAATAAAACATTTGGCGCGTCCAATTCATAATTCTTTACTGTAAAGAAATTTTTAAATTACTTTACAACTGAGTTAAGTAAAGTACAACTCGTGTTGTCCGAGAAAGTGCCGACTTCCAGCTCAATAGTAATGATCTGTCATAAACCTCTTCATTGAGTACAGCCCCGGGAACGGGGCAATATTTGCTAGCACATACAAATTGGCGGAATTATAAATGCGGATAGGTATATTAATATACTAAATGAAAACACATAGACGAAGTAGTGAAGAATTTGTCTCTTTGAACAAGATAATAACACTGTCCAACAAATTTCAACTTTTTAAAAGTATTTCGATTCCCACTATGCGATTCTTATAGAGTTTTCCGCGCTGATTCCGAATCTGTTTTTCATTTTTTTTCTATACGTCCAGTTTTTGAGAAAATGGAGTTTAAAAAAAAGACATATTTTTCAACTTTAAACAAATATTGTGATGTTATTATAAAAGATATTGAATTGTTCTTTACAGCAAAAGATTCTGTAGACTTTCCCGAATACAGTGATATCCAATATTAATACATTATGAGTGTTTAAACATGTTTAAACAATGATTAAAGACGGAGAGATATCACTTTTGCACCAATTTTTGCGGATAGTTTCGAATTTATCTCAAAAAATTAGGGTCTAGCGGAAAACCGAACTATACCACGCGATAGAGCAGATTTTTATCTTGAAAAACCCCCGTTTGAAGTTTGCGACATCGACGTTTTTTTCGAACCAGAAAGCAAAATATCTTCGCACGACATGAGTTTCCGCCAGTGGGAAAATGTCATAAAAAACTTTTCGTATTCGCACGTGTTGACGATGTCGTGATTAATGGCCGGTCGTCGTTCACTGGTCTATTGCTGGTCCGGGTTATAGGACGTTTTGGAATGCAGTTGTCCAGCTACGGTGGGCATAAAGCAGTTAAAAAGATTTCGGAACCGGCCCGCAATTTTGACATATAAATCAAGACCTTTGCTTCTTGACATCATAAATGAAACAGATGTGTTTCCCTCGCGGAACAGTTGTGTAGGCCGCCGAACCACGTTCAGCGAAGCCTTTTGGAAACTCGGGGTTTATGATATGTACCAGGATTTACAGTTACAGCAGAAAACTCAGAACGGAACATACTTTTCCCAACAATATTCATTGGACGAGCTATAAACAGCTTTCTTAAAAACAGCTTCGCTGTCCATCGCTCTATAATGGCTCGACCATTTGCAGAGGAAATGGATAGAGGACGAGGAATAGAAACTACGCCGCATATACAGCCAACAAGCATATGAAAGAAAAACATAAAAATATATCCGCACTTCTTCAAAGTTCTGGACTATAATTTGGAGAGCTGTATTTTCATGTAATATGTAATTCAGTGATGACGTAGTTGAATTACTATTGTATAATTGAAATATAATGTAATTAATAGTGTAATTGAATTAGCACAACTCTGAGTGGGTTAAGATATTAAACCATTACCGCCTACTACTACACGATTGTAGGGGGTGGCAAGGCGCCATCTCGTATGGGTCTGACTTTGCGACATTGTATTGCTGCGAGCGTGAGAAGAAGGTTCCCAGGCAGGACCACAGTGACGTGTCTCTAGGTACGATGCGCGCCCGATTGGATTAGAGTGGAGGAGGCAGGCCTCGTTTCACAGGCATGTTCGGCTGTTGTCGAAATATTGGCTACGGCGGCCACACATACTATCTAGCGTACAGCGTCGAAGTCAAAACATTGGGACCACGGGCGCGGCTGTGGTGGGGGATAGGCAGACCTACATATGATAGGCTCGATTTGTTTATGTGCCGTTCCCGGGGCTGTTCTCAATGAAGAGGTTTATGACAGATCATTACTATTGAGCTGGAAGTCGGCACTTTGTCGGACAACACGAGTTGTACTTTACTTAACTCAGTTGTAAAGTAATTTAAAAATTTCTTTACAGTAAAGAATTATGAATTGGACGCGCCAAATGTTTTATTGCACGTGCCGATAGCCGCTACGCTATCGTACGTCGCACAGTGGTGCAAAATCCCCAAGACGTGGCAATAATTCGTTTACTATGGTAACGTCATTTTCAAAAATCTATATGTACTGAAATACATTAAAATATTAATACATTACAGTATTAATACATCGATCATATGTAGATTATAAGAGATAGAGCCTAAGCACACACGCTGACATTGGAAACAACTGCGACATCCATTTGAAGGAAAAATTTTTTCTACTTTCTTTGTTGTTATAATGTATATGCATTCCTTGATTTCTCAACATTTATAGTGTAGATATTATTCAGTGCGGTGAGTGCATTACTCTAAATTATAAAAAATACAAAACTAATTATTAACTTTTTTCGTTTAGAACTGGACGTTAATATGAACGTTATAATCCGAAAAAGTCATGAACGTATCTCAAAGAGAATTCTTTGAAATCTTGAAAATTGATGGTTCTACGCGGAGGTGGAATATGAGGTGTCACAACTTTTTCATTAAATTATAACGGCCAAACTAACAAAACAATGACAATTTTAGTTTTGGGTGCCCATAGTGAAACCATAAGAGTGTTTAATAAAAATTATTTCAGTTGAAAAAATATTTATTTTCATAGTTTATTTTGCAATTGTTTTTTAAACAGGCGCATTGCTATTATACCGCCCGGAAATTGGAAAAATAAAAATAATGATAATATAGCCCCAAGTGTCCTCTGTGCTGACCCATTTTTAAAAATACTGATACTTGAAAATTGGCGACATGAAAATTATTTAAAGTGAACGCTGCACCGTCCGACGTAGGGCGAAAAACGAAATGATTTGATTCTCCACCGGCGTCGGGACCCCATGGGGTTTGTCCATTGTTACCCTTCTCGAAGGTCTCGAAAAGGTTCGGCTCCCCGCTGAACTTGACCATTTTGCCCGATGTCGGCTCCACTGTGAGCACTTTTCGGTCGAAATCGGTCGAAAAGACACCAACACATGCTTCCCGAACGCTCGTCTGTGTGGGCAAAAGTCGGTCGTCGGGCGAAAACGGGTCCACTGTGCGCGTACCCTAAAAGGAGCGAATGCTGAACTTAATTATTTTCCGTGCTGCCCTCACGAAAGTCACACGAGCCAATTCGTGGCGTTCTGCCGATTAAGAAAAGCCTAAACTCGACGGAATTAGGACCGTTTCTAGTGGTTTTATTCATAACGGAGTGTACACTTTCCACCTTTAAATATAAGAAATTTAAAAATATGTGCAAGGTGTCTCTTTTTATTATGTCGAGCACCATGTATATGAGCACCAAAAACTAATTTTCATCGTTTTGTTAGTGTTTGACACGCGATTGTAAATACGTTCAAAGCATTGTGCTACCGTCTCGTCCCGTGTTATTGTCTTTACCGTTCGCGTTCAATTTGAACGATTTCTAACGAGCTCCCCAGTATGAGAGTATGGTGGGGATGCCCGCGTATTACGCAAGGACCCCGATCCGCAACAGTCGAGATTGATGACTGAGAGAGATCTCCGAAACGAGAACCGTGAGTCCCGAAACGACATCTCAATTGTCAGTTATTTGTACCGCGTGTTTAAAATTATTATTAAAAGTGATCTCGAAGTCGCAGAAACCCGGCTTCCCTGTTTAAACCAGTGGTTTTAATTCACCCACTTACACTTTCTCCACTACCGGACTGATCCAACCCTTCATACCTGATTTTAAACGAAGCGCTCGTGTCGGGGTAAACAGTTAGTTTGGCCGTTATAATTTAAGGAAAAACTTGTGACACCTCATATTACACGTCCGTAAAACCAACAATTTTCAAGACTTCAAGGAATTGTTTGAGATACGTTTTCTCATATTTCACTAAAGACTGCAACATATCCAAATTTGAACAAAATCCGAAACAGTAGTTCTATTTCGCATGGAAATATGGATACTCGAAAACAATTAAAAATTAAAACAATTATAAGAAACTGCGATTTAGATCAATCGTGAGCAGAAAAATTGAAAGATTCTTTTCTTTACATCTTTCAATGCCTACTATGTATATCTGTTTTATGTGTTGACCGTTTTCGATGACATTTCGGGTAATCGGATAGTGTTTTTTCATTTTCTTAGTTTTAAAAATCTTAAGCTTAATAAATATGGATTCGAAAAAATCGTTTGTCCCGCTGTTTCCAAAACCGTTGTTTAAACATGTTTAAACAATCATACTGTATTAATATTGGATATCACTGTATTTGAAAAAGTCTACAGAATCTTTTATATGGCGGGGGTAGCGAGCGCACGGTAACCCCAAGGAATCTGGTTAGACCGATTTGGTCTTTAATGTCTTTATGGTTATTACGGCTATTAACTCCTAAGGGTACGGCTGGTGGCACATTGCAGTTCGGCCATGGCACAACAAAAGCCCAAACTTCGTTTTTCAGGACCTTTTGCTCGAAAAAGTATATTAACGGTTTCGGTGTTATTTCAGCCGCTTGGCATAGTACCGTTACCGGTATTGTCCGGTATGTATAAATATTTTACCGGGATTAAGTCCCTAATTTCACACAGTGAATTAAAGTTTCAAAGCGAAATGTTCAGCGCTGTACGAAGCATTAACGACATTAGATTCGAGACTAAAAGACTTGAATTTTTGGAGATGTTATGACATTTCGACGAACATTGCGCCGGACGGCGCACACGGTTTTCGCCGACATTTCACCGATTCCAGATTTGACCGGCAACAAATTTGATCGAATTGATTCAATCGATTGATGAAGTTAATCGCCATACGGTCTATCCATAAGTCACCAACTCCTCAAATTACTCGCCGATGTCGAGCCGCTCTCGAGCCGCCCGATGTGTAACGGATAGACTTGGGATCTGTATGCATTTATAGCAAAATTGAGTAGATGAAATTGATAGTTGTTGGAAAATTTTTAAAATTGAAAATGTCAATATATGATTTCTCCTTTATTAAAATCATTAAGGAAAGGGATGACATTCTTTTGAGTTTCTATTTCTTGTAATCAACGCTGACGTTTTTTATTTTGCGTAAAGACCCGCTGTCTATTCGTAACACATCGGGCGGGTGGCCCGAACGTGGTCGACCTCGTCGGGCGCGTTCGGACAGAAGAGGACAATAATAACTCGCTCTCTTTTGTGGCAGCTAATTTCCTACATTTGCCACAAGATGGACAGATAGTCAAAGAAAGACCTTTCTCGCTGCTACCTGATCCGTCACCGATCTCCATATATACAGTCTTAAACCACCTTCCGATATCGCAGCGTCTCGGGCAGGGCCCGCCTTACTGATGAGTCCTCTAGCGGTTCAGGACTGGTCGGTCAGAGCTGTGACAGACCTTTTTTGGCCATTCCGTCGCGATACAGGCGGCGACCCTTGCAGCGACCCGTGCAGCTATTGGGTCGCTGCAAGGGTCGCTGCACGGGTCGCCGCAAGTTTCTGTGTTAAAGTCGAATAACTTTCGATAGAAAAGAGATAGAACGATGAATTTTTTTAAAAATTAAAGCTCTAACTTTGCAGAATATGCGGAAAGTAGGGAAATGATGGTACGAACGTTTTTTAACCTTGACAAAATTCGTTAAACCTGCACAATTTCAATAAAACTTTTTTGCAACATGCTGTACATCATTTCCCGTAGATTCTTCCACGCTTATTTCAAATCTGGTCTCAGAATTTGTCTACCACCTCAGGATTTTCCAAAAAATCGAATTTTTTGTCAACGAAACAAATGAAATCATATTTTCGTTGAAATCCGATTGAGCTACACTTTTTTTTTTGGTGGTTTTATTAGGAAAGGATTGGGCTATTGCAAAATTATTTTTTTAACCTCGACCATCAACTGTATGGAGTCGAAAAATTTAAACTAATTCGTTTTTTACGTCTTTTTCGATGAGCCGTCACACAGTGGTCTGGATTGGAAAATCGTGTGCCTTTCTGCCCAAAAACGAACTTTCTCGTATCGATATCTATAAACATTGCTTCCCAAATGTTCACAGACCTCGGAAATGAAGAAAATAGTACAATTTAATAAATATAATAGTTGCAATAAACATTGAAAATAGGACATTTTAAGAGGAGGATTTTTCACGAGAAAAATTGCTTCTCTGTGATGCGGTGCCCTGACGTTCCTATTTAATATTATCTCTCGCTTTTTTTTTATATTGAAGAGCAGACTTTTGTGATAAAAATCATATCTTTCTATTATTTATTAACGTAAATACTCTATTTATATAATAATGCTCAATGCCGTAAGAAAAATTTGTGAAGTCCTTTCCATTTAAGATGGTATATCTTTAAAGTTTAGCCGAGTTTAGCTTTCTAATTAATTGGAATATTTTTAGTACACCTTCCTTCTAAATAATCATGAAAAAATTAATTCCGCCCCTCTCCGCCCGCTCAAATTATTATTGTTTAAAGCCATTAAAGTTGGTAATAGAATGTTTGCGAGGTATATTGTTGGTACAAATTATTATCAGATGACTTCACATAGCGAAAAATGTAAGATTTTAGTGTTAAATATTGCATCCGAGGTAATTCTTTAGTATTAAAATATAATAGAAGTTTTTCAATTCTGTTTCGTTCTGATATTTCGCTCACCTCTAGTAAAATAAAGATATAAGGTAGTAGGCTCGTTTCGTTTTTTAATCATTATAAATTATTATAAAAAATATCTTTGACACGCTTGTAATGCGTTTTTACCTTTACGGTAATTTTTTTTGTGTATGTTGATTGCAACAAGACTTCTCAAATTTATATTTTACGTATTCCATAAAACGTTACACATGTGTGAAACATAAATATAAAAAATACATATTTAGAAAGTAAAAAATAGTATGTACGATTATATTCAAAAAATTTTTTTTTAAATCAAAAATATCAATGAAAATTTATAAAAAATTATTGTTTAACAAATGCAAAAAATATTTAATTACCTATAGTTAAAAATGACTATTTTTTAAATATTTTTAGTGAAAATTTCATTGCAGTATCTCTACTGGTTCAAAAGTTATAACAAAATGGCACACGATTTTCCAATCCACACCACTGTGCGTCAGTGATTTAAATTTTGAACAAAATATGTTTATATTCCTTGGAGTTTCCACTGTAAAATGAGCCCTTTAAAAGAAATGGAGATATAAAAATTGGCGTCACAAGGAGCTGGCAACGGACGCTGTATACGACTAAATAACCCCATTTACACCTCGAGAATAATATTAGCAACCAGTCTTGACCAACGATGCCTTTTTAAGTGAAAGGTAACAACCCTGGAACAGACATTTTCTGACGTAAGGATCGACAGCGTCGGTCCTGAAATTACATATTTCATTCACGTAGTGAAAAAACATTTTAGATTTGTCTATGTCCAACAAGTGATCCAATACACTGCCTCGTAAGTACGAGCGATAGCGGAACAGCAGTTGGTTAGGATACGATACCGTTACCGCCCACTACATACTACGCAATTGTAGGGGATGGCGGCAAGACGCCAACACGCATGGATTCGAACTGGTGACATTGTACTTGGTGTAAGCCTGAGAAGAAGGTTCCCAGGCAGGGTTACGGTGACGTGTCTAGGTGCGAATGCGCGGACGATTGGATCAGAGTGGAGGAGGCAGGACTCGTTTCACACGCATTTTCGGCTGTATTGAAATACTTATTACAGCGGTCACACATACTACGCAGCGTGCGCCATCGAAGTCAACACATTGAGACTACGGGCGCGCGGCTGGGGTCGGGCTAGGCAGACCCAGGCAGACCCAACCCGGTAGACTCGATTTCTTTCAGTGCCGTTCCCGGGGCTGTTCTCTACAGAGAGATTTATGACAGGTCATTACTATTGAGCTGGAAGTCGACACTTCCTCGACCAACACGTTTTGACTGTAATTTTCAAATCACTCGACGAAGTCGAGCCACTCTCGGGCCACTTGATATGTCACGAATAGACTGCGGATCTTTATGCATTTATAGCAAACTTGAGTAGATGAAATTGATAGTTGTTGGAAAATTTTTTAAATTGAAGATGTCAATATATGTATGATTTCTCCTCTATTAAAATCATTAAGGGAAGAGAGGACATTCAATTTAGTTTCTATTTCCTGTAATCGACGCTGACATTTTTTATTTTGCATAAAGATCCGCAGTCTATCCGTGACACACTATCAGGTGGCCCGGTGGCCCGAGAGTGGCTCGACTTCGTCGAGCGCGTTCAGACGTCAGACAGAAGCGGACAAGTTCGTGCGAACGCAGAATTGAATCTCGAGTAGCGCGAAAACTCGCTCGCCCGAACTTGTCCGATTCTTTCCGAACCCGCCCGACGAGATCGAGACACTCCCGGGCAGCCCGATGCACTCGGGTAGCTGGAAACGCGCTCGAGCCGAAAATTATAAATTAAGTTTCTTTTCCCTTCTACGACACATTTTTTTTGCACGAAGACGTTTCAACCCTCTACACCTACCGAACCTTAAAAGTAACTGGTAAATGTTTCTTTGTATGAAAATGATGAGATTGATTTTATTTAGACTTTATGCAGCTCTCCTATTGTAATATGTTAATGTATTAGCTCGTTCGGAAAGTCATTTCGTTTTCTCCTTTGCTGAAGAAATAACATTCAATTTGATTTCTATTTCTTGCAATCGATGTAGTAAATTTCTACTTTGCAGAAAGATTCGCAGTCTAGTAATGACAAACGGAAGCATTGCCATCCCTACACGATAAACGAAATTACTTTCCGAACGACCTGATAGTATGTAGTATGTAATTTAAATAAAAATATTAATTTTGTCAGTAAAAAGAAAGACTGCTGCTGCTACACATTTGTATAATAGACATTTACTTTAGCGACATCTACCACATAGCACGTCCTACATTAATGCGACCTGGCGCGACCGTGTTGCCCTCTTACGGCGAGGCAAAATCGAGCCCCGTTCTCCGTGCAGTGGCGCGGCAGCAGGGATCCAAAACGCGACATAGCTGCGGCGCAGTACAACTGCAGAACGGAGCAGTTGGTTATCTGGGTTCCATATGAAGGTCCTTATCAGATTATAGAAAGATTAACAGATTTTCTGTATAAAATTAATTATAAAGGTGTTCCTACCACCATTAACATAGATAGTTTAAACCCAGACAACCAAGCGGGCCGAAGCCACATCTCGAGCACAGCGTGTCCACGCCACCAAACGGTCACGTACAGTGGTCGACCCTATTCGCAGCTGTCCAAGCCACACGATGACTAGATTGTGGCCACGCCACAAATGCGCGTGAGGGCTCGTAGTGTTCCCTGGACACGATCTTGGCACATGATGTCGTTGCCACAATCCGGGCCGATCGTGTCTGGTTTAACGATCGGGTCGTTGTAAGAGGGCAGCACAGCCGCACTAACTCTTCCTTTTTACTTATTTTGTACGCATTCAAGGCGGGAAAATTAAATGATAGATTTTATTTATTGTAGTATTTGTAGTAGTTTTCCTAGACTACGGATCTTTATGCAAAATAAAAATTGTCTGCATCGATTGCAAGAGATAGAAACTAAATTGAATGTTACTTTTTTATGCAAAAAAAAGTTCTCGTCATAAAAGCTACATTTATTTTATAATGCTCATATAAATATTCATTAGAAACGAATCAAATTTTATTTAATTTAAAAAGGAAGGCGTGACAATCTTATTTGTTAGCACAGCACAGTCGCACTAATGTGCCGAATGCCGTGAGTTATACAGGGCACTCTCTTCCTTTTTGTTATCTCTTCCTTATGTTACTTCTTCCCCCCTTGCCGTTCCATTTTCTTTACAGTTACATTAAGAGTAAACCTACACATAAATCAATAAACTAGTAATACATTAATTATCCCCTAATACGTACAGTTACACGAATTAATATTCGGACGATCTAAAGAAGATGATAACTTTTTTAATATTGTACTATACGATTTGAATTTTTTGGGGGAGCTGGAACAATTAGTTTACTGCCGGATGTGAAAAGAAATTTTTTCAAAAATTGCATTTGGTCGGAATTGCAGAGAAAATACTAAAAGTTACATTTTACAACTTTTTCGCGCGGGCCTATATTGAAAATTTAAAAAGTACGTTTTGTAGGCCTGCGTAAATAATGTGCACTGTGAAAGTTTCATCGAAATCGGTTGATGCGGGAAAAAACGAAAGGGCTTGAAAGATGTAAGAATTCTTCGATGTAGGCTGAAAATCTGCGATTTTTACCATGTTTAAACGTTTGTAGCTCATTGCAACGTCAACCGATTTTGACGAAATTTTCAAAATATGTTTAGTCGACACAGATCTACAAAGCGTATTTTTCAATTTTTCAATATGGGCCCACATAAAAAAGTTGTAAAATGCAACTCTTAGTACTTTTTCATACAATTCCGATCAATTGCAATTTTTGAAAAAATTTCTTTTCACATCCTGTATTAAACTAATTGCTCTAGCTCCCCAAAAAAGTTCAAATCGTTTAGTACAATATTAAAAAAGTTCTCGTCTTTTTTAGAACGTCCGAATATTAATTCGAGTAATTGCAGTTCCAGTATAGCCTTTTTCCAGGATTGCAAGGGTGCGGGATTCGCCTCTTCTCATCTCTCGATAATAATACAAACACGGGGTTTCTCACTAGTTAGAAACGCTAGATAAAAGATCGATCTAGGGCCCCATCTCCCTCAAAGGTCCTATTTTCCGTTTACGAGGCGAAATTTACATTAGTCGTCACCGTAATTTGCATTATTCGGAAGCATACAAGCTATTTTCATAGCTACATGCTGCCGAATAATGCCAATTACGCCTCGTAAACGAAAAAATAGAACTTTTGAGGCAGATAGTGTCCTAGATCGATCTTTTATCTAGCGTTTCTGACTAGTGAAAAACCCCGTGTTTGTATCATTATCGAGAGATGAGAATAAGAGGCAAATCCCGCACCCTTGCAATCCTGAAAACGAGTCTACTTCCTTTTAATAAACTAAAGCAAGGATTTGAAACCAAGGAGTATGTTCGGTTGCAGGTAGCTACGGTATAAAGTTTAGTACCTTAACGGTATAAAAGGTCCAAATACATCTGGCTACATCGGCTGTGCTTCTTTCGGCTGGCTAAAAATCACTTTGTTGGGAGGTACATCTGGAAGGTCTTTAGCTGAATGTTTTATGACGGCCTCGCCTGTGAATTCGGACTCGCGCTTGTTCCTTCGCGCGGAGGGTTTTACGAGTGGCCTGTAGTTCTTTTTTCATTTGGAACAACCTAAGCATTCGAAAAACCGAAAGAATACCGGTATTATTTCGGTTTCGGTAGAAAATTGATTGTGCCGTTATTCGAAGACTTTGAATAAATCCAGTATCCACAGTCCAAATTCTATCTTGAGATTAGTCTTTTTTTAATCGGAAGAACGCCACACGAAGCAGCTAGCGTCATTTACATGAAACAATTACGAAAAATAAACAAGGTCTGCAATTAACTTGTTAGTGGTTTCATGCCGATATGTCTGGCTGGCTGACGCGCGTCGGGTTACCTGGCCGTGTTTATTGCACCACTTGGCCACGGCGACCGAAGTCTTCGCCGCCCTGGCAGAAAATTATTCGAAGCTACACCGTTTCGATAGTTTCCAGATGGCTGGAAAACCCCAAGGTTTGGTTGCCACATCTGCGGTCTTGCCGAATCCCAGGGTCCGCTTCAAGCACTAGCTTAAAAGTTCCGTTCACCCCCAAATGGGACTCTCACCAACATGTTCAGTCGCGTTTTTAACACTTTTTAATGGGTTGTTAACATTTTTTTTTCTTATTAGGAATTTATTTTAGTTAGTGATCATATTCATCGATAAAAAAAGATGAGTATACGGTACTATTTATATTGAGTCCTACAAAATATTGCAATTAGAATTACGATTTCAATTATGTCTACTTGTTCTTTGAATACAGTAGAGACTCCCGTATCCGTACCCCCATTATCCTAATACATACCCTAATATAAGGACGTCCTATTGTCCGTATGTTCTGTTATCGCCGCGTCGCTCGCTGTGCCGGGATTCAAATGCGCGCCGTCTCCAGATTCCGACTTTTCGCCTCATGCTTCCGAAACTTCGGCAACGTGAAAATCGAAGGAACGCGTCGGCGTCGATCAGTCGAGCAGGTAGTTCACACAGACAGAGTAGAGGTACGCTTGTGTGTAGCGCGCAAGCAATTGAACAGGCACTCAGACGGGCTGAGTTTTCACGTTACCGAAGTTTCGTAAGCATGAGGCGAAAAGTCAGAATCTGGAGACGGCGCACAGTGTGACCTTTCGTCCAAATCGGAGACAAAATCGAAGAACTTTTGATAGAAATAAGGTAGAGCGATGAAATTTTTTAAAAATTAAAGCTGAAACATTACAGAATATGGGAAAAATAGGGAGATTATGGTAAGAACGTTTTTTAACGTTGAGAAAATTCGTTAAACTTGCACAATTTCGAGAAAATTGTGGTTTTTCCAATACCACGCGCGGAAAATTTTTTTTTTATTTTTGCTATATATCATTTCCCGTAGATTTTTTCACGCCGATTTCAAATCTGGTCTCAAAATTTGTCTACGACCTCAGGATATTGCAAAATCGATTTCTTTAAATTCTACATGTTTAACGAATTTTCTCGGTTAAAAAACGTTCGTACCATAACTTCCCTATTTTTCCCATATTCTGCAAAGTTTCAGCTTTCATTTAAAAAAAATTTCATCGCTCTACCTCATTTCTATCGAAAGTTCTTTGATTTTGAATCGAGTCTGGTCCAAATTTTCCACTGTGCGCCGACGCGACGAAATCTCTCCGTATTTAATCATTGTTTAAACATGTTTAATCAATCATAATGTATTAATATTGGATATCACTGTATTCGGGAAAGTCTACAGAATCTTTTGCCAGAAAGAACAATTCAATATCTTTTATAATAACATCACAATATTTGTTTGAAGTTGAAAAAGATGTTTTTTTTTCAAAGCCTTGTTCCTGAAAAACTGTGCGTATAGGAAAAAAATTGAAAACAGATTCGGAATCAGCGCGCAAAACTCTATAAGAAGGACCCTACAGTAATTGGGGAACATAAAAAAAGTTGAAATTTGTTGGACAGTGTAATTCTACTCCATTCAATAAAAATAGATCAGTTAATGGAGCCTCGTTTCATTTAATTCATACATGTTAAGAAAGACACGCTAAAAATATGTGTATAAAGAAATGGAATTTCTAATGTTTCATAAACAGAAATTTTGTACGCAGTTCGCACGGTCTGGGATAGATACGGGCCTGAGCTGCCTCGAGGATAAAGGCGGTTACGGAGAACGAGACGTGCGGCCGGTGAAAGGAGGCGGCCTGAAAAGTCTCCTCCGTGCCGACCACTGAGTTGACAATTTCAGAATTTCCAAGAACAGCAAGAAAAGAAATTCGAACCGTTTCACGATATCTAAATTGCTTTCGCTGCTTTATACCAGGGTACGCGACGAAGTAATAAAACGTCGATAAAACTGGGCAATTACTTTGACCGTCGCGAGGGCCAATAAGTCCTGGGTAGTTACCAAAACAACTCTGGATTTTCTGCACGAAATTACCTGAACCTTTTCCCAGAATGTTCGTTTGACAAGCAAATTTTCACATAATCATCCATTTCATTTCCAAAGTACAGTACCAGGACCTCGACGAACCGGCTTGATCGAGAGACAAACAGCCCGGACAAATTAAGGCCCGATGGATAATTGAGACCCGAGGGAAACCACGTCTTACCCTGCCATAGTCCGGCCACTCTAAGCGACCGTGATTATCCTTACGGGCACCGTCGCGTCGGTTCTTCCACGCCATAATTAATCCTCCGGCAACCCTCCCTCTCTTCCCAGTTTTCCCCGAAATTCTATACTCTATACAATTGTACTTGCAGCTTGCAGTTATTCCTTCTGACGCGATAACGGTAACGTTAGCGTATCTGCTTTATAATATTTGTCATTGTTGTAATATCCTGCAATTTCTACCATCTTTAACCCTTAGCACTCCAGTGGTGACTCGAAATCACCACTAAAAATTGCTGTCCCATTATGCAAAATATTGTTTACATTGTTAAACATGTTGGTATCTAATCAATTACTAAACCTTTAATTATTGTATGAGGTATTACAATCAATTTCATATCCATCAAATGAAAAGAATCGTATAGAACGAAATTATTCTACCTAGAACGAGATGTTTAATTTTCGAGTTAAAACAGCTCCGAAATTAAAACAGCTGCAAATGGTTAATTATTATAACTATCTTTTAAATTTTCAATATAGGCCCCACATAAAAAAGTTGTGAAATGCAACATTTAGTACCTATTTTCTCTACAATTCCGGCCAACTGCAATTTCTGGAAAAATATCTTTAGGATGACGGGTAATTCAGTGTCTATGATGTTTCGCGTGGTTAACAGACAACGATATAGATATTTATTAAAACAATAACACGTAACAATAACAAAACAAAACAAGATGTAATAATAATAACAATAACGAGAAAACTAGATTATAAACGTTAATGACTATCGAGTACTAACAAAGTACAGAGATATAAATTAACGTAGCGCGGGCAACTCTAGAGCGATGCGTTCTCAACGAGTGCCACAAGCTTTTTTTCCACTGGTAAAAATCCTTTTTGGTGGGAGGATTAGCAACGTGAGAAAGACCGTTAAAATAAGGGGAGGAATTCTCCGTTCCTCAAGAGTAAGGAGAAAGTTTCCTTCCCCAAAACAATTCAAAGTCGTCGCTGCCAAGGACATTGCAACGGTTGAGTCAGGGTTCTGGTAATCGTCACTTTTACGACCGAACCCTCAACGCAACCGTCCACAGCGCGCACTTGAGAAGGATGAAATTTCCGCGTCCGGAAAGTCCCTCTTTCCAACGCGCCATGTCCACTACATATCTTTTCACATCGTGCAGTAAACTAATTTCTCCAACTTCTCACGAAAAGTCCAAATCCATATAGTCCAACATTAAAAAAGTTACAGTTACTCGAATTAATACAACCCCTGGCAGAAAGTTTCCGATCCGGAGGCATTGATACGGATTTTACAGAAAACTATTACTTTATGGAGTTGAAACTGATGGGAAATTAAAAGGGGCTTATTAAAGAATGAAGAACAACAAATTAACATAAGCTTCCATTTATTATAACAAAGAAACGAGAAAATAAACAAAATGTTACACGGAAAAAAGTTAATAGACCCAATAATAGATCTGCTGGAAGAAAGTTTCCCATTTGATTTACAGTCTCCGCAACACCAAATTTCTTCAACAATTACTGTTGGATGATTCTTATAGAGTTTTTTGCGCTGATTCCGAATCTGCCCTTAATTTTTCTCCTAGATACAAATTCCGGATCACGAATAATAGATACAAAATTTGTAATTAGTTACTCGAAGATATAGATACACAGGGGACCACCTGTAGCGGTATTTTCGAATACCTCGAAACCATTCTGCACTTCGCAATCATAACTTAAATTGTGTTTCTTTTTTTTCAATTACAGAAAGTGGACAGCGAAAGTCGACAGCGCGAACTGCATCAATTCTTTAAGTTGAAAATAAATGTAGACAATTAAAAAATGTTTTTGGTTAAACTTTTCATTAAAACTCGAAGCAATAAGTATTTACCGAACAAAACGATTATAGATGCGGGATTCGATTCGGGGCCAGAAGATTCCCAGCCGTATATATGTACTTGTTTTGTTAACGACTACTCAACCTCTAAAAAATTATAAAAAAATTAAGAACGGTTGCTTCAATAATATCCAAGTACTGAATTCTTATAAAACTGGAGTCTCTAACACTTCAATACAAAACATGCATTTTCTTGGAATTTTTGGAGGTTTTCAATTTTTTAAAACATGTTTCCGTAATCCGAAAAATCTGAAAAAATACACATTAATAATCAGGATGAGACACAACTAACGTAATAATATAAATGTGGTCAACTGAAGACTTTGATGTATGTATATACATAAAATCGGCAATTTTATGTTTTCCGATTTGTTTAAAAATCGATTTTGCAACCAAAAATTTTGAAAAAAATCTCAGTAGTGTATGCTATTCGGTAGAATATTCATGAATTTTTTCATAATTTTCTGTTGAACATGACGTGACTACAAACAAATTTGGTTGGATACTTCTGACCATCTTTTCCGGCTATACCTTAAGAATCAACGAAAACATTATTTAAAAAATACAAAATATATTTCTTTTTACATCGTTAAAACCGATTTTTCAAAAAAAATTAGGCCTAATTTCTCTTCGATATCTCTTTTAGATCAAAAGTTATAGCAAAATGTGCGTCGCGCCGCGTGCTGTGCCCGAGATTCAAATGCGCGCCGTCTCCAGATTCCGACTTTTCGCCTCATGCTTCCGAAACTTCGGCAACGTGAAAATCGAAGGAACGCGTCGGCGTCGATCAGTCGAGCAGGTATTCACACGGACATGGTAGAGGTACGTTTGTTGTGTAGCGCGCGTGCAATCGAACATGCACCAACACGGGCAAGCGCGGTCGACACCGCTCACGGATACGACGATACGTCAGGGAAGGGGAAACTGCCGTTCAGTTTTCAGCAGTTTTCAGTTATTCTCTCAACTCTCAACAGTTCGCAAGTTCTCGTTCGCTTAGCTTGGTCGTAATATCTGTGGTTGTCAGGAGGATGCCGCCGCATGTCACATTGTACTTTCACTTTCGAAATATTGTCGTTTAAAGTTTTGATCACTAATGCTTTGACAAGGACATTGGTTATAAATTGTATTATTTTTTCAAGCCTTTTGAATTGATTTTCGTGACGTTTTTTCTGGTAAATACCTAATTCTACACTATAAAGTTCAATAAATGCATAAATTGAAATTTTTTGAAATTGTGACATGCAGCGTTTTTCTTGACACAATCACAGATATATTTACATAACTTCGCTCTGTGGTTACACGTGGTTACACGTTACACTCGCGAGTGCGGTCTGCGTTGCGGCATTTCACTATTTGACGATTTATTAGATTGACTTGCTTGGATTATGTGATTACGTGGATTACTTGGATTACGTGCACTACGTGGAAGGCAGGAAGAACGGAAGGTATTTGTACATATTTATATTGGTTGATCGGTTTCATTTTGCTCAAATGTCTCCCAAAATCTTCGCGTGAAAAAGCGTGAGAACGCTTGTCGGCACACCACGCGACAGTGCCATTTGCCATCACGTATGAGGTGCTACGGGGCGAGTATGTTCACTTCAATGTAGAGTCCAAAATAGTAAATTGTTTGTTTCTTTATCACTTTATCACTCTCTTTTCATTATCATTATTATCATTTATCACTTTAAACAAATCCAACACAATTCAGCTTTGGCCCATTCAGATTAGAATTAGCTTAGCAATATTCTAAATCGGCAAAATGATGGCTTAAACCAATTCAGTAAGGCAAGTATTTAATCTTCTTCACTTGCTTCTCATCATCGAATTTTTTTATTTCTGGTAGTACATTCTTTTGTTTGTAGTTCAACTTTAATCGATTTTTTATAAATATCATTGCAATGTTTGAATCAGTTAGGTATATTAGTTGATGAAAAACGTCAGAAGACCTTTTGTAATTGTAGCACCAGAAATTAGAAAATTCGTTGAGATGAGCAATAAGCGAAGAAGATTAAATACTCACCTTTACTCACTGTGTAATTGAAAATCTAATTACAGAACGGAGGATAAATATAATGTGCTATCCAGGGAAGGAGGAGAAGGAAGCTGCGGCAACCGGGGAAGAGGAAGACCTCTAATTTTTCACGTGGTACGTATATCTAATTATGCCATTCAACACACATGCATATATTGTACATTACTGATTTTCTTTGTATTTTTTAGGTATCCCACCTATGCCAGAACGTGCTACGGGCCACAAGTTTTGGGAAGCAGAGGCAACAACGTGTAATAATCACAATATACAGGGTGTTCCGTTTAAATACGAACACCTAAATATCTCTTCAGGTTATTGTGATGCAAAAAATATTTGTTACGTAATGTGCATGGTGTCAATGGACCAAATATCTGGCACACCGTGCACATTACGTAACAAATATTTTTTGCATCACAATAACCTGAAGAGATATTTAGGTGTTCGTCCAATAATAAAGCATAGTAATAATAAAAAATTATAATATTTATTATATATATATATATATATACAGGGTGAGTCACCAAACGTTACCACCTCAAATATCTTTGTTGTTTCTAAAGATACGTAAAATATGGTAAGGACAAAGTTGAATGGTACAATGGTGCTGACACGATGCAAAAAAAAATTTTGTTTTTATGTAATTTTTTCTAGAGATATGAAGGTGACCTTCATTTTTTTAAATGGAATGAGGTATTTTTTAATACATCAATCGATGCAGCTGGACATTCGTTATAATAAAGTACTAACCTATGTATGTCGAAAAGTTATTAGTTCAGGAGATATTTCAATTTAAATAACTCTAAAACACCATTACTGTCGTGATAAGACGTTACATAAGTAAGTAAACACTGACGTCGTAGTACGACAGTAATGGTATTTTAGAGTTATTTAAATTGAAATATCTCCTGAACTAATAACTTTTCGACATACATAGGTTAGTACTTTATTATAACGAATGTCCAGCTGCATCGATTGATGTATTAAAAAATACCTCATTCCATTTAAAAAAATGAAGGTCACCTTCATATCTCTGAAAAAATGACATAAAAACAAAATTTTTTTTTTTGCATCGTGTCAGCCCCATTGTACCATTCAACTTTGTCCTTACCATATTTTACGTATCTTTAGAAACAACAAAGATATTTGAGGTGGTAACGTTTGGTGACTCACCCTGTATATATATTCCTTGTGTCATTGTCCATGTGTCTTTACCAACTCCCTGCGGCGTATTCATAAATAAGAAAAAGTAAATTTTCTTTTCCCTTATATGACACTTTGTCTTTTTTTGCATGGGGACATTTTAATCTTAGCTTCCATCTCTTGCAATCGATGCAGAGAATTTTTATTTTGAACAGATTATTTTTTTTTCGTTTTCTCTCCTTGCATGTGACTGAATATTCATTCAAAAATCAGTATTGTCGGTAAAAAGGAAAACTGCTACATATTTGTACAATAGAAATTTACTTTATCGACATCTGCCACATTAGTGCGATCTGCCCTTACCGACGGCGCTGCCCTGTATAACGGCACCGACGAGATACCACCGACGAGATACTATTAAAGACTGCCAGCCCCTGTGTCACCGACGAGATACTATTAAAGACTGCCAGCCCCTGTGTTATTCCGCGGGACCGGTAAGTGGGCGCGAGTGGGCGCGGGGATAACGGGAAAGTTACAGTGATCTGATATACCACAGCGGTAAAAGTTCCACAATCGACGAGATATTCGTCAAGTTGAAGAAGAATGATATAGTAGAATGCTGACATTACCTATTCTGTAATTGCCTTATAATACTATATATAATTCTCTTATTGCATTCTTATTTTCCTTATTATCACCATTGTAATAATTGTTTACAATATAATCGATAGTTTATAGATGTAGGAAAAATGGAAGTAATTACTACGTAATATTCTACAAATGTATTGGAATTTAAAAGTAATTTGAACATTATTGCGTTATATATAAAATAATGATTCTTAAAAAATATTTTGTTATGTTGTGTAATGACAAAATTCAATCGTTCTTATTAAGATCCTTAGTAGGAAACAGAAAATTAATTTTTTTACTTATTTATCCCATACTTGTAATGCTCGACAGCATTATTGACTGCAATTATTAAAGTAGAGGTAGTAACAAGATAAAAGTATTAACTAATTAAACTAATTTTCGACGGCTCCTATCCATACAATGTTATTTAGAGGCAGTATTTCGTACGAAGATATCTAAAAAAATAATTCTATTTGACTCTATACGAATATTTCTTGCACCATATATGACGCTATTTAAAAAGTGCGTGTAACATTATTTTATTTCATTCTGAACTGAACCACTTCCTGAAACATGATTCATTTACGAGTACATTGTGCGACGAGACGAAGAGCTAGCAGACGAAGTCGAAGTCGAAATCTTAAAAGAATAAGGACTCTCCGCGTCTCTTTTTTTCCCGACGCTGTCCTTCTTTGTGTCCGAAACTTGCGTCGCTCATTGCATAAGCAAATATCATCGGAATTATATAATTTTGGTATCATTTTCATAAAAAGAAACAAAATTTACCAAATATGTTAAGGAAAATCCTATAAAAAAATAATGATAAATAATTAAGCTTTGTTGTTTGATTAGTAGTCTCACACCGATATACCCGACCCGACCCGTATCATGTTACAATGTTTCACTCCACTCCACGGCGACCGAAGCCCCCGAGCTTCACTTCCCTTTTCTCCGTTCGTCATCATAGAATAGTGTTTCCTGAAAATTGAATGTCTCTGGCCAGACTCGAGTTTTCGACATTTATAGCAAGCTTGCTATAATCTTATCTTATATGTCAAAATTTAGTTTTCTATTTAAAATATTTTGTTGTTAAAACTCATTAATAGTTTTAAATAGTACTTGAATATATTTAAAATGATATTGGAATATTACAATTTGGAATGAAGGGCCTAGCCGGACGAGATAGTCCTTCGAATTATTTAAACAGCCGTTGTGCCATTCAATTTTCGGTCCATTTTCCCCATTTACTTGCATTAATTTAATCATATAATTGCATTTAATTGAAATTGATATTTGAGATTTTTTCCCGATTTTTTGGTTCAAAATGTTAATTACACAAAGTGAAAAACACGCAAAAATTCGACAAATGCAGGTTTTTTAGAGAAATTGAAAAATAGCATTGATCATATTTTTAGACTATCAACATATGTACCAGAACTTTTTTTACGACAGCTCGTAAACGACAAAGAGGGACTGAGGTACGAGGCAGCCGACACAGTTCAAAAGGCTGCGTACCGATTACATCAATGCACATAGGAAAGTTTTTTATTTTTCAATCTTTTTTACGGAATTACCAACGTATTTGTGAGATCCTTCTAATTAAAATGAGCCTAAATACGGCATAATTTGAGCCATATTTACTTATTTAAAGTGTGATGATAATTACCTAATATAGGTTATTATAATATAGGTCATTTAATATAATATATTTATAATTATAAATAATTTAGGGATGTGCGGGCCGCTCGATGTTCGGGTTCGAGTCGGGTCGGGTCGCAGAAAGTCCGGCGGCGGCCCTTCGATTCGACTTCGAATTCGTCGGGCGGGTACGAAAAGAATCGAACAAGTTCGGGCGGACGAGTTATTGCGTTATCCGAGATTCAAATACTCTGCGTTCTTATGACATAGATAATGGTAATAATGGTTTTCTTTCTTTACCTATAACGTGATTTTTAATATACTTGGTTTTTTTATAACTACATTAGGTATATTCGCCAAACGCGTGACTGCTCTTTATTTGTATTAAAGCTTGAATAATGCACGTTTCATGTGAAAAACTTAAAAGACAATATTTCTAGCTTTTTAACGAATTTTCTCCGAATGAACTTAGATATGTATCGATAATATCATTAAAATGTCTTTACGGAAGTTATACAATACACCTAGAAGATTACAATATGGTAAAGTATGGCAATAATTAAAAACGAAATATAAATATAAACATTATACGTATTATATTTCGTGTTTATATTTTATTCTGTATTATCTATAGGCTCTATATAATTAACTTCCCGATTTTATAGGGAAGTTATTGTAATGACCCCGAAAATCGAAAATCGATTTTTTAGCAGATCTTCACGGTTCATGGTCATTGCAGTCATTTTAGACTATTTTCAGCAAAATGTTCGTATATATATGTGTGTGTGTGTGTGTGTGTGTGTGTGTGTGTGTGTGTGTGTGCGCGCGCGTATGGCCGTTTCTATGTAATCAAATTTTTCGTTAACGTTTTCAGAAAAAGTAACAACGCGATCAGGATGATGAATGATGCAATCGATATGCCCCGCTGTAACTTAGAGCTGATTAGATTTTGGTCCATTTTGGTCAAGTAGTTTTTTAGTTTTATTAGTTTTTTCGAAAGAAGTTCATTCAACAATGCAATTTATACGAGAGAACGGAAAGTTTCCACCGAAGAAACAAACGTAATTACACAAAAAAATTTTTTTCGATTTCTTTAAAATTAAAAAAAAAAAATTTTTTTTAAATTTTTTTTTGTACCTTACGATGATGTTTCCGCTTACAATAATCGAAAATTATCCCAATGCAAGAGCGAGTTAATCATCTCTACTCGCGAGAATACATTTTCAAAGAATATCGATGAAAGTAAAAAAAAAATTTATATTACAGTCTTTAAAAAAACAATCAGTTCAAAACGAATTATTAACTGAGATTAAATTGAAAATTAATATAAACTATATGATAATTATTAATAACATTGATGTTGAAAACGGATTGATTAATGGAGCACACATGCGGAATATTAAAATTTATTACTTTTCAAGAAAATACTAAAATTCCGTCTATATTGTGGTTAGATTTTCAATTGGCCAGAGTAGGAGTGAAAGTAAGAACTCGTTATCGTGATTATATGAAAAATGCACAAATATTGATCAAAATTTTACACCAATAATAAAAATATCGAATCAAGTAAATATGTCGAGTGAGGAAAAATATCAAATCACACGTAGTCAATTTCCAGTGGTTCCTGCTGAAGCGATTACGATTCATAAAAGTCAGGGACAAACATACGAGAAAGTATGTTTGGATTTTAAAAAATCAGAAAGGCGAACTTTACAAATATTGTATGTAGCACTGAGCAGAGTTTCAAAATTGAGCGCAGTTTATATATTTTGGGACAATTTAAATTAACAGTATCGAAGAAAACCAAGATCACTACTGCAAACCCGGATAATGAGGAGTTGTATCGTTTGCGAAAAACTAATTAAGACAATTTATTTTGCAACATTAGTATGCTATAACAAGGAACCAAGCGAGCAACGAGCATACGATGCTGGTTTAATGTGACGCCATATAGCAAACATTTTGATAAGTAGAAAACTATTGAATTTCCCTGAAAACGTATAATTTTCTTAAAACGTACACTTAATAATGATAATAATATACTGCAACTAACGAATCGGGAAGTTCTTTGTGTGGCTCGTGGAGAGTCACACACCAAATAAAAAAAAACATTAATAGCTATAGGTACTACTAGCCATGCGTACCACTAACCCTTTCGCAGGAGCAGTCCTATCCGCGAGCGAGCAAAGCGAGCGAGCAAAAACAACCCTACTCGCGAGCGAGCGAAGCGAGCGAGCAACAATAACCCTCTAGTTTTTTATTTTATATGATTTTATTTTAAGTTAATTTCTATTTTATTTTATATTGTATACTATATATTATCTTTTAAGAATTTGTGTAAGATTAATGATAGTTAAGTAGGTTACTTAACAGTTAATAAAAACATCACCCACTGAAAAGTTATCATAACTTATTACATACCACGTTGTAAATATTTTCTTATAATTTTTTCACGTGAAACGTGCATTATTTCAAATTTTAATACAAATAACGATCATGCACATGTCTGCCGAATATACCTAATGTACTTATATAAAAATCACATTATGGACAAGTTATGAAAGAAATACGTACCATTATTATTATTATCTATTTCATAAGAACGCACAGTTGATTCTCGGGTATCGCGATAACTCGTTCGCGCGATCTTGTTCTATTGTTTTAGAAGCCGCCCGACAAAAGTGAGTCATGAGTACACTGCGGATCTTTATGCAAAATAAAAAATGTTTGCATTGATTGCACGGCACATGAGCCAAATATAAATTGTATTCTTCTTTTAATTATCCTATTAAGCTGAAACTAATACGTTGATGTCCTTAAATATTTTTAACATGTCCACTGCTTTAAATTGAACGTGTACATTTTTGTCATACATGCATAAAATCCGCAGTCTAGTCATAAGCTTCCCGATGTGTCTGATGTATCGCGTACCCGACTCGAGCCCGATAGGCGAAAAACCAAAACAAGGTAATAAAAGTAGTGGTTTTTTCCCCCTCCCCAAGTTAGCACAGGGTCCTCGAGGTCGAAAACTGAGATTCGACACCCCAGAGTACCCCTAAATGACGTGTCAAAATTTCATTAAGTTCGGAATACTTTCCAGGTAGACGCCTTTTTTCGACCTGCCGACTGAAAATGAAAAATTGAATAACTCCAAGAAAAATGGAAAACTTAATGACTCCGAGAAAAATAAAGAACTTACTGACTCTGAGGAAAATGAAAACTTTAATAACTCTCAGTTAATAAGCTGTCTTCAATGCCTCTTAAAAATGCAATTAATCGCATGTAGGGATTGATCAGGTGTTTCTCTCTCTATATTAAAAAATATTTAAAAATCCTTTGACAAATCTGTTTTGTGGCGTCAGGATACTGCTGTCGATATTCCATCACAGTTTGTATAGTATATATTATTTCTCCACTTTGTTTCTATATAAAATTTTAATATGATCCTCCATTAGTTTAACGCCCCGTTCAGCGGTATCATTGACCACCTTCAGTCTATGTTTCAGTCAGTCTACTTATTATTCATAATAACTTCTTTTTCCGATATTTTAACTGTTTTTCTTTTGTAGATTGGAGCGTATTAATGAATTTAGTTAAGGTAGTAGAGAGACTTCCAGGATTGCAAGATATTCATTTACTCATTTCTCGATAATACAAACACGGGGTTTTTCACTAGTCAAAAACGCTAGATAAAACATCGATCTAGGGCGCTATCTGCCTCAAAAGTCCTATTTTTTCGATTACGAGGCGTAATTTTCATTATTCGGCAGCATGTAGCTATGAAAATAGCTATATGCGCAGTTGTATGCTTCCGAATAATGCAAATTACGCCCCTTAATATCTCTGTCAGTTATGTATATATAAAGAAACTCTTCAAACAAAAGTTGTAGTATATAAGGAGGTGGATATAGTATCAGAGAAAAATTTTTTTTTCAAAGTAATTATTTCAAGTTTTCAAAGTCACGGATGTTTTTTCTATCAACAACTGTTTATGCTACATACGGATTCTTAAAGAGAAAAAAGACAAATTCAACGATATATCATAACGTCTATTTATGTAAAGATTTAAAAAATTCAAAATTTTCAAATTTGCTGCGCCTCATTTTCCCATGATCCAATCGGCCCCAAAATTTTTCCAGATCATTTTCTCAACATTTGTTACAATTCTGGTTTACGGGACAAAAAAATTTCATGGTCGAAAAATAAGGTCCACCCTAATGTCCATATACGTAAATTACGAGAAGCAGTAAAGGGTGCTTAACGTCGAAGAAGAAAATCCTGGTAATTAAAACTTAATATGTACTACATTCTACGTTATTAGAATAATTGTAGTTTAATTATGATACATTTTATATCAACATTTTTTATTTACACTTAGAAACGCACTGTCTCGGAAGGAAATGGACATTCGAGAGAAGCAATAAAATTAGAGCATCATCGCGAAAAAAGATGAGTTTGCAATAACCTCAATATTTTATGAAATTCTATTATAATTATAGTTATGACTGTGTTTTTTTATTATAGGAAGACAGAAGATCAAATAAACTTGTGTATGCTAGTATAAAATCAATTTATATATATTATACAATTTATTTTATTATTTGTTTGACAACTAATAAATCTACAAATTGTTTCATAAACTAAAAAATACTTCCTGCATTTTCGTATTCTCCAATCAGTCCAAATAAATACCATCAACCTGTTCTCGATCATATACCAATTTTTATTAATGCAATTATGACAGTAACAAAACGTTTCTATTTAAAATGAATACATATTTTGAACATAGTTTTAACATTTTTAATTTTTTGGAAGGTTAAAAAATGTAATTAAAAAAGTAATGAAAAATAAAAATTAAAAAAAAATCCTCGCTGCACGGGGACCCGAAGGCTAGCTCCAGATTGCGATTCATACGCTCGACGGCTCGACAGTCGAATTTCAGTTTCGTTTCCGTAAGCCGTAAAGCATGGCAACATGGCAAGTTCTAAAAATAGATTGTGGCTCGCACAAGCAGCGCACACGGATATAGTAAAGGTACGCTGGTCAGTGTAGCGCGCGGGCGCGTTGCTAACACGATACCAATACAGTGTCTTCTGCACCGACGAAATTCCGTCGTTGGCCTCCTGTTTCTCACTCCAGTCAGAATATATCCTAGAGGGCGTAAGAGAACACCGAAAAATTCGAGTCCCGCCAACTCCCGTAAGGCTGGCAGTCTTTAACAGTATCTCGTCGGTGATAACGGCATTCGCCGCATTAATCAGTGCGACCGTGCTGCCATCTTGCGGGGAAGCGGAATCCAGGATAGAGTGGCGTTCCAGCTGGACTGCAGAAAGCTGCATTCCCCGTGGGCTGCATCCAGACGGCAGTGATGCCGAAATCGTGGTACTGTGGTACTAAGCCGTGGTACGAGACCTCCCCACTATGACCTACCGTTGCCCCTACTGGCCTTCTCCAACTCGCTCGCGCGCTACACTCACCAACGTACCTCTCATATCCTAGGAGAGGTACGTTGGTGAGTGTAGCGCGCGAGCGAGTTGGAGAAGGCCAGTAGGGGCAACGGTAGGTCATAGTGGGGGGGTCTCGTACCACGGCTTAGTACCACAGTACCACGATTTCGGCATCACTGCCAGACGGTTCCAGGTTGTTCCAGGTGGAGTCAACCTATGCGCGTTTTCGTCACTCCCCGTGGAGTCCGTTGTGCTATCAGGGAACTTTTGATCTAAAAGAGATATCGAAGAGAAACTAGGCCTAAATTTTTTTTAGGCCTAATGATGTAAACGGAAATATATTTTGCATTTTTTAAATAATGTTTTCGTTGATTCTTAAGGTATAGCCGGAAAAGATTGTTACGGATGACGAACAGGTGTTCAATATCATCTCTGGCAGGAACCGTCCTAGATAAACGAACAGAGTTTTTCCCTAGATAAATCTACATAATTGTTTAGGTTAGTTTAGGGCCCAAACGTACGCACGACCAACTGGTCGTTGACAAAATACGAATGTTCACTTGAAGGGTACTGACAAGTACCACCCGTCATTGCAGGGCTATATAATAGGGCTGCAGGCGAGCCGAGCTAAGCTCGAGCACGACTGGTCGAGTCGAGTCGAGACTCGATTGGTCGAGCCGAGTCGAGTACTCGCACGAAGCGAGCGGCTCGCACGATGCGAGTAGCTCGCGTCGACGTCATCGGCTCGCATCGGTGCGAGTTACTTGCATCGATGCGAGTCCAGTCGAGCTTACCGCGGCTTGCAGCGAGCGTGTGATTCGTACGAAATGAACGGCTTGCATGAAGGAATCGACTCGAAATAAATTCAAACGTAATACGACATTGAAGTTCTCGCAGTGCCACGTTTAAATTATTATGTTGGATGTGTCTTATCATGATTATTAATGTATATTTTTTCAGATTTTACAGACTTTGCGAACAGGTTTTAAAAAATTGGAAATTACCAAAAATTCGGAAAAATGCATATTTCCTATTGAAGTTTGGGAAATATCAGGTATATAAAAATTCAATAATGAGATATTGTTAAAACAACCGTTTTTAATTTTTTCCAGAATTTTTTATGTAGTGCATCGTACTTAAAAAAAATAAAAATAATCTTTTCCGATATTTCTTTACCTTTTGTAGGTGTATTATGTAATAGTGAACATTCTTGTATTCAGAAAAATAAAGTACAAACTTTAAAAAATGCAATGCTCTTAAAAAAATAATTTTAAAAATATTTTATTTGCCTATATTTCAATTAATATGAACAATACTTCCAGCAGATACAATTAGTGCAGACGGCAAGGTCTCCCGCTGCGAATCGAATCCCGCTTTTTTTCTTTTTTGTTAACCATATAATTGTTGTAGAGATATATTAAATATATTTTTCAAAGCACCGATCTCACCGATGCGAGAAGATAGCTTACTCGCACCGAAGCGAACGGCTTACACGAAACGAACAATGTATACAATGTATCTGATGTGTAGCCGTGAAATGAGTTTTATTTTAAAGTTTCCAAAGTACATAACTCGTTTATTTATATTAATATGTTAGTTGTGTCCCATCGTGATTATTAATGCATATGCTTTTCAGATTTTCGAATTATGCGAACGTCTTTAAAAAATTGCATATTTTAAGACATTCGAAAAAAATGCATATTTCCTATTGAAGTATGGGAGATAACAGTTTTATAAAAATTCAGTAATGGGATATTGTCGAAATCATTTTTCTTAATGTTTTTCAGAATTTTATATATACCATATATATATAGTGCAATGTACTTAAAAAAAATAAAAATCAACTTTTTCGATATTTCTTTACCTTTTGTATGTGTATTATGTAATATTGAACATTTTTAACAAACGTAAAAATGCAATATAAATATTGCTTTGACAATATATTTGAGAAATATCACTACAACAATTATATGGTTAAGAAAGAAGAAAAAAAAGTGTTTAACGAAAAAGAAAATCATTCGGTGTGGGATTCTAATCGTATCTGCTGGAAGTATTGTTCATATATTGAAATATAGACAAATAAAATATTTTTAAAATTATTTTTTTAAGAGTATTGCGTTTTTTAAAGTTTGTACAATATAATAATTTAAACGTGGCACGGCGAGAACTTCAATGTCGTATTACGCTTGAATTTATTTCGAATCAATTCCTTCATGCATGCCGTTCGTTTCGTACGAATCGCACGCTCGCCACAGTGCGCCGAACCATTGACAAAAATCGAAAAAGTCACTGCTTCATATCGATTTAAAACAATGTTCATACTATGTCAAAATAAATCAGTTTTTGAGAAAAAGATTTAAAAAATTCAGTAGGAAATTAGTTACAAGCGAATCTGTACGCGAATTTTAGGAAGATCAAATAGTAGACGTTTGTTGTTCAATTAACACAGATCTACAAAGCGTATTTGTTAAATTTTCAATATAGGTCCACATGAAGAAGTTGTATAATGCAACTTTTAGTATTTCTTCCACAATTCCGATCATTTGATATTTATGAAAAAAATTTAATTTAAAACGACGTTTCAGTTTCGGAAGAACTGAACTGCGAATTCATATATCTACTGAAAACCACCAATAAAACAAAATTTTGTTTATAAATATCGTTTTTTAATGTTTAAATAAATACTATATTTATAATAATATCATATTGTGATTGCTCTCAATATAAATAAAAAACCACTTTGTTTCATGTCTCTATCATAAACAGAACAAAAGTTATTGAATTTTGTTCAAGAAACAGGCATTCCGGCGCACTGTGGATCGGTGCGAGCTGAGCTAAGCTCGACTGGATTGATCGAGCCGGTCGAGTACTCGCATCGATGCAAGTAACTCGCACCGATGCGAGCCGATGACGTCGGCGCGAGTAGCTCGCTTCGATGCGGGTAGCTTGCATCGATGCGAGCTACTCGCATCGTGCGAGCCGCTCGCTTCGTGCGAGTACTCGACTCGACTCGACCAATCGAGTCGAGCTTAGCTCGGCTCGCATTTTGCGAGTACTCGAACAGCCCTACTATATAAGCCCTTACATTTCTACTCTCGTGGGCTAGTACTGTCGTAATCACGAATAGTGTCGCGTCGTGCTGCATCTCGGAAGTCAACTACCAGTGAGATCGGACGTTCGTTCCTTTTGAATCAAAGTTTAACCGTACAGATTCCGCGAGTTCGGTCCAAAATCTGTTAGGCAGTGACAAGGTTGCTCCGAGTCCCCCGCATTGCCAGTGCGTCAACACCGTGCGTCTTAGCTTAG
Source organism: Lasioglossum baleicum (assembly GCF_051020765.1). Lineage (NCBI taxonomy): Eukaryota > Metazoa > Arthropoda > Insecta > Hymenoptera > Halictidae > Lasioglossum > Lasioglossum baleicum. The sequence continues at coordinate 390,338 of NC_134930.1, forward strand.
GTAATATCACCTTTCAATTTCTTTCCTATTCTAAATTCAGTTCATTCGCGACACAAATACACTTGTAGAACGAAACACTATAGTAAGAATATATTTGTTTTCTTTGATAATTAACTCAAATTCATTAAACCCATAATTATCGTCCAATATCCTAACCAAGTAATTGAACGTCCCCACATGATACAATCTTACCGCTCGGATTGTATCAATTATATTATACTAGTTACGAGGCTTACTAATTATCCTAGCAATTCCCTGATTAACCATCAGGTTCTTTCGCGACATTCCAATTGTCCGAACAGAGATTTATCCAACCTAGCGGCTCCCCAGTTTCGCATTGGGTTCGTCCGCATCCTAACAGCTCCCTGATTTCGCATCAGGTTCGTCTGTGCTATTATACAACCTCCTAGCAGCTCCCCGGTTTTGCATCGGGTTCGTCTGCGTTTGACTCCATTCCTAGAGGCTCCCTGACTTCGCGTCAGGTTCGTCCTCGCTGTCAATAACCCTAGCGGCTCCCCAATTTCTCATTGGGTTCGTCCGCGTTCCTTAACTAACAAATTTATACCATATTCCTAGGGTAATAACCCTTCGCCGGCCACTCGTGCTGCTCGCGGCCCTGGCTCGTAACAGAACTGGTGACAGCGGTGGGATTGTTCAATTATTTTAGGATCACTTTAATTTTGGGTTTACTACGTTAAATTACTCGTAGCTGAGTATTGACAATATACTAGTTTTCCTAGTTACGTCTCAATATTATTAGCAATATACTAGTTTTCGCTAGTCACGCTTTTATACCAATAATATACTAGTTTTCCTAGTTGAAAGGTTTCGGTAATATACTAGTTTTCTCTAGTTACATTCTTTAAAAATGCCGAATTCAGCTGCAAATACTTCTTCCGTTGACATAATGAACTTGACGGTTTCACTTGCAAATTCTATGTCGCTGTTGACGCAAAAGACATGCTTACAGAATACTACTTCGACAATTCCGACCTTTAACGGGGATGACCCCTCTTTGATTCGTTTCGCGCAAACTTTAGAGGACGGGTTAACTTTGATTCCGGAGGGTACGGAAACCGAGTATCTGGCAATTGTTCTTACTAAGCTCGTCGGGCCAGCACGTAGATGCACATTAGAGCACAAGTTTACTACCGTAAAAGCGTTAATTCAACATTTGAAGAAACGGTTCGCACCCGGCAAGAGCCTATCATATTATCAAGTGGAAATCGCGAAACTACACATTCGCGAAGGAGAGAGCCTACGACAATACATCGATAGGACAAGCCACTTGGTCTGCTGTACGCGCGGAGCCATGAGGGAAAAATACGAGGCACATGCTGAAGGATTTATCAAATTGATGGAAAAGGACGACATTGAAAACTTCATCGATGGATTACCGGATCGGGTTTCCCTGAAGGTGTCGGCTATCTTGAAGGATATAAAAAATCTGGAGGATGCTTACGACGCCGTGCTACAGATAGATAAAAGATTAAGGAATCGACGACAGTCGCCTCGGAGTGAATCACCATCAAGGTGGTCCCGCCGAGATTCATATGACCAGGACTCTCGCTACCGCGATCGTGAAGTGTCATATCCCTTATCTCCAAGCAAATATGACCGACACAGGGATCAACGCACGAGACCATCTGGTTTTGAGGAGGAAAGAGAAGGACGAGCGTCTGCCTGGACCTTGCGTCACAGGAGCCCCTCCGGTTCCCCCTCCAACCGTTCGGATTCGTCAATTGTGAGAGACGGAGAGAAACGGTATACAATTTTAAAAAATTCCGATAGGAATCGCATGTCAAAATCGTATTGTTGGCATTGCGGAACATCCGGACACGATGGAAAATGCGATTCCAAAGAGATTCGCGAGATTCGTCCGTGGAATCGAACAAATCTTTAAACTTCGATCGCGCTCACCGTACAGGCGACACGATGAGCGAAAACAAAGAAGTTCGCCAAAGAACTGTCCGCTTCGAGGAAAAACCCTCATCAAGGAAGCTCCAGCACCACGAATCAAAATCAAAATCCCAGAACTGGAATCAGGCACGGGAGAATTTCTAATTGATGGTGGAGCATCCGTAAATTTAGTAGTTCTTGACGTTTTAGGAGAAGGAGCAGAAATTGTTTCACGCGAAGAAATTGAAATAACTGGTCTTACTACAAATCCAATTCGCACTCTAGGAACTACGATACTTCACATACACGAAGCTCCTGCGTTTTTCTACGTAGTGAAGCGCCTTGCAATAGAAGCAGATGGACTTATAGGAAGCCCATTTTTAAAACAGGAAGAAGCAGAAATTTCTTATTACCATGGGACACTGGTATTAAAAAATAAGCCCATCAGGCCTATTCGATTTTCAAATTACCAGCAGGACTCAGATGTACGGACCAAACATCGCATCGATGCCCGAACATCTCAACAGATTGCCATAAGAATAGCTAATCCAAGGATAAAAGAAGGCTATTTACCACGCATAAAAACACACAAACAACTCTACATAGGAGAAGCCGCCGTCCTGAACGACGGAGGAAAATGTCATGTTATGGCAACCAACACTAGCGAGGAAGCCATAGACGTAGAAATAGAGCCACAAATCGTGGAACCTTACGGCATTTTGAGCACATCAGATGAAGATATTTATTCAGAGGTACGTCAACATTGTAATTTCAAAACTAGAGAAGATAGGATACAGGGAATCTCCGAAACGCTAAATTTGAGTCACCTGAACAAAGAAGAACGGTGTAGCATCACCGCATTGATAAAGGAATTTCCCGATCGATTTTATCTCCCCGGAGATAAATTAGGGAAGGCATCTGATTTCAAGCACTCCTTACATACAACTGATGAGATTCCGATTAACACGAGACAGTATCGCTACCCTCCTGTACACCAAGAGGAAATAAAAAAGCAAATCAATGGCTTATTATCCGATGGTATTATTACTCCGTCGAAATCTCCGTACAATTCACCCTTGTGGATTGTACCCAAAAAACCAGATGCGCAAGGAAACAAACGTTGGCGCATGGTAATAGATTTTCGTGCGCTTAACGAGAAGACCATTTCCGATAAATATCCACTGCCTCAAATTACGGAAATATTGGATCGTCTCGGAGGAGCCAAATACTTCTCCGTTTTCGATCTTGCCAGTGGGTTCCACCAAATAGAAATGGATCCGAAAGACAGACAGAAGACAGCTTTCACCACCCCTAATGGACATTATGAATTTTCACGAATGCCGTTTGGTTTGAAAAATGCACCACCTACTTTTCAACGCCTCATGGATCAGGTATTAACTGGACTCCAGGGAACGGACGTTTTCATTTACCTGGATGATATCGTGGTTTACGCTGCGTCATTACACGAACACAACATTAAAGTCAGGAAATTATTAAACCGTTTGCGAGAACATGGTTTAACTCTTCAAACCAATAAATGCGAATTCTTACGAAAAGAAGTTGCATACCTTGGACATATTATTTCAAGACAGGGAGTAAAACCTGATCCCCGAAAATTAAAGGCTGTCAAGGATTTCCCAACGCCTACCTCACAGAAAAATATACAACAGTTTTTGGGTTTAGTAGGATATTACCGAAGATTCGTACCAGATTTCACTACAAAAGCAAAATCTTTAATTGACCTTCTAGGAAAGGGCAAAAAATTCAAATGGACTGAAGAACAGGAAAACAGTTTTAAGCAGTTACGTGAAGAACTCTGTCGAGAGCCTATTTTACAATATCCAGATTTTAGCAAACCATTCGTCGTTACAACAGACGCCTCCGAATATGCCGTTGGAGCCGTGCTTAGTCAAGGTGAAATAGGAAATGATCTGCCAATTGCTTATGCATCGCGCAGCCTCAACAAAGCAGAGAGAAATTATTCAGCCACGGAAAAAGAATGTTTAGCAATGGTATACGCCGTCAAATATTTCCGACCGTATGTGTACGGAACAAAATTCACATTGGTTACAGATCATCGACCATTAGTTTGGCTGCATTCTGTGAAAGATCCGACATCAAGACTCATGAAATGGAAGCTCCGACTATTAGAATATGATTATCAGGTTGTCCATAAATCTGGAAAAACAAATAAGAATGCTGATGCATTATCACGTAATCCTACTTCCACCTGTTTACCACTCATCCCGAGGGAAGTCAAAGACCCCGATTTTAAAATCCAAATACCGAAAACAGCTGTCGACGCTGTTTCAATAGGACAACGCGTCAGACAACTACATCGAGACCGAGAAAAACGGCCGAAATATCAACAAACAAGCAGCAGTTCAGATGAGACGGAACAACCCGCCCTGGGGAAGGTTCAACACTCACCAATTATTAACATAAATAGAACTCTTCCGAGTTTATCTAAAGAGATAGTGATGCCAGACGAAGATCAGGACAATGCACATCATTTTTTACCCGCAGCAAACTCCACTGAAATTTTTTCTACGGATAAGAATACGAGCTTATCTGGTGATCTGATTTCGTTTGAGGAGCCACTGGAAAACACCGTTATAGAGAATAGGAACAATTTACAGTTGGATGTACCCAACATACCGCAGGTACCATTTCCCGAAATAGGTGGAATTTTGCAACGCAACGTAATTCGATTTCCAAACAATATAATACGCGAAGCAAGGGCACGGCAACTGCCTGATCGCACAGCCGACCCTTACCCATTCTTTGACGCCGATACCGATGATGGTTCTTCTACCGAAACTGACCTGGAAGCGCCGCCGGAACCGAAACAGAGGATTAGCATTTCTTCAAACACCCTTACCGCAAAGGAAGACCATTATGTACATTTCATATCAGCTGATCGCAACCTAATAACCCCCGTAGGAAAACTGTTACTGGACACGGGATTGATAAATAAGCAAGAACTTTTAGCTGCACGACCGAAAAAGGGACAGGTCATAATTTCAAACAATGGGTTATTTAAAACCTTCAGCATTGTAATTTCCGATAACTTCTATGATAAACCAAAAGGATTGGATATAATTAATGGATTGAAAACTCTTCAATCTGCTTTAGAACAAAATAGGAGCAAATCTTTCCGAATATCCGCCACCGGAGATCATCATAAATCATCGCCTGATGAACTTTTCAAAGCGTTAAAAGAAGTCTTTACAGATTCAACTTATCAAATTACAATATGTAACTGTGTTATTACTACACCTTCCGTAGAAGACAGGCAGGAAATCATCCATGAAGCACATGATAGCCTAATACGAGGGCATAAAGGAGTTACAAAAACCTACAATCGCATTCGATCAAGATTTCATTGGCCACACATGCGCAACGAAATTCAGGATTACATCCGAAAATGCAAAAGTTGTCAGGAGCAAAAATTAGTCAGAACGAAAACTCGTCAACCTATGTTGATCACTGACACACCGTTGGAACTCTTATGACAAATCTGTCAGAAATATTCAAGATTAAACAAATCACCACCTCCGGATACCGACCACAAACTAATGGATCATTGGAGCGAAGCCATATTGTTCTTACAGAATACCTCAAACACTATATGGAGAACTACGAGGATTGGGATTTATTAATTCCGTTTGCAATGTTCTCTTATAATACGTCTGTTCATGAAGCTACCAACTTCACACCATATGAATTAATTTTTGGTAAACAGGCTCGAGAGCCAACCTCATTTCCAACCGGTACAATTTTGAAGACATATGGAGACTATTTATCGGAGCTAATAACAAATATAGTCCGAATCCGTAATATAGCAGCAAATGGAAACCATGCATAACGATCTTCTAAGGAGCAGGACTACCTCCACCGACAGCAGTCTCTACCTGAGCACCACCTAGCAATAAGTACACTTACACCTACACTACACTCGTTAAAAATTTTTTCTCTTCAGTTTATTTTTTTTTCTCTCCACTTTTTTCTTTTTTTTTTCTTAAAGTCTATTGTATCTAGGACGTTTCCTTCCTGATGAGAAAGCCTCACGGGAACCGCGATGTTTCTTCTTGGTGGGGAGATGTTACGGATGACGAACAGGTGTTCAATATCATCTCTGGCAGGAACCGTCCTAGATAAACGAACAGAGTTTTTCCCTAGATAAATCTACATAATTGTTTAGGTTAGTTTAGGGCCCAAACGTACGCACGACCAACTGGTCGTTGACAAAATACGAATGTTCACTTGAAGGGTACTGACAAGTACCACCCGTCATTGCAGGGCTATATAAGCCCTTACATTTCTACTCTCGTGGGCTAGTACTGTCGTAATCACGAATAGTGTCGCGTCGTGCTGCATCTCGGAAGTCAACTACCAGTGAGATCGGACGTTCGTTCCTTTTGAATCAAAGTTTAACCGTACAGATTCCGCGAGTTCGGTCCAAAATCTGTTAGGCAGTGACAAGGTTGCTCCGAGTCCTCCGCATTGCCAGTGCGTCAACACCGTGCGTCTTAGCTTAGGTAATATCACCTTTCAATTTCTTTCCTATTCTAAATTCAGTTCATTCGCGACACAAATACACTTGTAGAACGAAACTCTATAGTAAGAATATATTTGTCTTCTTTGATAATTAACTCAAATTCATTAAACCCATAATTATCGTTCAATATCCTAACCAAGTAATTGAACGTCCCCACATGATACAATCTTACCGCTCGGATTGTATCAATTAAATTATACTAGTTACGAGGCTTACTAATTATCCTAGCAATTCCCTGATTAACCATCAGGTTCTTTCGCGACATTCCAATTGTCCGAACAGAGATTTATCCAACCTAGCGGCTCCCCAGTTTCGCATTGGGTTCGTCCGCATCCTAACAGCTCCCTGATTTCGCATCAGGTTCGTCTGTGCTATTATACAACCTCCTAGCAGCTCCCCGGTTTTGCATCGGGTTCGTCTGCGTTTGACTCCATTCCTAGAGGCTCCCTGACTTCGCGTCAGGTTCGTCCTCGCTGTCAATAACCCTAGCGGCTCCCCAATTTCTCATTGGGTTCGTCCGCGTTCCTTAACTAACAAATTTATACCATATTCCTAGGGTAATAACCCTTCGCCGGCCACTCGTGCTGCTCGCGGCCCTGTCTCGTAACAAGATGGTCAGAAGTATCCAACCAAATTTGTTTTTAGTCACGTCATGTTCAACAGAAAATTATGAAAAAATTCATGAATATTCTATCGAATAGCATACACGACTGAGATTTTTTCAAAAATGAAGGATTGTTCAGTCCATGAGCAATGGCGGCGCCAATAGGCGTTAAGCAGAATTAGAGATCCGGCTTCAGGCACGCGTCCCTTTGCCTACCGCGCCCATGGGATATGATCCCGCCATTCTGTCTCAGTCCGTTGATAGCAGTTCATAGACATGTATCAATTACTTAAGCCATTTGTATTACATTATATATATATACCTAATTACACTGTCCAACAAATTTCAACTTTTTTTGTGATTTCAATATACTGTTGGGTCCTTCTTATAGAGTTTTTTGCGCTGATTCCGAATCTGGTTTTAATTTTTTTCCTATACGTCCAGTTTTTGAAAATCATGGCTTTGAAAAAAAAACATATTTTTCAACTTTAAACAAATATTGTGATGTTATTATAAAAGATATTGAATTGTTGTTTACGGCAAACGATTCTGTAGACTTTCCCGAATACAGTGATATCCAATATTAATACATTATGATTGTTTAAACATGTTTAAACAATGATTAAAGACGGAGATGCACCACTTTTGCACCAATTTTTGCGGATATTTTCGAATTTATCTCAAAAAATAAGGGTCCAGCGAAAAATTGAACTATACCACGCGAAAGAGCAGACTTTTATCTTGAGAAACCCCCTGTGAAGTTTGCATGGTCGACGTTTTTACCGAACCAGAAAGCAAAATATCTTCGCCCGACATGCGTTGACGCCAGTGGTGCTCTTTCACTAGCGCGGTCGTTCGTCGGGATACGGCGCGGCGCGCTGCGGTGAAACGGCGCGTGGCTATAAGCGCGCAATTATGTCAGCTTACTTAAATGTAATATTTTATTAAATGTGTTATACTATTGTTATTTATTATTTATTAGTATATTTATTCTGTATACATTATTTTATGTATTTTTTAATGTTAGTCTCCCGTTTATAGTATATTTAATACAAAAAATACCTTTTGTAACAAAAAAATAATTTATTCACACACTACACTATTACACTATTTACAATGCTAATATATATGTGTACACTATTCTACTGTTGATGCTTTAGAAATGATCACGATCGATGAAGATAAACAATTTCTTCTGAACCAAAGAAAAAAAGGACGACCAGGATCGATGATTGTAGGAGATCGAAGCATCAATATGTGCGATATCGAAAAGATCATCTAAATGATCAACAAACTGTAGTTCCTTGTTATCTTGTAGCTGCGATCGTCGTGTAGAATGCTTTTGTAACAGCCTCCACTTCTGGTATAAGGATTCCAATTTCTCGATACTGTGATGGCTTTGCCTGAATGGAATTTTTGCCTTTTCCCACAACACTTCCACTTCTTTCACAGCAAGATATGAGCTAGATCGAAGGTTCAATTTCACTTTCCGTAAATTGTAAAACAAAACTCTTAAAACATGTCCTATCGATGGCAACTTAGCGCCTACAATTTGACTTTCGTCATGTTCTAATAAGAACAGGTTTCCGTGATTTCTACTCTCCATTGGACTTCTGTGCACTGTTCGGTGGTTAAATCAGCTATGACTGATGATCCGTTTTCGGACGGGCTTTTATACAATTTTGTCTGGGTCCGGAAAGGGCCTAATAGTCGCGAAGGAACGCGGACCTTGGAGAGTGCCCCTCGTGTCGCGAAGCGATGTAGCGTCTCTGATTGGCACGCCCTTGTGTCAGAAAAACAGGGGTAGACTAACGGGAAATTGTCCTGGAGGATGCACGTGTACTAAACGTCCCTCGTACGTGACCGTCGTGGGTCCAGTGTTCAGTACGGAGAGTTGTAAACGGGTCCTCTGCCCCTCGCTACCCTCATTTGAGGGGTCCTAATCCCGGCGAAATGTTTTATAGCGTTTTATGTTAATGGACGGCATCGAGGGTACCCAGTACCCAGGTACGGAACTGTACCTGGTTTCTGCCTTGCGAAAGTGGTTTTCAGCTCATATTTTGCAAACCAAAGCCAGTTGACAAGAAATTGTGGTAGCAGAAATAGTTTTACTTAATAATTTTACTTAACAGTTGACAAAAGTACTTCGTAATGCAAAGTACAAGTTGATTTTGTTTATTGTTCAATGCCAATGTAGCTAAACTGTCACTTTAGGCTTCTTAAAGTCTTGTTTCAGTACAGGTATAAATAAAATGTAATACATGGAAATGTTTAAATATCTCTGTTATATGTGATTGTACGAAAAAATGTCAGAGGAGAAATTTGCATTGTTCAATAAGGTAAATATAATGGCAAAATAAAAAAATTTTTTGGAAATCATATTTTTGAAATTTCAAGGTCATTGTTATTATTATTTAAAGGAAGTCATATAATTTTTCCATATTCCTATTCAGAAAAAAAGACAAATCCAACGATGTGCCATGTTCCATAGTTGAGGTGAATTTCACAATTTTCAAAATTTTCAGTCGCTTTGCGGCACGTGATCCTTTTTTTCGATCGATCTCAAACTTTGCACAAATTTTTTTCTCACCTAAAGGAACAATTCTGGGGGTGCGGTGCTTTGTATCTCGATAAAAAATTTTCACAGGTATAGCTTTGGACCACCCTAGTGCATACGGATGCTAGCTTGTACGGACGATTCTTCTCGCACGCGTCGAAGATTTCCGTTCCCAGAAATCACACGACCTCAAGATGTCCGTTCCGTCTGTGAGCGAGTCTCGCGACGTAAATCAGGTTCAATAAAGTGCAGTGTTTCAATATTAAAGGATTACTAGTTCTTTACATTCTCCTCATTCCCCTCAGTAAACTTGTACTCTCTGTAAACTCGTAGTGCGTGTGTATGATATTGTAATAAGTGCTATAACGGTTGTTTCAGTATATTAGGTACGGTGTTATGAACAATTATAGTGCATAATAAGGATTTGTGGATATGTGTGAGAAGAATTTAAAAGTGAAAGGGCATTGACCCCTTCTACTCGATACTTCCATAGGGCGGATATTAGAAATGCCCTTGTGGATTTTAACGAGTAGGTAGGTTCAGTGTCATCCAACGATTTTTTAAACATTTTCACCTCGCTGGGGCCCCAAATGAGAACCAAGGTATGCATGCGTTTGTCACTTGATACGAGACTGTCGCGCGCCTGTGTGACGTACGCAACGTATACTTTTGTTAGAACTGTTGCAGCATTTTAGGCGGATTTTTAATTGTTAATAACTAAATAACGAAGCCGAAATCGCAATTCTTTTATTCTTCATTTTCGTCTTACATTATCGTCGAGAACCACCCCTTAAATTTTCTCCCACCTGTTGGTAAACACCCTGTATAAGTACTCGTAACATTTAATTGGGCCGCCCTTTACCGTACCGTTAGAAGTAGTGCAATATAATTAGCTATTAGAATAGACTTCTCTAGTCCTTCCCATTAGACTAAGATTCAACACCTCTGTCACTCACGCACACTCACACACTCATCATCATTAGATACTGTACCGGTTTTTTTAAAAAATTCTTTTTTACCTGTATTAAACTTAACGAGCGACAAGACTTATGACTTATGTATAAGCGTCGATTTAACCCCTACTGTATTACCTCTATTATTATAGTCATGAAGCGATGAATCAAATATGTTCCTGCTTTACCAAAGTTAGATATCCTAAGGTAGTTTTTAGTATTTTTATTTGCGCCTGCTGTAAATATTGTAAATAACAAGCAAATAAAAACTTAAAAAAAAAAGTTCCAGCGAAGGTAGTGGCGGTAGGCTACGAAACGCCATTGTCAGTTTGGTCGACAAAGTGTCAACACGTCCCTGGTGACGTCACTTCCCGCGAGCTGATGTCACTTCCTCATGACCTCCCAAAAAATTGGTGTGAGGGGGTAAAGAAAATCGGTCGGGGGTTGGCAGTTGCAGGGGGGGGGTCATGGACACCCCGAGAGCTAGGGGAACCCCCTCCATCTATTGGGGGAACCACCCTGGTCCAGAACCGGCATTACCTTACTACTATCTATGACCTTGAAATCTTGTAAAAAATGACCTTGAAATTTTTTTCTCTTACACCGTTACATGTGGCCCTTCAAACAGTGTAACTTTGTTCTGAGAAGTTTTTTTGTACAACGAAAAGTAACGGAGATATTTAGGTGTTCTCTTTCTTCGGACTCACTCTGTATAATGAAAATTTTGGAAAAATTGTGTTGTTAGTTTGAATTACAAAAAAACTATTGACTTAGGATGCAAAAGGTAGGTCATTCCATTTCAAAAAATGAAGGTAGCCTTGAAATCTCCGAAACGCCTCCGCCTATAAAAAGTCCTTGAAGCCATTTAAATTCTATGGTTTAGAATTTTAATTAATCGTTAGTTAGCTAGTAATAGTAAAATAGTAAAATAGTAATCGAGTTAGCTAGGACACCCTGTATAACTTATGTGGATATATCAAACACAGTTCCTAAATTTTCGTTACAAGCATAAATAAAAAAAGTTGTGGGAAGCAACTTTTGTGGAGACACGAGGAATGGATTAAGACAAAGAATCAACTCCCGATGAAACACAACTTAATATTTATTAACTAATAATGAAACATGGAACACTCTCTGGATGCATATGTATCTCATCCGCCACACTCAGCTCGGGACGACGCTTCCAAGCGTACCAATCGTCTCACGCATAACACACTGCGTCGCTACCAACCTCAAATATCTTTCGATCGATTTATAGATCGATATAACCTAACACTCTGTTCTATCAATAAAAACAACCTCACACTCACTCTCTTTGGTTTTATTGATTCTTAATCCTAAGGTAAGTTTGCACATTTTTTAACAATACTGGCCCACTCAAAGGTTTTGTTAAACTATCCGCATTCATACGATCACTTGGCACATGTGACACTTCTAACCTTTCATTCTTCACACACTCTCTCAAATAATGGCATCTCCTGTTTAACAACTTTGATTTAGTCTTAAAATTTCCTCCTTTTGCCAATTTTACCACATTCATATTATCACATTTTACAGTCTTTCTCACTTTATCACCCATACCTATCTCACTTAACAAATTAAAAGTCCATATCACTTCCTTCGTACCCTCAATTATCGCTTCCAGCTCACTCTCTGTCGATGACAATGCAGTAATCGTTTGCTTTTTGCTCCTCCAATGCACCAGATCTCCATTTCTATAAATTAACAGCCCTGTAAAGGATTTTGCATCCTTTGTGCTGTCCCATGATGCGTCGCTCTCACACTTCAGTTCTTTTTCCTCTGGATTTGCTCCATATTCTAAGCAATAATCTATAGATCCTTTCAAATACCTCAATATTCTTCTTAACGCTAACATGTGCATCTTCTTTGGTTTAATATTAAATTGTGATAAGCAGGTCACAGCATATGAAATATCCGGTCTCGCGTATATGCTCACATACATCAACCTTCCAAGCAATTCTTGGTATTCTTGCTCGTCACAAATATTACTCTCTTCACTATTGTCCATCTTGACATTCGGATCAATCGGCGTCTTTACAGGATTACACTCACTCATTCCGTAGAGCTCAAGCAATTTCTCAATATAATCCTTCAAATGCACTAAAATTCTTCCTTCCTTCTGTTCTATCTGCATTCCCAATACAGATTTTGCTTCCCCTAGATCTTTTATATCTATGACTTTGGCTATTTCCTTCATATATTTCTTTTCAAACTCTTTACTACTCGACACAATTATCATGTCGTCTACATGCACCACACAATATATATAATTTTCTCCATCTCTTTTATAAAACAGACATTGATCTTCTGTCGACTGTTTTAATCCATTTTTTAGCATCGTCTCAGTTAGAAATTCATTCCAGCACCTGCCAGCTTGTCGTAAACCATAGACACTCTTTTTTAGTTTACACACATTCTTCTTATTATTACAATGTGGCAACTCCATGTATATTTCCTCTTTCAACTTTCCATGCAGAAATGCAGTTTTAACATCATAAGCTTTTATCTTGACTTTCAACTGTGCGGCAATACTAAACAATATCCTTATTGTCTCAGTCCGAGCAACTGGTGCAAACGTTTCGGTAAAATCAAAACCTGGTCGTTGACCACAACCCATTGCGACCAGCCTTGCCTTGTACCTGCGCTCTTTTGTATTTGGGTCTTCCTTCAAATTGAACACCCATTTACTTTTTATAACTTTCTTATCCGGACGTTGCACAATCTCCCACACTTTGTGTTTCTCCATTGCTTTCATTTCTTCGTCCATCGCTCTTTGCCACTTCTCCCAGTCTTTTGAATTTCTAGCTTCTTGCACGCATGTTAGTATTTCTTCATTAGTTATTAACATAGCCATGTTTTTATTTCTAAGTCTTTCAGATCTTCTTAAGCCTTCTCTTTCAGCTCTATGTTGTGCCTCTTCTCGTCTTAATTGTCTTCTTACCTCCATCGCGCTTGATGTTGCTCCTTTCTGCCTTCCTCTTTTTCCAATTTCAATTGGTTGCTCTGTATTATCTATTCTTTCTTCTCTGTTGTTTTCGTTGATTTCATCATCAGTGTGTGCATTAATTTCTCTGTCTTCACTATCAGTGTTTGCATCTTCATATATACTATCCTCTTCACTTAAAACTTCCACCTGTTCTTCTACGTCTTCCAGTTGTATATCGTTTCCATTAGGTTCTTCATCCAATCCTATTACTACCAACTTCTTAACTATTTCTGTCTCATGATCACACTCATCTTTTAGCAGTTCTATACCATTCTTCGATTCATCAAACTTTACGTCACAGTCACTTTTCACTACGTCTAGTTCTGGTATATACACTCTGTATGTATTATTCATGCCGTATCCAATGAATATACCTTTATACGTCTTCTCATCGAATTTACTCGTTAACCTCCCTTTGTTTAACACATATGCAACGCAACCAAACCTTCTCAAATATTTAATGTTCGGCTTACGTCCATGCCATATTTCGTATGGTGTTTTTCCATGAATACTGGATTTTATTCTATTTTTAACATGTGTTGACACACTTACACATTCACCCCAATATTCAACAGGCAGCTTTGAGTCTAATAACATTGCCCTGGTCATTTCTATCAGAGTTCTGTTCGCTCTCTCTGCCACTCCATTGCACTGTGGGGTTCTTGGTGGACTAAATTCTTGTTTAATCCCTTTTTGCTCCATCCAGATTCTTAAATTTTTGCCTATAAATTCTCCTCCATTGTCAGATCTGATAGCTTTTAGTGTTGTCCCAGTTTGATTTTCTTTCAAGGTGATTAGTTTCTTCAACTCTTCAGACGCTTCATTTTTTTCTTTTAATAACACAGTAAACAACACTCGTGAATAGTCGTCTATGATCGTAAATATATATTTTTTACCTCCTTCTGTTTTTGGATTTATGGGACCAATTAGATCCATGTGCCATAATTCAAGAATTGCACTAGTTTTCCTGTTCTTTAACCTCGAATGTGTTTTTCTACACATTTTTCCTCCAATACAGTACTCACACTGCACATCAGTTTGACATTTCTCTTCCATCCCAATTACTAGATCTTCTCTTTTCATGTCCCCTATGGTTCTTCTGTTTGCGTGTCCAAGTCTCCTGTGCCAAATGTCTTCATCAATTGACATATTCACTATTTCATCTCTTGCAGCATCTAACACTGCATAGTACGCATTCCCTTCTCTTTTCGCTATCAACTTAACTTTCTCATGTTCCTTATACACTTTTGCACTGTGTTTGTCAAATTTAACATTGTAACCGTAATCTGTAATTTTAGCCACTGATATTAAGTTCGCACTCAGACCCGGAACAAACAATACATTTTTCAATCTTACATTCTCATCAGTTTCCACTTGTTTAATGAGAATTTCACCTTTTCCATTTGAAACTAATTTTTTTCCGTCCTTATCTGCCAGACTAATTTCTCTTTCTTCATCTTCTAGTTTATTAAAAATACTTCTATCACACGTCATATGACTCGTTGACCCTGAGTCCAATATCCAAGTTGTCTTCTTCATTTCTTTTTCTGTTTTGTTATTGTATTCTTGGTGTTGAACATACATAACTGACTCCTCTCCAGTTCTCATTGAGGTTTCTTCTCTGTGTCCACGTCCATATCCTCTTGTTCCGCGGTTTCCTTGATATCTTCCTCGTTGACCTCTTCCTCGTGAAGGTTCCTGATTTCTTGCCTTCTTACAATTTGCCGATATGTGACCAAATCCATTACAACTAAAACATTTCAATTTGCCGTAACACTCTGTCGACATATGGCCTTTCTTTCCGCAATTGTAGCATGAGACCTCACTTTTTGCATAATCTCTCACTTTCCTCACGTTTTCTTGATCTCTTGGTATCTTTTCTTCTCTTGTTCTTTCCCTTCTTAACTCTTCTTGCTTTAAAGCATATCTTATATCTTGGATTCTTATGTCTCTCTGGCTCTCGATAATCCTCACGTTGTTGTCGAATTCCGAGCGGAGTCCTCGCAGCACGTACATCCTCAATTCGCATTCTTCTATTATTTTCCCAAGTTGTCCGCATTTATTTTTCAAAGCCTCAGCTCGATTTACATATTCGTCAACACTCTCTTCCCTTCTCATCTTTAAATTGGTCAACTCGCTTAACGATTTTATCCTCATTTGTTCCGTCTCAGCTGCCATATTTTCTTTGATCAGATTCCACAATCTGTCCGCATTGCGTTCATTACTATATTTTAGCAACTGTGCTTTACTCATGGTATTGATCATGATGGCCCTCGCCGCATGGTTATTATCGTCCCACTTATCCCATACTACCATTTTCTCATGGTATCTCTCGTCTTCTTCTTCCGGTTTCTCCGGAGTTTTTATACCAATAACTTTCTTCCATAGTTTCTTTGCTCTTAAAATACTCTCTATTTTTTCCTTCCACAGGAAATAGTTGGAATCATCAAGTAGCTCAACGTTTGCCAGGTTCCAATTCTCGGCCATTTTATTTTTATTTAGGAACACGTGTCTCTATTTCTCTTTTATCTCTTTATTTCTCCTCTTTTCTTTTTACTTTCAACCACGGTCTGCTACCAATTGTGGAGACACGAGGAATGGATTAAGACAAAGAATCAACTCCCGATGAAACACAACTTAATATTTATTAACTAATAATGAAACATGGAACACTCTCTGGATGCATATGTATCTCATCCGCCACACTCAGCTCGGGACGACGCTTCCAAGCGTACCAATCGTCTCACGCATAACACACTGCGTCGCTACCAACCTCAAATATCTTTCGATCGATTTATAGATCGATATAACCTAACACTCTGTTCTATCAATAAAAACAACCTCACAACTTTTAGTATTCTTTTGTAATTCAGTAATTCTTTTCCAATTCGAATTTTTAATTTTTAAACGAATTTTTAAACGCAAGTTTTCCAAATTTCCATTACATATCATCTAGTAAACTAATCAATTTAATGTAACATCTGTAAAAAAGTTATTCTATTTCACAGCGACTGGCATCAATTACGAGGTTGACTGTACACTGTACATATAGTAATCGCAATTGACCGTTTTTGATGGTCTACATTGAGGGGGTTCAAAATTTATTAGAATATTCGACGTTTTATCTTCTACATATGTCAGGTCTACTGTCAATGTTAAGAAAGAAGCGATCAACTGAAACATTGAACGGATCACTTCAATTCTTCAATTTTATTTCGAACGTTGTATTAAGGTCAAGGGTTTAGAGGAGGTCCCTAAGTCCCGGAGACCTATTTCCGCTCTGTGCTTGACTATCCTCCCGGAATAGTCTAACTTGACCTAATTTCGTCAAGTCCTACATCTGTGCGTCCTTGAATCGATATCTGTTTCACAACTTCCAAAGACGGGTGTAACGTCCGAGGTCGGGCGTTATTAGGATACTGGGAATAATTCGATTTCGCGCTCTTGACTTTTCGTTCGCGACTCGCGGTGACGTGGAGCGTACCACGCAGATCCAGTTCGAGTGAGATTTTAATTGAATTTTATGATTCGATCTCGAGAGAGGTTTTGGATCGGGATTTAGGAATTCTCGGACGGCTAGACCAAGTCCGCCTGACCGTGAATGAGGAGGGTACCCGAACGGCTAGACCAGGTCCGCCTAATTCGGGGTTGGATCGTTGGCACGAACGGCTAGACCAAGTCCGCCTAAGGGTACGCGCACAGTGGACCCGTTTTCGCCCGACGACCGACTTTTTCCCACACAGACGAGCGTTCGGGAAGCATGTGTTGGTGTCTTTTCGGCCGATTTCGACCGAAAAGGTGCTCACAGTGGAGCCGACATCGGGCAAAATGGTCAAGGGCAGCGGGGAGCCGAACCTTTTCGAGACCTTCGAGAAGGGTAACAATGGACAAACCCCATGGGGTCCCGACGCCGGAGGAGAATCAAATCATTTTGTTTTTCGCCCTACGTCGCACGGTGCAGCGTTCACTTTAAATAATTTTCATGTCGCCAATTTTCAAGTATCCGTATTTTTAAGAATGGGTCCACAAAGAGGACACTTGGGGCTATATTATCATTATTTTTATTTTTCCAATTTCCTGGCGGTATGATAGCAATGCGCCTGTTTAAAAAACAAATGCAAAATAAACTATGAAAATAAATATTTTTTCAACTGAAATAATTTTTATTAAATACTCTTATGGTTTCACTATGTGCACCCAAAACTAAAATTGTCATTGTTTTGTTAGTTTGGCCGTTATAATTTAATGAAAAAGTTGTGACACCTCATATTTCACGTCCGCGTAGAACCACCAATTTTCAAGATTGCAAAGAATTCTCTTTGAGATACGTTCATAACTTTTTTGGATTATAACGTTCATATTAACGTCCTGTTCTAAACGAAAAAAATTAATAATTAGTTTTGTATTTTTTATAATTTAAAGTAATGCACTCACCGCACTGAATAATATCTACACTATAAATGTTTAGAAAATCAAGGAGTGCATATACATTATAACAACAAAGAAAGTATAATAGAAAAAATTTTTTCCTTCAAATGGATGTCGCAGTTGTTTCCGATGTCAGCGTTTGTGCTTAGGTTCTATCTCTTATAATCTATGATCGATGTATTAATATTGTAATGTATTAATATTTTAATGTATTTCAGTACATAGATTTTTTAAAATGACGTTACCATAGTAAACGAATTATTGCCACGTCTTGAGGATTTTGCATCACTATGCGACGTATGATAGCGTAGCGGCTATCGGCACGTGCAATAAAACATTTGGCGCGTCCAATTCATAATTCTTTACTGTAAAGTTTTTAAATTACTTTACAACTGAGTTAAGTAAAGTACAACTCGTGATGTCCGAGAAAGTGCCGACTTCCAGCTCAATAGTAATGATCTGTCATAAACCTCTTCATAGAGAACAGCCCCGGGAACGGCACATAAACAAATCGAGCCTATCATCTGTAGGTCTGCCTATCCCCACCACAGCCGCGCCCCTGGTCCCAATGTTTTGACTTCGACGCTGTACGCTAGATAGTATGTGTGGCTGCCGTAGCCAATACTTCGACAACAGCCGAACATGCGTGTGAAACGAGGCCTGCCTCCTCCACTCTAATCCAATCGGGCGCGCATCGTACCTAGAGACACGTCACCGTAGTCCTGCCTGGGAACCTTCTTCTCACGCTCGCATCAATACAATGTCGCCAATTCGGACCCATACGAGATGGCGCCTTGCCACCCCCTACAATCGCGTAGTAGTGGGCGGTAACGGTTTAATATCTTAACCCACTCAGAGTTGTGCTAATTCAATTATACAATTAAATTACATTGTATTTCAATTATACATATAGTAATTCAACTACGTCATCACTGAATTACATATTATATGAAAGTACAGTTCTTCAAATTATAGTCCAGAACTTTGAAGAAGCGCGGATATATTTTTTTGTTTTTCTTTTATATGCTAGTTTGCTGTCTATGCGGCGTAGTTTCTATTCCTCATCCTCCTTCATAATAGGTACCGCTATTTTATAATTGTACTCCAATTGCAATTACGAATTACATTGTAGTTTAATTGAATGAAGATATGAATTATAAATTACAATATGACTGAATTACGATGTAATTCAATTATTTTGTATTAGGTCGGAGAGAAAGTCCTTACGGTTTTTGTTATTTTGATTTTAGTTAAAAACCGCAAGAACTTTCGATCCGGCCTAATAATTGTGATTCCTGGAGTGATTCAATTGTAATTCTGCACAACTCCGAACCCACTGCTGTTCCGCTACCGCTTCGTACGGGGCAGTGTATTGGACTACTTGTTGGACATAAACAAATTAAAAATGTTTTTTCACTACATGAAAGGTGTCCCATCTCAACTTGGCCACAAGTGTCTTCCAGGTGGAAGACAGATAAAAGAGTCGCTGCACACGGTGTTCGCGTTGACGGGAAACCCCAAAAATGAATAGCTGCAGCTTACAACTGACCGTGGAGGTCTGCAAGGTTTATAACACATAATTGCTATTGAGGCATAGGAAGATGTCAGAGTCTTCCTTCGTGGCTGCAACAATAAAGTAATAAAGAACTAAATGTATTTAAGAGATGCTTTCTCTAAAAAATTTGCAATACATACAATATTCCGGTACGTTGTTGAACTTTCGATGCCGTGGGTGTGGTCACGCCGATAAAAACGACCTTGTTATTAGAAAAAATTTTTCTCATTTCTTTGTCGTCTTCATGTATATGCACTCCATGTAAGTACATTACTTTAAATTATAAAAAATACAAAACTAATTACTAATTTTTTTCGTTCATTATTGAGATCCTTTGAGTACCACCGATTTTTTTTGTTTAGAACTGGACGTTAATATGAACGTTATAATACAAAAAAGTTTGCGACATTTTTAACTTTCCGATAAATAAGAACACTATCGTTTTGAAAACAGCGAGATTAACGATTTTCTTGAATCCATATTTATTAAGCTTAACATTTTTAAACCTAAGAAAATGAAAACACTATCCGGATGTGGCATGTTTCAGTTTTTTTTCAAAAATCAGACGATCAGTGAAATGATAATTAAAATAAACAACAATTAAAGATAATAATTCTGCTTACGATTGATCTAAAAATCGCAGTATCTTATAATTGTTTTAGTTTTTAATTATTCTCGAGTATCCATACTTCCGTGAACGTTGATCTACATACAATTAATGCACATTGCACATGTATCATTCCATACAAAATAGGACTCCTGTTATGTTGCAGTCTTTAGTAAAATATGAACGTATCAAAGAGATTTCTTTGAAATCTTGAAAATTGATGGTTCTACGCGGACGTGGAATATGAGGTATCACAACTTTTCCATTAAATTATAACGGCCAAACTAACAAAACAATGACAATTTTAGTTTTGGGTGCACATAGTGAAACCATAAGAGTCATCATACCGCCAGGAAATTGGAAAAATAAAAATAATGATAATATAGCCCCAAGTGTCCTCTTTGCGAACCCGTTCTTAAAAATACGGATATTTGAAATTTGGCGACATGAAAATTATTTAAAGTGAACGCTGCACCGTGCGACGTAGGGCGAAAAACAAAATGATTTGATTCTCCTCCGGCGTCGGGACCCCATGGGGTTTGTCCATTGTTACCCTTCTCGAAGGTCTCGAAAAGGTTCGGCTCCCCGCTGACCTTGACCATTTTGCCCGATGTCGGCTCCACTGTGAGCACCTTTTCGGTCGAAATCGGCCGAAAAGACATCAACACATGCTTCCCGAACACTCGTCTGTGTGGGCAAAAGTCGGTCGTCGGGCGAAAACGGGTCCACTGTGCGCGTACCCTAATGCGCTCACCTACGGTACACTTGATCTGGGTGTCCTGATCCCACAGTAATATTTCTTGAAATTTCCTCTTTAAAATGAGCCCTTGAAATGACCTTGATCTTCGAAAATTAAAGTTTTACCTTCTCAAGGTCATGTTATTATACATATCTGAATGTATTTTTCGATCAGTTACCCGATGCAATAAAATAAAAATGTAGTTATGTATCAAAAAACATCGATGACCTTGATAACTCCGAAAAAATGACCTTCGGGAAAAAATAATCGTGCCAGATACAGGGTGGGGCAATAACATCGTCCACCTTGAATATCTTCGTTATTTGCAATAATATGGAAAAATGTTTTCAACAAAAATTGCACGGTACATGAGGGGACATGCTGTGACAAAAACATTTTTTGCATGGGTGGAGGTATAGAGGAGATTCCAAGGTCACCTTGATTTTTTTTAAATGGAAGCACCTACTTTCTGTATCACGAATCGATAGACTATCGAATTCTGAGTAAAAATGTATTGACCTCCATTAGGGTGTCCCTTAAAAGACGAAGGTGCGATAAAATGTTAGGACGCCCTCTAATTAACTTCCCGATTTTATAGGGAAGTTATTGTAATGACCCCGAAGATCGAAAATCGATTTTTTAGCAGACCTTCACGTTTCATGGTCTTTGCAGTCATTTTAGACTATTTTCAGCAAAATGTTCGTATGTGTGTGTGGATGTGTGTGCGTATGTATGTCCGTTTGCATGTTATCAAATTTTTCGTTAACGTTTTCTGAAAAAGTAACAACGCGATCAGAATGATGAATGATGCAATCGATGTGCCCCGTCGTAACTTAGAGCTGATTAGATTTTGGTCCACATTGGTCAAGTAGTTTTTTAGATTTTTAGTTTTTTTCGAAAGGAGTTCATTCAACAATGCAATTTATACGACAGAACGGAAAGTTTCCACCGAAGAAACAAACTTAATTACACAAAAAATTTTTCTTCATTTTTTTAAAATTAAAAAAAATTTTTTTGTACCTTACGCTAATGTTTCCGCTTACAATAATCGAAAATTATCCCAATGCAAGAGTGAGTTAATCATCTCTACTCCCGAGAATACATTTTCAAAGAATATCGATGAAAGTACAAAAAAAATTTATATTACAATCTTTAAAAAACCAATCAGTTCAAAACGAATTATTAACTGAGATTAAATTGAAAATGAATATAAACTATATGATAATTATTAATAACTTTGATGTTGAAAACGGATTGGTTAATGGAGCACACATGCGGAATATTAAAATTTCTTACTTTTCAAGAAAATACTAAAATTCCGTCTATATTGTGGTTAGATTTTCAATTGGCCAGAGTAGGAGTGAAAGTAAGAACTCGTTATCGTGATTATATGAAAAATGCAAATATTCATCAAAATATAAAACCAATAATAAAAATCTCGAATCATGTAAATATGTCGAGTGAGGAAAAATATCAAATCACACGTAGTCAATTTCCAGTGGTTCCTGCTGAAGCGATTACGGTTCATAAAAGTCAGGGACAAACATACGAGAAAAGTATGTTTGAATTTTAAAACATCAGAAAAACGAACTTTACAAATGTTGTATGTAGCACTGAGTAGAGTTTGAAAATTGAGCGGTTTATATATTTTGGTACAATTTAAATTAACAGTATCGAAGAAAACCAAGATCAATACTGCAAACCCGGATAATGAGGAGTTGTATCGTTTGCGAAAAACTAATTAAGACAATTTATTTTGCAACATTAGTATGCTATAACAAGGAACCAAGCGAGCAACGAGCCTACGATGTTCGTTTAATGCGACGCCATATAGCAAACATTTTGATAAGTAGAAAACTATTGAATTTCCCTGAAAACGTTTAATCTTCTTAAAACGTATTAAAAATAATGATAATAATATACTGCTACTAACGAATCGGGAAGTTCTTTGTGTGGCTCTTGGAGAGTCACACACCAAATAAAAAAACATTAATAGCTGCAGGCCCTACTAGCCAAGCGTATCACTAACCCTCTCGCAAGAGCAGTCCTACCCGCGAGCAACAATAACCCTCTAGTTTTATTCCTTTTCATGTGCTAAGTAAGTGTGTAAAATATTAGCCTAATCGGATTATTCTAAACCCTGCCTCAAGTGGCTCAAAGTTAGGAGATATTCTGTAAAATTTAAAAGTATTTAGTATTTTTGTCGTTTTGAGTGAAAAACTGCTTACAATAGATGAGTTTCACAATAACAGAATATAATCACACAATTTATTTATATAATACAATTTTTAAACAGAAAAAAGGTTGGTTGAAAATGATTTTTTGGTCAATGTTTTCATGGCCATACCTATCCGTGTATGCTGACTGACCAAGAGGAGGTACTGAAAGTTTTCTTCCTTTTTTTACTTCGCCTAAATATTGTCCCGTTAAGCTCACAGCTCTTTCAGCGGCATCATTTGTAACTGGAAACTTCCGGAAAAAATCTCGGGCTTCCTGAAAGTCCTTACAATCACTCCAGTCCACTGGGTTTAAATTTGAAAAGTCATAAGACAAGTCAAATCTCCGGAAAGTTTCCAGGGACTTAGGCGAAATAAAGTCGCTGATGCCTTTACGTAGGAAATGAACTACGGCTTCTTGATTTAGGGACAAACGTTTGTACCCAATAGAGAGGGAGCTATGACCATCAGCTATTTCAGAACGTAGGACTGCAGCCATTTTGCGTCTATGTTCCAGAGGAACAGCAGCATCTAGTAGGGCCACCACGGACCACTCAGGTGTCAGATACCATAGATGGCCACAAAACTTTTTCACGGCTACGTCCGAAATTTTTTTATTGACACTCGCATAGTCATATAGTTGTTTCAAAAATTGAAGGTCATGGTACGGAGCCTCAATGGCGTTGGGTGCGGTGAACCACGCTCTCACATATACCGTTGACACAAATAAACAAAATTGACGTAGTGGTGTCTCCCCATGGCGTGTTAATTTGAATTGTCCCTTAAATAGTAAAATTTTTAAAGAATCCAGCGCCCGAGACATGAAGCGAGCATCTTGAATGCAACCACAAGTCGCAAACTTAACTGCTCTTGGGGGTGTTCCACCCAAATAAATGCAAACAAGCTCGAGCAGTTCTCGATAATCGATAGTGACGCTTCTTCTTCTTCTTATATTTAGGCGAAGTAAAAAACGATGAAAACTTTCAGAACCTTCTCTTGGTCAGTCAGCATACACGGAGAGCTATGTCCATGAAAACATTGACCAAAAATTAATTTTCAACCAACCTTTTTCTGTTTAAAAATTGTATTATATAAATAAATTGTGTGATTATATTCTGTTATTGTGATACTTATCTATTGTAAGCAGTTTTTCACTCAAAACGACAAAAATACTAAATATTTTAAAATTTTACAGAATATCCTAACTTTGAGCCTCTTGAGGCAGGGTTTAGAATAATCCGATTAAGCTAATATTTTACACACTTACTTAGAACATGAAAAGGAATAAAATTAGAGGGCGTCCTAACATTTTATCGCACCTTCGTCTTTTAAGGGACACCCTAACCTCCTAAATCGAATGGTTAACGAGATATTATCGAAAATAATTTTCATTCTTCTTTGGATAATATCTCGTTAACTGTTAGGTCGAGGACATATGAAGGTCAACACTTTTATACTCAGAATTTGATACTCTATCGATCTATGGTATAAAAAATTGGACATTCCATTAAAAAAATCACGGTTACCTTGGAATCTCCTCTATGCCTCCACCCACGCAAAAAATGTTTTTGTCACATGTCCCCCCCTGTACCGTGCAATTTTTGTTGATAACATTTTTCCATATTATTGCAAATAACGGAGATATTCAAGGTGGACATAGTTATTGCCCCACCTTGTATTTGATCCATTGACATCATGCACATTACGTAACTAATATTTTTTGCATCACAATAACCTGAAGAGATATTTAGGTGTCCTGTTTTAGACGAAATACCCTGTATACATATGTGCTACAAAAATGGTGTCGTTGCTCAATGGAAACCACGAGAAGGTGGTGGTTTTCTTCCATCGGGAAGGGGTAAGGAGGGTTTATGGTAAGAAGTATGGATAGGATCATTGTGTGAGAATGGACTTAAGGATTATGGAAAAAAATATAAGAAAAACTATTTCATTAGACTAAAAACAGAGCCATCATTAACGCACGAGCAAGTTTTGCATAGCAGTTCTTTATTCGATAATGGTGTAAAGTGTAAAGCAATGTGTTTCGGCTCCGACCAGCGTGGTCGGAAGATGCCGGTTGCCGGAACCACCCAGATTTGAGCGCGCGTGGTAACTCCACGAGGACCGGTGGAGGAAAAGGAGTTCGAGCGAATTAGAGAAGTTATTTTGCGTTGAACACCCACATGAGGCACTTTACTTTATTTGTCCCTGCCTTTGTGGCACCATTGACTACACGCGAATGTAATTCGACGAACGCGAACACGAATTGCATGTATGTTCGGTGAGCGAACGAGTCGAAAACTAACGAAGAGATCAAGAAGGCACCGCAGGTGCCTTATATAAGAACGAAAGGGCGAACCCGGATTGGTCCGCTGGAATCGGGTGATTTATATACATAGAACGTTTGAAGGATTCAAGCGGTGGAATACGGCTAATGAGAGCGTGTGTTGTTGCTAAGCGGCAACGCGCGACGGCGACGTGTGCTCTATTTATGGATTGCAAAAACGGCTGACACGGAGATCACCCGTACCGGCGACATAGACCGAATTTCACTGCTTGAATCCTGAACACTATGACAGCTTCTAGTGCCTGTAATTGGTAATGCTATTGCAAAGCGAGCTTGCAAACAATCAGCATGTTTTTTATGTTCATGTTGGGTGACGTAGTTAAATGTTATATTTGAAAAGATGTTTCTGCCCATTTAAATAAATTTTTAGAGGTGAGAATTTGATTATCTAATGGTCTTTGTATGCTAGTGCGCATTGTAAGTAATGAAATAGTTTTTCTTATATTTTTTTCTATAATTAAAAAAAGAGTCCTAATAATTATAACAATACACCAACAATAACAGTAAAAAATAAGGAACAAATATTTACACACGTGAATCTCCAAGTTTTTGCTGATTGATCGTATAGTTTCTTTACTTCTCTTCCGTTTTCGATTTCAAACAACTCATTCCGCGGCTATTTTCATGTTGAGTCTTTCAATACTTTATTAACTTCACTCTTATAATGAATATAGCCACTGGTGTACGATATGAAATTACAAACAACAAGAAAATAAAGTTCGTCTAAAGTTCTGATACGACCCTTTTTCATATATTTCCCAAAAATCCTTCCTTGCAGTTTTAGTAGTGATCATAAGTTTTAGTAGTGATCATAATTGTTCAAAGTGTTTTAAAGATATCATAAAAAAAATCAAACGAAGTATCAGAGGGTACGTTTTTGTTAAAATAAAGGGTGCGTCTAACCTTCTCATACGCACTGTACATATATTGTGTGGTTAAATGTCGAAACTTGTTTGGGTATACTGCGGACGTTTATGCAAATGCATATTTTTATAGAAAATGGTTAGACAAATGGAACCTGGACAGAAATTTATGTCATGATTAGATGATTCCAAAAATATATTTTTTATTTTGCATATTTTGCATACAGCATGTGTTGTGCACAGTGCATGTTTTTTGCATATTGTGCATATTTTGCATATTCTCATGTAATAATAATAAAAAATAAATTGCTCTACCGCTTGCCGCTCTCTGTATGAACATGGCCTAAGAAACAGTTAATAATATAATTATATTGTTAATAATAATTATTATTTTATCTCAATATGGTACATATAACATGTGTAGCACATAGATTCTACAGTCAATAAATTAATAGCTTCTGTAAAACAACTATTCTTAAAAGCTCCAGGTAGAAAAGAATTCCTTTACCACCAGAAGCGTTCGTAACACGATGGGGAACGTGGATAGAAACGGCGATATTTCACGTAAAACATGTGTATTGTGCATGCTATTAGGAAAGTAAGTAAATATGTACAGGGTGGTCCACGCAACTTGCACACCTATAATAACTTCCAAAGTATGCGTTGCACGAAAAAGTTTTGTTTACAGAAGTTGTATGTTCTGAAGAGATACATTGTGCATATATAGTGTATTTAATTTTTTACAGGTGGACGCGAAAAGGACATATGAAGGTCAACTTCACTTTTTTAAATGGAAAGAGGTATTTTTTAATACATCAATCGATGCAACTGGACATTCGTCAGAAAAAAGTACTAACCTATGTATGTAGAAAAGTTAGTAGTTCACGTGATATTTCAATTTAAATAACTCTAAAACACCATTACTGTCGTTGTAAAACGTTAGCGTTTACTTGCTAGTGTAAATTGAAGAATAGAAATTGAAATTGAAAAATAAATGTTGGAAATGAAATTGAAGATTTGAAATTAACGAATTGAAATTGAAAAATTGACGTTGAAATTGAAAAATTGAAACTGAAGAGTTGAAATTGAAGTTGAAGGGTTGATATTGAAATTGAAGTTGAAATTGAAAAATTGACGTTGAAATTGAAGATTTGAAATTAACGAAATGAAATTGAAAAATTGAAGTTGAAATGAAAGAGTAGAAATTGAAGTTGAAATGGAAGAATTGAAATTGAAGTTGAAATGGAAAAATTGAAATTGAAAATGAAGTTGAAATAGAAGAGTTGAAATTAAAGTTGAAATTGAAAAATTGAAGTTGAAAATGAAGTTGAAGAGTTGATATTGACATTGAAGTTGAAATTGAAAAATTTACATTGATATTGAAATTGTTGTTAGTGTTTGCTTACTTGTGTAACGTCTTAGTACGACAGTAATGGTGTTTTAGAGTTATTTAAATTGAAATATCTCGTGAACTACTAACTTTTCGACATACATAGGTTAGTACTTTTTTATAACGAATGTCCAGTTGCATCGATTGATGTAAGAATAATTGACAGAATAATTGCATTATTTTAGTTCTTGATCGTGTTGGGGCCCTCTCAATCGCGTGGCTCCGATGCATAGCATCCGCCGCACTTCCCAGATGGCCGGCCCTGCCGATCACCCCCAGTAAGCAAGCTGCTGGAATTTGGACAGCAGCTGCGTTTGCATATGCCAGCAGCACGCTGCACAGTGGTCTGGTAGCTCGCTTTTTATGGCCAAAAACTATTGTTGCGTTATTTCAAGGTTTAATGTTATATTATATTATTATACGTCGTAGGATTCGTCTTGATACCAGTTAGAATATTATCAAGTAGAAAATATATGTTAATATTTAAAACATTGAGGTGACCTTCATTTTTTATAAAAAAAAAGAGATGTTTCTTTCACTTTTTGTATTGAAGTTTGTAGAAAAGCGAATACTGATTAACTTTCGTTTGAAACATTTTTTTGTCAGATCATCGGATATATTTGAGAAATCTTGTTAACAATTCTCACAATGCATACTATTGTCTAAAAATCGCGGAAAAGTAGGTAAGATTGAATTCTTCATAGAAATTATACGAAATCTAGTAATGAGAGGTTTTCGCGGTCTTTGACTGGCGCAGAGAAAACATCTACATACATTGTAATTCCAAGCTGCTATGTAAGATTCAAGTGGAACTGCATATCCGGGCGTCGAATAACCGCGGGCCCGTGTTTCTTAAAATCCGTTTATAGTTCAAGATTGCGGGAGATTGCAGTTAAAATTTACATGATCTTCTTAGTAAATGTTCAAGCTTTCATATAAAACAAGTCCGATGCTTAGCGGTCTTAAGCGTTTTTGTATAATTCTTTTGAAAGTTCGAAATGCCATTAATTTACGCTATTCGTGTATGGACTAAACAATGCTTACAAATGGATTAAATATTTGAAATGCGCTTACTAACATATATAAAACCATCATTAAAATCTATTTTCTGATATTCGATGATTGAAATCTAAAACATTTTATTTTACTTTGAATTTTCTGACTTTGTCTTTAGAACGCTGTATTTCATCACAAAATTATCTAAAATGAATAAAATTTTGGATTTGGTAGCTTTGAAGAGTTGTTACATTATAGGAAATAAAAATTTTTCAATGTATTAGAGTTGAAAAATTGAATTTTGGCCAGAAAATCAGGGTCTCCAGACCACTGTGCAGCGTGCTGCTGCCATATTAGTCCCGTCAACGAGAAGTTGTAGAGTCAAATGGATGGAACACTATTTTTGAGCGGGGTGCAGGGGGGCACGTAGAAGGTCCCCTTTTTCGGTTTTTCGCTTATATCTCGGAAACTATGCGTCCTAGCGATAAGACCATTCCATACGACATTAAAGCTGACAAAATGTGCCACAGGATTGATTCGATTCAGTTTTTCGCTATCTCGCCTAGTTTCCGAGATATCGGCGCTCAAAGTTCACGAATTGTGCTGAAGAGTTAGCTAGTCAAATAAACCAAAAATTTTTTTTTCACAATTAGTGAACTTCGATCTCGGATATCTTGGAAACTAAGCGAGATAGCGAAAAACTGAATGCAATCAATTTTATAGCACATCTTGTCAGCTTTAATTTTGTATGGAATGGTATTATCGCTAGGACACATAGTTTCCGAGATATAAGCGGAAAACCGAAAAACGTGACTTCTACGTAACTCCCTGTAGCCCGCTCACCTCCTAGGAGTAGGGACTTTTAGTATGTTTACCTCCTAACTAGTCCAAATCAAGTCCCAAAGTTAAAAATTGTGTTCCTTCCATTTCCCTCTACGCCCCCCTTATGAGCATTCATTGACTGGACTATGTATATGCAGACGCAGCTGCTGTCCAAATTCCAGCAGCTTGCCTACTGGGGGTGAACGGATTCTTTAAAAATAAGTTGAGAGTATTGATACAAATCTAAATAAACATATTCTACATATGTCAGATCCACTCTCACTGTTAAGAATGAAGCGAGGACGTTGTATTAAGGTGAAAGGTTTAGAGGAGGTCCCTAAGTCCCGGAGACCTATTTCCGCTCTGTGCTTGGGTATAAATGCTATCTACCCTGAACAACTCCTCCCGGAATAGTCTAACTTGACCTAATTTCGTCAAGTCCTACATCTGTGCGTCCTTGAATCGATTCACAACTTCAAACTGTTTCACAACTTCCGAAGACGGGTCTAACATGAACGATGATACCACATTAAAAAAGAAAGAAACTGGCAATGATTTAATTTACTTTTATTTGTGATCATTTAAAAAGAGTTGGACATTGTAGATGATTGCACAAATTCGTGCCTGATTTGAAAATTAAATTCAATGCTTTAATTTTCAAAAATACAGCTTTATTAATCATTTATACAGTCACCATTCTTTTCTATAATTAAAATTATTTAAATAAAAATAAATTTTTTAAAAATACCACGTTTTTAAAATGGACTAAGAAGTATAAAATAATTTTTCTTAGCCCCGTACAGACTCCTAACCACGTACAGATAATCCTGAAAAGGGTATAGCCGGATAAGATAGTCAAAAATGCCCTTGAACCGAATATTATCGACGATGTGCCATTCGATAGAGCACCAAGAAAAAACATACTGTGCAAAATTTCAATCCTGTATCTCGATCGGGAGGGTAGTTATGGGGTAAAATCGAAAAATCAGTTTTTGGCCTATTTTCCATAGTTAATGACGTTTAGAAATTCTGAAAAAAATCTGACACATGTCAAGAACCCAAATACATACTTTGCAATTGGTTTCAGATTTTTAAAATGAAAATCCTGCTTGTAAAAAATCAAAAACCTCAAAAAAATCGAAAAAATGCAGATTTCACATGGAAGTTCTAGAGTGACAGCCTAGAGTTAGCAACCCTGAATGGTACATACACAACAATTGCTGTTCCGCATAAGAGACGACATACCAAATTGAATGCCTCAAAAGAAGTAAACAACAATAGAGCCATATCTACAACTTGAATTTCTTTCTTTTCTCTATAACAAAGTATTTAAAACTCGAAGACACATAAATGGAATTACTGCTGAAAATGTCGAGTACTGCCAGAAGTTCCTCCAATTTTCAACATAAATAAATCTTTCAATTCATCGATAAAATAAAATATGCTTTACAGAAAACACGATAAAATGAAACTGAGATAATTAAGATCCGCACAATCTATGTATTATAATTTTTTGCGAATTTCACCTTAAAATATTTTTTGAATATGTAGATATTGCTTCTAAAAGAAATCTACAAACACACCATTGATTATTATATAGTTAGACATGAAAACAAAGAATTATTCAAGTAAGAAAAATGTATACGTATGCCGGGAGCAAACCTAGTATAGGCCGGTCCACAGTCGAACGCCTAAGGCCGTCCACACACGGGTCGATTGTAATCGCGTCGTGAAGTTCGTACGTCTTGCTCGTCATGTACGATTCATGCGGCGGACGCGATTTCGTCCACACACGGGTCGATCGTCGATTCGGTCGACGCGATTCCAGTCGCATGCGATTCCCCTCCGCGTGACTTCCAATGCAAATGAATGGAGAGCCGCACACGGGTCGATTCGTGGTCGACTGAAATCGGCCCGACTGAAATTGCCGCGATTCCAATCGCGTGCGATCGGAAGCGAAGCAGAACAATCGCGTGTATCGTATACCATCCGCGCGACTCATGGAGGTAAGTTTGTGCAGTTCATGTAATTTAAATGTTTTGGCCATTATTTCTTGTAGTTTGAGTGCATTGCACTATTCGATATGGTCTATGTATTTAGGTTATATAAGTTATTATTTATTTATTACCTTTATTATCTTTTTTTATGTTATTACGCATACTAATAACATTAAGTTAAGCTTTTTATTTACATAGTTGAATATAATCATGTAGGTTTATGAAAAACAAAAACAAAAGGCAAAGTAAAAAAAAATTGAAGTCACAGGGATTGATAAACTGTTGTACAATTTTCTGTGGAGTGGGAGTGTTCTTAGGGAGTTGTCTTCTCAGGTCGATTTAATCCGGAAGTATTACCACTTGGTATATTGAGCGAAGATTGAGGGAAATCTGTTGAACTTCCACCAACCTCATCTATGAGGAGCAATGCTCAACTGAGGAGTTACAAAACGAGAGCTTTTTTTAATTACATGAACTGCACAAACTTACCTCCATGAGTCGCGCGAATCGTACGATCCACGTGATTTTCCAACTTCGCTGCCGATCGCACGCGATTTCAGTGTGCGGCTCTTCATTTATTTTCATTGGAAATCACGTGGAGGGGGAATCGCATGCGACTGGAATCACGTCGACCGAATCGACGATCGACCCGTGTGTGGACGGCCTAACGCACTGAGCCAACTAAGCTGTTGGAAACGTGATTGATATTTCTAGATGTAATGTCTATACTGTATAAATATTGATTAAGTTGATTTCATTTTTGAACTACTTCTGTACAATGCTGAAGGTTTATCAGAGCCTGATAGACTTACAGAATAAAAAGTACGTAATAATTTTAAGGTTAGCTTAGTTCTTCGCGGAAAAAACGTCGAAAAAATCGGTTTTTATTTTTTTTAACAACGGCGCACCAAACCAAAAAATCTGAAAAAATTCATGAACAATACTTATAACAATATACTGCTATTGTAAAAATATAAATGTTGTCACTCTAGAAATTCCATGTGAAATCTGCATTTTTTCGATTTTTTTGAGGTTTTTGATTTTTTACAAGCTGGATTTTCATTTTAAAAATCTGAAATCAATTGCAAAGTATGTATTTGGGTTCTTGACATGTGTCAGATTTTTTTCAGACTTTTTAAACGTCATTAACTAGGGAAAATAGGCCAAAAACTGATTTTTCGTTTTTACCCCATAACTACCCTCCCGATCGAGATACAGGGTTGAAATTTTGCACAGTATGTTTTTTCTTGGTGCTCTATCGAATGGCACATCGTCGATAAAATTCGGCTCAAGGGCATTTTTGACTATCTTATCCGGCTATGCCCTTTGCGGACGCAATTAATAAATCATCGACATAAACAACGATTATAGTGTCATGAGTTTCTCTAGAGTCTATATACACGCACGGATTCACTACTGTATTTTTAAATCCTAACTTAACTAAATAGTCATCTAATCGTCGGTACCACTCACGACCGGCTTGTTTTAGCCCGTATAATGGCCTGTTTAGCTTGCAAACCTTTTCTTCTTGGCCCGGTCTCACGAACATCTCAGGTTGCTCCATATACAGGGTGAGTCACCAAACGTTACCACCTCAAATATCTTTGTTGTTTCTAAAGATACGTAAAATATGGTAAGGACAAAGTTGAATGGTACAATGGTGCTGACACGATGCAAAAAAAAAATTTTGTTTTTATGTCATTTTTTCAGAGATATGAAGGTGACCTTCATTTTTTTAAATGGAATGAGGTATTTTTTAATACATCAATCGATGCAGCTGGACATTCGTTATAATAAAGTACTAACCTATGTATGTCGAAAAGTTATTAGTTCAGGAGATATTTCAATTTAAATAACTCTAAAATACCATTACTGTCGTACTACGACGTCAGTGTTTACTTACTTATGTAACGTCTTATCACGACAGTAATGGTGTTTTAGAGTTATTTAAATTGAAATATCTCCTGAACTAATAACTTTTCGACATACATAGGTTAGTACTTTATTATAACGAATGTCCAGCTGCATCGATTGATGTATTAAAAAATACCTCATTCCATTTAAAAAAATGAAGGTCACCTTCATATCTCTAGAAAAAATTACATAAAAACAAAATTTTTTTTTGCATCGTGTCAGCACCATTGTACCATTCAACTTTGTCCTTACCATATTTTACGTATCTTTAGAAACAACAAAGATATTTGAGGTGGTAACGTTTGGTGACTCACCCTGTATATGTCGTCGTGTAGGTCTCCCTGGACGTAAGCCGTCACCACATCCAGCTGGTGAACGTGCATTCCCCTGGCGACACTCGACGCAAGTAGGGTGCGTATCGTCTCGCTACTGGTGCGAAGACCTCGTCGAAGTCGACCCCTTCTCTTTGTTGATCGCCTCTAGCAACCAATCTAGCCTTATACTTCTCAATGGAGCTGTCCTGGTGTCTTTTAACCAAGGTCCAAGTATTATTTTCCATTAGGCCATTGTATTCCGTGCGTATAGCCTCTAGTCAGTCTTCTCGTTCCTGCATACTCATGGCTTCAGTTATCGTCCTTGGCTCTTCAGGGGCACCCTCTTCTTTGGGGCACATGTGAAATAGTTTCCTTGGTCTGCCCCTTTTTCCAGTTCTTTCTATTCTGGGACGCCCAGGACCTCTGTTTGTTGTTTGTTCTCGACCATCTTCTTGTCCATCTTCTTGTTCATCTTCTTGTTCATCTTCTTTTTCATCTTCTTTTTCAGCTTCTTTTTCATCTTGTTTTTGTTGGGCTTTCTGTTCGTCGTCGCTCTCGTTTGTGGCTGCATGGATCAGAGGCATTTCGAAAAACGTATCCTCGTTGTCGGTTGATTCGATCTCTCGATCTTCCAAGAATCTTACGTCTCTGAATTTCTCTACAGTTTTGGTCCCTCTCTCCCATAGCCTATATGCTTTAGCTTCTTCTGAGTAGCCGACTAATACAAACTCTTTTCCCTTGGGTGCGAACTTGTTGTATCTGTGTCTTTTGTTTAATGCGACGACACGACTACCAAATATTCTCATGAAGCCGACGTACGGCTTCTTTCCCGTCCATTCTTCGTACGGTGTGCATTTTTCCAATGCCTTCGTTGGGCACCTGTTTCTAATATACGCTGCTGCGTTAACGGCTTCTGCCCATAGGGTAAAAGGTACTTTGGCCTGTAGGATCATGCATCTTGCCATTTCTACCAATGTTCTGTTCGCTCTCTCGGCCACTCCATTTTGTTGCGGCGTGTATGCAACTGACAGCTCCCTTGTTATTCCTTCGCTTTTTAGGTAACCTGTAAATTCTTTTGACAAGTACTCTTTGGTATTGTCGGTACGGAGCTTCGTTATTAATTGACCCGTAAGTCTCTCCGCTTTGGATTTATACCCCTTAAATGCCTTGAATACATCTGACTTCTTCTTTAGCATAGCAACTTCAGTATATCTCGTTTTGTCGTCAATGAAAGAAACGAAATATCTCGCTCCCTCTAGCGAGGATACATGCATCGGACCGCATATGTCACTATGTACAAGGCCTAGGACTCTCTTTTCCCTTCTCGTTGATGACCTGAAAGGCAGTTGGTGAATTTTGCATTTGTCGCATATTTCACACTTCTCTGTTTGACCATCCATGTTTTCGTTTATTCCTTGTACCATATTTTTCATCCTTTTGACGTCATTGAAGTTCATATGCCCTAGCCTGTGTTGTGCCATTTTATTAAATTATTATTATGAATCTTTGACATACCTGCATACTCGGGAGAATTCTCGTCAATCACATACAACCCATTTGTCATGGTAGCTTTCATCGCTACTGATCCATCCTTTCTGGTTATGACAGCATATTCTTTATGAAATGTTACCTTATAACCATGCTTCGTGATGCTTGACACCGATAATAGGTTACTTGTGAATTTTGGTACCAGCATAGCATCTTGCAATCTGATGTCGTTTGGTTTGTTACCTTCGGCTCGCACCTTAATATTTACGTCTCCCTTTCCTTCTGACTTGACGCAGTCCTCTGCAGCTGTGTAAATCTTCGTTGTTTCTTTCCTATTCAACCCGTTGAATCTGCTGCTGTCATTACACATATGTGTTGTTGCGCCACTGTCTAGGCACCATGTGCCTGACTTTGGGAGACCGGTGTTCAAAGCAACTGCTGTCATAGCATCGTCTCTTCTTTCTATGCTCTTTCCTTTTGGATTGGATCTGCAATTTTTGGCCAAGTGGCCCACCTTTCCGCAGTTAAAGCATTTAAATATCTTTTTACCTTGTGGAGGCTTCGTGTGATCCTTCGGTGGTATATTCTTGTACCCTCCTTTCCTCTTTGTTAGTAGGGCTTCTTCTTCTTTTTCTGCTTCTTGATCCCTTGTACTCTCCAGTTTTCTAGCTTCCTCCTCGAGCAGCCTTGTCTTCAGTTCTTCCAGAGTTGGCATCCCATCTCTGGATTGTATCGCTATGCTTATAGTTTCATACTCGCTTGGTAGTGAATTTAGAAGCCAAATAGATAGCAGATTTTCTGGTAATTTCATATCACACTCCTCCAATTGTTCTGCTATTCTTACAAACTCATTTATATATTGAGACATATTCTGGTCTGTGGACTTCTTTAAGCGATATAACTGATTGAAAAGTACGCATTGCCTCATGGGCCTTCTTGATTCATAAATACCTTTGAGCATTTCCCACGCTTCCATCGAAGTGCTTGCCCTTTTAATATAGTTGTACTGATCCGATTGTATGCTTAGGGTGATTACGTCCTGAGCCTTCTCGTCCTTCATCGTCCAGTCACCATGGTTTTCTGCGGGCTTGAGTATGGTTCCATTCACGTAACCCCACAAATCATTGAATCTAAATACGCTCTTCATTTGTATTTTCCACGTCTCATAGTTCTTGCTGTTCAGTTTTTCTATCCGTTCAATCTTTCCTAGATTCATTTTACGACTTTACTGAACACGTGGCGCGCGACTCTAACCTCACTTTTTACTGTTTTATATATTTATAGGCGCAGTTAACGATTCTGGGCCCATAACCTGTTAGAATATCTTTATTAACTAGAGCGCGGCACGCTCTGCCCGTACTTAACTGCCAAAATTACAAATTACGCATATAAAACGCGGTTCGGTACGCGCGCTGCACGGAACGTGGTTCGCGGTAAAAAGGCACGTCTGTCTCCGTTCGACGCCACAAGAAGAAGACCGCCGCAAACAGAAGCGAACCAACATGAGAAGACAACTCGCCACGAGGCGGCGCACGGTGGGTAAAAGTGACTTACCTCGCTTCAAAAAGGAATAACTTTCGATAGAAATGAGGTAGAGCGATGAATTTTTTTTTAAAATTAAAGCTGAAACTTTTCAGAATATGGGAAAAATAGGGAGATTATTATATACCTTATTAGATACCTTATTCTTATTTTTATCACCAGAAGTTAAAGAATTTGTGGATGAGAAGTAAGTTAAAAAGATTAAATACTTACCTTACTTACTGTGTAAATGAAAATATAATCATGGAAAATAGATATCTAATTTAAATTACATTACAGTCACACATAGCCTACAAGGAGTGCCAGCGGCAATCGCAGCGATACATCGGCTGATCGTACGCGCGCCCGCGTCAAGTGATATACGTCAAATAAACGTTCAAATACTTCATTATGCTTAATTTTATTGTGTTTTATATATGAGAATACAATATATACCTTCAAACTAGTGGGTTATCAAATCATTTCAACGAAAAATGATTACATTAGTTCCGTTCACAAAAATCGATTTCTTGAAAAAACCAGAGGTCGTAGACAAATTTTGAGACGAGATTTGAAATCAGCGTGAAAAAATCTACGGGAAATGATATATAGCAAAAATTAAAAAAATTTTTTCTGCCCGTGGTAACGCAGAAACCACATTTTCTGGAAATTGTG
Organism: Lasioglossum baleicum; assembly: GCF_051020765.1. Classification (NCBI taxonomy): domain Eukaryota; kingdom Metazoa; phylum Arthropoda; class Insecta; order Hymenoptera; family Halictidae; genus Lasioglossum; species Lasioglossum baleicum. The sequence continues at coordinate 427,791 of NC_134930.1, forward strand.
AAAGTTTAACGAACTTTCTCAAGGTTAAAAACCGTTCGTACCGTAATCTCCCTATTTTTCCCATATTCTGAAAAGTTTCAGCTTTCATTAAAAAAAATTCATAGTTCTATCTGATTTCTATCAAAAGTTCTTTGATTTTGACACAGAATTCATCGGTTTTACCCACTGTGCGGCGCAATCGCGCATTCACCTCGCGCGTCATCGTTTTTGTGAGACAGTATACACATCTGCAGCTATCTGCTAGTGCTTGAAAAGCAGGGACTGAAAACTGTTATGATATCGGTTCCGGTTCTCGAAACAGTTATGAAGAACCGAAATGATGTTATAACTGTTACGAGAATATCGGTTCTGGCTTATATCGGTTACGGTTACGGTTCTGAAGAACCGATATTATTTCGGTTCTGTAACTGTTATTTTTCGGTTCTGGATTTCGATTCTGGATTTCGGTTCCGCATTTCGGTTCCATCATTCTGTATTCTGTATTCTGTATTGTGTTCGGTCAGTTCGGTCTTATATATTTATTAGGTAAGTAGATATTTTTCGTTATTTATAATTTAAACAATCTTTAAATAAATATAATTTTTATAATTTATTCCTATATTCGTTTTTTAAATTGTTATTTCAACAATTTATTGTTAAAATGATTGTTGTAAAGGAATAGAAGGGTCGTGGAAGGATATGAAAATCAATGTCACTAGCACTGTTGGTTAAGTGTATAAAGCACAAGTCATTGTCCAGTTTATTTAAATGGAAATCAAAGGAACCGTCACCACTTAGAACTAACTTAAACTAGAACGTAAAGAACTTTAAACAAGAGAAGCTAGAATCCAGTGTAGGCTGGAAACTAGAAGACCCGAGAAGCGCAAAGGCCTTAGTATTTTAATAGCTCAAGCAAAGCGATTGTTTTCCAGTAGCGAAAGTGTTAACCGCTCAAGCGAAGCGGGAGTTCGAAAAGCAACTGACTCTTCGGGTAATCAGCTGTGCCCGAGGAGTCAGAACGATGGGAGGAGCGGTGAAGAGGGGCCTCTATGGTAGAGAATCAATGTTATGATTTTTGGCAACCCCGTCACCTCTCTCTCCCCTGGCCAATAATAAGTCGCGTGCCGTCGCGGAGCTCGCGCGATCCGCAACATTCCGCCCGCCTTTGTTTATCGACGCAAAGATCAACAAATATATTTTACTTCAATTTCTCCCCCCCCCCCAGCGAGGTAGCCTGACAGCCGTAATCCCAGCAAGATTGTACGAGTAGTTCGCCCAGTATTTAGTCGACACGGGGGTCAGGCGGTAGTTTCTCAGCAGATGAACCAGCAAGGCGCGATGCAGCAGCGGTGGCAAGCAAGTTGCAAGCGGGCAGCGAGGATACAGTCAAAGACCGCAATCGTGCCCCCAGAAATTCGGATAACTTGGAAAAAGTAGGCATTTCCTCTTTCCCCTCCAGCGATGTCTCCCAGCTCAGTCTCGTCTCTCGGTCCAGCCGTTGCACGGTGATAAAGTTGAGCCAATCGTTCCAATGTTCCACAGGACGTTTGAGAGCAGCTAACGCTTCAACGGCGTTTTTCGTTCCGTGCAGCAACGTTTTTAGCTCGGCAGCCGACTCCGTTTTCATCCCGGGTAGCGACAAAAGCACGCCAAGTTGTGCATTTACCAGAATTGGAATGTTCTCATATTCCTTTTCGAGCAACTTCCAAGCCCGAGGAAAGTCCTCATCGGTGACGGGAATGTGGTTTAATAGTTCAGCAGGCTCCCCAGAAACGTTCGTTTTTAGGTAGTGTAGACGTTCGACATCGGTTAAGTTCGGGTTATTAATAACCAACGATCGGAAGAGGTCTCGGAAGCTGGTCCATTGCGTAAAGTTGCCATCGAAAGGTACGAGGGCAATTTTGGGCAGAGATTGCCTTTTTAGTTGTGGCGGTGCAGCAAATGTTCCCTGTGGCACAGCGGTTGATCTCAGTAGCTTCTTCAAATCAGCCTTCTCCATGACATAGGCTTCCTCCGTCTCGTCGTAGAGGTTGTTCGCAAAATAATTTGATTTAAGAAGCGCGGCGTCTTCTTTAGCGCGAAGCTAGTCATCGTTTGCAGTAAATTCTAGCCAGTACGACTCCAGCAATTCTAGTCGAACTTCGACGGTCTCCCGATTGATGTTGTCCGCTCCTTTTTTCTTCAGGTTATCGATAATACGAGAGATTCGTGTCGCCAACGTTTCCTGCTTTTTGAGCACAACATCCATCTTTGGTTTCGAATGTAAGCGTTGGGTCAAGTACACCGAGAACCGTTCACACGACTGTTTTCGGACGAGGTCGAATAACACGAACCGAACTAGCGACCGTTAAATTCAAAAGGTAGCACTTCCACGACACGTTTTTAGACTTTTAGCACCAAAATCCGGCTCGAAGGACCACTAATTTATGTAAAGGAATAGAAGGGTCGTGGAAGGATATGAAAATCAATGTCACTAGCACTGTTGGTTAAGTGTATAAAGCACAAGTCATTGTCCAGTTTATTTAAATGGAAATCAAAGGAACCGTCACCACTTAGAACTAACTTAAACTAGAACGTAAAGAACTTTAAACAAGAGAAGCTAGAATCCAGTGTAGGCTGGAAACTAGAAGACCCGAGAAGCGCAAAGGCCTTAGTATTTTAATAGCTCAAGCAAAGCGATTGTTTTCCAGTAGCGAAAGTGTTAACCGCTCAAGCGAAGCGGGAGTTCGAAAAGCAACTGACTCTTCGGGTAATCAGCTGTGCCCGAGGAGTCAGAACGATGGGAGGAGCGGTGAAGAGGGGCCTCTATGGTAGAGAATCAATGTTATGATTTTTGGCAACCCCGTCACCTCTCTCTCCCCTGGCCAATAATAAGTCGCGTGCCGTCGCGGAGCTCGCGCGATCCGCAACATTCCGCCCGCCTTTGTTGATCGACGCAAAGATCAACAAATATATTTTACTTCAATTTCTCCCCCCCCCCCCCCAGCGAGGTAGCCTGACAGCCGTAATCCCAGCAAGATTGTACGAGTAGTTCGCCCAGTATTTAGTCGACACGGGGGTCAGGCGGTAGTTTCTCAGCAGATGAACCAGCAAGGCGCGATGCAGCAGCGGTGGCAAGCAAGTTGCAAGCGGGCAGCGAGGATACAGTCAAAGACCGCAATCGTGCCCCCAGAAATTCGGATAACTTGGAAAAAGTAGGCATTTCCTCTTTCCCCTCCAGCGATGTCTCCCAGCTCAGTCTCGTCTCTCGGTCCAGCCGTTGCACGGTGATAAAGTTGAGCCAATCGTTCCAATGTTCCACAGGACGTTTGAGAGCAGCTAACGCTTCAACGGCGTTTTTCGTTCCGTGCAGCAACGTTTTTAGCTCGGCAGCCGACTCCGTTTTCATCCCGGGTAGCGACAAAAGCACGCCAAGTTGTGCATTTACCAGAATTGGAATGTTCTCATATTCCTTTTCGAGCAACTTCCAAGCCCGAGGAAAGTCCTCATCGGTGACGGGAATGTGGTTTAATAGTTCAGCAGGCTCCCCAGAAACGTTCGTTTTTAGGTAGTGTAGACGTTCGACATCGGTTAAGTTCGGGTTATTAATAACCAACGATCGGAAGAGGTCTCGGAAGCTGGTCCATTGCGTAAAGTTGCCATCGAAAGGTACGAGGGCAATTTTGGGCAGAGATTGCCTTTTTAGTTGTGGCGGTGCAGCAAATGTTCCCTGTGGCACAGCGGTTGATCTCAGTAGCTTCTTCAAATCAGCCTTCTCCATGACATAGGCTTCCTCCGTCTCGTCGTAGAGGTTGTTCGCAAAATAATTTGATTTAAGAAACGCGGCGTCTTCTTTAGCGCGAAGCTAGTCATCGTTTGCAGTAAATTGTAGCCAGTACGACTCCAGCAATTCTAGTCGAACTTCGACGGTCTCCCGATTGATGTTGTCCGCTCCTTTTTTCTTCAGGTTATCGATAATACGAGAGATTCGTGTCGCCAACGTTTCCTGCTTTTTGAGCACAACATCCATCTTTGGTTTCGAATGTAAGCGTTGGGTCAAGTACACCGAGAACCGTTCACACGACTGTTTTCGGACGAGGTCGAATAACACGAACCGAACTAGCGACCGTTAAATTCAAAAGGTAGCACTTCCACGACACGTTTTTAGACTTTTAGCACCAAAATCCGGCTCGAAGGACCACTAATTTATGTAAAGGAATAGAAGGGTCGTGGAAGGATATGAAAATCAATGTCACTAGCACTGTTGGTTAAGTGTATAAAGCACAAGTCATTGTCCAGTTTATTTAAATGGAAATCAAAGGAACCGTCACCACTTAGAACTAACTTAAACTAGAACGTAAAGAACTTTAAACAAGAGAAGCTAGAATCCAGTGTAGGCTGGAAACTAGAAGACCCGAGAAGCGCAAAGGCCTTAGTATTTTAATAGCTCAAGCAAAGCGATTGTTTTCCAGTAGCGAAAGTGTTAACCGCTCAAGCGAAGCGGGAGTTCGAAAAGCAACTGACTCTTCGGGTAATCAGCTGTGCCCGAGGAGTCAGAACGATGGGAGGAGCGGTGAAGAGGGGCCTCTATGGTAGAGAATCAATGTTATGATTTTTGGCAACCCCGTCACCTCTCTCTCCCCTGGCCAATAATAAGTCGCGTGCCGTCGCGGAGCTCGCGCGATCCGCAACAATTGTTTAAACAAATTTTTGTATAATTTGTTTCTATATTCGTTATTTGAATTGTAATTTCAATAATTTATTGTTAAAATAATTGTTTAAACAAATTTTTATAATTTGTTTCTATATTCGTTACTTAAATTGTTATTTCATTAATTTATTGTCAAAATAATTGTTTAAACAAATTTTTATAATTTGTTTCTATATTCGTTATTTGAATTGTTATTTCAATAATTTATTGTTAAAATAATTGTTTGAATAAATTTTTATAATTTGTTTCTATATTCGTTATTTGAATTGTTATTTCAATAATTTATTGTTAAAATAATTGTTTAAACCAATTTTTATAATTTGTATTTTCAATAATTTATTGAATTTCAATAATCTATTGAAATAACAATTTAAGTAACGAATATAGAAACAAATTATAAAAATTTGTACATGTTTGAGATCAGACGGGACAGAAACTTCACTGAATTTGGACGAGCACACTTTATTCCCGTCTGGCGGTAGTCTCAACAAAACACTTTATACAAAAATATGTACAACGTTCAGCACAATTGTATGGTTGACTGAAGCAAATAAAGAATTGAATAAAGTAATTCCGAAAGAACGTGATTGTTCACAGCAGCGTTGCTGAGAACGTAGTTAGAACGAATGCTTATTAACCGAAAAAGACTGGTCTGACGACGCGCAACTTTCGTAACGAAGCTAATCAGCGATTGGTTCGACGATCGATCAGAAGAGCGGATTTCTCTCTCCGTCGGAAAGATGACTTGCTAATCGAACATCTCGACCAATGGAAGTCCACCAGGCAGGTCGATAATTAATCGATCCGACGGCGACAGCCTATCGCGCGGCGCGCTGCTGATCAATCATCGATCTCGCGACGGCGAGCGGAGCAGCCAATCACTGGGCTGCGTGGTGGATCGTGCGTCACGATCTCACGACAAGCGCAGCCAATCCCAAACAGTACAAATTATAACAATTTGTTTAAACTATTATTTTAACAATAAATTATTGAAATTACAATTCAAATAACGAATGTAGAAACAAATTATAAAAATTTGTTTAAACAATCATTTTAACAATAAATTGTTGAAATAACAATTTAAAAAACGAATATAGGAATAAATTATAAAAATTATATTTATTTAAAGATTGTTTAAATTATAAATAACGAAAAATATCTACTTACCTAATAAATAAATAAGACCGAACTGACCGAACACAATACAGAATACAGAATACAGAATGATGGAACCGAAATGCGGAACCGAAATCCAGAATCGAAATCCAGAACCGAAAAATAACAGTTACAGAACCGAAATAATATCGGTTCTTCAGAACCGTAACCGTAACCGATATAAGCCAGAACCGATATTCTCGTAACAGTTATAACATCATTTCGGTTCTTCATAACTGTTTCGATCAGAACCGATATATAACAGTTTGAAACTGTTATTTCCAGAACCGTTTCAGTCCCTGTTGAAAAGCCATCTGTGAACGTTATAAAATATCTACTTCCACCAATGGATGGAACTGGTAGCGGGCCACAAACATCTGAATGTATTAATTCACCTATTTCTCTAGTTTGTCTTACGTTTAGCTTCTTGCAAGGGCTTTTAGTAGCTTTGGCTATATTACAGGCATCACATGTGTATTTATCCAACTTGGTGTTATTTAATCCTATTACTTGATCACCATTTAACAATGCTTTAATTGCATCATGATTGATATGACAAAAACGTTGATGCCATATTGCTTCGTCTTGAATGCTCAAGTTATTTACTTCTGCTGTCTTTTTGAATGATGTTTGCACTTCAGCACTTACCAAATACAAATAATTCTTTCTGTATGCCTCACACATAACCTCATCTGTCACTGTTCCTTATTTTTACCTTTCCTTCTTTAAACACTAATTCTTTGTTCCTTTTTTCTATTTGAGACACTGACATCAAATTCTTCCTGAGGTTTGGTACGACGTATACATTGTTCAATACGACACCCTTTGTTTCATATCCAACAAACGTCTTGAGCGTCACACTGCCAACACCTTTAGCATGTAATATTGCACCTGGTCTATTTGGATCAGCAGCTGTATTTATGACCTGTGTATTAATTTCCTGGAAGCTGGAAAACCAATCTTTTCTTTTGCATACATGATGCTTCGCTATCCAGAATCCATACATCTTCAATGTTGTTTTTCAATCATTTAAAAAGACAGGATTCATAGAAGTTCAGATTAAACAATGTTCGAACTTATACTAGAATAAAATACACAATTTCCCGGTTAAACAAATTCTTGCTTCGGCATAAAAACCTCGACGGATTACGAGGAAAAGCCGAAGCAAGATGCAATAAATTTATTCAATCAAATAACTACAAGAATTTCGCCGTACGAAAACCCAGTATCAGATAGTGTTTAAAAATAGCTAACGCGGTTAGAAAATCGACGTTTCAAGCAATTTGTTCCGTCGCACAGGAACAGAATTCGTAGGTATCCTTCGGACAGGATTTATGATGCGAACGTGTCTAAATATCCTCCTCGAGGATTAAACAAACCAGGGTCATTCGGCGACCAGTCAAGGCATCTGTTCAACGTTCAGTTTTTATACACCCTCGAAATTACAAGGTGTCATAAATTTAGTCCCTCCGAAGGACCGTCCGCGACCGTTACGCACGGTGTCGAATTACCTGGAACCGTCGCGTCGTCGACCGTGTTACGGTGAAATAGGAGACTTCGTGAAGATCGACGTATTTCACTTTCGCGAATCACGTTTCAGGAACACAAAATGACTTTATTAACTTCCCGATTTTATAGGGAAGCTATTGTAATGACCCCGAAAATCGAAAATCGATTTTTTAGCAGATCTTCACGTTTCATGGTCATTGCAGTCATTTTAGACTATTTTCAGCAAAATGTTCGTATGTGTGTGTGTGTGTGTGTGTGTGTGTGTGTGTGTGTGTGTGTGTGTGTGCGTATGTCTGTTTCTATGTTATCAAATTTTATTATTTATTCTATGTATTATATATTCTATGTTATCAACATAGTTGCACCACTCACAAAAATCTGAAAAAAATTGAGCATAATACTTTTGATAATACTCATTGCTAAATTACTTCTGAAGTGGTACGAGACCTACTTTTATATGAAATCTGCATTTTTTCGATTTTCTTCGTGTTTTTCATTTTTTACAACCATAGTTTGCAACGGAAAAATCTGAAAATGATACCTAATATGTGGCTTGGTATCCGAAATGTGTCAGATTTTTTCAGAATTTTTAATTGTCAATATGTAGGGAAAATGGGCCAAAAACTGGCATTTTGATTTTTCTCAATAATTACCTTTACAGATGAGATATGGGGCTGAAACTTGACAGAGAGGGTTTTTTTGGGTAGGTTATCGAATGGTTCAAGCTCGATTAAAATCCCGCCGGGGGCGAATTTCACCCGGCTATTTTCTTTTCATAATTAGTGAACTTTGAGCGCGGATATCTCGGAAACTATGCGAGATAGCGAAAAGCTGAATCCAATTAATCTTGTGGCACATTTTGCCAGCTTTAATTAACTTCCCGATTTTATAGGGAAGTTATTGTAATGACCCCGAAAATCGAAAATCGATTTTTTAGCAGATCTTCACGTTTCATGGTTATTGCAGTCATTTTAGACTATTTTCAGCAAAATGTTCGTATGTGTGTGTGTGTGTGTGTGTGTGTGTGTGTGTGTGTGTGCGCGCGCGCGCGCGCGTATGTCTGTTTCTATGGTATCAAATTTTTCGTTAACGTTTTCTGAAAAAGTAACAACGCGATCAGAATGATGAATGATGCAATCGATGTGCCCCGTCGTAACTTAGAGCTGATTAGATTTTGGTCCATATTGGTCAAGTAGTTTTTTAGATTTTTAGTTTTTTTCGAAAGGAGTTGATTCTACAATGCAATTTATACGAGAGAACGGAAAGTTTCCATCGAAGAAACAAACGTAATTACACAAACAATTTTTTTTTCATTTTTTTTAAATTAAAAAAAAAATTTTTTTTTGTACCTTACGCTAATGTTTCCGCTTACAATAATCGAAAATTATCCCAATGCAAGAGTGAGTTAATCATCTCTACTCCCGAGAATACAGTTTTAAAGAACATCGATGAAAGTACAAAAAAAAATTTATATTACAATCTGTAAAAAAACAATCAGTTCAAAACGAATTATTAACTGAGATTAAATTGAAAATTAATATAAACTATATGATAATTATTAATAACATTGATGTTGAAAACGGATTGGTTAATGGAGCACACATGCGGAATATTAAAATTTCTTACTTTTCAAGATGTAACGTCCTAACGTCCGTCACCGGACTCCCTCCTTATATTTGCGTCACAAACAAACGCATAATTAATTAATATTAAAGTCTGACAAGATTTCATCTGACGTCATCACTTTGGAATGTGATCTCGTCAAGCCTCAATGATTTTGGGAATAACAATTTCAAGGCCTGCTCACTCAGGCATAAGATCTTATTGTTTCCCCCACTGATCCACTGCCTGCTCTCTCAACCATGAAATTCTTTCTATTGTCTCCCCACCACAAACCCACCTGGCAACAGGCCTATAAAAGCCAGGACCGGAGAGCAGAGCGTCTCTCTTACGCAGTTACTTACAGAGTGTCAGACACAAATTCACAAGTTCATTAAATCATTTCGAGCACTTCAAAATCGTCAGTCAGTCGGTCGAGATTGTTTAATCTAGAGTCACGAACATAGCACCGAATATCTATTCAATATTCGCGTAGCTTTTCTAATCTACGTTTACAACGTTCCGAATTCCATAAACCAGTTCTCATTGATGAACAAATCGGGACGCTATAAAGTATTTATAGTTAACACCCGTGATCTGAGAGAACGCCTCCGTTCACCAAATTCTCCTTACGATTCACGTACGGTTTTACAGCGATCTATTCATCAAAGTGACGTGTGCGCGTGCGATGGGAACGAAGTGCGAGTGAAGTGAAAATCGCGTACCTACAAGAACCCGCTATCCTTTTCTCCCTCGAATTAGGCGGACTTGGTCCAGCCGTTCGAGCCAACGATCCAACCCGAATTAGGCGGACTTGGTCCAGCCGTTCGGGCACCCTCCTAAATCCCGAATCAAAACCTCTCTCGAGATCGAATATCAAAATATCAAGAAATTTCACTCGGACCGGGATCTGCGTGGTACACTCCCACGTCACCGCGAGTCGCGAGCGAGAAATCGAAAGCGCGAATTTGAATCGTTCCTAAATCCTTCCAACGCCCGACATCGGACGTTACAAAGAAAATACTAAAATTCCGTCTATATTGTGGTTAGATTTTCAATTGGCCAGAGTAGGAGTGAAAGTAAGAACTCGTTATCGTGATTATATGAAAAATGCAAATATTCATTAAAATTTAACACCAATAATAAAAATATCGAATCAAGTAAATATGTCGAGTGAGGAAAAATATCAAATCACACGTAGTCAATTTCCAGTGGTTCCTGCTGAAGCGATTACGATTCATAAAAGTTGTATGTAGCACTGAGCAGAGTTTCAAAATTGAGCGCGGTTTATATATTTTGGGACAATTTAAATTAACAGTATCGAAGAAAACCAAGACCAATACTGCAAACCCGGATAATGAGGAGTTGTATCGTTTTCGAAAAACTAATTAAGACAATATATTTTGCAACATTAGTATGCTATAACAAGGAACCAAGCGAGCAATGAGACTGCGATGTTCGTTTAATGCGAAGCCATATAGCAAGTAGTAGAAAACTATTATTATAGCTACTATTATAGTAGTAGCATATAGTAGAAAACTATTGAATTTCCCTCAAAACGTATAATCTTCTTAAAACGTACACTTAATAATGAAAATAATATACTGCAACTAACGAATCGGGAAGTTCTTTGTGTGGCTCGTGGAGAGTCACACACCAAATAAAAAAAAAACATTAATAGCTATAGGTACTACTAGCCATGCGTACCACTAACCCTTTCGCAAGAGCAATCCTATCCGCGAGCGAGCGAAGCGAGCGAGCAACAATAACCCTCTAGTTCCCTGCTTGCATTGACGGTACCTGGTGAGGTGATGTAGGTCCTCAGGGCCTCGTAGAGCTTTTCGTAGGTATCTATACGTAGGTACCGGATGGCTCGCTCTGCTTGATCCGTAATTTTCTCGGCAAATGAGTTTCAGAAGCATATGCTTGTCTCGACATATGGATCTGGCGTACCTGACATCACTTATGAAGTCTTTTACTCCTAGGTCGTCTCTTCCCTTCAGTGTTCGAACAATGCGAACGGGTTTTGACGCTGTTTGTCCAGTTCTTTCGGTGGACGTTACCGTTCTTTCAGGTTCATCATCTTCCGAGTTTCTCTCTGATGGGTGTCCCTCGTGTCTTCTTGACGCGTTTCTTTGACTTCCGATTTGAGATGCGCTGTCGTCGGTCATAGTAGCAGTGACGTTCACTAATTTCGATAATTCTATTATCTCTTTCTGTCGGTTTTCGTTTTCTTTAGAAAAAGTTGTGCTTAATGCCATAAATGCAGATTGCATTTCTTTCATTGCATTGATAACTCCATTAAGTTCTTCGCTTGTAGGCACTGTTCCATTTGGTTTAGCCATCTCTGAGTATCGTAGGGGAACTGTCCGATTTTATTCTCGGTAACTTGAAAAATGTCTTACTGACCTTGGTTCTTTAATACCGATGTGTTGCTTCGGAAGGGCTCTCGTAGTCCGTCTTCGTGGTCACTCAACCGTGGTTGATTGCCGTTGAAGATTTTCTTCCAGCAGATGAAACGGTATCCTGACAGGATCGCCAAAATGTTACGGTGAAATAGGAGACTTCGTGAAGATCGACGTATTTCACTTTCGCGAATCACTACTCAGACGTTTCAGGAACACAAAATGACTTTATTTAAAGGTTGAATCTTGTCTTATATACTAATGTATAATCTTATGGATATAATGGATAATCTTTGAGGGTGCAAGGTTTTGAGATTATTCTATGGTACAAAGTATTGGGCCGCTGAGTTACTGATGAACTTGGGCCTGGTGACGTGTTGCGAGGGTTGGCATCTTGGTCTTATCGAGCCGTGACAACCGAGTAAGATCTAGCAGGTCCGGGACGAAACGCTTCCATTAACGTATTTATGCGATTTCAATTCATGCGAATCAATTATTGTCTTTTGCGATCATTTTATCATTGAACTAGCTGCCCAAGATTAACTTGGCGGGCAGTGATCCGGAACATACGCGAACCCACAGTTCCGCGACAAAACACAATTTATATGCTAAATGACATTTTACTCTAAAACTTGAGAGCTCTCTTACCGTTAATAATCAAGTCTCTGTGCGCAGTGATCCACAGCAGAGTTCCACTGGAACTCTGCACAATTGCCGGCTGGCCCATAGGGCACTCCTCTGCCGGCAGCACTACGGCTAGCCTTGCAATCCGTCCCAGCTTCGGGATTCACTGGAAAGGAGCTTCAAAGCTGCCAATGCCCTTGGATCTGTGAGCCGGGCTGGGAGGATTCAAGTATTGCCGAACCGAGTGCAAAACCAAATCTCCTATTACCCGGGATCACTCGCGTGAGCATTCAAACCAAAAAAGTAACTTTATTTACTATTACGAATTATCGCAGAAAAGACCCGAGTCGACTCTCACATTCTCTCAATGTGACAAGCTATCCTTGTTTTTCAAGAAAACTCTCTGGCAACCGTCTCCACAACAACTCTCCCTTGTCAATCGCGACCACCGTGGATCGCTTGCTAGACTCGCGTATACATATACATGGCGAGATTATCGTTTTCCATCACGGTGATACGATCGACATTACGAAATCGCGAACAAATGTCGACGTGATTCAACGACACTAAGAATGCGTCATATTTTGCTTTTGATCTCGGTTCAAATATCTTCTCGTCCTTTTCTACTTTGTATCTACAGTCTCTCGCTATGTGTCCTGGTTTCTTACAATTGAAGTATGTGTCATTTTTAAAGTTAAAATATTGTCGGATCAGGACCCCCAGATCAAGTGTACTGTAGGAGATTGGGGAGAATGGGAGGGTTCCGTGGGTGAGCGCGGCGGCGGTGCCCTCATTTTTCCTTTTTTTTTTTTTTATCGTGTGGAAATGCGTTACGCATACCCCGACCCCCCTGGGGGGGGGAGCCGGGGTTATGTGGGGCTCCCTCGAGGAGGGGGTCGCCGAGCCAACAAGGCTCGCCGATCCCCTCCCCCAGAGTACCCACTAAAACCACACGCCCGCCCTAAGCTACAAGGGAAGTGCCTGGATCACGCGAGTATTCAACAGGACACTTCCCAGCTCACATGCATCCCGAGGGGAGGGGTTAGCTCCCCCCATGCCTGCTCTAACCGGACCCCGGGCGGAGGGACCCGCCCGGTGTCCCCATCCCTGGAGCCTTCGGTTTGGGCTTCCCGAGCCCCAGCTCGGTCCACCCACAGCTCCCGGAGCCTTTTCTGCCCTGCTCGAGCAGTGGACCCGAGGGTCCTCGCCCGGCCAAGGCAGGAAGGCACCGACACCGGTAAGAAAGGGTCGTCGGAGGTGCATTCGGACGCCCCGACCCTCCCCACCCCACCCCCCACGCGCCCTCCCCCGGAACTAGCGTCCGGGGGGTGCCGGGCCAACTCGGGGGGAGATTAACTCCCCCCCGGGGACCGGGGTCAGCTCACGCCCCCGGCCCCTCCATCCACCGCCCCCCTACGTGGGAGCACACGACGGCGCGGGGCGCGAACACCCCGCACCGCTAACGGAACCCCAGCCCCCCGGGAGGGGGAGGCATAAGTTGACGCGGGGAGGGGAACACTCCCCGCGCCCTCCCCCCAGTCCCCGTCCCACCACTCGGGGGACTCGCTGCGTCGCGGGGAGACGTCCCCCGCGCCGCTACAACTGACCCCGACGCCCTCCCACCTCTCCCTGGGGGGGCGGACGTCGCACGACGGCGCGGGGGACGTCCCCGCGCCATCCTCCTCCTCGCGGAGCCCGGGTCTCTTTCCCGGGCCCGCTCGGCTTCCTCCTTCTGGGACATTACTGTCTCGCAGAAGGAGGCGACCCCTCCCCACGACCTCTGGCTCCCGGTCAAGTGGTCGAACAAGACCGGGAGCGAGAGGTCCCACCCTTCCACCGCGGCTCTAAGGACACGGCGCGGTCCGGCCCGAGCCGGGCACTCCTCGAGTGTATGTTGCGCCGTGTCCACCTCCTCGCCGCAGTGGTGGCACTGCGCCGCTGGCTCCCGCCCCATCCTTACCAGATACTCACCGAAACAGCCGTGTTCGGTGAGCACCTGCGTGAGGCGGAAGGTCAACCCCACTCGCCTCCCGCACCATGTATCGAACATGGGCAGAAGGGCCCGAACTGTCGGACGCGTCGAGGACGAAAGCATGCGTCGTACGGGCCTGGCATCTCCGCACTTCGAACTGCTTCTCCTCCGCGGCCGTCAGCTCCTCCCCAGGGGGCGGCGGGATTCGCAGGCGATCTGGTATACGATCGCCCGCTCCGCCGCCACCAAATGGAAGGGAGGAACCACGGCCAGGAGGCCCGCCACCTCTGTCGAGACGGTGCGGTATCCCCGTATGGCCGGCAGGGACAGCCGACGGCGCACTCTTTCCAAGAGCGCGACGCTGCGTCGGCTGGCCTCGATCGAGCGGTGCCACACGGGAAAAGCGCGGTCGCTGTCTTTTCGAGTCGGGGGGCCAGGAGTTCGAAATGCTCTTCGAAACGCCAGCGACCGTCGATGGTCAGGCCCAGATACTTCATGGTGGGTCCGACCTCGACGAGGGTATCCACGACCCGGAGACGGAATCCTTGGGGCGGCCGCCGCGTCCGAGATGGTTGGTACAACCATATGGCCTCGGTCTTTGCGGCGGCCACGACAAGCCCCATCCTCCGGATCCGTCCAACCACGCAGTCCAGGGCGGACTCGATGAAGCGCCCCGCCTCCTCCCAGGTCCTCCCCTCGGCGTAGGGCAGGGTGTCGTCCGCATAGCATATGACACCCGTGCCGGAGGGGAGGGAGACCCGCAGAACCGCGTCGAATGCTAGGATCCACAGGAGCGGTCCGAGGATCGACCCCTGTGGAACCCCGCGGCATATCTCCCTCAGGTACGCCCCATACCGGCCGGCAATATACACTTCCCTCTGGCGGAGGTAGTCCCGGAGCACTTCCCGGAGATAGAGTGGAACCCGGAAATGCTCTAGGGCGTCCTCTATCTCCTTCCAGGGCAGGGTGTTGAACGCATTGGAGATGTCCAATGACACGGCGATCAACACCCTGTCCCGAGCGACGGCACTTTCCCGGAGGAGACGCAGATGCTCCAACGCATCTATCGTTGAGCGCCCCCTCCGGAACCCAAACTGTCCGTCGCTCAACCCGGGATCACTCCGCGAAAGGTGCTCTCGGAGGCGGGCGGCAATTATTCTTTCGAAAAGCTTTCCCGCCTCGTCGAGTAAACATATCGGCCGGTAAGCAGAGGGAGACTCTGCGGGCTTACCATCCTTGTGGAGGAGGACGAGGATCGCCTCTTTCCAACACTTGGGGAAGACTCCCCGACTCAGGCACGCATCCAAGATGCTCCTGTAAGCCGGGGCAAGGGCCTTTAGCGCCGAGGCCATTATACCGCCAGGAACGCCATCGGGGCCGGGGGCTTTCTTGCCCCTAGCCCGGCGCTCCTGGATGGCCTGGTCGAGCTCCCAATCGGAGACCCGGAGTTCGTCCGACCAATCATTGGCCGGCACCGGGGCGCGCTCACCACTCCCCTCACCACCATTATTATTGGGGGGGAAGAGGGTGTCAACGACGCGCCCCAAGAACTCCGGTTCCATCGTCTCCGCGACAGGGGGCGCCCTGGGACGCCCTCATTTTTCCTGAGATCCTACAATTGGTGTCAGAAGTGGGATTGGGGGAACACCGATCGCCGCACGATGGCGCTGCGAGAAAACTGCGAGTTGCGAGTTTGTGAGTTGTGCGAGTTGACGAAATTGCGAGTTGTGTTTGGTGGCTCTGTGTATGGTCACAACACGAAAAAGAGACGATGAGACGACGACGCTGTGACAGAAATTCGAGGGCGAATGTCGTTGCAGGATGGCCGAGTGTGTGATCAGGACCCCCAGATCAAGTGTACTGTAGGAGATTTGGAAGAATGGGAGGGTTCCGTGGGTGAGCGCGTTAGTCGATCGGCTACCACCAGTGAGGCCGGGGTTCGATTCCCGCGGCGGCGGTGCTCTCATTTTTCCTGAGATCCTACAATATTGTATATATACCTTATGTTCTCTCGTGTCTGTTCTCTTTGATATTTGGAAAGCCTCTTTATGTGTGTTTCCTTCATCCTGTTTTCTGGATACCCTTCTATCTCTGCTAATAGAGCTCTTTTGACTTCTCCTGACGTAAACTTGTCGTCAGGCAAGCTCGCCAATGCCATATTCAGGTTCTCGTAACTATCTGGGAGACCTGCTAGTAGTACATATGCAAAATCCTCGTCTCTAACCTCTGCTCCTGCATCCATTACGTTATTTGCAACAATCTTTGCTCGTGATATGTACGACGACATTGATTCATCTGCTTTCATCTGTAAATGATGTAATTCTCTTTTGAGTTGAAGGATTCTTACCCGAGACTTTGGTTGGTGTACTTGTTCGAGTGATTTCCAGGCTTCTCGTGCAGTTGTACTTTCTTCAATATGAATTTGCCGTTCAGGTTCTATGTTTAAGCCGATCACTGCGATGGTTTTATTGTCTTTGATCGCAAATGTCTTTCTATCCGCTTCCGTAGTTTTCTCTTCCGGATTCACAGCTTTCGATACGAGATCCCATAACCCTTTTGCTCGTAACAGCCATTTCATTTCTATTTTCCATGTGCGATAGTTTCTATCAGATAATTTTGTTATCTGTAGTTCGCCTCTGCTACAAATTCTATCTCCTTGCGATTCCATTTCTATCATGCAGTGAACACGTGGTCTTTATAGGTTATGTCTCACTTTTACACGTTTCTAGGCCCATAACCATTGTTAGGGTTGTTCGTGCAATAAAACTATATTCGTATCATGTTTATACACAAGGATATTTAATACTGAAATATATATAATGTAATGTAAGATAAATGACTTAGATAACTACTAATATATGTAACACATGTCTATCAACGGACTGAGACGGAATGGCGGGAACGTATCCCAAGGACGCGGTAGACAAAGGGACGCGGGCATAAAGCCGGATCTCTAATTCTGCTTAACGCCTATTGGCGCCGCCATTGCTCATGGACTGAACAATCCTTCAATTATGTTAACAATAAATTATTATTGAAAGAAATTTCAAATAAGGAATATACAAACAAATTATAAAAATGTATTTGTTTAAAAACACAATTATTATAACAATAAATTATTATTGAAAGAATAATTCAAATAAGGAATATAGATACCAATTATAAAAATTTATTTGTTTAAACAGTTGTAACATCCTGGTTTCCTCCGGTGTCTTCCTCCTTACGTAGTAGACTTCCTCTCGATCTTTATAGCTCGCCGATCCAGAGTTCGATGTTAACGAGAGGAAAAATGTCGATGGGGAACTGGACGTGGTACGCGGGTTGAAAAATAACGACACAGGCGGTTTCACTGACTGCTCGCTGCCGGCGAGTTCGCGAACGCGGTTTTCCGGATTTCAGTCTGTGCGAACAATGACTCGGTGATCGCGATCTTCAAGTACAGGGACGCGTGACTTTCTCGGGCGCGTCGCGAGATCGTTTTGTGACGGGGAAGGCGGATAGCTTGGACGGTAGGAAATTCCCTGCCCGAGTCAGGTCGGTCGGACATTCGACGTGGTGGTTCACCGTGCGTCATAATCCTCTCGGGCGGTTCTACGGCGACGAGTGATGGTACATCGTGCTCGTTGTTCGTTCTTGTTGGCGGTACGCCTTGACAAGATCGCTGGTGGTACACCTTGGCGAAGAGAGTGACGGTACGTCGTGCTCTGGTTTCGATACAGGAACTGGAAGTTTCTGGAAGGAGGGAAGGTTCCCTGCCCGAGTCGGGTCGGGCGGATTTCGACGTGGTGGTACACCGTGCGTCTAAGTCCTCTCGGGCGGTTCTACGGCGACGAGTGATGGTACATCGTGCTCGTCGTTCGTTCTCGTTGACGGTACGCCTTGACGAGATAGCTGGTGGTACACCTTGGCTCTCAGAGTGGCGGTACGCCGTGCTCTGCTTCGGCGGAACGTAGTTCGTCACCGGTGGAGTACTCCCATGGAACAGGAATAAAGATTAACAGAATGGCGGTACGCCGTGTTCTGTCCGGTGGAACGTAGTTCGTCAGCGTTAGGAATACTTACAGAGGATAGTATCGGGACCGATGCGTTCTGAGTCACGTCTCAGATTAGAAGAGCCCTCGTGGTTGCGTGGCAGCTTTTATAGCTGTTCGATCGTTGGCTTGGGTGGTGGTGCGGTGCGGTAATTCCTGAATATTTCTCACGGTGTTTCTCACGCGCGTGGGAAAATCTGTCGACTGATTCCCACCGATGTACGTTTCTCGGTGCGGCGGTCGCGCGATGCGGGGCGCGCGTCGGTGATGCGTGACGACTCGGTTCGGTTTCGTTCGGCTCTGTTCGGTCCTATTCGCCGCGGCTTGGTACGCGGTTCTACTAGTGACAGGCCTGCCCGGTGCAGATCTGTTACACAGTTATTCTAACAATAAATTATGATTGAAATAATAATTGTAATAGTGAATATAGAAACAAATTATAAAAATCTATTTATTTAAACAATAAATTACACTGTCCAACAGCCAAAAAGTATTTCGATTCCCACTATGCGATTCTTATAGAGTTTTCCACGTTGATTCCGAATCTGTTTTTCATTTTTTTCCTATACGTCCAGTTTTTGAGAAAATGGAGTTTAAAAAAAAGACATATTTTTCAACTTTAAACAAATATTGCGATGTTATTATAAAAGATATTAAATTGTTCTTTACAGCAAAAGATTCTGTAGACTTTCCCCAATACAGTGATATCAAATATTAATACATTATGATTGTTTAAACATGTTTAAACAATGATTAAAGACGGAGATACACCACTTTTGCACCAATTTTTGAGGATATTTTTCAATTTATCTAAAAAAATTAGGGTCCAGCGGAAAATCAAACTATACCACGCGATAGAGCAAACTTTCATCTTGAGAAACCCCCGTTTAAAGTTTGCGACATCGACGTTTTTTTCGAACCAGAAAGCAAAATATCTTCGCTCGACATGAGTTTCCGCCAGTGGCGCTCGGACGGGATACGGCGGCGCAGCGACGGGATACGGAGCGGCGAACGACCGTTCTGGTGGTGAGTGCCACTGGTGACAACTCATGTAGGGCGAAGATATTTTGCTTTCTGGTTCGAAAAAAACGTCGATGTCGCAAACTTCAAGCGGGGGTTTCTCAAGATGAAAGTCTGCTCTATCGCGTGGTATAGTTCGATTTTCCGCTGGACCCTAATTTTTTGAGATAAATTGAAAAATATCCTCAAAAATTGGTGCAAAAGTGGTGTCTCTCCGTCTTTAAGCATTGTTTAAACATGTTTAAACAATCATAATGTATTAACATTGAATATCACTGTATTCGGGAAAGTCTATAGAATCTTTTGCTGCAAAGAACAATTCAATATCTTTTATAATAACATCACAATATTTGTTTAAAGTTGAAAAATATGTTTCTTCTTCAAAGCCATGTTTCTAAAAAACTGTGCGTATAGGAGAAAAATTAAGGACAGATTCGAAATCAGCTCAAAGAACTCGATAAGAGGGACCCAACAGTATATTGAAATCATAAAAAAAGTTGAAATTTGTTGGACAATGTAATCTCCGTCTCATCGTCCTGGTTGCGACATGTTGATTCAATTCGATTATCATTTTTGATGCTCTCTTCATTGCCATGACCTATAGTAATATAATCCAGCGTCTCAACTTCCAAGTTACTGTTTGTTATACAGGGTGTCCCAAGACCCCTTCGACTCCGGGAAATGGGAGGTTCCTTAGGTCATTTGAAGCAACATTTTCCTTTGCACCAACGTCAGCCGGGGCTTTGTTTAGGAGTTATTAACGAAAAACACGGACCAATCAGAGCGCGACCTAGACGCGCGATGGCACGTTCAGCCCGGCGCGCCGGGAGACGAGCGTGGTGTAACGCCGCGATGCCGTAACGAACAAGAGTTTCTCGAGATCATGTGAATCCTCCCCGATTTGGATGAGCTTTGGATATGTTGTCAAGACCATGATTCTGAACAACATTTCCCTTTACAGTTTTTGTCGACCGGCTTTAGTTTACGCGATAAATATAAAAACTTTTAATTGTAAATCGATCGATTGTACTATCTTTTACCCGATTTGGATGAGCTTTGGATATGTTGTCAAGACCATGATTCTGAACAACATTACCCTTTACAGTTTTTGTCGGTCGGAAAAACTTTACTTGTCAATTCATATGGGTGGATCTTTTTACCCGACTTACGGCAACGTTACCCGAACGAGAGAAGAAGCAGAAACTGATTGTATTGAAAACTCACTTATTCAGCCGTAAATCCATTTGCTGCTTCGAAATGTGTGTCGCTGGGTCACTCGGTGACGAACTGTACAGATGTCTTCAGGTATACGACAGTACCGAAAGCTAAGGGACGTACGGCCAGGTCGACGAACTGCACAGCCGGTGGTAAAAGGCCTAAGGGATGCGCGGTCAAGTCGACGATCCAGAATTTCAGTTTCACTTTCGAATCGATAAATAATTCGTATGTTTATTTCACACAGATGCCTTGAAATTTTTCCACACTCACAATCACTGTTCACATTTGTCAACACATAGTTATGCACTAATAATAATTGCTTAAACTAATTAAACGATTATTTAATCTAATCACTAGACTGCGGATCTTTATGTAAAATGAAAATTGGCTGCCGCTATTACAAGGGACAGGAGCCAGACAGATATTTGATTCTTACTGTGATCATTTTAAGAAGTTGAAAATAATACATTGGTGTTCTGAAATTACTTTAATCTCTCTAGTGTCTTAAAATGCACCTACTCATGTTTGCTACAAATGCATGAAATCCGCAGTCTAGTGATTGCATTACCTGATTGTTGTGATTTGTGCAGCAGGACAAGGGATATGGCAATTATTATTAGTGCATAACTATGTGTTGACAAATGTGAACAGTGATTGTGAGTGTGGAAAAATTTCAAGGCATCTGTGTGAAATAAACATACGAATTATTTATCGATTCGAAAGTGAAACTGAAATTCTGGATCGTCGACTTGACCGCGCATACCTTAGGCCTTTTACCACCGGCTGTGCAGTTCGTCGACCTGGCCGTACGTTCCTTAGCTTTCGGTACTGTCGTATACCTGAAGACATCTGTGCAGTTCGTCACCGAGTGACCCAGTGACACACATTTCGAAGCAGCAAATGGATTTACAGCTGAATAAGTGAGGTTTTAATACAATCAGTTTCTGCTATTTCCCTCGTTCGGGTAAAGTTGCCGTAAGTCGGGTAAAGAGATCCACCCATATGAATGGACAAGTAAAGTTTTTCCGACCGACAAAAACTGTAAAGGGTAATGTTGTTCAGAATCATGGTCTTGACAACATATCCAAAGCTCATCGAAATCGGGTAGAAGATAGTACTATCGATCGATTTACAATTACAAGTTACTTATCGCGTAAACTAAAGCCGGCCGACAAAAACTGTAAAGGGAAATGTTGTTCAGAATCATGGTCTTGACAACATATCCAAAGCTCATCCAAATCGGGTAGAAGATAGTACTATCGATCGATTTACAATTACAAGTTTTTACAATTATGTATCTCGTAAACTAAAGCCGGCCGACAAAAACTGTAAAGGGAAATGTTGTTCAGAATGATGGTCTTGACAACATATCCAAAGCTGATCCAAATCGGGGAGGATTCACATAATCTCGAGAAACTCTTGTTCGTTACGGCATCGCGGCGTTACACCACGCTCGTCTCCCGGCGCGCCAGGCTGAACGTGCCATCGCGCGTCTAGGTCGCGCTCTGATTGGTCCGTGTTTTTCGTTAATAACTCCTAAACAAAGCCCCGGCTGACATTGGTGCAAAGGAAAATGTTGCTTCAAATGACCTAAGGAACCTCCCATTTCCCGGAGTCGAAGGGGTCTTGGGACACCCTGTATATGTTGCTATATGCAGGTTATTTAATAAAAGTTATAAGTATAATAATATTATAACAAACGAAGAACAAATCTGGTATAATATACACTGATACAATAAACCGCTTTTATGCTCTTTACACCTTGATCATCCTTGCACACCGTTCCAAATCAGAAGAGGGCGATCCCGCGCTCTGTTCGCCTTTTCATACCTCGCACACTCATACCAACCCACACCGCATATTCATACCAACCTATACCGCTCACTCGTACCAACCCATACCGCACACTCGTACCAACCCATACCGCTCATTCATACCAACTGCTTCACCATAATTATTCTCAACAATATATCCCATTTTCATTTCAAGGAATTTCACGTTTCTACTTTCGATTATTTTTGTTCCTTTAATATCATACAACCTATATGCCTTTCTATCTCTTGAATATCCTACAAATACTGCTGCTCTTGATCTTTCATCAAATTTCTTCCTAGAAACATCTACATTTCTGTAATAAGCCTTGCATCCACACAAATACCCTTAGATGTCTAACAGACGGTTTCCTATCCATCCAGATTTCCATTGTTACAGCGGTTCTCCTCTTTGAAGGAACAATATTGTGAATGTACGATGCCGTCCATATCGCTTCGGCCCAGAATTCCTGTGGTAGGGATGCGTTCAGTAATAGCGTCCTTGCTATATTTATTAGTGACCTGTTAGCTCTCTCTGCTATTCCATTACTTCGAGGTGTATGCACCGTCGTTCTTTCGCTTTTGATCCCTTTCGTCTATAGTAACTCATCAATGGTTCGTTAATAAATTCTGTACCATTACCTGATCGCACATATTTTACTCTCTTTCTCTTTTCGTTTTCACGTTTTTCAATCAATTCCTTTAGTTTACTCGCTGTTTCATCCTTAGATCGTAGGGATTCCACAAAGTACCTTCGGCTGTACTCATCCACTATTACCAACATATATCTGCTTCTGCCAAGAGATACCTCTGGCATTGAACCACACAGATCCACATGTATCCTTTCGAGAATTTGTTGACTTTTTTCTGTTTCAACGTCTGGAAACGATAATCTGCACATTTTTCCCTTGATGTATGATTCGCAAGTGTCCTTTGCGTTCATAATTCTTGGAAGCCCATCGACATCGACCATTTGTTCATCAACCATTTTCTGCAAATATTTATAATTGAGGTGTCCTAACCTCTTATGCCACATCTTATGACATACTTCTGCAGTATTTAGGCATAATTCCGGCTCGAATTTCCTCCGTTCTCGTTCAACATCTAACTTTATCAAAAAAGCGTCATTCTCAAAGTATCCTTCAGCGATCATCTCACCTGTCTCCCTGTTGTAAACTTTAGCACCATGTTCGTCGAGAGTGATTTTCTTTCCTCTCTTTACCAAGCTTGGAACCGACATAAGGTTACAATTGAGACTTGGAACATATAATGTATCCTCCATTCTTATTCGGCTAACACCTAGCCTCTTTCTGTCATTCGATCCATACACCGCACATACGGCCGAATGACCAAATTACGACGACAAAAGTCGATTTAACAATTTTCTCTAAACTAATTTCAAATACCATCATTACGTACTCTAAGAAACGGCCCACAATGTAGCGTGAAAATTGTTTTTGTTAACGCAAGGCAGTAGTCGGTGCACCTGTGCAAAGTTAGGCTATGGTTCGGACGGTGAATCTCAGTTGTTCACGTCAGTAATTTTGACGACGTAATTGCGTTAATCCTGTTTTCTCCAATTGAAATTCGCTAAGTTTTCCACATGGATATTGAAGCGTCAGGTTCGTACTTTCATCTGCAATTATTGTTAACACAAAGATAAGTTGTACATACTGTTAATATACTATATTGTATCATATACTATTCTTGGTTAGGAAATATTGATATGCTTACTTTAGCTAGAGTTACAAAAAAAGTTCCAAAGAGTACCCCGATCTTTCTTTACTAGTTCGAAAAAATTGCTTATAACTAATATAAAAAATTAAAAAATGAGTCCCCCCCTTTGTCCCTTCGATCAATAGAGCGGATTCTTTACAGGTAGTCGCGTCGACCGTGCTATACAGGAGATAAAGATTACGAGAAAAGAACTATTTGAAGTGTTAAGAAGTGAACAAGTAAAATAGTGACTGAATTTTATAAAAAAATGGGACTCGTTGTGGATCAGCCTAAACAAGGTGGAGGCAATAGTAACGATGGAAATACAGCGCGGAAATTTTTTAAGAATCCTTCGCTCCTTTCCCAAATAACTGGAATCAATAGCGATTTAATAGAAAGATTTTCAAATATACTTGCCATTATATCTTGCGGACACTATATTGAAGAAGATTTATTTAAAATATATTGTTTTGAAACAGCACAGATGGCTATTTCACTTTATGGTTGGTACAAAATGAGCGCCAGTGTTCATAAATTGTTAATACACGGAGCTGATATTATAAAATCTTTACCTTTACCAGTTGGCCAACTGTCAGAAGATGTAATTGAGGCGGGCCATAAAGAGTATAAAAAATTAAGACAATATCACTCCAGAAGAACTTCAAGAATCAACACCAATAGTGACATATTTAACTGGATGCTGGTATCCTCGGACCCTCTTGTGACAAGTACGCGAAGAACCCCGAAAAAAACAAAGCAAAGTTTAATCAGGTTGTATTAAGCATGCTAAGATTGCCTACTTTCTATAATAATAATATTGAAAGCAACGATGATCAGGAGCTTGATGATGATGCTACTAATGATGCTGATGATAATGATGAAAATAACAATGAGGATGTAGAATAATATTTTTATTGCATATTATATCTCAAATAAAACTACAGAAATAATTTAATGTTTTTGTTTGACACGCGATTGTAAATACGTTCAAAGCAATGTGCTACCGTCTCGTCTCGTGCTATTGTCTTCACCGTTCGCGTTCAATTTGAACGATTTCGAACGAGCTCCTGTATGAGAGTATGGTGGGGATGCCCGCGTATTACGCGAGGACCCCGATCCGTAACAGTCGAGTTTGTTGACTAACAGATCTCAGTTCCTCCGAAACGAGAATCGCGAATCGTTCTTCCGAAACGAGAACCGTGAGTCGTTCCTCCGAAACGACATCTCTCATTGTCAGTTATTTGTACCGCGTGTTTAAAGTTATTATTAAAACTTATTTTGAAGTCGGAGAAACCCGGCTTCTCTGAGTAAACCAGTGGTTTAATTCACCCACTTACACTTTCTCCACCACCGGACTGATCCAACCCTTCCTACCCGATTTTAAACGAAGTACTCGTGTCGGGGTAAACAATTTGGTCCTTCGAGCCGGATATACGGTAATTAAGTGGTAAAGTGCGAAAGTGGACTTTGGTTTCTACCGTGAAAACCGGTAAAATTCGAACACCGGCGTCAACAAGACCGGGTGACTTTGACTACGCGGCAACCTCAAACAGACACCAACCGTTGCGATGGATTTGAATGTAACGGAATCTTTCGAAACCGCGTTGGAAAGGCAGTTGCAAGCCTGCGTCTCTCTCAAGAAGGCGTTAATTAATACAAAGAAGAAAGGAGAAGCCAACTACACCCTCCGGTATCTAGAAGACAGGTTCAAACTGTTCGAGGATACCTGGTACGAGATCAAGCAGCTGAATGCGTTTCTGCAAGCTGCCAGGAAGGCCGACAGGAAGAAGGAGGACGTTCCGTACTTCACATCTAACCAGATGGACCGCATGGATGACATACACGAGGAAGGATGGGACTATTTCAAGGAGCACATCGGACGCTTGACCATCCCGATGACGCCTCCCGCGGCAAGTTCCTCCGTTTTGTATCCCTCACCCCCGGTAAGTGGAACGGTTCCAGTTAAACTTCCGAAAGTGGAGCTTCCCACGTTCGACAGGGATCTAGCGAAATGGAAATCGTTTGAATCCAGGTTTAGTTCCGCGATTCTGAAAAACAGTAGACTAACCGACGTGTCGCGTCTTGAGTATCTGCTTAGCGCGTTAAAGGGTGAAGCTCTCGCCGCCGTCGAGAATCTTGATGTAATCGACGCGAATTTCGAAATTGCGTGGAATCGCCTTCGCGAAACGTACGATAATGAACGGATAGTTGTTCAAGCTTTATTGCATAAATTGTGTGCAGTAAAGTCGATTAAGCACGATCAGCTCGATTCCTTAAAGCAGTTTACCGTTCACTATCGTAATACGTTAAAAGCTCTACGAAAACTCGGGCATCCCTCCGACCAAGATTTTCTCGTCTACATGATAACGAGTACCTTCGATAGCGAGTTAAATCAAAAGTGGAGCGACCACATCGGCGATACTAGAACTTATCCGAGCTACGAAACCTTGGAAAAATTCATGCTGAAGAAAGCCGCGGCGTTGGAAGCGAAACAACAGTCAAAGCCGAAACCCGCGGCGCTCGTGCAGCAGTCGAGTCTGACGCGCCCGAGATCCACCGCCCACGTAATAGAAGAGTCGGGTCGCTCGCCCGCGCCGTGTTTAATGTGTTCCGAATTGCATTCCATCCGAGAATGCAAAGCGTTTCGAAGACTGTCCCCGCTCCTACGCTTCGACTTTCTGAAGGATCAGCGCGTATGTATTAACTGCCTCAGCTCAGACCATACCGTGTCGATCTGTGCGAGTCCGAACGTCTGCAGAGAATGTCACGCGAAGCATCACACGCTACTCCACCGAACGGAGATTCAGGGACAAAGCAAAGCACCATCGCGACCGAACAGGAATCCACCATCGCGCGCGAACACTGTTAAACAACCAACGAATGGCCCTTCGCGATCATTGCTGACGACAGCGGCGACTACTAGCGAAGTGCGCCCGTCAAGCTATCAGGATACCTGCGATAACGTTGCCACACATTTCGCCGAAGCTGCTCCGAATGTCGGGAAGGTTGTCCTACTAGCCACAGCTCTAGTAACCGTTTTCTCACCGAACGGCCGGTCGCGATTAGCGCGCGCGTTAATTGATCAAGGCTCCCAGTCGTCGTTCATTTCGACTAATTTAGTCCAGAGCTTGCGCTTGAAACAGGTTCGTTTGCCCATAAGCGTAACTGGGCTCGGCGGGGAGCATGCGAGCACCATAGACTACAGCACGTTCATTCGGATAGGAGGGGCCGCTCACTCGAAACCGGTCGCCTCTACACGTGCGTTTCTAGTACGGAACATTTCGCAATACGTTCCACCCCCGATTAATGTAGGGAATTACCGGGCGTTCGCGAACCTCAAGCTAGCCGATCCCAACCCCGCATCGAATCAAAGAATCGAATTGTTGCTGGGAGCCGAACTCTTCAGCCAGATACTTCGACCTGGCATCCGTCGGTCGCCCAAAAGCGGTCCGGTTGCCCAGAATACAGAGCTTGGATGGATCTTGTCTGGCAGTACATCAGGGACGAGCGTCTCGCACCCCACGGTGACTCTGCATCACGGGGTTACAGAGGATCCGCTCGAAAAGGCTTTGTCGCGGTTTTGGGAAACGGAAGCTGTACCCGCGTCGCGCCCCCTTACTACGGAGGAAAACCTATGCGAACAGCACTTTGCCCAATCCTATACGCGGGACGAGACAGGTCGGTTCATAGTACGGTTACCGTTCAACAGACCGGAACCGGACGATCTCCTCGGAGGTTCGTTCCGTGGAGCCGCTGCGTCCCTCCGCCGATTAACGTCGAAACTGCAACGCGACAAGAAGATCCAAGACGAATACACGACCTTCGTACGGGAATACGAATCGCTCGGCCACATGACGCGATTTTCACCGATTGTCGTCACAAGGACGTTCATCCCACATCGCGCGGTCGTTCGGGAAGAGAGCTTGACTACGAAGCTGCGCGTCGTCTTCAATGCGTCGAGTAAAACAACTAGCGGTTACTCCCTTAATGACCTACTTCACGTAGGGCCAAAACTACAATTGGAGATCTCGAAGATCCTGCTAGACTGGCGCCTCCACCAATATGTACTGGTCGCGGACATCGAGAAGATGTTCCGCCAAATTATTGTACATCCAGATGATAGGAAATACCAGTGCATATTATGGGAAAATGAATCGTCTGCCGAAATCGAAGCGTATGAGTTGAATACGGTAACCTACGGCACCACCTGCGCCCCGTATCTCTCGATGCGCGTTATTAGGGAGATTAATCACCTCGAAGGAGCGAACTTCCCTCTCGCGTCCCCGATACTCGAAATCAGCATCTACGTGGACGATGTTTTCATGGGGGCAGTGGACAAGCGGCTGCTTGAACAAACGCGGCAGCAAGTATGTCAGTTACTTGCACGAGGTGGCTTCCATCTTCGAAAATGGGCCGGGAACGACTCGCAAGTCCTTAGGAACATCCCGGAGACTAAACATTCACACGCGGTCGACCTGCGGATATTCCACGAGTCGGAGCTCAAGGTTCTAGGAGTCAACTGGATTCCATCGGACGACTCCTTTTACTTCAACCTGCAGCAGTTCGCCATACGCGAAGGAAAGATGGCCAAGCGCGAACTCCTGTCGGAGATATCAAAGTTGTTCGACCCTCTAGGTTGGTTATCACCGATAATCATACGCGCGAAAATTCTAATGCAGCAGCAATGGCTCGAGAAGATTCATTGGGAGGACCACGTATCGGACAAGACGCAGGATAGCTGGAACGCATTCTGCTCAGATTGGCGTGCATTAAACTCCTTGCGAGTTCCTCGCTGGATAAAGTACGGTCCCGATTCGACGCAAGTGCAGTTGCACGGATTTAGTGACGCCTCCAGCGCAGCATTTTCCTGTGCTATCTACGCTCGAGTGTCGTCCCTCAGTGGCGATACATTCACCACGTTACTCGCCGCGAAGTCGCGAGTAGCGCCGATTAAAACCCTTTCAATTCCAATTCTCGAATTGAACGGAGCGGTAATGCTGGCGGAGATGATGGAGTACGTCACCAAGTCCATCTCTGTCTCAGCAGACCGCATTATATGTTGGACCGACTCTACGATAGTCCTCGCCTGGCTGAGGAAACATCCCGCAACGTGGAAGACCACGGTGGCCAATCGTACGTCAAAAATTCACTCGACGCTCCCATCGGCTATCTGGAAGCACGTGCCGACGCAGTTTAATCCTGCTGATTTGAATTCGCGCGGTGCAAAGGCAGAGGATTTATTATCGTCGCCGTTATGGATCGAGGGACCACCATGGATGCGGGAGAGAGAGGAACGGTGGCCGCTCCAGCAAGTGTACGAGACGCAAGAAAGGCAAAACAAATCAGCTGTTCACCTGACAACAAGCGGCGAGCCATGGGTCGCTCTAGATCAAGTTTCCAGCTGGTCTCGTCTCATCCGCGTATTCGGCTATGCGTCGGCCACGCGTCCCGCGTTTACCTCACCGCGTCCGAATTACACGAGGCGGAGCGAAGCATCGTACGCCACGTACAAGCCCATGCGTTCCGATCGGAAATCAGCAGGCTCAAAGAGTCAAAACCGTTGGATAAGCGATCATTGCTTACCCCTTTGAACCCCTTCATTGATCAGTTCGGCATCTTGCGTGTAGGAGGAAGGCTGCAAAATTCTTTCCTACCTTGGGAAACTAAACATCCCAGCATTTTACCGAAACATAGAATCTCGGAGCTAATCTTACGCGACGCACATCTACTTTCTCTACACGGCGGAACGCAATTGACCGTGTACACTGCTCGACAGAAGTACTGGATATTGGGCATCCGCGATGCAGCGCGAAGAATCATCCACCAATGCGTGAAATGTGCACGATGGCGGGCGGAAATGTC
Organism: Lasioglossum baleicum; assembly: GCF_051020765.1. NCBI lineage: Eukaryota > Metazoa > Arthropoda > Insecta > Hymenoptera > Halictidae > Lasioglossum > Lasioglossum baleicum. The sequence continues at coordinate 457,382 of NC_134930.1, forward strand.
CACGCAAATTATGCAAAACCTCGTGCCTTCCCGCTGTCGACCATCCACCCCGTTTCTCAACATCGGGATAGATTACGCGGGACCGTATTTAGTACGCGATGCTGCGGGTCGCGGAAAGAAATCGCACAAGGCTTATATCGCCGTATTTGTTTGCTTGGCAACTCGAGCAATACATTTAGAGTTGGTCCACGAGGGCTCTACGGCAGCATTCCTCGCTGCCCTCGATCGATTCATTTCTCGTCGCGGGATACCGAAAACCATAACAAGCGACAACGGAACAAACTTCATCGGAGCGGCACGGGAGCTCGCGCAAGATTTTTCCACGATCACCGAATCGTCAGAATTACAGAAGCACTGCGGTGATCTGCGCATTCAATGGTCCTTCTACCCCCCTGGAGCACCGCATCACGGAGGCATGCAGGAGGCGGCCGTCCGCTCTGTAAAACACCATCTTCGGCGTATCATGGGATGCTTCACGCCAACCGCCGAAGAGTTTACAACGTTGCTCTGCAAGGTCGAGGCCACGCTGAACTCCCGACCGATCACCCGGGTGCGAGACGATCCAGAATGTTTGGAAATATTAACTCCAGGGCATTTTCTAACGGGCGGCCCATTGAATTCGCGACCAATTCCATCGGTAGCCGAAGAGCCAATCTCGCATCTGTCGAGATGGCAGCAGATTCAAAACTTCCACGAACGCTTGTGGAAGATATGGTCACGCGAGTACCTTCAAGAGCTACAGTCACGATACAAATGGCGAGACCAAAAGGACCAGTTGTCCATCGACGACGTCGTGCTCGTCGAGAAGCCTATTTTACCCCCGAACCGGTGGGAAATGGGCAGGATTATAAAAACCTTCCCAGATGACGCAGGCAACACCGGCATAGTACAAGTGCATACGAAAACCTCTTGTTACCGTCGACCTATTACGCGGTTATGTAAATTACCGGTAAATTAATTAAAGTTTGTAAAAGGTTTAGTACGATGTACCATAATACGGGTGTGTGGCACGCGTGAATGCCAAAAGAATGAGTGAATGTAGGGTGACTGAGAGAATGAGTGGGTGGAGCTCGTTCCTTTCATATATTCGGTTGCGCGGTCGCGCAAGGCGGGCGGTATTGTTTGACACGCGAGTGTAAATACGTTCAAAGCAATGTGCTACCGTCTCGTCTCGTGCTATTGTCTTTACCGTTCGCGTTCAATTTGAACGATTTCGAACGAGCTCCTGTATGAGAGTATGGTGGGGATGCCCGCGTATTACGCGAGGACCCCGATCCGTAACAGTCGAGTTTGTTGACTAACAGATCTCAGTTCCTCCGAAACGAGAATCGCGAATCGTTCTTCCGAAACGAGAACCGTGAGTCGTTCCTCCGAAACGACATCTCTCATTGTCAGTTATTTGTACCGCGTGTTTAAAGATATTATTAAAACTTATTTTGAAGTCGGAGAAACCCGGCTTCTCTGAGTAAACCAGTGGTTTAATTCACCCACTTACACTTTCTCCACCACCGGACTGATCCAACCCTTCCTACCCGATTTTAAACGAAGTACTCGTGTCGGGGTAAACAGTTTTAATTTATTTAATTCTGTTTTAATTAAAATAATATGGACGCTTAACCCTTTTTTATGACACCAATTAACCCTAAGTAGCTACTTTTCCGATGATTATTATTAAGCAGTCTTCTTATAAGCATTTCTAACCAGAATATGACAAATAAAATCTCATTTCATATTTTTGTCGTCGTAATTTGGTCATTCGGCCGTATGTGCACCGTACCAAGACCTTCTGCAGTAATGCTCCGTCCGTGTTTTGCAGTATTTATTTCTATACTATCCGGCCTCTGGTCGGTAATTATGTTTTCCTGAAATGTCATATGAGAAGTACACGCTGAATCTAACATCCAAGTGACCGTTTTGTCCTTCGACGTATTATTATTCACATCGGTGATTTCTCTGACTCTCATTGCGTGTTCTTCCATTTTCTTGTCTCTATGTATAACTATGATACTTTTATAGCCACTTTTACCTTGTGTTGGAGGTTTGTTCCATCTATTGCCGGGGTGATGTTGCCTGTTCCAATTTTCGTTACTGTTAATATTACCTTTCTCTGGCTGATTTCTAGATCTGCTTCTGCAGTCCCTTGCAAGATGTCCAGTCTTTCCGCAGTTGTAACAGCTTTTTCTCCTTTGTTCCTCTACCTTGAACGCCTTGGCTTCAACTCCCGCCTTTGTTTTGTCGTACTTCCTTTCAAACCTTAATAGCGTTTCTCTTGCCACCTCATATGTTATATCGGGGTTTGAGGATATTGCTGTAGTCGCTTCGCTGTATTTAGTTGGTAGACCTTCAATGATAAAATATATTAATTTATTCTCGTCGACCACGGTACCTAGTTCCGAGATTTCCGTGGCCAATGATTGAACTCTTGCGAGGTAATCATCTATTGACTCCTTTTCCTGTTTTTCAATTCGTGCTAGTTTTACTTTCAGCTGTGTCTTTCTTTGGCGTTCGGCTCCTTCATGCCGTCGTTTCAATGTGTTCCACAATAATTTGGCGTTTGTTATATTCCTACACGCCATCTTGCTCTGCGGACAATATTAATATTATCATAGCACATACCTCATCGTTCTTTTTAGACCACTCGTTCCATTTTGTGACCGATGCCAGAACAGCTCCATTTTTAACCGGCTCGTCTTGTACTATAATCTCTTGGTACAAGTGTTTAGCTTTGATCAAAGCTGCCAGCCTCACGCTCCATAGTGCGTAATTACTGCTCGTGCTCTATTCTGGAAATGGCGAACGAGGAAGATTCCGCCATCTTTGACCGTTACACTTCGTTGTGGCACGTACCCGAAGCTCGTATGAATTCAACCACGATTTAATCTGATCACCTTTTTTACTCTTCTCAAGCTCACCCTCGTGTGAGTTGATTACGTGTAACCTAATTCGTTTCACCTCAATCTCGTTTGAGTGAAATCATATACAGCACAGTTACGTGCGGTATAACCACGTGCAGCACAAACCACGCTCTGCTACCAAACTGTTGGGGATTACGATAAGTAATGCCGAGTATCTTTTCTCCGCGTGTTTACGCGTATAATAAAACTCACTGCTTGTTTGAACAATAAGAATATACACATACAAAAATCTATTATATCTTACTACAACTGCGGAATGGCTAACTCTTAACATGGACGATCTTTCTCGTTAACTGTGAACGTACTGCTGCGCGCGCATCCTAACTCTAACCTATGCTTACTAATATCCCTATGCAGCACATGACGCTAACATTCACCTACTAAATTTACTACGCGACACATACCATCAATTACCAAGGAATACGAATTTGAATATTGGGGAAAGAGGATGTTCACACTTTATTTTGCGTACTTGTTGCCTCGTGGCAAAACGGCTAACTGACTCGCGTCTCGGACGCCACGACCGCTACGCGCTCACACGCACACAAGTCTCATCGGAAACACCTGCAACTAGAAAAAACGTAAACAAACGCTCCCGCCTAGTCTTCTGACTTCGGGGAAATACAAAAACGTAAAACACGCGCTCGTCGTTCGACTTCGTAAGAAACATACAATTTAACACCTTGTAAGACACAACATATTTTTACCTCCAAAACAACACACTGTATTGACGAGGTATTCAATAGAGTTTGACCATGCTTTTGATTTCAAAAATGCAAAAATAGTAGAAAAAGAAGCCATTTTAAACCAAAGGATGGTAATTATTATTTACAAAAGCACCACCCTCTCCGATTTTGATAAAATTTATATATGATATAGATATGGACATTTTGAACAACTTTTTCCTTTTCCAATATAGGGGGGTCGCTTTTAGTTTTCGAGATATTTGCAAAAAACTATCGCGAATACTGTATTGAATTTTTCGCATTCCTGGACACTCCGCTGCAACGTAGACCTGTTTAGGTGCGGCGTTTGTTTACATTTTGACGCTGTAGAGATAAGAGAGAAAACAGGGGGGCGGAAAGGGCCAGCCTGACAACACACACAGCCACCCAGTGCTTAACACGCACCCAGTGTTTCTAAATTATACTCTAGATTCTTACGTATTTTCACGTGCTGATTACGAATATGATAGTGAAAATTGGTGCAAATGTTAATTTCTTAACGGAAACCTTCTTTTTAAAAACACTGGGTGCGTGTTAAGCACTGGGTGTGTGCAAGCTCGTACAAACAAAATGGCACAAAATAGCAATTATAAATTTGAATAATAACGCGAGCAAGCTCGTACTATACAACTAACGCGAATACGTCGCTGCGCGTGCGCCGTCGCGCATGGCACGCTTCGAGAGAGTTCCCTTCAGGAGCTTACTTCGCTCCTATCATTAAAGGCTTTTACAAAATTACTACCATTGTCTGTCACAGTGGCAACAATTTTCTTTGTGGTTAAACCGAATTCACAATGAATAATATTTAACATGTCAGCTGCTTTGTCGATAGTATGTCTGTCCCACAGCCTCCGACAAGCAAGACATGCTGACCTTCGCACATACGTTTTACAGTCTAACCAGTGAACTGTAACGCCAAAAAAACTTCTCTTTTCTGATGACCAAACATCAGCTGTTGTACAAACATATTGAACATTTTTCAATGTACTTTTAATTTGTTCTTTCTGTTGCTCAAATAATATATTTATTTCTCTCCCAAGAGAACGGCGACGAATAATATTAAATTTTGTTGTCACACCAAGATTTTTCAACATGGCAAGAAAATAAGGGTCTTCTATTGTTCTGAGAGGTATCATCGAGTGCACAAAAAATAACGTAAGGTCTTTATTTAGATCTGCTTGAGATGTAGTTTGTCGAGTTGATTTCTCCCTAGTGTATTTTGAAGTTAAATTATTGATTTTTCGTCTCTTGCTTGCAACATGTTCTTTGTAATCTTCCACAAGTTGGGAGTGTTTTCTTTTTAAATGAGATAGAAAATTAGATGAAGCACACATTTTGCCTTTAATTTCTGTCATCTTTGGTTCACATTTCACACAATTTGCCACGACTTGCTCATTTGTACACTTCTCAGGAATTATTTTAAAAAATTTTCCGTCTAATATGGTTAATGTTTTTTGAGACTTCGTCTCGATACTTGATTTTTCATCACAATGGGATGGTCCTTCTTCAGGATCACTCACTATGTCACCCTCTATAGAACTCATTATAAGAATACTACGAAATAAACTAAAGATTTAAACTAGTACTATGTACATATATTCTTCCAGCGACAGAACTTCTAGTGACAACGAATACATTGAAACTGATTTTACCAGCGAATCGTTCTGTAAACTGTTGCGAGTTAGAGGTCGGTTCAACCTATATATTCTACGTAAACAAACTAAATCTTTTCAAATAAAGCACAACAGACGATACATTAATATTAATAGCGTTGCCGAGGACAGTTGGAAAGAAAATTTGTTTAATGAATATGAATAATAAATAATAATTTAGTATCTATCTATCTATCTATCTATCTATATACAGGGTGTTTACCTACAGGTGGGAGAAAATTTAAGGGGTGGTTCTCGACGATAATATAAGACGAAAATGAAGAATAAAAAAATTGCCATTTCGGCTTCGTTATTTAGTTATTAACAATTAAAAATCCGCCTAAAATGCTGCAACACTTCTAACAAAAGTATACGTTGCGTACGTCAGACAGGCGCGCGACAGTCTCGTATCAAGTGACAAACGCATGCATACCTTGGTTCTCATTTGGGGCCCCAGCGAGGTGAAAATGTTTAAAAAATCGGTGGACGACATTGAACCTACCTACTCGTTAAAATCCACAAGGGCATTTCTAATATCCGCCCTATGGAATTATCGAGTAGAAGGGGTCAATGCCCTTTCACTTTTAAATTCTTCTCACACATATCCACAAATCCTTATCCTGCACTATAATTGTTCATAACACCGTACCTAATATACTGGAATAAACGCTCTAGCACTATTTACAATATCATACACCCGCACTACGAGTTTACAGAGAGTACAAGTTGTCTGAGGGGAATGAGGAGAATGTAAAGAACTGGTAATCCTTTAATGTTGAAACACTGCACTTTATTGAACTTTATTTACGTCGCGAGACTCGCTCACAGACAGAACGGATATCTTTGAGGTCATGCGATTTCTGCGAACGGAAATCTTCGACGCGTGCGAGAAGAATCGTCCGTTCAAGCTAGCATCCGTATGCACACTGATTCAAGACAGCTGATGAGGTCGATGCCAGATCGATAAAACAAATGAAGATCTACAGCAAACCACCGCCCAAACATCGCGCGTTGCTATACCAATACTTTATCTATCCTGTTTTCACGAATATCGTGATTCTTTCTCATTCTGTCTGTGACCGCGAAATATCTCATGTGTGTGCATTGACAACATTAGCTGTCTTGAATCAGTGTGCATACGGATACTAGCTTGTACGGACGATTCTTCTCGCACGCGTCGAAGATTTCCGTTCGCAGAAATCGCATGACTCTGTAAATTCGTAGTGCGTGTGTATGATATTGTAAATAGTGCTAGAGCGTTTATTCCAGTATATTAGGTACGGTGTTATGAACAATTATAGTGCAGGATAAGGATTTGTGGATATGTGTGAGAAGAATTTAAAAGTGAAAGGGCATTGACCCCTTCTACTCGATAATTCCATAGGGCGGATATTAGAAATGCCCTTGTGGATTTTAACGAGTAGGTAGGTTCAATGTCGTCCACCTATTTTTTAAACATTTTCACCTCGCTGGGGCCCCAAATGAGAACCAAGGTATGCATGCGTTTGTCACTTGATACGAGACTGTCGCGTGCCTGTCTGACGTACGCAACGTATACTTTTGTTAGAAGTGTTGCAGCATTTTAGGCGGATTTTTAATTGTTAATAAATAAATAACGAAGCCGAAATAGCAATTTTTTTATTCTTCATTTTCGTCTTATATTATCGTCGAGAACCACCCCTTAAATTTTCTCCCACCTGTAGGTAAACACCCTGTATATATATATATATATATATATATATATATATATATATATATATATTGTGAAATATAAAAGTATGTGTGTGTGTATGAATGATCCCATCGAGATCTGATTCGGTGGGTCTGTCGCACGTGTTGTCCATCTGTCGGAGTTGAAGATCCGTGTGCGTTTTTTCTCTGCTATAGCAACCTCTTTTCAGGTATATTGCCAGTGGTCGAGTTCGTCCGGAGGGCGGATTAATGAATGAAAATAAAATTTAATTTATTATTTGCTAATACAAATAATAATTGAAAATTGTATTTGTAAATAACAATTAACTTTTTTATTTTAAATAAATTCATTTAGATTTGCTCAAATAATAAATAATTATTTATGAGTTTTATTTGAATATCCAAATAACAAATAACTTGTTATTTAAATAATTATTTAAATAATTATTTATTTAAATAAATTTATTTATTGCCCAACACTGTATACATGAATATTACGCAACATTACTGAACCAGTAATGTTTTATGATGTGTTACGTCCCGGGTCGGAAATGGTCCGACGGAATGGAGCGGGCCGGACGGGGACGTAACCGAGTAATTTATTAAGACGATAATAGATCCACGTGGCGCGTAACGTCCACGTCTGATCAGGGACCCGATACCGGTGTTTGTTGTTGAAAAGGCGAAGACGGGAATAAATGCGAACCGAGACGGACGTCGTCCGTCGTGAACACCGCGTAGAACTAACACACGTCGCGGCAGAAGTGACGGTTCCCAGTGGTCGAAGTGTCACTACGTGGGTGTGTGCAACTCGTCCGAACGCGTGGGTTTGCTCGATTCGTGGCAGGATATTTCGATCGAAGGGAATTAGTGTTCTCTCGGTACCGAGCACCCTCTGGGCTCAGACATACGCGATTGAAACACCAATTTTAGGGTTACAAAAACGGACGTAGGAAGTCGAAGGAATTTGCGGAACAGGTCGGAGTCGAACAACCCGATGAACCATCACACGCACACACACTTTCGCGATCACTTTAACCGGTCACTGGGAACGACACTTTAGAAGTACCACCTTAGGGTGAGGGTTCTGCGAACGACGTAACGCTCGTACCGCGGATCCTCTATACAGATCTTTTCCAAGGGAGGAAGACTCGGAACGATCCGAAGCGGTATCAACCTCCACGGAGGAGGAGGCGCGGAATCGGACCGTTCGATGGCCGTTTCTTCGCGTCGCGGAGGGGTTTCGACGCGTTCCACGTTCGCTTCTTCGCGTCGCGGGGATGCTCCGGTGCTCCGAGTGTCCGCTATCGTGATCTTACGCGAAAAGGGGGTGTCACGGATGACCCTGGGTCGCTTGGCGATTCCCAAATACGGGTTATAAGCGGTGCCCTCGCCTTCGGAACGGAGCTGTCGCACCAATCTACCGATTTGGTAGCTTCTACCGGCGCGACGAGGCATGGAAGATATCGAGGAGCAAGGCGTTGCTGAATAAAGCTGCGAATAATAGGTTTAGACAAACAATATATAATGAACCAGAATAGATACAGCAGTGATTTGCGAGCAGAACTCGTGAAACAAAATTTGGTGACGGCTTGCGAGCAAGCTCGAACGAAATATATATGACGCTGCAATATATAAAAGAAAACGCAAGCGAGCTCGTACAAGCAAAATAGCACAGAATAGCAATTATAAATTTGAATAATAGTGCGAGCAAGCTCGTACAAACAAAATGGCACAAAATAGCAATTATAAATTTGAATAATAACGCGAGCAAGCTCGTATAAACAAAATGGCACAAAATAACAATTATAAATTTGAATAATAACGCGAGCAAGCTCGTATAAACAAAATGGCACAAAATAGCAATTATAGATTTGGATAATAACGCGAGCAAGCTCGTATAAACAAAATAATAGTAATGGTTTATGAGTAACCTCGTACAACAAAATAGCCAAGAATAATATCTGTAAATATGTGATAATAATCTACGAGCAAGCTCGAATAACAATTTGGAACCAAATAATATATGAATATAATGAAATAGTAGAAATGGTAAGGAGCAATACGACCTGAGTATTGTGAACGATCTGAAACAGAGTCCGAAAACGCGAGAAAAGACAGAACAGAACTGAATTGAAGACGCAAGAGAACTGAATAGTGAGAATTCCGAAACTGGAAGAGAGAGATTCGCGCGATTTCGTCTTATTTATAATGAGAGCGCGGACCATAGGGATTCGGTTAACCGTGAAGTCCTTTGTCTAAATCGTACGAGGTACGGACGAATATGTTGTCGTCAATGTAGCTGTACGTACACCTGTACTCGCGGTTGCCATGCTGGCGTTCGCTTGTACCGGTGGCTATTGCGTCTTTTCCGAATCACCGTTAAACACTACAACCCTCGACCCGTAGCGCAACGGGGAGACACGTCAACGAGCCCACGAGGCTGGCAGAATCTCCTTACACGATCTTACGTCTGACTCTTTTCGCTTCCACTCGCGACGACTAGCTGTCTACCAAAATCAAACGCTCTTCACTGTAGCGCAGCCAAAAACATTCTGCCCCTCGTGGTCACGTTCAACAAGGCCCCAGCCCATCCCTTCCAGGGACCCTATCTCGCATCTCTCCTTGTGCCGCGCAAGATGAGGGATACAGGTAAACGGGAAACGTTTTATTGCCTTTTCGCTGGGCAATTACTAAGGTACGGTCAAGCATCTGACTCGCAGCCGTTCGACCGTAAACGCATAACCGAAATCTCCAAACCGTTATTTTTAAAACTAAACTTAGTCCTACACGGTCGTATAATTCCAAGAGATAACATAATTGTCTTTTACAATAAGCAAGCGTTACGCGTCTCTTTCAACGGGTTGCGTCGCTTCCGTCATGTCCCGACACGGCCTTCCTGACTGTCACGCGTCCTCGTGTGCAGTTACAATGAGTTTATAAGTCTGTAATAGAAATATCATCTATGTTTACCGTTCGTCCATCCTGACAAAATATTGATTGTGCCCTGAGAGATTGCCGTGCTCTCCATATGTACTCTGTGTTGAAGCATTATAGATGTGTGGTCGACGTCACGTAAACAGTCTTAGCCAACTCTCAACAAAACATATTGAAATACATTCGGTATCATGAAATAGACAGTTCGGCCAGGCGGTTCTGACACACAGTGAGCTCAAGACAACAATGCCAAATGCTGTGTCCACCATTGGACACAGCAAAACAAAGCCAACCATGTGGCAACCGACCAACCATGTGGTCACACATCTCACAGTCATCAACATGACCAAACACATCCATCGCCTGCCGTTACATCGCCCCGCCTCCTTTACCAGCTAAACTGGGTTTGGGAATAATGGCTTACGACTAATAAGCACGACGCATGGAGTTTCACAGTCACCACGTGACTCTTGATCAACCATGTGATCACTCATCTCACAGTCATCAACATGACCAAACACATCCATCGCCTGCCGTTACATCGCCCCACCTCCTTTACCAGCTAAACAGGGTTTGGGAATAATGGCTTACGACTAATAAGCACGACGCATGGAGTTTCACATGTTTCTTTCCTCACTGTTGTCATTGCCGGCACCGGCGCGTTCTGTCAATTCCGTATCGCTACAATTACTACGTATATCAAGCTCTATGGGAACAGAACTATCAGGCATCAATCTCAATCGCTCATGGGCATATTTAAGTACTCTATTGCCATTTATAGACTTCAGACGGTATCTGTCATTAGGCAAAACTTCCACTATCTTATACGGACCGCGGAATTTAGCATCCAATTTCGTCTGATTCCGTTCGTGATTTTCTATAAGAACGTAGTTTCCGACCGAAAATCCAATAATTTCTGCTTTACTACTATCGAATCGTGTCTTGTCTTTCGCGGCGTTTCGGTCGATCGCTTGGGTCGCTTGTTCTCTGATATCCGAAAGGTCTAATCCTTCATCCTCGTTATTAACGACTGATGAAGACATTGGTCTGGCAACTTTGCCTATAAGCAATTCTAAGGGGCTGTGCTTGGTAGTACGATTTGCTGTAAAATTCAATGCTCATTGGACACTTTCAAGAGACTCTTGCCAGGACTTGCTATTATTTAGTTCTACCGCTGTTTGCATATTTCTTAAGCGTACTCATCGGTCTTTCTACCTGACCATTGGCACGACACGTACCCGTAGCGATTAGGTGCAGGTCAATATTGTGGGTCTCACAGAAGTCACGAAAGTTACTACCTGCGAAACATCTGCCCTGGTCGGCAATAATTCTGGACGGAGCTCCAAACAAATTTACACAGTAATTTATTGCTTTAATGGCACTAACTACGGCCAACGTCGTCCAGGTAGCATACTGCAAATGTGTTTCCGAGTTCAGAAAGGGCTCGGTTTATGGCCCTTTGAAATACTGAAGGAGCATTGCGAAGCCCGAACGGCATGGATAAATACTCGTATTGACCATCCGGGGTAACAAAAATGCAATTTTCTCTATCGAGTCTTTATGAATAAGGATTTGGTGGAAACCCGACGCCATATCTAATTTCGTAAAATACCGTGCTCCGCTTAACCGCTGTATTTCGTCGCTTATGAGCGGTAAGGGGTGCCTATCGGGGACTGTATTACTGTTCAGCTCTCGATAATCAACGCATAAACGGTCGAAACCATCTTTCTTGTTTTTCGAGAACTATGGGACTGGCAAACGGAGAACAGCTGGGCCTAATGATCCCAGCCGACAAGAGCTCGCTGATTTTGTCCCTTACGGTTTGCCTCTCGTTGGGACTAAGTCGGTATGGTCGTCGTTGCACGGTACGATTAGGGTATATTAACTTTATTAGTAGCTCTCCCGAATTTATCCTACCCGTAGGCGTACCGATGACAAACGATTCGGGAAATCCATTCAACAAATTGATCAGTGCTTCCTTATCGGGACCGACTATACCCGTGTCAATACTGTTAAAGTTATCAATCTTCTTGCCGACTTCACAAATCTTTATCATCTTGTCCCGCTTTAGAATGAAGTTATTCGCCGAAATTTCAACGGAAAGCCCTTGCGCTATTAAGTCGCGACCAATCAAAATACTACTGTTCAAATGTTCACCCGGTACAACATGGAAAAGAATTTCGACGCTATGATCGAGTATGATCACTTGAGACAGTATCTGTACGCTACTCATCACATTGGCGTTGCCCAGACAAATTAACCTTGTTAGATTTTCAAATCGCTTACCGGAAAATTTATTCGCTACTGATTCTTTTACCAGAGAGCGTTCCGCACCCGTATCGAAACAAAAATCTTAGATCTCACCCGATTTCGCAAGTTCTGCTGTTACCGGCGCGATACTGCACAGGTTGATCCGCCGTTCCGTGGATATCCTTGGATGCGATATTCCATCCTCCTTTTTGCACTGTGGAGCAATATGGCCGTCCTCTCCGCACTTGAAACAAGTAACCGGCTTTTGCGGTGGTCCGCATTTGTCTCCGCTCGTACCAGGCTTGGGTCCTAGCATCCGTGTCGCTCCTTGGCGTCGATGACAGTCCGTAGCCTTATGTCCTTCCTTGCCACATGAAAAACATGTGACGCCACTCCTCGTCTTCTTGATTTCTGTTGCCTTTGGATCTTTTCCGTCGGTGGTAGCTGACCGTTTACGGAAACCGAAGGCCATTAGCTCCTTTTGTAACGAAGCGCGGTTATCAATTTTCGTAGTAAACGCAACGCGCTGCAGCCGAGGATCTATTTGCACGCAATGTGCCAACGTTGAAGCAATAGCGATTTGCTCCGTTGACATTGTCGTGTACAAATTTGTAAACGCAGCCAGGACTCGGTTCGCGTACGAGGGCATAGACTCGCCATCTCGTGGTTTTCCCCCGTTGATCCTCATCATTGCACCGGCAGGGGTTTCGAAGGTGTCATATTGGGCCAGGAACATTTTTCTGAATTCACTCCAGTCCATGCCCGCATAATTTACTTGTGCCATCCACGCGGACGCACTACCTTCCAGCGCCCTGCTTAAGGCCATAATTAATTCACCGTCTTGTATCGGTCGCTCCGCGAGGCAAACATCTACGGTTCAGCACCAAGCTTTCGCACTGTGGTCTGCATTGTCGGGGTCAAACTCTGGCAAAAATATCCGGGCCTTTGTGGATACTGGTAGCTGCACTATTGGACCTTGCATCCGTCCCAATAACATCTCGAACATGCATTTCCAATTCGTCCCATCGTTCTCGGACGAGTTCCTTTCGAATCCCACTTCTGATGTCGGAGGCTGATTGGAAAGGTTGTCCATCGGGCCCGCTAGGGTTTGACCGGAGACGCTCTCCACCGGATCACTCATTGTCATCGCACGCGCGGAATTAAATGAACCGGGAAACAACGATCACCGTTAAACACTACAACCCTCGACCCGTAGCGCAACGGGGAGACACGTCAACGAGCCCACGAGGCTGGCAGAATCTCCTTACACGATCTTACGTCTGACTCTTTTCGCTTCCACTCGCGACGACTAGCTGTCTACGAAAATCAAACGCTCTTCACTGTAGCGCAGCCAAAAACATTCTGCCCCTCGTGGTCACGTTCAACAAGGCCCCAGCCCATCCCTTCCAGGGACCCTATCTCGCATCTCTCCTTGTGCCGCGCACGATGAGGGATGCAGGTAAACGGGAAACGTTTTATTGCCTTTTCGCTGGGCAATTACTAAGGTACGGTCAAGCATCTGACTCGCAGCCGTTCGACCGTAAACGCATAACCGAAATCTCCAAACCGTTATTTTTAAAACTAAACTTAGTCCTACACGGTCGTATAATTCCAAGAGATAACATAATTGACTTTTACAATAAGCAAGCGTTACGCGTCTCTTTCAACGGGTTGCGTCGCTTCCGTCATGTCCCGACATGTATATAGTATATATATGTATATATACGCGTAAGATACATATATATACATATCATTGAACATTTTAACCGCGATTTTCGGTTTGAACTTGTGAAGGGGATATATATACATTTACATATGTGTATGAACAACGAGGATTTGCTCGTTCGAGCAAATCCAACGCAACACGTCGGTACGACGTTACAGATGAATTTTTCTAACAAATAAAATCTGTTAAAGGTTTGTGTTAGAAATACGCCCGAAGGATGGCGTTGCGTGCGTGCGAAGCGATCAAGTATTGTCGCCTGAATATCTAGTTTCTATGTAAATTATGATTGTATCGACCGGCGTTTCTCTAGATCTGCGCAGTTCGCAGTTAGTATTCCTATGAGGAGCATTTGTAAAGTTTTTTTCGATCGCATAAAGTATTACCTTTCAAGTTTTGACCAACCGTCGTTATAGTGTACTATATACATATGTTCTTTTTCATCTACGATTGTAAAAGTTGCTACGAACGTTCACTGTGTTTCACTGTGACTAGATTGTAATTTTCTATACAACAGATTGTATAATACAACAGCATTTCATCCAATATCGATCTCCGACTACACATTCTAATAGGTTATGGGCCCAGGTGCACGTGGTGACGCATAATGGCCGACATATGTTTCACAATTACAAAGTTGAATAATGCGAACCACGAGATATGGAAAATTAAAGTCGAATTGCTGTTGATTAAAGAGGAAGCGTGGCATACAATAAAGGAAGTAAGGCCTGCGACTCCAGATGAAAAATGGCTTAAAGCTGACGGTCGTGCCAGGGCGATCATCGGACTTCTATTGGAAGACGACCAGTTCATACATTTTAAGGGAACTGTTTCTGCTAAGGGAGCATGGGAAGCTCTAAGGAGATATCACCAGAAGGCCTCCTTGACAAATCAGGTACACTTGCTTAAAAGAATTATTAATCTAAAATTAGACGAGAACGGCGATATGGAAAGGTACGTCCATGAAATGTTAAGCCTCGTGGACCGCCTCGCCGCCATTGGGGAGACTTTGAAGGAGAAAATCGTTATATCGATAATGCTGAGTAACCTTCCGGATTCTTTTGGGACGCTCATTACAGCTCTAGAAACCCGAAATGAAAGTGAGTTAACCTTGGAACTCGTAAAAGTTAAATTAGTTGATGAAGCAGCAAGGCGCCGGAATTTAAGAAATGAAGTTCAAGAAGAAGATAAAGCTCTAAAGGTAACCCATAGGAATACATTCGGACAAGGAAGAACTGCAGAACAGCCGAGCTTGTATACCTGTTTCTTTTGCAAAAAGCCAGGCCATTTAAAGAAAAATTGCATAAAGTATCAGAGGTGGAAGGAGAAGAATCCTATCAAGTCAAATCAGAAGGCAAGTCAGGTTGTTGATGAGAAGGCATGCGTGGGTTGTACGAGCCTTCGCTCCGCTATGTTAGTTTTCACGCTGACATCAACAACACACCATGGAATAAAGATGATTGGTGCATTGACTCTGGTGCTACCAGTCACATGTCTAATAACAAAAATTTCTTTCTAAATTTAGAAAAGTGCAACAACGAGAGAGTGCGACTGGCGAATGGTTCGTACGCGAACGTTGAAGGCAAAGGAGAGGGACGAATCTGGTGCGAAGGCCCTCAAGGAAATTCTATTGCCATACGTATTAGGGATGTGCTTTATGTTCCAGATTTAAAGGAGAATTTAATATCTGTCAAAAGACTAACTGATAAAGACTTTGAGGTTAATTTCGCCAAAGGAATGTGCGAAATAAGAAGTAAAGGCAGTATTATAGTCAATGTTGAATCATACAATGATTTGTTTAAGTTAAGGAATGTCAGTAAAGCACTTTATGCTACGAACCAGCATCCTTCAAATTGCCAAAACACTTGGCACAGGAAGTTAGGCCATCGAGACTTTGCGGCGATGAAAGAAATGGTGTCCAAAGGGATTATAACTGGAGTAAAGATTAAAGACTGCGGAATAAGGCAGGTATGTGACACATGCATAAAGGGGAAGATGACTCGAAGACCCTTCCCACAGAAGTCTGACAGTAAGTCTGAATCAAAATTGGATCTAATACATACCGATGTATGTGGGCCGATGCAGACTAGAACTCCAGGTCAGAAACGTTACATTTTAACTTTGATTAACGATTTCAGCCGATATACAACAATTTATCTATTAGATCATAAATCTGAAACAACTGACAGGATAAAGGAATTTGTTCAGGAAGTAAAAAACAAATTTGGTAAAGTTCCCAAAGTTTTCAGATCAGACCGAGGTGCAGGATACGTCAATCAGGAATTAAAGAATTTCTTCTCCAAGCAAGGGATAAAGTGCCAATACACGGTCAGCTACACACCGGAGCAGAACGGTGTAGCCGAAAGGAAAAACAGATCGCTCATAGAGATGGCAAGATGCCTATTGACTGATGCAGGACTGGAGTGGAAATACTGGGGTGAGGCTGTCCATTTTTCTAATTACCTACAAAATCGACTAGCCACTAAAGCTACAGGAACAACCCCAATAGAGAGATGGTGCGGGATAAAGCCCAATTTTAAAGATATGCACATTTTTGGATCAAAAGTATATGCGCATATTCCCAAGGAATTAAGGAAGAAGCTGGGTCACAAGGCAAGGAATACAAGTTTACAGGATTCGATGAAAGTTCTAAAGGTTACAGACTTCTAGATACAGATACAGACAAGGTTAGCCGTGATGTAAAGTTCAAAGATTCAATACAAGAATCAGATACAGAAGAGGGTCCACCAAAGGGAGAAGAGAATGACGATTCAGTGATCGAAATCTCAGGTGAAAGAAAAGAAGATGACATTGAAGATAACAATCATCAAGATGAAGAATGCAGGGAATCCAAAAGAGGCCGCGGACGTCCTCGAATCATAAGGACTGGGAATCGAGGCAGACCGCGTAAAGAATACTCGGAATGTACAAATAATCAAGAGAATTTTTTAGGATACGCCAGTGATGTTCCTCTGGACGTTGCCACATCTGGCGCAGATGCAAATGAATGGATTTCGGCAATGGTTGAGGAAATAAAATCCATGTTGGAAAAGGACGTTTGGGACTTGGTCGAGCGACCCGAAGGAAGAAACGTCGTGGATTGTCGCATGGTCCTAACTAATAAATATGGACCAAATGGAGCCATTGACCGAAGGAAAGCCAGACTGGTTGCCCGGGGATATAGTCAGATACCTGGAATGGATTATAACGAAACTTTCGCGCCGGTAGCGCGTCTAAGTTCAATTCGTTTAGTTGCTGCTCTGGCTGCTCACTATGGAATGGATATCAATCAGATTGATATCACCACCGCTTATTTGAATGGTTCACTGGATGAAGAGGTATATATGGGAATGCCAAAGGACATACAGACCATATTGAAGATGATCGTGGATTCGAAAGACTGCAGCAATCAAGTTAAAGTTACGGCCAGAAGAATGTTAAAACAAGCGAAGTCCGGAGATAAAGTTTGCAAGTTAAGGAAAGCCATATACGGCCTAAAACAGGCAGGTCGACAATGGCACGCTAAGTTGGATAAGGAATTGAGGCATTTAGGGTTGAACCCATCTAATTTCGATCCTTGCGTTTATCGCCATAACCAAGGGGAAGAATTATTATTGGTTGTCGTATATGTTGACGACATTTTGATACTATGCAGAGATCTCCAGGAAATTGAACGCGTTAAGTCTGAATTATCTAAAGCTTTTCGTTCTGTTAAAGATTTAGGGAATCTAAAATATTGTCTAGGGATAGAGTTTGAACCAGTCAAGGGAAAGGTTAAGTTGAGCCAAAAAGGATATGTCCGAAAGTTACTTGAAAGGTTCAATATGGTGGAGGCTAATCCAGTTAAGACGCCCTTGGAACCCGGGATCGCATTAATCAAAGAAAATTTGGAAATTCAAAGTAAGCAGTATCCTTACCGTGAATTGGTAGGTAGCTTAATGTATCTTGCCGTGGTGTCTAGACCTGACATTAGCTACGCGGTAAGTTACCTCAGTCAGTTTAATAACTATTACGGAAAGGCTCACTGGGAAGCCGCTAAGAGGGTGTTGAGGTACCTTAAAGGAACTAATGACTATTGTTTAGTTTATCAATCAGGTAACGACTCACTGACAGGTTATACGGACGCTGATTGGGGAGGTTGTGTGATCGACCGACGCACAGTGGGGTATTTGGCCTGTTTAGCGCGCCAAAAGTCGAAATTTTTACTTTGTTCAAAATGACTAAAACTTTTTACCCATGTACCTGAATATATATGCAAGTAATCTACAATAATATTTTTCCATAAACGGTAGTATTTAGTAACCTATAGATACTTGAAAGTAACATATTCTCGTGACCGAGAGAAGCATGGAAAAACTTGTGTTAAAGAAATGATCTTTCTCACAAGTTTAGTGTATCAAATCGAGATAAAAACATACCTAGGATGTAAAGGAAGGTTTATAGAGTAATTTTACTGCTTTTTGTTTTATACTCTTCGGTGGTTTTGATAGAATAAACAATTAAAAGTGATATAATTTTTTTTTCAGAAAATTAATATGTATCATGTAATAACTTTTTTTCTCCGCAAAACACCCCTCTAATTTTTTTAGGGGTTAATCATTAGACATTGCTTTAAACAATCGTGAAAAGTTTGCGTGCGATCTCGTGCTGGAACATACCTTTTTATGCGACTTAGATCAGTATGGCATGAACCGACCGTATATCATATGACTGATAATGATGAAATAACTGAGCTGTAGGTGATAGATACTTGGAAGTAAATGAAGGAAAATGAAAGTCATTATTGCTAGAATATTAATTTATATTATAAAAAAAAATTAATAAAAATTAATTAATATTTATAATATATTTTTTTTTTTTACGAAAAAATGTTTGAAACAAAAGTTTAACAGTATTAACTTCAATATAAACTTCAATATATAAAACTTCGAAAAAATTTTGTTTAAAACAAAAAAACAAGGTCGCTTCGATTTTTTAAACATTAAGTTGTATTTTTGATTTGATAGTGTTGTAGCTGGTGTTAAGACGAATTCAACGATATATAATAGTATGACCTTCACACTATTAATAACGTTGTTAACAACGTTGCAATAGTTTTTACACTATTAGTAACGTTGCAATAGCAATTTCTCTTAATCTGACGAAAAAATGTTTGAAACAAAAGTTTAACAGTATTAACTTCAATATAAACTTCAATATATAAAACTTCGAAAAAATTTTGTTTAAAACAAAAAAACAAGGTCGCTTCGATTTTTTAAACATTAAGTTGTATTTTTGATTTGATAGTGTTGTAGCTGGTGTTAAGACGAATTCAACGATATACAGGGTGTCCCAAATGTGGTGTACTTAATTGAAATGGGAGGTTCCTGAGACCATTCTAAGAGACATTTTCCTTTGCACCAATGTCAACTGCGGCTTTGTTTAGGAGTTATTAACGAAAAACACGGACCAATCAGAGCGCGCCCTGGGCGGCCGCGCCACACCGCGCCGACAAGCGAGTGTCGGTGGTACGCCGTGACATCGCAACGAACAAGAGTTTCTCGATTATGTGAATGCTCTCCGATTTCAATGAGCTTTGGATATGTGGTCAAGATCATTATTCTGAAAAACATTTCTCTTTAGACTTTTTGGCGATCGGCTTTAGTTTACGAGATTATCGTGAGAAACTTTACTTGTAAATCCATGGGATCGATGTACTACTAGCTCCTATCCGATTTCAATGAGCTTTGGATATGTGGTCAAGACCATTATTCTGAATAACATTTCTCTGTAGACTATTTGGCGGTTGGCTTTAGTTTACGAGATTATCGTAAAAAAAGAGAAGAAGCACAGAAACTGATTGTATTAAAAACTCACGTATTCAGCCGTAAATCCATTTGCTGCTTCGAAATGTGTGTCTTGAAATTTCTCCACACTCACAATCATTGTTCACATTTGTCAACACATAGTTATGCACTAATAATAATTGCCATATCCCTTGTACTGCTGCACAAATCACAACAATCAGGTAATGCAATCACTAGACCGCGGATTTCATGTATTTGTAGCAAACATGAGTAGTTGCATTTTAATACAGTAGAGAGATTAAAATAATTTCAAAACACCATAGTATTATTTTCAACTTCTTAAAATGATCACAGTGAGAATCAAATATCTGTCTGGTTCCTGTCCCTTGTAATAGCGGCAGCCAACATTAATGTTGCATAAAGATCCGTAGTCTAGTGATTAGTTTAAATATTACTATCAAAAACACAGCTAATAGCAACCGTTAGCTTTGAATTGACAAGTCTTTGGAGATGTTCTCTCTACCGCGGCTCGAACGACACTGATTTTCCGCAAGATTTTTCTAAAGAATTTAGGGAGGGCATTTAGAGTGTCGAAATTCGAAATGCACGCTGTAGCACGAGAACGACGGGACGGTTGGACGAAAAACAGGATACGAGAAGGACCGCTGGCAATCACATGTTTAGTTTCTCCTGTAGATTGGTACGCAGAGTCGATGGGTAACCGTTCGAAAACGTCGTCTGTCCTTCTTTTAGAAAGTTGCTTAAGGAAGGTATAGGACAATAGGGATGCTACGCTGACCTGACATTTTTACCCCTTGCTGGGTAAAAGGACGGATGACGTTTTCGAACAGTTACCCATCGACTCTGCGTACCAACCTGCAGGAAAAACTAAACATGTGTTTGCCACAAAGCTTACAGCGGTCCTTCTCGCATTCTGTTTTTCGTATAACCGTCCCGTCGTTCTCGTGCTACAGCGTGCACATTTCGAATTTCGACACTCTAAATGCCCTTCCTAAATTCTTTAGAAAAATCTTGCGGAAAATCAGTGTCGTTCGAGCCGCGATAGAGAGAACATCTCCAAAGACTTGTCAATTCAAAGCTAACGGTTGCTATTAGCTGTGTTTTTGATAGTAATATTTAAACTAATCACTAGACTACGGATCTTTATGCAACATTAATGTTGGCTGCCGCTATTACAAGGGACAGGAGCCAGACAGATATTTGATTCTCACTGTGATCATTTTAAGAAGTTGAAAATAATACTATGGTGTTTTGAAATTATTTTAATCTCTCTACTGTCTTAAAATGCACCTACTCATGTTTGCTGCAAATGCATGAAATCCGCAGTCTAGTGATTGCATTACCTGATTGTTGTGATTTGTGCAGCAGTACAAGGGATATGGCAATTACTATTAGTGCATAACTATGTGTTGACAAATGTGAACAGTGATTGTGAGTGTGGAAAAATTTCAAGGCATCTGTGTGAAATAAACATACGAATTATTTATCGATTCGAAAGTGAAAGTGAAATTCTGGATCGTCGACTTGACCGCGCATCCCTTAGGCCTTTTACCACCGGCTGTGCAGTTCGTCGACCTGGCCGTACGTCCCTTAGCTTTCGGTACTGTCGTATACCTGAAGACATCTGTGCAGTTCGTCACCGAGTGACCCAGTGACACACATTTCGAAGCAGCAAATGGATTTACGGCTGAATAAGTGAGGTTTTAATACAATCAGTTTCTGCTTTTTCCCTCGTTCGGGTAAAGTTGCCGTAAGTCGGGTAAAGAGATCCACCCATATGAATTGACAAGTAAAGTTCTTCCGACCGACAAAAACTGTAAAGGGTAATGTTATTCAGAATCATGGTCTTGACAACATATCCAAGGCTCATCGAAATCGGAGAGGAGATAGTTCAGATAGTACATCGATCGATTTACAATTACAAGTTACTTATCGCGTAAACTAAAGCCGGCCGACAAAAACTGTAAAGGGAAATGTTGTTCAGAATCATGGCCTTGACAACATATCCAAAGCTCATCCAAATCGGGGAAGATTCACATAATCTCGAGAAACTCTTGTTCGTTACGGCATCGCGGCGTTACACCGCGCTCGTCTCCCGGCGCGCCGGGCTGAACGTGCCATCGCGCGTCTAGGGCGCGCTCTGATTGGTCCGTGTTTTTCGTTAATAACTCCTAAATAAAGCCGCAGTTGACATTGGTGCAAAGGAAAATGTCTCTTAGAATGGTCTCAGGAACCTCCCATTTCAATTAAGTACACCACATTTGGGACACCCTGTATAATAGTATGACCTTCACACTATTAATAACGTCGCAATAGTTTTGGCGCGCTAAACAGGCCAAATACCCCCTGTGCGACGTTCCTTCACCGGTTACGTTTTTTTCTTCTGCGGAGGTCCTATCATCTGGGAGTCACGAAAGCAACGGACAGTTGCATTATCCTCAACCGAGGCTGAATACACGGCCATCACGGATGCCGCTAAGGAAGTCCTTTACCTCTCTAACACATTTAAGGAGCTTGGAATCCAGACTGGATGCGATGTAACAGTTTACAACGACAATGCAAGCGCATTGAAATTGGTTCAGAATCCCGTGTACCATGCGAGGACCAAACATATCGCAATTAGACATCACTTCTTAAGGGAAATATTGCGTGAGAAAGGATTTAATTTCAAGTATTTATGTACAGAAGATATGATTGCGGATGTACTGACCAAAGCTTTAAACGGTCCAAAGCATGAAAAATTTTCCAAGGCGCTAGGTTTAGTTAATTAGTTTTCTTTTGATGATCTGGAAGTAAATTCAAAGTTTCACTTTTAATTTAAGGGGAAGTGTTAGAAATACACCCGAAGGATGGCGTTGCGTGCGTGCGAAGCGATCAAGTATTGTCGCGTGAATATCTAGTTTCTATGTACATTATGATTGTATCGACCGGCGTTTCTCTAGATCTGCGCAGTTCGCAGTTAGTATTCCTATGAGGAGCATTTGTGAAGTTTTTTTCGATCGCATAAAGTATTACCTTTCAAGTTTTGACCAACCGTCGTTATAGTGTACTATATACATATGTTCTTTTTCATCTACGATTGTAAAAGTTGCTACGAACGTTCACTGTGTTTCACTGTGACTAGATTGTAATTTTCTATACAACAGATTGTATTATATAATACAACAGCATTTCATCCAAGATCGATCTCCGACTGCACATTCTAATAGTTTGAAATACATGAAAAGTAGATTGAATGTCAATTTATAAATTACCACAACTTCGTATGGTATACAAACAGTGGAAACTTGTTGCTTGGATTTTTCACGGTTCATATTTAGCGCCAAATATTGATTGGCCAATGGGTCGACCGATGTTTTCTGATTCTTGCCTCTTCAAATTCTAACGTTTGTCCTCAGTTCGTATATCACAGGCATGGAATCAATATGTGTTATCAAGTTGTAAAGAGTTTAAAATAATCTGTTCACTTAGCAAGTAGGTTTGTTTTTTCTTAGAACATTTGGTTTTTTGTGCGGAACGCAACATAAATTACACTTTATATTAATTAATAATTTTTACAGACGCAATTACATGAAAATTTTTCTTGAAAATGGTCTAAATAGTTGACCGAAACGTTGAAAATTTTGTGGTAATTTACAAAATTGCTTAGGTACAGTGGCCGAAATTTCTAATAAAGTCACTGTGTTTTGTGCCCGTGCGAAATCAATACGGGCCGGTTTATGTACATCTTTAAGACCTGGTTTTCGTTGTATTTTTGTCCAGAAGAATTTAAAAGTTGTTGCACACGTCTTGTTTTTACTGGGAGTTCCAATTCAGCTCGAAATTGTGCTGCATTTTTCCTTTCCTTAGCTGCAGACCTCATTAATATTGAATGTTGTCTCTTTGACTATTTTTTATTACTACCTTTAAGATGATTTTTCCCATAATTTTCAAGTAAATTGATATAATTATTAATCACAGTATATGACCGATTAGTTTTCTTAGCAATTGCGCGATTAGAGCAGCCCACATCTTTATAAGCATCGATTGATGCTTTTTCTTCAATTGTTAGTACTTTTCCTCTCTGCATTCTCATACACGTGAATCAAATTATAACAAACAGGATTTCTGTGAGTTCTAAAACTAATACTTTTAGAATATTCGCAGTTTTCCGTACTTCTCTGCTCAGAATACAGAGAAACACTAAGTCACTTTATAGAAACTTCGTACACTTGTGTTCTGCACCACACAGAAAAAAATTTTAAAAAACGTAAATAGTAAACATAGCGGTCTAGAGTACGCAGTCCCTCTATCCGAATTTCTACAAGGCACAAGACCAGATACGATAAATCAACAAAAATGGTGATATTTTTAATATATCTATGAAAAAGAAGATGACTATATAGAAATTTCGACCACTGTAGTAGCATCAGATCGAACCAGTGCACTGAAAACATTAATATACGTTATTAAAACATTATATTTTTATACATATACTTTATTTTTTAGTTATTTTAAGAAATGTGGGCTATCTTTTTGAGGCACCGATGTTTCGTTTAATGTTACATATTTTTCAATAAAATTCTTTCTTCTCGTAATAAATGCATAGAAACATATTGATATAATCTATTATTCTTATTAGCCAGCATCCAGGTCACAAACAATGTAACATA
The DNA here is from genome assembly GCF_051020765.1 of Lasioglossum baleicum. Lineage (NCBI taxonomy): Eukaryota > Metazoa > Arthropoda > Insecta > Hymenoptera > Halictidae > Lasioglossum > Lasioglossum baleicum. The sequence continues at coordinate 481,735 of NC_134930.1, forward strand.
CTACTTGAAAAGTTAAAAAACCATTTGTCTGTATAACGTGCTATCTTTTTGTCGCGGAGTGTAGCAACTTACGCTTGTGCGTTTTGTCATGTTCCATTGACAAAGGTGCATTGACTCTAATCGTAAATATATTAGCGTAGGATTGAAGGCCATCAACTTACGAATCAATTCAACGCAAATTCTTAGTCCCCTTTTGGTGAAACAATTGATCTTCGTCTACATAAGCCAAGGTAATCGTCGACTCAACGTCCCCTTAATTATGAGACTTGAGACACCTTCGCCACGAGCCATTCCGCGCCAAATTCCATAGAATTTGATATTTCGAGGACCATAGGATTTTTAAAAATTCGACAGATTCATTGTATCTTGAGAAATTAAGTTTCGCCGAATTTTTGCAGCCTGTTAAGCGGGAACGAATTATTAGTTCAAGTAATGTGAATTGTTTCAATTTTTTGTTCGACTTATTCTAACATGATCGCAAATTATGTAATGTTTAAATAATTAATTCATTTAACAAAAAAAAAAACAGTTAAAGGTGCGATATACAGGGTGGGACATAACTATGTATACTTTAAATATTGCCTTTATTTGTAATAATATGAAAAAATGTTATGAACTAAACTTACACGGTATAGAGGGGGGCATATTGCGGCACAAACATTTTCTGCGTTGATGGAGGAATAGAGGAGATTTCAAGGTCACATTGATATTTTTTTTTAAGGGAACACCTACTTTCTGTATCATGAATCGATAGACCATCGAATTCTGAGTAAAAATGTATTGACCTCCACATGTCCTAAATCTAATATTTAATGAGCTATTATCGAAATAATGTTCTTTCTTCTTTGGATAATATCTCGTTAACTATTAGGTTTGGGACATATGAAGGTCAACACTTTTATACTCATAATTTGATACTCTATCGATCTATGGTATAAAAAATAGGACATTCTAGTTAAAAAAAATCAAGGTGACCTGGAAATCTCCTCTATGCCTCCACTCATGATAGTCCAGTCAACGAAAAGTTGGAGAAGGAAATGGAAAGAACACAATTTTTAACTTTGGGTATTTGTTTGGACTAGTGAGGAGGTAAACATACTAAAAGTCCCCACTACTAGAAGGTAAGCGGGGTGCAGAGGGCACGTAGAAGGTCCCCCTTTTTGGTTTTCCGCTTATATCTCGGAAAGTATGTGTCCTAGCGACAAGACCATTCCATACAAAATTAAAGCTGACAAAATGTGCCACAAGATTGATTGAATTCAGTTTTTCGCTATCTCGCATAGCTACCGAGATATCCGCGCTCAAAGTTCACTAATTGTGCTGAAGCTAGTCAAATAAGGCAAAAATTTCTTTTTTACAATTCGTGAACTTTCAGCTCGGATATCTCAGAAACTATGCAAAATACCAGGGCTTCGGAGTCGGAGTCGGAGTCAGAGTCGTGGAGTTTGGAAGTTTGGGAGTAATTGCTGATGACTGGAGTCGGAGCCGGAGTAAGAAAAAGCTATATAGGGTGTCACAGAATAAGTGTAACTCCCGGAAATGGGAGGTTCCTAGGGTCATTTGAAGCACATTTTCCTTTGCAGAAATGGCGTCCGCGGCATTGTTTAGCAGTTATTAACGAAAAACACGGACCAATCAGAGCGCGCCCTGGGCCGCCGCGCCGTGACATCGGTGCTACATTGTAATTCAGTCATATTGTCATTTATAATTCATATCTTCATTCAATTAAATAGCGCTACGTATTACGAAGGCGGACGAGGAATAGAAACTACACCGCATGGACAGCAAACAAGAGCATATGAAAGAAAAACATCAAAATATATCCGCACTTCTTCAAAGTTCTGGACTATAATTTGAAGAGCTGTATTTTAATGTAATATGTAATTCAGTGATGACGTCGATGAATTACTATATAATTGAAATATAATGTAATTCAATTGTGTAATTGAATTAGCAAAACTCTGAGTGGGTTAAGATATTACATCGTTACCGCCCACTACTACGTGATTGTCCGGGGTGGCAAGGCGCCATCTCGTATGGGTCCGAACTGGTGACATTGTATTGATGCGAGCGTGAGAAGAAGGTTACCAGGCAGTACTACGGTGACGTGTCTCTAGGTACGAATGAGCCGCCGATTGGATCAGAGCGGAGGAGGCAGACCTCGTTTCACACACATTTTCGGCTGTCGACGAAATATTGGCTACAGCGGCCACACATACCATGTAGCGTGCAGCGTCGAAGTCAAAACATTGGGACTACGGGCGCGGCTGTGGTGGGGATAGGCAGACCTAGCTATGATAGGCTCGATTTGTTTATGTGCCGTTCCCGGGGCTGTTCTCTATGGAGAGGTTTATGACAGGTCATTACTATTGAGCTGGAAGTCGACACTTTCTCGGGCAACACGTGTTGACTTGTGTTAACTTAAAAATTATTTTACAGTAAAAAATTATAAATAGGACGCGCTAAAAACAGCTTTCTGAAAAATAGCTTCGCTGTCGATCGCCCAATAATGACCCGACCATTTGCATGCCCATGTTTTATAGCCGCTACGCTATCATACGTCGCACGGTGGTGCAAAATCCCCAAGGCATGGCAATAATTCGTTTATTATGTCATTTTTAAACATCTATGTGTATTGAAATACATTACAGTATTAATGCATCGATCATAGATTGCAATAGAACCTAACCCAAACACTGACATTGGAAAGAACTGTGACATACATTTCAAGGAAAAAATTTTTTCTCATTTCTTTGTTGTTTTTGTGTATATGCACTTCTTGATTTTCGAAAGTTTCATAGTGTCGATATTATTCAGTGCGGTGAGTACATTACTTTAAATTATAAAAAATATAAAGCTAATTATTAATTTTTTTGTATGTTATTGACACTCCGAGTCCCACCGATTTTTATTTGGTTATAATTAAAAAGTTCGCGACTTTTTGTGACTTTCCGACAAATAAGGTCACGATGGTTTTGGAAAGAGCGAGGTACACGATTATTTCGAATCCACATTTATTAAGATTAAGATTTTTAAAACTAAGAAAATATGAAAACACTATCCGAATACCCAAAGTCACAAGTTTTTCATTAAATTATATCATAGTGTAACCATAAGAGTATTTAATAAAAATGATTTCAGTTGAAAAAATATTTGTTTTCATAGTTTATTTTGCAATTGTTTTAAACAGGTCCATAGCTATCATAGCACCAGAAAATTGAAAAAATAGAAATTATGATAATATAGCCCCAAGTGTCCTCTTTACGGACCCGTTTTTAAAAATACGGATACTTCAAAATTGGCGACATGAAAATTATTTGAAGTGAACGCTGTACCGTCCTACGCCGGACGAAAAACAAAATTATTTGATTTTCCTCCTACATCGTCAGACGTCGAGGCTCCATGGGGTTTGTCCACTGTTACCCTTCTCGAAGTACCTGAAAAAGGTTCGGCTCCCCGTGATTTTGACCATTTCGTCTGACGTCGGGCCCACTGTAAGCACACTTTCCGGCAAAGTCGGCCGTACTGGCACCACACATGCCTCTCGAGGCGCTCGAAACTATCGTCTGTGTGGTCGGTTGTAGGACGCCGGACGAAAACGGCTCCACTGTACGCGCACCCTATCCGCTCCAACTGACGCGACGCGACGTCGCGTAGCCGAGCGGATGACGTCACGTCAGCCGCGCGACCCCCCACTTCGCGACACGCCGAACGCGTGATTTTCGGTTACGCACCTGCTGATCGAGATCAGGGGGTGTAAGCTGAAATGGAAATAGTTGGTCCAGTATATGTAGTTCGACCCTAGTACTGAGGTGGCGTTGGTGTCGCTGCAGTTTTTGCAATACATACACCAAAATTTGCAATGTTTTTATAAGATCGTCGGTGGGCCAATCAGCTAAAGAGTTGGACTACTAAGCGGTAGACCGAGGCTCGAATCCTGTTGGGGTAAACAGTTTTTTTTACAACCGTCTACCGCTTTATATCTGTCGCGGCAGAAACATTTTGGCGCGACCCGTGCGCCCCGGCGTTAATACGTTTCATCGTCGCGTGTCGGCTGTCGAGTATTCTGACCGTTTGACTCTGCGGAGACACTGATCCCGATCGTTCGAGCGCTAAACAAAATCTGCCGGCCGGTCTCGGGCCATCGATGGCCTTGCCTCGCATTCTCCCCACTCCGCAGAGTCACTCCGTCCACGTGCACGCATTCTAAAAGGGAGCCGATTTTGTTTGTCGCAGCCGCTCAAACGTTTCGGCTGCGCGTAAGAGAAACCGATCCCGACTCTTGCGGCCGATCAAACGTCTCGGCCGCGCTACAATGTAAATGCACGCGCGAGCACTCAGCAGCCGACTCCTGCAACTTCCAACGGCCAATCCTTAACCTATGCTTATTCTAAAAACACGCTTAAATCTACGACATATCTATATATACTGCCATTAGTTCGGCCCTACTTGGCCCTACTACCGAGGTGGCGCTGAAATAGTGGCCACTTTTTTAACACGGCAGCTTACACCCCCTGATCGAGATCCAGATAACTGTTAACGGCCACCGCTTCGTCACCTGAGTTCACCGCTTTCGTCTAACCGTTAATCTTGCGTCTCGTTCCACGTTCGTCATACCGCATTCGCGTATCGTTATCACCTAAGTTTACTGTTGGCTGTCGTAATCTTTTGCTGAATTGTTATTAAAACTGTGTTTGACACAATTATACAGTTATTTCAAAATCCAACCCACCAACGATCCCAGATTCTCGTTCCGATCTCAGACATTGTACACACCGCAAAATGGTAATTTTTTGGGTTTAATACAGTTAATTGCAAAATTTGATCCTGTTCTAAATGACCATTTAAACAGAACAGCCATAAAAGGGCATCATTATTTATCTCATTCAATTCAAAACGAATTAATAAGTGCAATGGCAAATAAAGTACAAAGAGTAATTATCGATGCAATAAAGAGAGCAAAATATTATTCCATTTTATTGGATTGTACACCAAATGTGAGCCATCAGGAGTAACTATCGGCTGTCCTTCGTTATGTTAACATAACAGACGATGACGTAGAAATCAAACAACGTTTTATCAAATTTGAAATAGTTGACAATACAACAGGAAAAGGACTATCCGAAACAATAATGCTTATTCTGGATCAGTTGGGACTAAACATATCTGACTGTCGCGAACAAGGATATGATAACGGTGCCAATACAGGGTGTCCCAAAACTCGTGAAAATCCCGAAAGGGGGTGGTTCCTGAGACCATTCTAAGAGACATTTTCCTTTGCACCAATGTCAACTGCGGCTTTGTTTAGGAGTTATTAACGAAAAACACGGACCAATCAGAGCGCGCTCTGGCCCGGCGCGCCACGCCGCGCCGGCAAGCGAGTGTCGGTGGTACGCCGCGACATCGCAACGAACAAGAATTTCTCGATAATGTGAATCCTCTCCGATTTCGATGAGCTTTGGATATGTTGTCAAGACCATGATTCTGAACAACATTTCTCTTTAGACTTTTTGGCGATCGGCTTTAGTTTACGTGATAAGTAACCTGTAATTGTAAATCGATCGATGTACTATCTGAACTATCCCCTCTCCGATTTCAATGAGCTTTGGATACGTTGTCAAGACCATGATTCTGAACAACATTTCTCTTTAGACTTTTTGGCGATCGGCTTTAGTTTACGAGATAATCGTAAAAAAAGAGAAGAAGCAGAAACTGATTGAATTAAAAACTCACGTATTCAGCCGTAAATCCATTTGCTGCTTCGAAATGTGTGTCACTGGGTCACTCAGTGACGAACTGCACAGATGTCTTCAGGTATACGGCAGTACCGAAAGTCAAGGGACGTACGGCCAGGTCGACGAACTGCACAGCCGGTGGTAGAAGGCCTAAGGGATGCGCGGTCAAGTCGACGATCCAGAATTTCACTTTTACTTTCGCATCGATAAATAATTCGTATGTTTATTTCACACAGATGCCTTGAAATTTTTCCACACTCACAATCACTGTTCACATTTGTCAACACATAGTTATGCATTAATAATAATTGCCATATCCCTTGTACTGCTGCACAAATCACAACAATCAGATAATGCAATCACTAGACTGCGGATTTCATGCATTTGCAGCAAACATGAGTAGGTGCATTTTAAGACAGTAGAGAGATTAAAATAATTTCAAAACACCATAGCATTATTTTCAACTTCTTAAAATGATCACAGTGAGAATCAAATATCTGTCTGGCTCCTGTCCCTTGTAATAGCGGCAGCCAACATTCATTTTGCATAAAGATCCGTAGTCTAGTGATTAGTTTAAATATTACTATCAAAAACACAGCTAATAGCAACCGTTAGCTTTGAATTGACAAGTCTTTGGAGATGTTCTCTCTACCGCGGCTCGAACGACACTGATTTTCCGCAAGATTTTCCTTAAGAATTTAGGAAGGGCATTTAGAGTGTCGAAATTCGAAATGCACGCTGTAGCACGAAAACGACGGGACGGTTAGACGAAAAACAGGACGCGAGAAGGACCGCTGTAAGAGTTACGGCAAACACATGTTTAGTTTTTCCTGCAGATTGGTACGCAGAGTCGATGGGTAACCGTTCGAAAACGTCGTCTGTCCTACTTTTAGAAAGTTTCTTAAGGAAGGTATAGGACAATAAGGATGCTCTACGCTGACCTGACATTTTTACCCCTTGCTGGGTAAAAGGACGGATGACGTTTTCGAACGCGCGGTTACCCATCGACTCTGCGTACCAATCTGCAGGAAAAACTAAACATGTGTTTGCCGTAACTCTTACAGCGGTCCTTCTCGCGTCCTGTTTTTCGTCTAACCGTCCCGTCGTTTTCGTGCTACAGCGTGCATTTCGAATTTCGACACTCTAAATGCCCTTCCTAAATTCTTAAGGAAAATCTTGCGGAAAATCAGTGTCGTTCGAGCCGCGGTAGAGAGAACATCTCCAAAGACTTGTCAATTCAAAGCTAACGGTTGCTATTAGCTGTGTTTTTGATAGTAATATTTAAACTAATCACTAGACTACGGATCTTTATGCAAAATGAATGTTGGCTGCCGCTATTACAAGGGACAGGAGCCAGACAGATATTTGATTCTCACTGTGATCATTTTAAGAAGTTGAAAATAATACTATGGTGTTTTGTAATTATTTTAATCTCTCTACTGTCTTAAAATGCACCTACTCATGTTTGTTGCAAATGCATGAAATCCGCAGTCTAGTGATTGCATTACCTGATTGTTGTGATTTGTGCAGCAGTACAAGGGATATGGCAATTATTATTAATGCATAACTATGTGTTGACAAATGTGAACAGTGATTGTGAGTGTGGAAAAATTTCAAGGCATCTGTGTGAAATAAACATACGAATTATTTATCGATTCGAAAGTGAAAGTGAAATTCTGGATCGTCGACTTGACCGCGCATCCCTTAGGCCTTCTACCACCGGCTGTGCACTTCGTCGACCTGGCCGTACGTCCCTTGACTTTCGGTACTGCCGTATACCTGAATACATCTGTGCAGTTCGTCACCGAGTGACCCAGTGACACACATTTCGAAGCAGCAAATGGATTTACGGCTGAATACGTGAGTTTTTAATTCAATCAGTTTCTGCTTCTTCTCTTTTTTTACGATTATCTCGTAAACTAAAGCCGATCGCCAAAAAGTCTAAAGAGAAATGTTGTTCAGAATCATGGTCTTGACAACGTATTCAAAGCTCATCGAAATCGGAGAGGAGATAGTTCAGATAGTACATCGATCGATTTACAATTACAAGTTACTTATCTCGTAAACTAAAGCCGATCGCCAAAAAGTCTAAAGAGAAATGTTGTTCAGAATCATGATCTTGACAACATATCCAAAGCTCATCGAAATCGGAGAGGGTTCACATTATCGAGAAACTCTTGTTCGTTGCGATGTCGCGGCGTACCACCGACACTCGCTTGCCGGCGCGGCGTGGCGCGCCGGGCCAGAGCGCGCTCTGATTGGTCCGTGTTTTTCGTTAATAACTCCTAAACAAAGCCGCAGTTGACATTGTTGCAAATGAAAATGTCTCTTAAAATGGTCTCAGGAGCCGCCCCCTTTCGGGATTTTCACGAGTTTTGGGACACCCTGTATAAGAGGAATGTGTCAGGGAGTATAAGCAAATAAATATATTACGTAAAAATCATAAAGCGTTTTATGTACCATGCGGTAGTCACAACTTGAATTTGTTACTGGGAGATATAGCAAAATCATCAACCCAAGCACTACATTTTTTTGGTGTTTTACAAAAGATTTATACGATATTTGCAGCATCAACATCGCGTTGGTATGTTTTAAAAAAACATGTTGAAACAATTACACCTAAACCATTATCAGAAACTAGGTGGGAATGCCGTTTTGATAGTGTAAGGGCTGTTTGCTTTTATGCAATATATGCAAATCACCAGAATATTTTTGGTCTTCTATATGTATATGAATGAGATTACGAATTTAGATGACGAATATTTATTAAAATGTTGTCAAGATCTTCACTTACATTTGGAAGGAGATATCGACGGAACTGAAATGTATGAAGAGATTAAGATGTTCCGATCGATAACGCAAGCCAATTATTCGGCTCTAGATGCGATGAGATACATTATAAAAAACCATCTTTCGGAAGCGTACCCAAATTTATTAATTGCATTACAAATGATGTTAACTACGCCAGTAACCGTGGCTTCAGCTGAAAGAAGTTTCTCGCGATTGAAACTAATCAAAAATTATCTTCGATCGACTATAAGCCAAGAACGATTTACATCTCTGGCTATTCTTTCAATAGAATGCGAACTAGCAAAAACAATCAATTTTGATGACGTAATTCAGGAATTTGCGGCGAAAAAAGCAAGAAAAATTATATAATATTCATCTTACAAAATATATATATGTTACATTATTTGTATTTGTAATAAATAATTCCTTATTATGAAATTTAAGTATAGTATTTGAATGTGTATTCTGGCCCCGCAAAATTTTTGAACTGGGCCCCGCAAAAGGTCACGCCGGCCCTGCAGCCAATACAGTATATTCTAATAATGAACACATTGTCCGAAACCATGATACACTGAAGCTTAATCATGTTCCTGAGGTATCACGTTGCGATATATAAAATCTTGCAATAAAATATAAAAAATGGCAATTGATACTAATGAAAAATCTAGCGTTATTATTAGAAATTTAGAAGTAGAAGTAAATAATTTTTAACTTTGGGACTTTGTTTGGACTAGTTAGGAGATAAACATTCTAAAAATACCTACTCCTAGGAGGTGAGCGGTGTACAGGGGGGCACGTAGAAGGTCCCCTTTTTCGGTTTACCGCTTATATGTATCTCGGAAACTATGCGACCTAAACTTTAGTCCATCAGAGTCCATAACTATGTCGCGCATCTCGGAAGTCGGTGAGGTGGCGCTGGGTGGTGGGCTGTTCATACGCTGTACATTGGGAAGGGGGCGGATGGAGTGGGAGATGCGCAAGAACGAACGAAAACCGGTTCGTCCGCAATTATGGACTCTGATGGAACCGACTTTAGCGATAAGACCATTCCATACAAAACTAGAGGGTTATTGTTGCTCGCTCGCTTCGCTCGCTCGCGAGTAGAGTTGTTTTTGGTCGCTTTGATCGAAAGGGTTAGTGGTACGCATGGCTAGTAGTACCTATAGCTATTAATGTTTTTTTGTATTTGGTGTGTGACTCTCCACGAGCTACACAAAGAACTTCCCGATTCGTTAGTTGCAGTATATTATTATCATTATTAAGTGTAATTTTTAAGAAGATTATACGTTTTCAGGGAAATTCAATAGTTTTCTACTTATCAAAATGTTTGCTATATGGCGTCGCATTAAACCAACATCGTATGCTCGTTGCTCGCTTGGTTCCTTGTTATAGCATACTAATGTTGCAAAATAAATTGTCTTAATTATTATAGTTTTTCGCAAACGATACAACTCCTCATTATCCGGGTTAGCAGTATTGACCTTGGTTTTCTTCGATACTGTTAATTTAAATTGTTCCAAAATATATAAACCGCGCTCAATTTTGAAACTCTGCTCAGTACTACATACAACATCTGTAAAGTTCGTTTTTCTGATGTTTTAAAATTCAAACATACTTTCTCGTATGTTTGTCCCCGACTTTCATGAATCGTAATCGCTTCAGCAGGAACCACTGGAAATTGACTACGTGTGATTTTATATTTTTCCTCACTCGACAGATTTACATGATTCGAGATTTTTAGTATTGGTGTTAAATTTTGATGAATATTTGCATTTTTAACTTCCCGATTTTATAGGGAAGTTATTGTAATGACCCCGAAAATCGGAAATCGATTTTTTAGCAGATCTACACGTTTCAAGGTCATTGCAGACATATTAGACTATTTTCAGCAAAATGTTCGTGTGTGTGTGTGTGTGTGTGTGTGTGTGTGTGTGCGTATGGCCGTTTCTATGTAATCAAATTTTTCGTTAACGTTTTCAGAAAAAGTAACAACGCGATCAGGATGATGAATGATGCAATCGATGTGCCCCGCTGTAACTTAGAGCTGATTAGATTTTGGTCCATTTTGGTCAAGTAGTTTTTTAGTTTTTTTAGTTTTTTTCGAAAGAAGTTCATTCAACAATGCAATTTATACGAGAGAACGGTAAGTTTCCACCGAAGAAACAAACGTAATTATACAAAAAATTTTTTTTTCAATTTTTTTTTCTTTAAATTTAAAAAAAAAAAATTTTTTTGTGTCTTACGACCAATTTTACGCTTACAATAATCAAAAATTATCCCAATGCAAGAGTGAGTTAATCATCTCTACTGCCGAGAATACATTTTCGAAGAATATCGATGAAAGTACAAAAAAAATGTATATTACAATCTTTAAAAACACAATCAGTTCAAAACGAATTATTAACTGAGATTAAATTGAAAATTAATATAAACTATATGATAATTATTAATAACATTGATGTTGAAAACGGATTGGTTAATGGAGCACACATGCGGAATATTAAAATTTATTACTTTTCAAGAAAATACTAAAATTCCGTCTATATTTTTTGGTTAGATTTTCAATTGGCCAGAGTAGGAGTGAAAGTAAGAACTCGTTATCGTGATTATATGAAAAATGCCAATATTGATCATTTAGCACCAATAATAAAAATATCGAATCAAGTAAATATGTCGAGAGAGGAAAAATATCAAATCACACGTAGTCAATTTCCAGTGGTTCCTGCTGAAGCGATTACGATTCATAAAAGTCAGGGACAAACATACGAGAAAGTATGTTTGGATTTTAAAAAATCAGAAAGGCGAACTTTACAAATTTTGTATGTAGCACTGAGCAGAGTTTCAAAATTGAGCGCGGTTTATATATCTTGGGACAATTTAAATTAACAGTATCGAAGAAAACCAAGATCAATACTGCAAACCCGGATAATGAGGAGTTGTATCGTTTGCGAAAAACTAATTAAGACAATTTATTTTGCAACATTAGTATGCTATAACAAGTAACCAAGCGAGCAACGAGCCTACGATGTTGGTTTAATGCGACACCATATAGCAAACATTTTGATAAGTAGAAAACTATTGAATTTCCCTGAAAACGTATAATCTTCTTAAAACGTACACTTAATAATGATAATAATATACTGCAACTAACGAATCGGGAAGTTCTTTGTGTGGCTCGTGGAGAGTCACACACCAAATAACATCCGTACCACTAACCCTCTCGCGAGCTCGCAAAGCGAGCGAGCTACGACAACCCTACTTGCGAAGCTCGCGAAGCGAGCGAGCAACAACACCCCTTTAGTTCATATAATCACGATAACGAGTTCTTACTTTCACTCCTACTCTGGCCAATTGAAAATCTAACCACAATGTAGACAAAATTTTAGTATTTTCTGGAAAAGTATAATAAATTTTAATATTCCGCATGTGTGTGTGCTCCATTAACCAATCCGTTTTCAACATCAATGTTATTAATAATTATCATATAGTTTATATTAATTTTCAATTTAATCTCAGTTAATAATTCGTTTTGAACTGATTGTTTTTTTAAAGATTGTAATATAAATTTTTTTTGTACTTTCATCGATATTCTTTGAAAATGTATTCTTGGGAGTAGAGATGATTAACTCACTCTTGCATTGGGATAATTTTCGATTATTGTAAGCGGAAACATTAGCGTAAGGTACAAAAAAAAAAATTTTTTTTAAGTAAAAAAATTTTTTTTAATTTTAAAAAAATGAAAAAAAATTTTTTTGTGTAATTAAGTTTGTTTCTCCGGTGGAAACTTTCCGTTCTCTCGTATAAATTGCATGGTTGAATCAACTCCTTTCGAAAAAAACTAAAAATCTAAAAAACTACTTGACCAATATGGACCAAAATCTAATCAGCTCTAAGTTACGACGGGGCACATCGATTGCATCATTCATCATTCTGATCGCGTTGTTACTTTTTCAGAAAACGTTAACGAAAAATTTGATACCATAGAAACAGACATACGCACACACACACACACACACATACGAACATTTTGCTGAAAATAGTCTAAAATGACTGCAATAACCATGAAACGTGAAGATCTGCTAAAAAATCGATTTTCGATTTTCGGGGTCATTACAATAACTTCCCTATAAAATCGGGAAGTTAATTAAAGCTGGCAAAATGTGCCACAAGATTAATTGGATTCAGCTTTTCGCTATCTCGCATAGTTTCCGAGATATCCGCGCTCAAAGTTCACTAATTACACTGTCCAACAAATTTCAACTTTTTTTGTGATTTCAATATACTGTTGGGTCCTTCTTATAGAGTTTTTTGCGCTGATTCCGAATCTGGTTTTAATTTTTTTCCTATACGTCCAGTTTTTGAAAATCATGGCTTTGAAAAAAAAACATATTTTTCAACTTTAAACAAATATTGTGATGTTATTATAAAAGATATTGAATTGTTGTTTACAGCAAACGATTCTGTAGACTTTCCCGAATACAGTGATATCCAATATTAATACATTATGATTGTTTAAACATGTTTAAGCAATGATTAAAGACGGAGATGCACCACTTTTGCACCAATTTTTGCGGATATTTTCGAATTTATCTCAAAAAATAAGGGTCCAGCGAAAAATTGAACTATACCACGCGAAAGAGCAGACTTCTATCTTGAGAAACCCCCCTGTGAAGTTTGCATGGTCGACGTTTTTACCGAATCAGAAAGCAAAATATCTTCGCCCGACATGCGTTGACGCCAGTGGTGCTCTTCCACTAGCGCGGTCGTTCGTCGGGATACGGCGCGGCGCGCTGCGGTGAAACGGCGCGTGGCTATAAGCGCGCAATTATGTCAGCTTACTTAAATGTAATATTTTATTAAATGTTATATTATTGTTATTTATTAGTTATTAGTATATTTATTCTGTATAAATTATTTTATGTATTTTTTAATGTTAGTCTCTCGTTTATAGTACATTTAATACAAAAAATACCTTTTGTAACAAAAAAATAATTTATTCACACAGTACACTATTACACCGTTTACAATGCTAATATATATGTGTACACTATTCAGATATAATACACTACTAAAATACATATATTATATACACAACAACTAAAATACTATAAATAACTATAAATGTTTTTTATGAAGTTTTATACGTAGCAATGCAGATTTGAAATGCTTGACACGACTGATTTCAACAAACACAAAGCCGAAACTGAACTCTGGTATCAGTTTTCTTAAGAACCAACACGATATTTTGAAATAAATGACGGTCTACGGACAACGGAATACATACAATGTAAGGAAAGTCTGCAATGCGGTGACTGAAAAATTTTATTTTCAGTAATTGTCGTCTTATCTATGTATTGTAATTATAGTGCCAATGAACACTCGAGATTCTTCCGAGTAAAATAAGTCCAAACACAATATAAACGGGACTATTTTTATTGACTTAAATACATAATTAAAATAGTTTGCTCCATATTAAATCGATATAGTGTATTATATCTGAATAGTGTACACATATATATTAGCATTGTAAATAGTGTAATAGTGTAGTGTGTGAATAAATTATTTTTTTGTTACAAAAGGTATTTTTTGTATTAAATATACTATAAACGAGAGTCTAACATTAAAAAATACATAAAATAATTTATACAGAATAAATATACTAATAAATAATAAATAACAATAATATAACATTTAATAAAATATTACATTTAAGTAACCTGACATAATTGCGCGCTTATAGCCACGCGCCGTTTCACCGCAGCGCGCCGCGCCGTATCCCGACGAACGACCGCGCTAGTGGAAGAGCACCACTGGCGTCAACGCATGTCGGGCGAAGATATTTTGCTTTCTGGTTCGGTAAAAACGTCGACCATGCAAACTTCACAGGGGGGTTTCTCAAGATAAAAGTCTGCTCTTTCGCGTGGTATAGTTCAATTTTTCGCTGGACCCTTATTTTTTGAGATAAATTCGAAAATATCCGCAAAAATTGGTGCAAAAGTGGTGCATCTCCGTCTTTAATCATTGTTTAAACATGTTTAAACAATCATAATGTATTAATATTGGATATCACTGTATTCGGGAAAGTCTACAGAATCTTTTGCTGTAAACAACAATTCAATATCTTTTATAATAACATCGCAATATTTGTTTAAAGTTGAAAAATATGTCTTTTTTTAAAACTCCATTTTCTCAAAAACTGGACGTATAGGAAAAAAATTAAAACCAGATTCGGAATCAGCGCAAAAAACTCTATAAGAAGGACCCAACAGTATATTGAAATCAAATTTGGTGTTGGACAGTGTTATGAAAAAGAAAATAGCCGGGTGAAATTCGCCCCCGGCGGGATTTTAATCGAGCTTGAACCATTCGATAACCTACGCAAAAAAACCCTCTCTGTCAAGTTTCAGCCCCATATCTCATCTGTAAAGGTAATTATTGAGAAAAATCAAAATGCCAGTTTTTGGCCCATTTTCCCTACATATTGACAATTAAAAATTCTGAAAAAATCTGACACATTTCGGATACCAAGCCACATATTAGGTATCATTTTCAGATTTTTCCGTTGCAAACTATGGTTGTAAAAAATGAAAAACACGAAGAAAATCGAAAAAATGCAGATTTCATATAAAAGTAGGTCTCGTACCACTTCAGAAGTAATTTAGCAATGAGTATTATCAAAAGTATTATGCTCAATTTTTTTCAGATTTTTGTGAGTGGTGCAACTATGTTGAAAAAAATAAAAACCACTTTTCCTGGCGTTTTTCCTAAGTACTGCATCAATTGGTGCAGTCAAAAATGTAGGTTTCCATTTTTAAAAAAAAGTGCAGTTGCATTTTTCTGATGCACCGATACACAAAAGTGCATAAAATTAGTTGCGTAGTATGCACCGTCTGATGCCATTTAACTTTTTCTTATAACATTTTCCTCTATTCCCGACTGTTTAGGTTTAGGAGGTACAGCCTGTTCCAGTTGCGTGGGACACCCTGTATATGCAATTTTCAGTGAAATAAAAATTTAACTTAAAAAGAAAATACACATTTTTCGTTAATGCTTATTGATCAAAGAAAATGAAAACATACTTCAGTTCTCAAATTGCAGAAAAAATTGTTTAATTTTGGTCCGACATTTTTCAGAATTTGTTCGAAAACCGTTTGTAGTACGAAAAAAAAGTCATTGTAAAGGTAAAGAAGGGTCGTGGAAGGATATGAAAATCAATGTCCCTAGCACTGTTGGTTAAGTGTATAAAGCACAAGTCATTGTCCAGTTTATTTAAATTGATGTCAAAGGAACCGTCACCACTTAGAACTAACTTAAACTAAAACGTAACGAACTTTAAACAAGAGAAGCTAGAATCCAGTGTAGGCTGAAAACTAGAAGACCCGAGAAGCGCAAAGGCCTTAGTATTTTAATAGCTCAAGCAAAGCGATTGTTTTCCAGTAGCGAAAGTGTTAACCGCTCAAGCGAAGCGGGAGTTCGAAAAGCAACTGACTCTTCGGGTAATCAGCTGTGCCCGAGGAGTCAGAACGATGGGAGGAGCGGTGAAGAGGGGCCTCTATGGTAGAGAATCAATGTTATGATTTTTGGCAACCCCGTCACCTCTCTCTCCCCTGGCCAATAATAAGTCGCGTGCCGTCGCGGAGCTCGCGCGATCCGCAACAGTCATAAAAGTCCTAAAAGACGAAGCCTGTCCTGATTAACAGGTTTTGTCAAACATATTTATCGGTGCGGTAAATAATTTAGAAGATATTTGAGAAAAATGATTTTATGGACATTTAATTAATTATTGTAATGTTTAAGCTCCTTGGATCACGTTTGCTCGTTATTCGATCGAGCTTAAACTTTGCACATATTCTTTTTATTAACGGGAACAATCCTGGGTCAAGAGTAAATAAGAGCCACTCTAGCGACTATACCTTAACAAAAACACACTTTGCCTACTTTACAAAGTTAATTCATATTTAGTCGGATAGGTAATTTATTTAATTAGTCATTAATTTCATTAATTATAAATTTGTTGTAAAGGTTTATATTTTGAATGAAACCAATTTTTATGGAGAAAAATAATGCATTGTAGTTAATAAATATAAAATTAATGTAATGTAATTGTAGTTATACACGTAAAGGGTAAGTATAAATGTTATAAATTATTAACGAGTAAGAAATGTCTACATATTTAATCTTTTATACTTAAATAAGAATACTTAACATAAGAAGGGAAATAATTAGTAGATAATTAATGGTTGATTTGAACAATTTATTGTAATATTAATTATTAACCTGAAATTAGCCTGAAATATTTTCATTTTATATGAATTCCTTAATTTTGTCGATATAAAACTGATATAATACCTAGTACAACACTTTCAGTAGTTTATGAAAATATTACATACGTTTAGTAATTTATTGAATACAAAAATAATGCAACAAATATTTTGAATAATGGTATAGGAATTATTAGTGGCGCCTCCAAGTCACCACTCGAGTGCAAAGAATTAATTAATCTTGTAAAATACAAGCATATAATTATGTTTAACCTAATTATTGACATAAAAATTATAAAGCAATATAATGTTGTTTTGGTAATGAAATAATTTATATATAATTACAAGACACACACGTAATGAAAAGAACTAATTGTAAGCTGAATTAGTGGAAATATTTTCGATATTGTATACTGTATACAGTGACTCACATTAATATTCGGACGCTCCCAAAAAACCGATAACTATACTAATTGTAAGATTGGACTATGTATACATGTTGAACTTTTTTGAGAACTTGTTAGAGCAGTTAGAAATTTTTCAAAAATTGCAATCGGTCGGAATTGTAGAAAATAGAAAATACTAAAATTGTATTTTACAACTTTTTATGTGGGCCTTTATTGAAAATTAAGACCATACGTTTTGTACATCAATATCAATTATGTGCATTGTGGAAGTTTCATCGAAATCGATTGATGCGGAGAAAAATTATCTTTATTTTTATTAATTCTTTTAATTTCATTTAATTTAATTTTTAAGTTAATTCGTTTTTAATTTTCAGAGTATGTTTAATTGATACAGATCTACGAACCGTGTTTTCTAAATTTTCCATATAAACCTACATAAAAAGTTGCAAAATACAATTCTTAGTATTTTTTATACAATTCTGATAACTTCCAATTTGTTTCAAAAATTTTGGTCACGTTGTATAGCTAACCTATTGTTCTAACTTCGCAAAAAAGTTGGAATTGCATGGTCCAATATTAAAAAAGTTATGGTCTTTATAAGAGTGTCAGAATATTAGTGGGAGTCACTGTATATAAATAATAAAAACGACAGAATCTTGAGATTTTTTATCGAATTTGCCAGGGGGGTCATTCCATGCCAAATCGATCACTTTTTGCAGGCACTATCGTCGATTTTGTTCTAATTGAAATATGTTGTAGTCCATGTGAAATTAGGGGAGGGGGGGTTAAGTCATCATTTTGCCGGTTTCGAATTTTTTTAGAAATGGCAGGCCTTCAAAGTTTTCAATTCTTGCTCATTTCAGCGAAAACGTGCCTCGCTTCCGAATTTTTATCTCAGGAACTATTTGTCCGATTGAGCTACATTTTGTTTTGTTTTATTCGGAAAGTATTGGGCTATTACAAAATAATTTTTTCAACCCCAACAATCAACTTTATAATGTCGAAAAATTTAAACAAATTCTTTTTTTACGTTTTTTTCGAGGATGGGGCTTAGTGATTTCAATTTTGAAAAAAATATGGTAATATTCCTTGAAGTTTTCCCTTTAAAATGAGCCTTTGAAAAAGATGGTATCCTTAAAATTGGCGTCACAATAAGCTGGTAAAGTACGCCATGTACTTCCGTTTCAGGTAGAGGCAAGTCAAGCGCGCACTGCTATTATGGTCCGTTGATACCGCTGCGCTGGCTCGAGAAAATACCAAAATACTAAAAATACCAGCCGTCTGTATACGACTAAATAACTCTATTTATACCCGGGGCGAATAATATTAGTAATCACTTTTGACCAACAACACCTTTTTAATCATGACTTCATTTATAGATATTAGTTTTTATAGGAATCATATACAGGGTGAGTCCGAAGAAACAGAACACCTAAATATCTTCGTTACTTTTCGTTGTACAAAAAAACTTCTTACGACAAAGTTACACTGTTTGAAGGGCCACATGTAACGGTGTAAGGGAAAACATTTTCGAGGTCATTTTTAACTTCCCGATTTTATAGGGAAGTTATTGTAATGACCCCGAAAATCGAAAATCGATTTTTTAGCAGATCTTCACGTTTCATGGTCATTGCAGTCATTTTAGACTATTTTCAGCAAAATGTTCGTATGTGTGTGTGTGTGTGTGTGTGCGCGCGCGCGCGCGCGCGCGTATGACTGTTTCTATGTGATCAAATTTTTCGTTAACGTTTTCTAAAAAAGTAACAACGCGATCAGAATGATGAATGATGCAATCGATGTGCCCCGTCGTAACTTAGAGCTGATTAGATTTTGGTCCATATTGGTCAAGTAGTTTTTTAGATTTTTAGTTTTTTTCGAAAGGAGTTGATTCTACAATGCAATTTATACGAGAGAACGTAAAGTTTCCATCGAAGAAACAAACGTAATTACACAAAAATTTTTTTTTTTCATTTTTTTTTAAATTTAAAAAAATTTTTTTAACTAAAAAAAAAAATTTTTTTTTTTCCTTACGCTAATGTTTCCGCTTACAATAATCGAAAATTATCCCAATGCAAGAGTGAGTTAATCATCTCTACTCCCGAGAATACAGTTTCAAAGAATATCGATGAAAGTACCAAAAAAAATTTATATTACAATCTGTAAAAAAACAATCAGTTCAAAACGAATTATTAACTGAGACTAAATTGAAAATTAATATAAACTATATGATAATTATTAATAACATTGATGTTGAAAACGGATTGGTTAATGGAGCACACATGCGGAATATTAAAATTTATTACTTTTCAAGAAAATACTAAAATTCCGTCTATATTGTGGTTAGATTTTCAATTGGCCAGAGTAGGAGTGAAAGTAAGAACTCGTTATCGTGATTATATGAAAAATGCAAATATTCATCAAAATTTAACACCAATAATAAAAATATCGAATCAAGTTCATATGTCGAGTGAGGAAAAATATCAAATCACACGTAGTCAATTTCCAGTGGTTCCTGCTGAAGCGATTACGATTCATAAAAGTTGTATGTAGCACTGAGCAGAGTTTCAAAATTGAGCGCGGTTTATATATTTTGGGACAATTTAAATTAACAGTATCGAAGAAAACCAAGGTCAATACTGCAAACCCGGAGAATGAGGAGTTGTATCGTTTGCGAAAAACTATAATAATTAAGACAATTTATTTTGCAACATTAGTATGCTATAACAAGGAACCAAGCGAGCAATGAGACTGCGATGTTCGTTTAATGCGACGCCATATAGCAAACATTTTGATAAGTAGAAAACTATTGAATTTCCCTGAAAACGTATAATCTTATTAAAACGTACACTTAATAATGATGATGATATACTGCAACTAACGAATCGGGAAATTCTTTGTGTGGCTCGTGGAGAGTCACACACCAAATCAAAAAAATCCTACCCGCGAGCTCGCGAAGCGAGCGAGTAAAAACAACCCTACTCGCGAGCGAGCGAAGCGAGCGAGCAACAATAACCCTCTAGTTTTTTTATGAGATTTCAAGGCCATCGATAAGCCGCGGATAACATTTTTGCAAAGGAAAATGTCGTTTGAAATGGTCTCAGGAACCACCCACTTTCGGGATTTTCACGAATTTTGGGACACCATGTATATCCGTCCATCCCCATTGCATATTCAGTGAAAATGAAAGAATGCTACGAATCCCTAAAGACTGTGTTATGCAAAATTAACTATAATAAATATAAGTGGAAAATTTATGCAGATTTAAAAGTGATAGCCATATTGCTCGGTCTTCAAGCGGGATACAGAAAATATTGCTGCTTTCTTTGCGAGTGGGACAGCAGAGCAAGAAATCAGCATTACCTGCAAAAAGATTGGCCAAAACGAAAACACTTAACTCCAGGATTAAAATATATAAAATATGAAAATCTGATTAATGCAGAGGGGGGGGGGGGGCGTTATTTTGTCACCATTGCATATAAAGTTTGGCATAATGAAAAATTTTGTGGAAGCTATGGACAAATCTGGACCCGGATTTGAATATTTGAAAACCAAATTTCCTGGAATTTCTGATGCCAAAATAAAAGAAGGTATATTTATCGGTCCCCAAATACGACAGTTAATCAAAGACAGTAATTTTAGTGAAAAATTAAATAAACTAGAAAAACAAGTATGGACTTCATTTTTGGAAACAATTGACAATTTTCTTGGGAACAATAGATCGGAAAACTATGTGCCCATAGTGAATAAACTTTTAAAAAATTTCCAAAAACTAGGATGCAATATGTCACTGAAGATGCATTTCCTGCATTCGCATTTAGACTTTTTCCTGCGAATCTTGGTGACGTGACGTGAGTGATAAATATGGAGAACGCTTTCATCAAGATATTTCAGAAATTGAAAAACGTTATCAAGGGAAAGACTTATGTGCGATGCTTGCAGACTATTGTTGGACACTTATCAGTGAAAATAGCGATACCACGTATGAGCGGCGAGCAAGGCGGAACCATTTTTAAAGTACACAAAAAAATAGGTAAGTTTTTCTTTCGTATTTAGTTATCTTCATTAAGCATTTCCACAATAAAATGTGAATATATTTTGTATTTTATAATCCTACGTATTGATCGGCACCCAAAAAGTAAAAACAATTTATGAAATTGAAGCATAGTAAATAAAACATATTTGAGTGGTACACGTGTCGATTCCGCATAGCTACCGCTTTTTCTATGATAATAAATTATTTTTTTGTTAAAAAAGGTCTTTTTCGTGTATGAAATATACTATAAACAAGAGACATTAGACTAACATTAAAATAATTTATACAGAATAAATATACTAATAAATAATAAAAAACATTTATATATATAAATAAAATATTACATTTAAGTAAGCTGACATAATTGCGCGCTTATAGCCGCGCCGCGCCGCGCCGTATCCCGACGAACGACCGCTCTAGTGAAAGAGCACCACTGACGGCAGCTCATGTCGGGCGAAGATATTTTGCTTTCTGGTTCGGTAAAAACGTCGATGATTGCAAACTTCCAAGGGGGGTTTTTAAGATAAAAGTCTGCTCTCTCTCTCTCTCTATCGCGTGGTATAGTTCGATTTTCCGCTGGAACCTTATTTTCTGAGATAAATTCAAAAATATCGTCAAAAATTGGTGCAAAAGTGGTGTCTCTCCGTCTTTAATGCTCGTTTCAACATGTTTAAACAATCATAATGTATTATAATATTGGATATCGCTGTGTTCGGGAAAGTCTACAGAATCTTTTGCTGTAAAGAACAATTCAATATCTTTTATAATAACATCACAATATTTGTTTAAAGTTGAAAAACATGCTTTTTTCCCTTAAAAACTGTGCGTATAGGAGAAAAATTAAGGACAGATTCGGAATCAGCGCAAAAAACCCATAAGAAGGGCCCAACAGTATATTGAAAAGAAATTTGGTGTTGGACAGTGTTATCGAGCAGTGAGGACTCCGATGAGGAGACTATTTTATTTTCTCCTCCAGAATGAAAAAAACAGAGGAAGACGGGTATGTAATATGTAAATACAAAAGCGAGGAAGCACCCTATAAACCGTTAAATTTTACATTCATAGTTATACATCATTCTTTTTCTGTAATAGTATATCTTTTCAATGAAAATATATTTTATTTTCAGTTGCTTCACGCTTCACGATCAATTGACGAAGAGTTCCTCGAGACAGAAACTTCTAGTGGTTATTCTATTGGGTTGGCAAATAAGTTCGTTCGGTTTTTTACATTGGAATAAATCATAAAACCGAACGAACTTATTTGCCAACCTCATAGTAATCAATATAGTACTGGTAAGTTAATGAAAATATTTTAGAGATAAATAAGTTCACTTAAAAAAGTATGATATCTAACTAACACAATCAATAGGAAAGCAAGCTGAGAAGATACCTGCTGCAAAGGGTGTACGAGCAGAGACGCTACACTGAAGCGTTCTGTTGAAAGTTCTGTTGACAGATATTCTGAAACAACTGCAAGATCTGAAGCAGGACACCGCAAAAAAAGGAGAAGAAACTAAACAAATATCTTTTTTTCATAAATTCCCGGGGTTACAATTCCCCTTAAATACAGCAGAACACGTCACACAATTTGAATCTACATTATATTAAACAGGCGCGTTAATAACTTTTTATTTTAGGTTCATGAATTGTACAAAATGGGAGACGACAATACCTACCAATTTGTAAGAAGGGTACTCAGAACGTTCCTTACTGACAATTTGGCGATGGAGTACAGTTGGTTGGGGAGAAAAGGAATGATGACCTTTTACAGATTAAACATCAGAAACCTCGTAATACGTAATTATTACCCTTATTTTGATGTTATTATAATGATGATTCATGTAAAAATTACTACAAAAAGAAATTCTTATTCCGGATGCAGCAGAAAAGGCAAAAATCGGCGGAAGTAGAAGAGAAACGGAAACCTGAATCCAATCGTGGCTTAAGAGGGCCAAAGACCGAAGTGTCCGGACCTCTAAAAAATTTTAATTTTAATTTTAATTGTAATTGTAACTTTCATTTTTGTTATTTTTAATGTAATTTTAATTGCAATGGTAATTTTTATTTGTATTACACTTTTTATTCCACATGCGTTCTTTCAATAAAGATATTTAATTTTAAGTGGCTTAATTTTAAACTCGTTTTTGTCGAAATCTATTTTTATCCTCCTCTTCTTTTATTTTAGTTAACATTTATGGGCCTTTATGACTTCTTAGGGACCTCTTAAAGACCTCCTAAATGTCCTACGATGTCCTCAATACTCAATATCTTTTTAAATGTCTCCTGAAAGTTTCCTGAACGTCTTTTAGACGTCATACAGACGTACAGTTTTAAAAAAATGGATTCGGGGGACATTCGGGAGACGTTCGTAGGACATTCGGAACGTCTCTAACACGTTGGAATATTCAACTACAGACGTCTAAAGGACGTCTTTAAGGCGTACCGTTTTCTAAAACAAGACATTCGAGGGATATTCGGGAGACGTTCATAGGACATTCGGAACGTCCCTAAGACGTTTGAATGTGCAACTACAGCCGTCTTAAAGACGTCTTTAGGACGTTTTTGTGCTATCTGGGGTACTCCATACTGGGACGCGACGGCAGTAGCTGTCCAACTATACGTTTATACTCGACGTACATACGCCTTATATTAACTCGTTGTTTTTACACTCAAATAGCAAATTATTTAACTAAATGTACGTACAATTAGTCTTCTATTAGCTTGTATAACATACGTAGAAGATTTTACTGCCCCTAAGTTTCACATATCTAAGAAGAAAAATAACCTCCTCCTTTTTCGAAGTCGGTTAATAATTAAAGTGGCTCACTTTGATCTTCCGTTGTTGTTTTGATTTAATTAAAGATCTTGAAAAAAAGGAGCAAGTAAAAAGATTATAGAAGAACATTTGTCAAAAAAGGAAGAAAAAAGGAGATTCAAAATTAAAAAAGGAAAAGAACAAGAAATGAATAGAAATTTAGACGAAAGAAAAGAGATAATTACACAACAAATTAAAGATATTCAGTTAAAAATCAATGATAAATCTAAAAAGATAAGGTCTAAAGCAACTAACGAAAATAATGATGAAATTAAAGAACAGAAAGCGAAATTATGCACTCGATTAGAAAATATGGAGAAACAAGTATTGTCTCTTGAAATGTTTATTTTACAACAAAAAATGAAAGTTTGACAGGATAGAATTTAATGTAATGATATTTTGATATATAAATCATTGCAGGTTTAATAAAGTTAGATTTAATATAGATATAATTAAATGTAAATTCAATTTGTCCCGGTATAGGCTTTACTTCTGTCCAGGTGCTATCTTAGATTGGATTTAATATGTCCACGTATAGGTTAGAATGAATCTTGTTAATACAATTCAAATATTAAACTAAATAATGATTTCGGGATTTTAGATTACTTTGAACCTGTCCAGGTTTAGGGCGCTTCGCTTTGTTCAGTCGGCTGGCTCTCTCGCTACTTGGAGAAAAACAGCGGCCAATAAATTCTTGTCCGACTCGGTGGTGGAAAGGAGAGCTGAAATTGTTTATCGGACTATAGCTAAAGGGTAGTGACGCCCGGCGTCTGCGCGTCGCGACGGTTTCTATGTATAGCTAATGATACAGCGGACGTTGAGGGCATCGGTTCCTGCGTGCGAATCATATGTTCATTGCAAGCCTGGGCATCGGCCAAGGCGCATGGGTTTTCACTTCGAAAAGTGGCCCTGCTCGATAAATCGATACAAGTCTCTCCAAGTGAAAATTCCAAGTTCTAGTCCGCGTAGAGTCCTCTCGTCGTATGATACTCCGCGCGGAAGTCGCGCATCGTTCGCGACATCAAAAGTGTGTTACCTAGATCAGTTTAATTATTCCGGTTGAATCGACTGTCATATCTGATTTCGGTAAAATCAGTGTGAAACAGAGGGTGGCAGAAGCTGTGTGACTGGTAGTGCGTATTTCTCGTCTGTGGCTGCAGGAGACGTGCTCTTTCGACTGTGTATGTACTTCCAACCGATAAGGGCGGCAGTATATGTATATCGCGGTTCCTGTTTACAGAAAAAGGTAATTAGGCAGTGGTGGAATATGTGCTGTGTTGTCCCCTTTCCCCCTTTCGCGTGTCAAAGTTCGTCGCGGTTATCTACCCTTAGCTTCAAGAAACCTGTGATAATGATTCCGAGAAGTGAATCGTTACATCGTGCGTTACTTCACGTTGGGAATACAATTAATAACACACCGTCGCGTTCGACGAATTCGTAAGCTTATAAGAAATACACTCCGCGACAATACTATAAAACACCGCATAATGTAATTTCGTATTAAAGGAAAGAATTTTCGCTTCTCGCTTACACTGTGTTGTTTACATCAGGAGACGTTGTTCAACGCAGAGTGTTTACTGATATTTCTAAGAATTGCAATGTTACATAAAACCACTTCTTACTGGCCGCGACAAAACCATAAGACAGTTTTCGTTGACCAGTCAAACGGGAACAGTGCCCAGATATCATTCGACGTCTTAGACGTCCATTTAACGTCTATTTCAAGTCTTCAGACTGTCTTCAGACTGAAAGTCTTCCGTCCTCTAAGAAGACTCTTTAACGTTTACGTCTTTAAGACCATAAACCGTGTGTAGCATTGGTATTTTTTGTTCGAGTTAGCGTTTTTGCTCCAACTTCAATTTTTCAATTCCAACTTCGTCTTCAATTTCCATTTCAACTCTTCGATTCCAACTTCAATTTTTCAATTTCGACCTCAATTTCAACTTCAATTGCAACTTCTTCGATTTCAAAACTTCAATTTTTCAAATTACAATTTCAACTCTTCAATTTTTCAAATTTCAATTTCCATTTCAACTTCAATTTCAACTCTTCAAATTGCCATTTTAACTTCAATTTCAACTCTTCAAATTTCCATTACAACTTCAATTTCAATTCTTCGATTTCAACTTCAATCTTTCATTTTCGACTTCAATTTCAATCTTTCAATTTCAACTCTTGAATTTTTCAAATGTCAACTTCAATTTGCATTTCAACTTCAATTTCAACTCTTCGATTTCAACTTCAATCGTTATCAATTAATCAATCGTTATTATTTTTATAGTGATTTAATTGAAATTGTTAGTTTTATTACACTTTTTATGTCAATGCCACATGCGTTCTTCTGATAAAGCTAGGTATAACTTTAAACTCGTTTTTGTCGAAATCTATTTTTACTCTTCCCTTCTTTTAATTTAATTAACATTTATGGACCTTTAAGACTTCTTAGGGACGTCTTAAAGACCTCCCGAATGTCGTACGACCGTCTAATGAACGTCTTCTACACGTCAGACAGACGTCTTAGAGACTTACCGTTTTCTAACACAAGACGTTCAGAAGACGTTCGTAAGACATTCCGGACATCTTTAAGAAGTCTGAATGTCGAACTGCAGTCGTCTTTAAAACGTCTTTGTGCTATCTGGACAAAACCATAAGACAGTTTTCGTTGAGCAGTCAAACGGGAACAGTGTGCGAGTAGAATTTTCTTTCAAATTGTTAATATTAAACGTGCGACGTTAAACTTGATATTAAGTGTGTAAAATTTGTTGTTTTATGAAACGCCACGTGGAAAAAGGTTGGACGAGTGTGAGATTGAAGTAATTAATAATTTACGAGATTAAAACCATACGATAACTGAAATTTCGAAAATATTATGACGAAGTTGTTGTGTAATATATGTATATCACCATGCGAATTTATTAAAATTTATTACCACAAAAATGAATAGTAAATTATACAATATGGACATTAGGGTGGACCTTCGTTATACTTGGCGAAAATTATTTCGCAGACTTTTTTGTGGGACAACCTCTAGAATGGTGCCACTGGACGAAAAAATAATATGTGCAAAATTTGAAATTGATTGAATAACGGGAAATTGTGCCAAATCGACATTGAAAATTTGTTAATTTTGTAACTCGCTTTTCTCCATTGCAGTATATGGTCAGCATATATGTTTATATATCGTTGAATTTCTCTTTTTACGCACTATAACAATTTAGAAACAAAATGTAATATTGACTTGTTTTTTCGTCAAAAAATGGCAAATCTTGACGTGGAGTTTCCGCTGCCATCGGAGCTCGCATCCACGCTTTTATGTAAATATTGGCGAGAAAGACGCAAATGTCGCGAATTCCATTTCCTTCGTCGCCACATTTAACATGATCTGATTTTTAAATATTTCAATATTTATATTTCAACGAAATTTTCTAAAGGGATCTTTTTTATTGCTATAAAAATACGTTTAATAGTTTTTTGTATTAGTATTTTGTACTGTATTATATGTATAATGTATAAGTATATGTATACATATACAATATTGTATATATGTTTGTGCTACTAATAAAAATATGAAAAAATTTTTTAGGTAAAAGTTGTACTGTTTAATAAATTAAATATAATGCAAAAGATAAAGAAATTTTTTAAATGTCAATTTTTGAGATTTCAAGGTCACGAATTTTTTTAAAATCAATATTACATTTTGTTTCTAAATTGTTATAGTGCGTAAAAAGAGAAATTCAACGATACATAAACATATATGCTGACCATATACTGCAGTGGAGAAAAGCGGGTTACAAAATTAACAAATTTTCAAAGTCGATTTGGCACAATTTCCCGTTATTCGATCAATTTCAAATTTTCCACAGATTATTTTTTCGTCCAATGGCTCCATTCTAGGGGTTATCCCACAAAAAATTCGATAGTCGAAAAATAAGGTCCAGCCTAATGGACATTGTAAATAAGCAATTATCAAAACACGCAGCAAAGATAGCGAAACAAAAATTTATTTTCCTGCAAGATAATTCAGCTATGCATACTGCAAAGGTAGTGCAAGCTTACTTGGACAGTGAAGGAATAGATATTTTTCCATGGTCCGCGAGATCCCCTGACTTAAACATCATAGAACATTGTTGGGGAATACTAGCTATAGGGCAGTAACTCTAGACCCCCCAGGGGTCCGCATAGCCTTTACCGGGGGTCCGCGAACAATTTTCACATTTTGATATTAACAGATATTTTTGCTAAAAATAAAAAATAAAGATTATTCAAATCATTTTCATGCTCAAAATGTTGTTTCATGTTTAAAATTAGGTCTCAAGAACTACGTAAAATGCCTAGGGTTAGGATGGAGTCCGCAAAAAAATGTTGTTCGAGAGGGAGGCCCCGGACTACATAAGTTTAAGAACCACTGCTCTAGAGGAAAACAGTTTAATAACGTAGAAGAGCTAAAAATGTGCGTTGAAGAGGGGTGGACACGTTTAAGCCAAAAATAATAAAAGGATTGTATAAATCGTTACCAAGAAGAATGTTAGAAGTTATAAAAAATTAAGGTGGCACCACACATTATTAATAAATAACAAAAATTACCTCCACGCGTTATTTTCTTACACAGAACACACATAGCCTTATAGTTTTGTCGCGGCTAATAAGAGGTATTTCGATGTAGCTTCTAAGTTTTTCGAGATTTATCGAAATTTTAGAAAAATCTACGAGTTGAAGGACGTCTCCTGGTGAAACAATAACACGCTGTACGTAAGAAGGGGGAATTCTTTCTTTTAATACGAACTTACATGGTTTTTTTATATGATGTCTTATAGTTTATAGTTTACAGTAGGGTGGTTCTTATTTTCAACTTTTGAATTTCTTTTACGGCACACCCTACAGTTGTTCCAAATAATTCAGAAAAATCTGTGCAAAGTTTGAGTGCAAACGGATTAAACATTCAAATAATTAATTTAATCCTCATAAAATCGTTTTTCTCGAATAGGTAACTCCTAACTTATTTACCGCGTTGAAAAATATGTTAATAATAGACTTTTATATCCTATTACTTTTTCCGTAAAATACACAGTTTCCGAAAAAATTGAGGATTACGTCGGACCAAAATCCAAACATTTTTTCAATAAATGACGGTCTACGGACAACGGAATACATACAATGTAAGGAAAGTCTGCAATGCGGTGACTGAAAAATTTTATTTTCAGTAATTGTCGTCTTATCTATGTATTGTAATTATAATGCCAATGAACACTCGAGATTCTTCCGAGTAAAATAAGTCCAAACACAATATAAATGGGACTATTTTTATTGACTTAAATACATAATTAAAATAGTTTGCTCCATATTAAATCGATATAGCGTATTATATCTGAATAGTGTACACATATATTTTAGCATTGTAAATAGTGTAATAGTGTAGTGTGTGAATAAATTATTTTTTTGTTACAAAAGGTATTTTTTGTATTAAATATACTATAAACGATAGACTAACATTAAAAAATACATAAAATAATTTATACAGAATAAATATACTAATAAATAATAAATAACAATAGTATAACATTTAATAAAATATTACATTTAAGTAAGCTGACATAATTGCGCGCTTATAGCCACGCGCCGTTTCACCGCAGCGCGCCGCGCCGTATCCCGACGAACGACCGCGCTAGTGGAAGAGCACCACTGGCGTCAACGCATGTCGGGCGAAGATATTTTGCTTTCTGGTTCGGTAAAAACGTCGACCATGCAAACTTCACAGGGAGGTTTCTCAAGATAAAAGTCTGCTCTTTCGCGTGGTATAGTTCAATTTTTCGCTGGACCCTTATTTTTTGAGATAAATTCGAAAATATCCGCAAAAATTGGTGCAAAAGTGGTGCATCTCCGTCTTTAATCATTGTTTAAACATGTTTAAACAATCATAATGTATTAATATTGGATATCATTGTATTCGGGAAAGTCTACAGAATCTTTTGCTGTAAAGAACAATTCAATATCTTTTATAATAACATCACAATATTTGTTTAAAGTTGAAAAATATGTTTTTTTTTCAAAGCCATGATTTTCAAAAACTGTACGTATAGGGAAAAAATCAAAAGCAGATTCGGAATCAGCGCAAAAAACTCTATAAGAAGGACCCAACAGTATATTGAAATCAAATTTGGTGTTGGACAGTGTTATGAGACTAACTGTAAACAGTTGTACCAGTTTTGCAGAATTTATCCACAACAAATATCGCAATTATCTTTCCATGGGAAATGATCGAATAAGTTTCTTTTTATTCGAGCACGTATTATGATAATGATCATGCAAAATACAGGGTGGGGCAATAACTATGTCCACCTTGAATATCTCCGTTATTTGCAATAATATGGAAAAATGTTATCAACAGAAATTGCACGGACAGGGGGGGGACATGTTGTGACAAAAACATTTTTTGCGTGGGTGTAGGCATAGAGGAGATTCCAAGGTCACCTTGATTTTTTTAAATGGAATGTCCTATTTTTCATACCATAGATCGATAGAGTATAAAATTCTGAGTATAAAAGTGTTGACCTTCATATGTCCTAAACCTAACAGTTAACGAGATATTATCCAAAGAAGAACGAAAGTTATTTCGATAATATCTCTTCGTTAACCATTCGATTTAGGACATATGGAGGTCAATACATTTTTAAGGTCAATTTTTAAGGTCAATACATTTTAAAGTAGGTGCTTCCATTAAAAAAAGTCAAGGTGACCTTAGAATGTCCTCTATGCTTCCACCCACGCAAAAAATGTTTTTGTCACATGTTCCTCCCTATACCGTGCAATTTTTGTTGATAACATTTTTCCATATTGTGGCAAATAACGGAGATATTCAAGGTGGACATAGTTACTGCTCCACCCTGTCTAGTAGGTGCTTGAACCGATATCCTCCAACTGGAATATGGTGAGAACATATGGCAAATTATTTCGGTAATACATATGTAGTTATCTCTGACATTCAGAACATATGAAAATCAAAACATTTTCACTCAGAATTTGTTAATCTATCGACTTATGATACAAATAATAGGTCATTTCATGAAAACAAATGAAAGTGATCCTCGAATCACATCCTCGTTTCACAGTTTTCAGAAAATGTATCGTTTAATAGTTATTCGGGATGATCAAGTTAGTTGGGATCCATCCTGTATATGTATGTAGTAGGTTGGCAATTTGATTGTTTTATACTAGGTTTTGTCATGCTGCTGCTGCTTTTTTTTCAAGACCTACGGATAGGCACTTGCGAAACCTAATTCTGTTTCTCTGCACCAATAGAAGCGTATGAGGGACGTCCAATAATTTTCCGAAAAGTGGTTATTACTTGTAAACAACATGCCATATTTGTAGTTAATTAATGTGAGCATTGATTTGATGAGACTCGTTTTATTTATAATAATAATTATGACAGTACCGTACGATATTTTCACGAAGTAAAAATAAAGCACTTCATTGAATTATTCGTTTTTTTATTTAAAGATTTGGGGGAAATGTTGACGACGTTCCACGAGTTCACGGGAAATTATTGTCCTCGTAGCTCTGTTAAATGGTGTCAAGTTACGATCAGGTTACGATATGCTAGTCGATAACATAATCGTAATCTATTATGTGTTTCCATGAGTAATGCGAATTTCGTTTCCTATATTTCGAAGACAAAATACTGTAACACAATCCATTAGTTTTCTGTGTATTTCTCCTCATTTTCCATAACGTATGACATAATATTGTATAAGGGATTCATGCAATTTTTTGTATATTCTTATATTTTAACTTGCAACAGTTCGAAGAGAAATAGAATACTTTGACTATAAATCTTTATGGATCTACGAAAAATGTAAATTTCTGCAATATAGTTATTAACATTAAAAATCCGCCTAAAATTCGGCAACGCGACCAACAGCAGAGGTGGTGTACGTTGCATACGTCACACAGGCGCGCGACAGTCACGTATCAAAGTATCAAGTAACAAACGCATGCATACCTTGGTTCTCATTTGGGGCCCCAGCGAGGTGAAAATGTTTAATAAATCGTTGGACGACATTGAACCTACCTACTCGTTCAAATCCACATGGGCATTTCTATTGTAATATCCGCCCTATGGAATTATCGAGTAGAACGGGTGAATGCTCTTTCACTTTTAAATTCTTCTCAAATGACTAGTTTACTCGAGATCACAATCAAATGGTGGTGTCCATCGGGTCCATAAATGTTGAATAAAATCCCCACACCCAGATAGCATACGACGTCTTAAAGAAGTCCAATTTACATCTATTTCAAATCTGAAAGTATTGCATCCTAAGAAGACTCTGTACCGTTTACGTCTTTAAGACCATAAACAGTGTGGTTTTTATATACCCATAATCTAGCAGTATTACCATTCGTATTATTTGTTCGAGTTAATGTTTTTGCTTCAATTTCAACATCAATTTCAACTTCAATTTTTCAATGTCAACTCTTCAATTCTTCAAATTTCAACTTCAATTTTTCAATTTCAACTTTGTCTTCAATTCCCATTTCAGCTCTTCGATTTCAACTTCAATTTTTCAATTCCGACCTCAATTTCAACTTCTTCGATTTCAACTTCGATTTCAATTTCAACTCTTCAATTTTTCAAATTTCAATTTCAATTCTTCGATTTCAACTTCAATCTTTCTATTCCAACTCTTCAATTTTCCAAATTTCGTAATTGTGGAGCCGCTAGGAATTGAATATTGCGAGGACAAACCTGATACGATTGTCAGGGAGCCTCTAGGAATGGAGTTAAACGCAGACGAACCTGATACGATTGTCAGGGAGTTGCTAGGATGCGGACGAACCTGATTCGATTGTCAGGGAGCCGCAAGGATAGTACAGTTTTCGTGGACGAACGCAATGCGTAATTGGGGAGCCACTAGGTGCGATAATCGAAGGTGAATCTGAGGTGCAATCGGTGGACTGCTAGGAGGCAGTAGAACAGCGCGGACGAACCCAATGAGTAATTGGGGAGCCGCTGCTGGGAGGTTGGATGAAGGCACGGACGAACCTGATACGATTGTCAGGGAGCCGCTAGGTTGGATAAATCTCTGGTTGGATGATTTAGATAGGAATTGTTAGTGGGCCTCGTAACAAGTATAATCTAATTGATACAATCCGAGCGGTTAGATTGTATCGTGTGGGAACGTTCAATTATTCGATTAGGATGTAGGAACGATAACAATGGGTTTAGTGAGTTTACAAAAAACACAAATACATACATATATATATATATATATATATATATATATGTATCGCGTATGTGTCGCGATCGGAATGAAAATAAAAGACATAGAGTGTAAAAGAAGGAATTTACCTAAACTACGATGCTCGGTTTTGACGCACTGGCAATGCGGGGGTCTCGAATCAATTGTAGAGAAATGCCTAACAGATTTTATACCGAGCTCGCGGAATCTGTACGGTTGACATTGTTTCGAAGGGAAACTTTAGCCCGATCTAACTGGAAATTGACTTTTTCGAGATACGGCACGACGTGACGCGATACGTGTCTACCGAAGTACTAGCCCCCGAGTGCAGAAATGTACGGGTTTATATACCCCTAAAATGAGTGGGGTGATCTATTAATTATCTAAAGTGGCGTAGTGCCACCCAAGTAGCCACAAGTAGCCACGTACGTCCCTAAAACGTACGCAGAATGGACGTAGGACGTTTGGACGTGAACCGTACGTTTTAGGGACGTACGTGGCTACTTGGGCATACTCTCGTTTTTTGTCATTTTCCATTAGACCGAGCCATAGTTCGGTCTTCGTCAAAAGGGACTCGAGATATGATTCTGTTATCTAGGGACGCTTCCTGCCAGATACAATCTTGAAGAGATTTTCTTGAGAAAGTCGAAAGAGATCGGTTCTGTAACCGTCACAGGTCCATAAATGATAATTCAATTAAAAGAAGGGATGAGTAAAAATAGATTTCGACAAAAACGAGTTTAAAGTTAAATCTAGCTTTATCAGAAGAACGCATGTGCAATAACAAGTGTAATAAAAATAACCATTGCAATTAAAATCACTATAAAAATAATAAAAAATGAAGTTGAAATTGACGTTGACATTGAAAAATTGAAATTGAACAGTTGAAATCGAAGAGTTGAAATTGAAAAATTGAAATTGAAGAGTGAAATTAACGTGTTGAAATTGAAAAATTGAAGTTTGAAAAGGTGCAATTGATGTTGCAGAATTGATATTGAAATTGAAGTCGAAGAGTTGATATTGAAATTGAAGTCGAAGAGTTGATATTGAAATTGAATTTGAAGAGTTGATATTGAAATTGAAGTTGAAGAGTTGATATTGATATTGAAGTTGAAACTGAAAAATTGACGTCGAAATTGAAGAGTTGAAATTGAGAAATTGAGATTGAAAAATTGAAGTTTGAAGAGTTGCAATTGATGGTGCAGAGTTGATATTGAAATTGAAGTTGAAACTGAAAAATTGACGTCGAAATTGAAAAATTGAAATTGGAGAGTTGAAATTGAAAAATTGAAATTGACGAGTTGAAATTGAAAAATTGAAATTGGAGAGTTGAAATTTTAAAATTGAAATTGACGAGTTGAAATTGAAAAATTGAAATTGGAAAGTTGAAATTGAAAAATTGAAATTGAAGAGTTGAAATTGAAGCATTGAAATTATAGAGTTGAAATTGAAGAGTTGAAATTGAAAAATTGAAATTGAAGAGTTGAAATGAAAAATTGAAATTGAAGAATTGAAATTGAAGTTGAATGAAAACACTAACTCGAACAAATAATACCAAGGCTAGTACTGCTCGATCATAGCTATATAATACCCACATTGTTTATGGTCTTAAATACATCTTTTTAGGACGTAACACTTTCAGACTTGAAATAGTCGTAAAATGGACGTCTTGAAGACGTCGTGTGCAATCTGGGTTCCGTTCGCAGAAATCACACACGACCTCAAGATGTCCGTTCCATCTGTGAGCAAGTCTCGCGACGTAAATCAAGTTGAATAAAGTACAGTGTTTCAACATTAAAGGATTACCAGTTCTTTACATTCTCCTCATTCCCCTCAGACAACTTGTACTCTCTGTAAACTCGTAGTGCGGGTGTATGATATTGTAAATAGTGCTAGAGCGTTTATTCCAGTATATTAGGTACGGTGTTATGAACAATTATAGTGTAGGATAAGGATTTGTGGATAGTTTTGAGAAGAATTTAAAAGTAAAAGGGCACTGACCCCTTCTACTCGATAATTCCATAGGGCGGATATTAGAAATGCCCTTGTGGATTTTAACGAGTAGGTAGGTTCAATGTCGTCCAACGAGTTTTTAAACATTTTCACCTCGCTGGGGCCCCAAATGAGAACCAAGGTATGCATGCGTTTGTCACTAGTTACGAGACTGTCGCGCTCCTGTGTGACGTGCGCAACGTGCACCGCTGTTGAGAAGTTGCCGCTTTTTGAGCAGATTTTTAACTGTTAATAACTAAATAACGAAGCCGAAATCGCAATTTTTTGATTCTTCATTTTCGTCTTATATTATCGTCGAGATCCACCCCTTAAATTTTCTCCCACCTGTAGCTAAACATCCTGTATATTTCACATTATTACACATTTTGCTCACAATCAGACTCGACAAAATTGGGTTATAGAGATCTAAGGAGCCGTTATTTGCCAAATTGATCAAATTGTGATGAGGTAATGGCACGCAGTGTTTGATAGCGTAATTCTAGTGCTCTCTGAATTTATAGCAGTTGTAAATTCTGTATCTTACGAAACACCGACCGAGCCAGACTATAAAAGAAGCCGGCGCGGCGACAAAGGTAAACATTTAGATTCCCGCGCAATTATCTTCGTGCTGTCTTTGCCAAGCACGGAAACACCGATTGTTTAATTATCGATAATCACTGCCCAACGCATTTTAATCGCGTTTACAGTGTTTTCTTTTTGATACGGCTCGACATCGTTTCCAAAGATTACGGTAGCAAATTGACCGATTAACGAACTGCTCTTCCACTCTTTGTTATTGAACAATCCGTTTTCAAGTGGATCCGGACTGGCCAAAGCCTATGAAAGTTCAAGTGCTGAAAACGATTAAACAATTCAGATTTTATCAGGGTATTCCAGCCTCGCGTGTCATTTTCTAGGCCTTTTTCGAATTTTTCGAGAAATAAAAACACTGTTTTGTTCGTTGATTTTTCCCACATATATTTACGATTATTTCGACACGAAAGAGAGATGTGGAAGGATGAATACAAAATTCAAATTTAAAGGAACAGTCTTGGTTGTTGTCGAAAAATTCCTCGTTCCAAACGAAAATAATATACAGCGTGGGGCAATTACTATGTCCACCTTGAATATCTCCGTTATTTGCTATAATATGGAAAAATGTAATCAACAGAAATTGCACGGTACAGAGGGGGGGCCTGTTGTGAGAAAAACATTTTTTGCGTAGGTGGAGGCATAGAGGAGATTCCAAGGTTGTCTTGATTTTTTAAAATGGAATGTCCTATTTTTTATACCATAAGTCGATAGAGTATCAAATTCTGAGTATAAAAGGGTTGACCTTCATATAGTGACAACATATAGGCTCCGAAAATTTCATTGAAATTGGTTAATTGGTTTACGAGTTATAAACGATTAAAAGTGGTACAAAAAGAACGAAAATCTTGAAAAATTGCAATTTTTACCACTTTTAATCGTTTATAACTCGTCAACCGATTAACCAATTTCAATGAAATTTTCGGAGCCTATATAATTTATACAAGTTGACCAAACACATCTTTTAAATTTTCGATATTGGCCCAGCTGAAAAAGTCGTGAACATCAATTTGTTCTATTGTTTTTCACAATTCTGACCAAATGCATTTTTCCAACATATAGCAGTATAGATTAATTATATACTATATATTAATATAATAGATTTAATTTAATTATGATGATCATGTAAATTATATATATATGGTAACTTACCTCATCCTCATTATATTGTTTCGTTTGTATTTCGATAAAAAGTTATTGGTTGCATTCAGTGGTATAGGCATGCGATGATGGGACAAGAATCCGTAAAAATTAACGTAATCTCGTTAGGATCTTAGGAGAACGCCTAGAGGTACAGTGTGACAAACACAGTAGACTTTTCTATGTAAGTAAATGTAACGTATGGTGAAAGAATTGCATGTAAAAAATATATATATATGTATATATATATATATATATATATATATATATATATATATATATATATATACAGGGTGCTTCGTCTAAAACAGGACACCTATATGTATATCTCTTCAGGTTATCGTGATGCAAAAAATATTTGTTACGTAATGTGCATATCATCAATGGAACAAATATCTGGCAAGAATATTTTTTTCCAAAGGTCATTTCTTCGGAATTATCAAGGTCATCGATGTTTTTTGATACATAACTACATTTTTATTTTATTGCACCGTGTAACTAATCGAAAAATACATTCAAATATGTATAATAACATGACCTTGAATAAAATGACCTTGATCTTCGAAAATTAAAGTTTTACCTTCAGATCAAGCTCAAGGTAATGTTATTATACATATCTGAATGTATTTTTCGATCAGTTACACGGTGCAATAAAATAAAAATGTAGTTATGTATCAACAAAACATCGATGACCTTGATAATTCCGAAAAAATGACCTTTGGAAAAAAATATTCTTGCCAGATATTTGTTTCATTGATGATATGCACATTATGTAACAAATATTTTTTGCATCACGATAACCTGAAGAGATATACCGGGTGGTTCACGACAAACAGGCCACCTAAATAGCTCCGTTAGAATTAGAGATAGAAGAAAATGTTAGAGAGAAAAGTTGTACTGTTAAAGGGGGCAAATATGGTGATATAAAAAAATGTTCCGATTGTAGTCGTTTTTAAGGTCTTTTGAAGGTCATAGATGATTTTTAAATAGCACCATATATTTTTAACATCACAGTGTTGTAGCTGATGTCAAGACGGGTACAATGATGTGGTACACTATGACCTTCAAATGACCTTGGACTCATTAATAGATACAATTTGACTACTCAGTTTGATCAACGGAAATTTAATTTCTTCAGCCATTAGGTCTCACAACACGTATTCCGTTAACGGAAGGTGATCTCTAAGCGTACACAAACAAGATTATCAACAAACTACTGGCATGTATGCCGAGTCATTTATGGTCATCGAATTATTGCGAGTGTATCAGTTTATCAATAACCGTTTAACGATGCGTTACTCAAACGAGCATAAGACCGATTTTATTTCCATTTATTACGAAAGTCGTCAATGTCTTCGAGGAGCTGTTCGTCATTAAAAAGACCGATTTCCTGGTCGCAGATGTCCATCTCGTTCTACCTATTCAAATTTATTAAAAAAGTTCCGTGAATTAGGCAGTGTAGGACGGAATACGTGTTATGAGACCTAATGGCTGAAGAAATTAAATTTCCGTTG
The DNA here is from genome assembly GCF_051020765.1 of Lasioglossum baleicum. NCBI lineage: Eukaryota > Metazoa > Arthropoda > Insecta > Hymenoptera > Halictidae > Lasioglossum > Lasioglossum baleicum. The sequence continues at coordinate 520,249 of NC_134930.1, forward strand.
ATGAAACAGAGTAGTCAAATTATATCTATTAATGAGTCCAAGGTCATTTGAAGGTCATAGTGTACCACATCATTGTACTCGTCTTGACATCAGCTACAACACTGTGATGTTAAAAATATATGGTGCTATTTAAAAATCATCGATGACCTTCAAAAGACCTTAAAAACGACTACAATCGGAACATTTTTTTATATCACCATATTTGCCCCCTTTAACAGTACAACTTTTCTCTCTAACATTTTCTTCTATCTCTAATCCTAACGTAGCTATTTAGGTAGCCTGTTTGTCGTGAACCACCCGGTATAGGTGTCCTGTTTTCGACGAAGCACCCTGTATATGGAAGGAACGTAAATATCTATTTATTGCTTTGTGTCAATACAATGATGTTGGCGTAACATAAGGAAAAATGATCAAATATAGTATCAAATAATACAAAATTTAATATTATCTGCACTATGCGTCACAGTTATTTTATTACACGACAAAATTGAATACTTTACTGTGAATTAAATATTCACTTTTCGTGAATATAAATATATTTTCATACATACTAAAAATAAAAATTGAAATAGAAATTGAAATTGATACTGATATTGACATTGACATTGACATTGACATTGACATTGACATTGACATTGATATTGATATTGAAAAAAATGAAAATGAATTCAAACAGTAAAATTTGGGGCAACTACTGTTGGAGATCGGATACGAGGATCAGTGGGAGTCAGTGGGTTATAAATTGCAGCTAGTACACTTTGTTTCACACACACGTTTAATGAGCGTACTCAACAAAACACAACAATTAAATACATTAAATTATGTGAGAATGCGGTGCCACGAATGAAGAGTTCGACTTGTGTAGCGGTTAAGCGAAGATCGGTGTCACGAAGGTAGATCCGCGGTGGCCGTTAACAATGATCTGGTGATCTCGATCAGCAGGTGCGTAACCGAAAATCACGCGTTCGGCGTATCGCGAAGTGGGGAGTCGCGCGGCTGACGTGACGTCATCCGCTCGGTTACGCGATGTCGGTTGGAGCGGATCAGCCGAGTCTAGATCGGCCGGAACACAACTACTTACTAAGAAAAATATTATTACTATTATTAAAACCATAAATTTCGATCGATAAAAACCCTTCCTGTATTATTACAAAAATGGCGAAAAATTTACTAAGAAAGCGTAGTTACGACAGCGCCCACTAGATGGACAAATTGTCGAACGAACTTTCTCACAAGTACTAAAACTGTCACCAATTAGTGTAATAATACCTTTCCTCAAGACATTTGTGTCTAAGGCAGGGCCCGATAGATAGCCTTACTGATGAGTCCTCTAGCGGGTCTAGGACGAAACACACCACCTGTTTTCCTCCCGATTCAAACCCGAGTCCAGAACGTTATCAAGTTTCAAAATCCGAAGCGGAACGTTTTATGCCCTACATAACATAGCTATTCAGTGTAGAATTTGATCGAACCGTAGCGCCGCGAAAAATATTATTACTATTATTACTAATTTGAGGTTAGATTGGGATTAGGTACGTGTGTGGACTATGTTTTGATAAATATTTTCCACGATATTTCTTCATAAACATTTTCTAAAATATTTCCTCTATGTTAGTGATATTACCTATGGGAATTAAGGTAGATCCCCATGTCGGAGTCACCACTGTGGCGTAAATAAATGTTCGCCGACAATGGAGTGCCAGAGGCCACGTGGATTGTACAGAGGATTTAACTCAGGGTCACCAGTGTAGGGAAATTATCGTGAGCCTACACACTCACGTAGTATGACTCTATCAGAAGGAATGACTCTGGGAGGTAAATAATGGTTCACAGATTACACCGAACAGCTCACTTTATTAGCTGTGTCGTCACGGATAGCAAAGGTGCTATAATACGAGTATTATACAGAAGCAGTTACGACTAACCAAAACGTGGTCGACAGAAACGAGAGCGAGGATAAAACACGTGCTTCTACTATGAGAACTCACGACGAACAGGATGAGCGTAATAGCTCATCCCAGCGTTTCTCTCAGAAGCACCTTGTGCGCAGGCGGGGAGCCTCGCCATTGGACGAGTGCAGCGCCGAGCCCACATACATACCTATGGGGGCTACCATAACATAGATGATGATGAGATGGGAGCTCGACCACTATGAAAGAGGAGGAAAAAGGAAGGAGCGTTTCGTCCTGGGCCCGCTAGAGGATTCATCAGTAAGGCTGACTAGCGGGCCCTAGCCTTAGGGTAAGATCACAGTGGGTCCTACATCAGACAGACTTGGTGACGTCAGAGCCGTCTGGCAGACATTTCGAATGTGTGGGTAGCCCCAGGTAGGCCCGTCTGTGAGACCCTTCTAGTTTCGTCCTGCATCGACCGACAGGACGGCCCTCGTTTTTGAAACTCGGAGTTTATTGTACCAGCATTTGCTGGCCGTTCCCGGGGTTGTTCTCTATGGAGAGGTTTATGACAGGTCATTACTATTGAGCTGGAAGTCGACACTTTCTCGGACAACGCGTGTTGACACAGTAAAAAATTATGAATTGGACGCGCTAAAACAGTTTTCTGAAAAATAGCTTCGCCGTCGATCGCCCAATAATGACCCGTCCATTTGCATGCCCAATATTTTATTGCACGTGGCGATAGCCGCTACGCTATCGTACGTCGCACAGTGGTGCAAAATCCCCAAGACGTGGCAATAATTCGTTTATTATGGCAATGTCATTTTGAAAAATCTATGTGTATTGAAATACATTGCAGTATTAATACGTTACAGTATTAATGCAACGATTGTAGATTATAATAGAACCTAAGCACAAACACTGACATTGGAAACAACTACGACATATAGTATTGAAGAAAAAAATTTTTTCTCATTTCTTTGTTATTTTTGTGTATATGCACTCCTTGATTTTCAAAAGTTTCATAGTGTAAATATTATTCAGTGCGGTGAGTACATTACCGCCGGACCTCGTTCAGCGAAGCCTTTTAGAAACTCGGGGTTTATTGCACCAGCATTTGCTTTGTAGCAAAGTTCTTATTTTTTACAATGACCATTATCATAATGTTTTTAGCGCGTCCAATTCATAATGTTCGACAAAGCATGCTCCGTTCTTTACAATATTTTGTTTTCGGCTGTACCAGCAAATGCTGGTACAATAAACTCCGAGTTTCCAAAAGGCTACGCTGAACGAGGTCCGGCGGTCTGCAACAGCTGTCTTGCCAGGAAAAACCATTTGCATCTTGTATGATTCATCTTGAATCAAGGTAACAAAAATCAGATTGAAGCACTATACATATGCCCCCTAGGAACCATGCAACATTTGTTTGAACATTTTTTTCGCACGAGAAATAGCTTGCGAATTATTTGAGATCGTCATGTTGTCAGACTCACCCTGCAAACTACAAACAGCTGTTAGGTTTGAATTGTTTGTTATTTTGAGTCCATAAAATTGCTGAATATTCTCTAGGCATGCTGAAATAAGGTTCTACAGCGTTTGTCCTAAAATTACACCTTTCACGTAGTGAAAAATCATTTTTAATCTGTTTATGTTCAACAAGTAGTCGAATACACTGCCCCGTACGAGCGATTATACCGTTACCTCCCTCTACTACGCGATTGCAGGGGGTGGCAAGGCGCCATCTCGTATGGGTCCGAACTAGTGTCATTGTATTGATGCGAGCCTGAGAAGGAGCTGTTCAGGGCAGGAGTACGGTGACGTGTCTAGGTTTGAATGCGCGGCCGATTGGGTCAGAGTGGAGGAGGCAGGCCTCGTTTCACACGCATTTGCGGCTGTTGTCGTCAAAGCATTGGCTACAGCGACCACACATACCATGTAGCGTGCAACGTGGAAGTCAAAACATTGGGACTACAGGCGCGGCTGTGGTGGGGATAGGCAGACCTAGCAATGATAGGCTCGATTTGTTTATGTGCCGTTCCCGGGGCTGCTCTCTATGAAGAGGTTTATGACAGATCATTACTATTGAGCTGGAAGTCGGCACTTTCTCGGACAACACGAGTTGTACTTTACTTAACTCAGTTTGCGACATTTTTAACTTTCCGATAAATAAGGTCACTATCGTTTTGAAAACAGCGAGATAAACGATTTTCTTGAATCCATATTTATTATGCTTAACATTTTTAAAACTAAGAAAATGAAAACACTATCCGGATGTGGCGTGTTTCAGTTTTTTTCAAAAATCAGACGATCAATGAAATGATAATTAAAATAAACAACAATTAAAGATAATAATTCTGCTTACGATTGATCTAAAAATCGCAGTATCTTATATAATTGTTTTAGTTTTTAATTATTCTCGAGTATCCATACTTCCGTGAACGTTGATCTACATACAATTAATGCACATGTACATATCAGTCCATGCAAAATAGGACTCCTGTTTCGAATTTTGTTCAAATTTGAATATGTTGCAGTCTTTAGTAAAATATGAACGTATCTCAAAGAGAATTCTTTGAAATCTTGAAAATTGATGGTTCTACGCGGACGTGGAATATGTCACAACTTTTTCATTACATTATAACGGCCAAACTAACAAAACAATGACAATTTTAGTTTTCGGTGCACATAGTGAAACCATAAGAGTATTTAATAAAAATTATTTCAGTTGAAAAAATATTCAAACCTAACAGCTGTTTGAAAGAATGGTAATTATTTTCACGGCGCTCAGGTTCGATCAATTTCTACACTAAATGTATATAGCTGAGAGGCATGAACCGTTATAGTCCAGGTTTGAACCAGATAACGCTTCCGATTCGGAAGGACGCCTAGGACGAAACACACCACCTTTGTTTTCCTCCAATAAAATAGCACTTGGCATCTTTGCAGATTCAAATCCGAATCGGAAGCGTTATCTGGTACAAACCCGGACTATAACGGTTCATGCCTCTCAGCTATATTCATTTAGTGTAGAAATTGATCGAACCTGAGCGCCGTGAAAATAATTACCATTCTTTCAAATAGTGCGATCGTGAAAATACCTCCTTTATCTTATAGATGGCGAAAAATTAGAGTTAAAGCCTTGGTTCGACAAACGTCCGCAAGATGGACAGGCGGTTGAACAAGACTTTCTCACAAGTTACTAAACTGACACCACTTAGTATATTAAGAACTTTCCTCATGACATTTGTTGTCTAAGGCAGGGTCCGCTAGATAGCCTTACTGATGAGTCCTCTAGCGGGCCTAGGACGAAACACTCCACCTTTGTTTTCCTCCAATAAAATAGCACTTGGCATCTTTGCAGATTCAAATCCGAATCGGAAGCGTTATCTGGTTCAAACCCGGACTATAACGGTTCATGCCTCTCAGCTATATTCATTTAGTGTAGAAATTGATCGAACCTGAGCGCCGTGAAAATAATTACCATTCTTTCAAATAGTGCGATCGTGAAAATACCTCCTTTATCTAACAGCTGTTTGTAGTTTGCAGGGTGAGTCTGACAACATGACGATCTCAAATAATTCGCAAGCTATTTCTCGTGCGAAAAAAATGTTCAAACAAATGTTGCATGGTTCCTAGGGGGCATATGTATAGTGCTTCAATCTGATTTTTGTTACCTTGATTCAAGATGAATCATACAAGATGCAAATGGTTTTTCCTGGCAAGACAGCTGTTGCAGACCGCCGGACCTCGTTCAGCGTAGCCTTTTGGAAACTCGGAGTTTATTGTACCAGCATTTGCTGGTACAGCCGAAAACAAAATATTGTAAAGAACGGAGCATGCTTTGTCGAACATTATGAATTGGACGCGCTAAAAACATTATGATAATGGTCATTGTAAAAAATAAGAACTTTGCTACAAAGCAAATGCTGGTGCAATAAACCCCGAGTTTCTAAAAGGCTTCGCTGAACGAGGTCCGGCGGTAATGTACTCACCGCACTGAATAATATTTACACTATGAAACTTTTGAAAATCAAGGAGTGCATATATACAAAAATAACAAAGAAATGAGAAAAAATTTTTTTCTTCAATACTATATGTCGCAGTTGTTTCTAATGTCAGTGTTTGTGCTTAGGTTCTATTATAATCTACAATCGTTGCATTAATACTGTAACGTATTAATACTGCAATGTATTTCAATACACATAGATTTTTCAAAATGACATTGCCATAATAAACGAATTATTGCCACGTCTTGGGGATTTTGCACCACTGTGCGACGTACGGTAGCGTAGCGGCTATCGCCACGTACAATAAAATATTGGGCATGCAAATGGACGGGTCATTATTGGGCGATCGACGGCGAAGCTATTTTTCAGAAAACTGTTTTTAGCGCGTCCAATTCATAATTTTTTACTGTGTCAACACGCGTTGTCCGAGAAAGTGTCGACTTCCAGCTCAATAGTAATGACCTGTCATAAACCTCTCCATAGAGAACAACCCCGGGAACGGCCAGCAAATGCTGGTACAATAAACTCCGAGTTTCAAAAACGAGGGCCGTCCTGTCGGTCGATGCAGGACGAAACTAGAAGGGTCTCACAGACGGGCCTACCTGGGGCTACCCACACATTCGAAATGTCTGCCAGACGGCTCTGACGTCACCAAGTCTGTCTGATGTAGGACCCACTGTGATCTTACCCTTAGACGGTTGTTTTTGCTGTTTAAAAATTGTTTATTTCAGGCATAAGAATGTTTGACAATGGTTGAAAATACTAAAAAAATAAACGAAAAGTATCTTATTGCTAAAAATAAATTTCTAATTATTACTAATGTAAAGGCACATTAGAGGTCTACTTGTGACGGTTTTGTACGTCGAGGAGCAGTTTATCTGAACTCCTCGTATTAATTACTAGGTATCACAGTAATATATAAATTCGATTCACAGTCGTATTTATTTTAACTTGCACTTATATTGCTCCCGAAAAACGCCTTATAAAACTAGGAGCTTACTTTTGGATGATAGTACAGGGTGAATGGTATGGGCGGTGAGGTGATGTATATTTACAAGTGAGGTATAGGTGAAATAATGATATGATGCTATTTACAGGTGAGATAGTGATGCAATGAGCCTATTTACAGAGCGAGGAGAAAAAGAAGAAAAAGGACAAGAGATCATATAATATAATATATCCTAACTATGTTATCATAATACAGGGTGTCCCAAAATTCGTGAAAATCCCGAAAGAGGGTGGTTCCTGAGACCATTCTAAGAGACATTTTCCTTTGCACCAAAGTCAACTGCGGCTTTGTTTAGGAGTTATTAACGAAAAACACGGACTAATCAGAGCGCGCCCTGGGCCGCAGCGCCGTCACGATGCGATGTCACGGCGTACCGCGACACTCGCTTGCCGGCGCGGCTTGGCGCGCCGGGCCAGGGCGCGCTCTGATTGGTCCGTGTTTTTCGTTAATAACTCCTAAACAAAGCCGCAGTTGACTTTGGTGCAAAGGAAAATGTCTCTTAGAATGGTCTCAGGAACCACCCTCTTTCGGGATTTTCACGAATTTTGGGACACCCTGTATATCTTAATTAATATTAGTCGCAGTTGCGCGCTATAAGTCTTTGGTTATTACATCGTCAGTCTTTGTATATTACAACGTTTTATATGTATATTATAAGTCCGATGTCTAACTTATCTTATCTTAATTTAATATAATTATAAACCTGAGGAGTGTGGGTAAATATAATTTTTGAAACTTAACATTTAATACTGTGTAGTTAATTGCACTTTGGTGTTCCATGTAGGAGAGAGTATGAGCTACGGTGGTTTATATCTGTCGGTCAACCACCAGAATTTCTTATAATCTAACTCTTTAGTTTCGTAGCGATCTCTATCAGGGATTGAAGTGCTGTATCGAAAGCCGTATTCGGTTGTGATTTCGCCATGCTCCGGAGGAGTGAATGTGATGGATTTCCTGGATCTATGTCGCGGTGTGTGGTACAATAGGGGGATTGCATTCTTGTTTTGGATGAAAACATGTTCGTCTAGGAAAATAAAGGCTTCTGGTGGCAAAAAACCGGTATTTATGGATTTTCTAATGTAATTTTCGTCTGGAAAAGCTATAGGGAAAATTAGGCTATTTGCTCTGATTTGTTTTGTGTTGGCAAAGTAATTTCTAGTTAATTTGATTATGAAGTTATCAATTCTATTGATGTTGGCTTTATTATATAGTGTTTCGTTGTTAACGTATTTTTTATAATCAGAGTGAGCGGATCTGTATAAGCTGAGACATGCTCTGAGGCAGCGTCTTTCAAAGATGCTGATCAATTCCATAATGGAGGCGCTAATATTGTACCACATCTCGCAGCCATAGGTCAGGATGGGCCTGATTAATAGCTGATAGCAAATTAGTTTTGCTTCCTTACTTAGTGTTCCCGATCGAAATAGTTTTGTGCAGGCGAAGAATACCTTCTTCGCTTTATGCAATTGGGTTAGTGGATGAGAGTTTAGTAGAAATCTATTGTCAATTGTTAGTCCTAGATATTTTACCGAATCTTTGTGCGGAATTTTGGAGTTTGCGATTGCGTCACCAATCAAATTGAATGTTTTATAATTTTTCGTAACGCAGAGTCTAGCCGTGTGACAGGAGGGTCGGAAAAGGATGGTCTCGCACTTGTCGGTGTTGACTTTTAGTTTCCACGATTTGTAATATGTGAAAATGCTGTTGATTGCACTCTGTAGAACTTCTTGTATTTTGTTCAGGTTATTTATATTTAATATGTATATTTGAATATAAAAGAGAAGGTACAGTGTACAATATGAAACATGGCCGCAGTGCGTGCTTTCTTTTATAAAGAAGTCTTCTAACCAAGAAGACCATAGACTCTTCTGTAGGAAGACTAGAGCAGTGAATATAACGGCCAATCCGCGGCCGTAACGTCATACCAGATGGGGAACTCTCCGCATGTCTGGTTTCCCACAGACGCCATCTGTGTCGAGATGCGCCATCTATGTTTGGATGCGTCCGCACGCCATGAACAGAGCGCACACTTCAACACTCCCACTCGCAATGTTAATGGCGAATCATCTGTTTCTAAAAAACAAACTAATAAACAAATTATTACATAAAAAAAAAACTTTGGTACTCCTTTGGTATAATTTCAGGCGTAAGCCACAGATTTGCCTTGACTTGAGCCAATCTTATACCAAATTAATCCTTATGCAGTTTGCTTCAAACTTTCTGCGTGTGAGCGGCTTTGTCAATATATCCGCCAATTGTTCGTCACTGGCAATATGTTTTATTGTTAAGAGTCCTTGTTTCATAATTTCTCGTGTATAATGAAACTTGATGTCAATGTGTTTCGTTCGTCTGTGAAACACTGGATTCTTGATCAGCTGCTCAGCTGCTGCATTGTCACAGTGCAACACTGTTGATTCACGCAGAGATGGGCAGATTCGTATTCGTAAATTCGAATCCGAATTTGATTCACAGCACCTTAACGTGTCAATCCGAATACGAATACATTCGTATTCAAAAGTGTGAATTCGAATAGATTCATATTTGCAAGTGTGAATCCGAATACGAAATTTGGATTCACACCTATGAATCCAAAGCATTTCGGATTCATATCTATGAATACGAATTCATTTGTATTCACACTTGGATTCACTGAAAAATTCAATTCAAAAGGCCAATTTTGGGTGTTAGCGAATTTTCGGATGTATATTTATTGGCGTCAAACTAAGTAATTGACCCGAAAATGAATTTCCTACTATTTGGAGCCCCAAGTCGAATGCGACTGGTCCCAGGTTTGAGGAGAGTCCATAAATAGTTAAAAATCGTGATTTTATGGTCATAAACGCTAAAAATATCTGCTAATTTTTCGTAACAAATTTGGATTATGAACAAGTTTATCAACTTTTCAACCAAGTTAGCGTTTTTATTATTTACTACTGAGTTTACTAACCAAATGTTTCACGAAAAACAGAAAATGCGGAAAGGAAAGCTAGATATCACAAAATTTTGCGTTGCTTTTTATTTTGTGTTTGTTTTTTATTTATTTATTTTTTATTTTACCGTATGATTTATACGGTTATATTTATATGTTTTTGTAATTCGGCGAACGTTCAAAGTTTGGAAGTTGAATAAGATGGTCATTTAATTTAATATAGAGGCTTCCGTAGGGTCTAAATGAGATCATAAGACTGTATCTGTTGAATAAGTTTATTATACAATTCAAATTCAAATAATTCAATTCAAATAAATTCAAGTAAGTACCTCAATAATATATAATACAACTACTAAATTTTTATTGATCTTGTTGAAACATGAAAAAATGAAGAAAGGAAAATGAATTGAGGGTTTTTATTATTAGCATGAAGCATTTGCTCGTAAAACCACACGTTGTTCAAACTTCTCGTCACTTAGCCGATTTGATTTTGGTGTGTTCGCCATCGTCGCATATGAAAATAGTCTCTCAACCTGCGCACTCGACGGCAGTGGGGTATTGTATTTCTTGAAAATTTTGTGAATGATGGGGTAACTTCGAAGCACCTCCAAACTGGACTTCTTTTCTTCAAAGTACCGTTTCATAATAACGTCAGCCTTGTTCATAAGGTCGTCAGGATGAGATGGAGCGTCGCTCTCGTTCTCCCCAAAATCATAAAAGTCTCCTAAGGGCGGATCTGTTTCCATGCTGTTGTCCTCGTTTTCGTCTGGGTCGTTCGTCAAGTATTCGTATATAAGACACTTGAAATGGGTTAACAACTCTTCAACTCGATCATTGACACAAGGCCGCCATACTTTTTTAAATTTGGGATAAGAACGAGCTGCAATAGCCGCATTTTTCCCTTCCACCGTGTTCAATTCGAAGAACGTGGCGAAGCGACGGTTCACACTGTTCAGGTAAGCTGTTGCAATCGCGCCGCAATATTGCAGATCAGACGTAGCCAATTTCTGCAGTTTCAACCTCACAGCTAAAATTGTCGGCAATAATGACCCATAATACGCTTCTTTATCCCCTTGCAATATATCTATTGCCTCGGCCACTGGCTTTGAACATTTTACTAATTCTTGGAGATAGGTGAATTCCTCATCGCTAAAGGAACACGTCATATGCAACTTCAGATTAATTTCCTCCATGTGGCATTTTACAGCCACAATCACCTTCAACGAATCGTAAAGGCTATTCCACCGGGTTTCGGTGGGTCTGGGGAGGGATCGACCAATGATCTGTTCAAGCACTTCTGCGGTTTTTGGCCTGTTTGAAATACGCCACAGGATATTGCACTTTTTCATTGCTGACTCATGCAGCGACAACAGGCCTGAATTTGATTTGATTGCTTTATAAATGTCAGTGCTTGCACGTAATGCCAAGGTGTGGGCACAACACCTTAGATGAAAAGGTAATGCTGCAACAACATCATCGTCAACCGACACCCACAGTTCGTCATCAACATCACCACGATTATCCAATTCTTCGTCACAATTGTCTTCTACGTTCGTGGACCTCAGATGAACTCCAAAAACTGTAAAAGCTTTTAGGAAGTTGCTCCCATTGTCGGTTACCGTAGCCACGATCTTATCCGGGGACAATCCATATTTACAATTAATCCCATGTAATGTGGTAGCGATCCTATCGTATGTATGCGAACCTTTGAATCGGCTGCACGCTAGAGCTGTTGATTTCCTTTCGTTATTTTCGTCAATTCAATGTGCTGTGACGCCAATAAAACTCCTCTTTCCCGAGGACCAGATATCAGCTGTTGTGCACAGTCAAGGTACAGACTTAAATGTTTCTCTTGTGTCCTCAACGTGTTCTGAATATTTTGTATCTAGCCTTCGCGTTAAAGTTCGCCTGCTCATAACCTTCAACCCTCGGTTACTTATGTTTAGGAAATTAAAAATTTGGTGGAACGTTAGGTCATCCACCGATTGAAGGGGCACCATAGCGTGGATGACGTAATCAACAATTAAACAGTCAAATCTTGATTGTTGGGAGATAGACGAGGATGCATGGTACCGAGTTTCGCGAGCCCGGCGGGGGTTCGTGGTTACGAAATCTTCCCTAGCTGATGCAAGACTAGCTTTGAATTCTTCCACGGTTTCAGTGGAGTGGTGTCGCTGTAAATGGCGTATTAAATTAGAAGTGTTAAAAATGCTCACCTGAATTTCTTTTGTTTTGGAGGGAACATTCGCATCACATTTTAAACACAGTGTTCTAATAGATTTTTGACAGGCTATCTCTAGGGAAATAGCATCTGCATTTTCATTCACTGGCTTGAAAAAATGACCACTTAGTGCCGATCTAAGCGAAAATCGCAACTTCCCCAAAGAGCCGCATTCCGAATCCATAGAATTGTCCTCGGAATCACTTAAAAACGGTTCACTTCTTGAGCAACTCATCTTGACTATAAACTGTTCCGTTTATACTAAGCTAACGCACAATTTGACGCGTCTGGGAGGCAGCAAGTGCACAACTGCCGCTCCGCACGGCGGCAACGACTGTCCGCTGTCTCTTTCTTTCCCATACGCTCCTCTTCGTTGCTTTCGAAACTTTCATCGTCGATTAAACCACTAAATATTGGTCAAATTATATCGTGTTTGGTATCATTTTAATCAGAAAAATGCCAGAAATGAGTTAGTGAAAGCCCCATAAAAGCCTAATGGAAAATGAACAATTCCATCATTGCCATTACATACATTGTAAGAACTCAGGGGTCTTTAAATTGTGCCGGCGACGGCGACACGCTTCGTTTGAGATCGGATCGAGAGTCTGGGATCGTTAGTGGGTGAAAGAACGGAACACTGTATTAGAATAACGAGAATGGCTGTATTCACTGTATTCACTGTATAAAATGTATAAACTGTGTGAAGAAAGACTGTGTCGAAATAAACGGTGGATCACAAGTAAGACTGTGGTAATCCCGAGTTAAATGAGCGACGGTTCAGTTGCGTAACAATGATAGCGGATGATACGTTATTGCGGTATACGTGTGTCATCCGACCGTTACCGTCGTCTCGTACCCGAAATCACCTGTTCATCACGAGTGGTGGGGGACGCGAAGACGACCCCTCTATGTTCGGCTCTCTATTGAAGTCTCGCTCGGCGCGGTCGGCGTGTATCTGGACGCAGTCATAAATCAGAAAAAAAATTTCACAACTTTTTACGGCCAAAGAGAACTTGGCTCCTGTTTACAGGATGTTTTTGTTGGGATGAACGTTATCGCAGTAGATAATGACTCGAGAACGCATCCTACCTTTAATGTAGCGAGGTACAGACAGACATTTATTTATTTATATTGGCTTTTTGAATTGAATTTTTCAGTGAATCCAAGTGGATTCGTATTCATAGATGTGAATCCAAGTGGATTCGTATTCATAGATGTGAATCCAAATTTCGTATTCGGATTCACACTTGCAAATATGAATCTATTCGAATTCACACTTTTGAATACGAATGTATTCGTATTCGGATTGACACGTTAAGGTGCTGTGAATGAAATTCGGATTCGAATTTACGAATACGAATCTGCCCATCTCTGGATTCACGTTGACAAAGTCCCAACTCTTCTAGAATTCTGCGTGTCCATACTACTTCCTTTGTAGCATCATATGCGGCTATATATTCCGCATCTGTCGTTGAGGTTGCGACGACTCCTTGTTTGCGTGAAAACCATATTATTGGACCACCATTTAGTGTCAGTATCACGCCACTGACTGACTTTCGTGTGTCGGTGCAGGATCCGTAATCTGCGTCCGAGTATGCTATTAAGACATTTGATGTCTTCGATGCATTGAACTCGATTCCCTTATTGCACGTTCCAGCGATGTATCTCAGTACTCGTTTTGCAGCTCTCCAGTGCATCTCTGATGGATTCTCCAGGAACTGACTTAATGCACTGACTGCAAACGAGATGTCCGCTCGTGTACCAACTGCTAGATACATCAGAGAGCCAATTAACTGTCGATATGGTGCGTCAACAATTTGACCAGGATTTCCATCTTTTTCTATATTGCGTGTTAGAATTTGATGTGGGTCTCCAGGTACTCCCACTGGATTGCAGTCCTCCATTTTGAATTTCTTCAATACTGCCTGTATATATGCCGATTGATGCAACTTCAATTTGCGTGCTTTTCGATCGCGTTCAATTTCGAGACCTAAATAGCATTTTGCTTCCGAGTAGGTTGTCTCAAATTCCTTCTTCATTTCGTCGAGAAACCTCTTGATCGATTGAATTGATTCACCAACGACCAGTCCATCGTCCACATACAGCGCCAGGTATAGATTTTTACTGGATGCTGCATAAATACATGCATCTTGTTGTGACGCGATCAAGCCAAATTTCTGTAGAAATTCGTTGAATCTTGCGTTCCATTGCCTCGGCGCTTGTTTTAAGCCATATAGACTTTTGCGTAACTTGCAAACCTTTTTGCTTCCGTCATTAAAACCTTCAGGTTGTTCCATGAAGATGTCTTCCTTCAGATCACCGTATAGGAATGCAGTTTTGATATCAAATTGATATATTTCATAATCATTTGCACATGCAATTGACATCAGAATTCGTATCGACTCGAACCTGGCTACGGGTGAGAACGTCTCGGTATAGTCGATATTTGCTTTCTGTGAGCATCCCTTCACGACTAATCTTGCCTTATAGCGACTTATACTTCCATCCGTTTTGGTCTTAAGTCGATAAATCCATTTATTTTTAATTGCACGACGATCTGGTGGCAAATCAACTAAGTCCCAAGTTTTATTTTTCATGAGGGATCTTAATTCTTCGTTCATAGCTTCCTCCCACTGCTTTGCATCTGGTGAGTTTGACACTTCATTGAAGCTTAGAGAACAGACTTCAGCGATCAGGGAAAGTCCTGACTGTTCACCTTCGTTTTCCATTTGAATGCTTCCAGTTTTCATTCGTGTTCTGGTTGCAATGCCGGTTGGATCTTGTGTCCAAATGCGTTTTCCATATTTACGACTTTGTTTATCATCCTTGGTTGACCTTTGCATGTCATCATCCTGAGTTGATTTTTGCATGTTATCATCCTCAGTTGATTTTAGCATGTCATCATTCTCAGTTGATTTTTCTTCATGTTTCAATTTTTCTTCTAGGTTTGTTCTTGGTGAGCTCAATTCGGATTCCTCTTCAGTAGTCACTTCCAATTGTCTGTAAGCAGGTTCAATTATTTCAACATTCCTGCGAACAACAATTCTTCGTGTTCCGGGTTCCCACAAGCGATAGGCCTTTTGCTGTGGTTCAAATCCAACTAGAATCAATTGTTCTGATTTTTGTGCAAATTTGTTGCGTTGTTGACCTTCGATTAGAGCGTATGCCTTGCTGCCAAACACCCGCAAGAAGTCGATGTTAGGCCTTGTGTCAAACCAGATTTCATACGGAGTGCGTCCTCCCAGTCGTTCTAACGGTATGGCACTTCGAATAAAGGCTGCGGTATTCGATGCTTCACCCCACAGATTCAGCGGTAAGTTTGCTGCTGCCAGCATGGTCCGCGCCATTTCCACAACAGTCCTGTTCTGACGTTCTACTCGGCCATTCTGTTCTGGACAATATTCAGTTGAGAACTCCTGTACAATATTGTACTTACGCATCATCTGTTTGAAGTCCGTTGATTTAAATTCCTTAGCGTTGTCAGATCTCAGTTTCTTTACTCGATGTCCTGCTGCTGATGTCTTCATGATTACATCTTGAACTGCATCTGTGATGTCAGCCTTTGATTTCATTGGTTTTACAAATACCATTCCGCTGCAATCATCGACAAATACGGCCATCACACTTGATCCTCCTATGCTCCGAATACTCATTGGACTACAGATGTCAAAATGAATGAGTTCACCCGGTTTTTCAGCACGGGTTATTGACTGTGGAAAAGACCTGCGTCATTGTTTACCCAATATGCATGCTTCACATTGATCCGCTTGAGTTGAATTAGTTACATTAGTGCATCGTACACCGATCACAGAAGTGCCTTTTGCCATTTCTCGAACAGTTCTCATGTTTACGTGTCCAAGACGAGCGTGCCATAATTCCACTGGCTTCTCTTCACTCGTTGCAACATTTGCTTCTATTGCATTGAAAACCACTTCAATATCCATTTGATACATGCGATCAGCAATTCGTTTTCCAACTGCTTTTATTTTGCCATTGTTTTTGAGCAATAGTGTACTTTTAGTAAATTCAGCCTTCACACCGCGACTTGTAGCTGCTCCGATACTAAAAAGATTCCGTGTAATTTCAGGAATGAACAGTACGTCATATAAAGTATGTGTTTCCAGTTGACCATTTACAACTGATTTTGTATTGATCTGACCAATTCCTTGCGCACTAACGAGGTCACCATTTCCAAACCTGATATTTATTTCTCCCTTTGGAAGTGGTTCGAATACTGAAAACCATTCTCTATTTGCTGTCATATGATAGCTCGCACCACTATCCGCAAGCCAGATATCCTTCCAATCTCCTGAGACTAGGCATTCAACAGCTGTAAATGCCCGAGACTCCCTCGTTGAAACAGCCATATTTGATTGATTGTCATTATGCGTTTTCTTAGAATAGCATTCAGAACGCTTGTGACCAATCTTGCCGCAGTTAAGACATCTGCCCTTGAATTTTCTCTGACTACTTTTATCTCTATACTGATCTTTATTTTGATGCTTCTTGAAATTATTGTAATTAGAATTACTATAGTTATTTTGATGATGTTTACCTTTGGTGTATAAGGCGCAACCTGTATCAGCATCGTTGAGAGTCAATCCAGTCAGTCCTTTGTTTAGTAACTCTTCTTTCATGAGTCGTGGCAGTAAATTTTCCATTGTCTGCTCCTCTTCAGGCACTGAGTCTCATGCAGAGATCAAATTTCTATATGATGATGGTAAACTGTGTAATACCTTCGTTATCACTGTAACTTCATCTTGCTTGTGGCCAAGATCTTGCAGTTGTTTCGCCATTTCCTCAACTTTGGCGACATGCTGCGCAACGCTGACGTCATTGTCCATTTTATACTCGAAGAATTTTTGTAATAATAAATGCTTCGATGCAGCATTCTTCAGTTCGTAAAGCGATTCGAGTCGACTCCACATTTCGGCGGAAGAATTTAAATTCATTACTTGTTGTACCTGAGTCGATTCCAGCGCTAATCCAATGTAAAATCGTGCCTTTCTGTCCAACTTGTCCCATTCTGCCGTACTTCCGGTTGGTGGTTTTGCACTTGTACCGGTCACTACGCCCAACAGACCATGAAACTCCAGGAAGCCCATCATTTGAAATTTCCACACTGCGAAATCGTGTCCATTAAATTTGCTGACCGTTAACTTGTCCATCTTCTCTCCTTTGAATGTACGAGAGCAAGTAACCTCAAGTAGATTTGCAGCTAAACACGAATGACACGAATTCCAGTCAATTTTAATAGCTACACAAACACAACACTGGTAGCAGAGAGTGGTCTGGGCCCATAACCTGTTCAGGTTATTTATATTTAATATGTATATTTGAATATAAAAGAGAAGGTACAGTGTACAATATGAAACATGGCCGCAGTGCGTGCTTTCTTTTATAAAGAAGTCTTCTAACCAAGAAGGCCATAGACTCTTCTGTAGGAAGACTAGAGCAGTGAATATAACGGCCAATCCGCGGCCATAACGTCATACCAGATGAGGAACTCTCCGCATGTCTGGTTTCCCACAGACGCCATCTGTGTCGAGATGCGCCATCTATGTTTGGATGCGTCCGCACGCCATGAACAGAGCGCACACTTCAACATATTTTGCATGGGTTTTTACCGGCGTAGTATAAAATAAGGTCGTCGGCATAGGTAATTATTGAGCAACCTGTTCTCTCGGGCCAAAGAGATTCGGGATATCGCTTGTGTATATGTTAAAAAGTACGGGTGAATTTATGGTGCCTTGCTGACGTCCGTTTTTTATTATAAATACTCTAGAGATGGAGTTCTTGTCGCTGACTACTCGGAATGATCGGTTTGTCACCATGTTTATAATTAATTTGGTTACTAATAATGGGAATCCTTTTCGTTACCCTTAGACGGTGGGATGTCGGAAGGCGGTTGAGGACGGTATATGTACATGCAAATCGTTGAGGAACCGAGTACTTGCGGGAACGGTCTTTTCGAGTACCTGTCCCTCTTGTGGCGCATGTATGAAGTTAGGCCGCCACGTCGCACAGTGCGGCGTTCTTATGGTCGGAGTGGACAAAAGTCTGTTCTTGACGAATTCCTATAGGAAATTTCACGCTGATCACGAATATACCATACACTAGGGGTCCCTGAATAGAATTTAACAGTTTTTTCCTCAAAATACCGTTTTTTTCAAAGTTTTTTTAGTGTTTTTGCGTGAAAAACGGTTAAATTAAATTCAGTGAACCTTAATACATTGTATATTCCTGATCAGCGTGAAATTTCCTATAAGACCTCAAAGTATGTTTCTTTCGTTTGAGATCACACTGTATATTCCAAGTGATGGAAACAGGGGTCAGTTAACAAAAATTGCTCTTCAATGCATCATCTACAAAAATGAGGAAACATGACCAAAAATTAAATTGAATTTTATTCAAAATGAATTTCAAATAATATTTTATAAACATTATAACAATAATAATGGACAGAATATATAGGTAACTTCACAATAATAAAGGTATGCCAATTTACATAATATAGGCCATAGAGACTATACCTATGAAGTAGATATATATATATAAATATTTATGGTATATATACATATATATATACATATATACATTATATTACTATAATAAAAACTATAATATAATATATACATAAAGAAAAAAAATATACATAAAATATATACAGGGTGTTTACCTACAGGTGGGAGAAAATTTAAGGGGTGGTTCTCGACGATAATATAAGACGAAAATGAAGAATAAAAAAATTGCGATTTCGGCTTCGTTGTTTAGTTATTAACAATTAAAAATCCGCCTAAAATGCTGCAACACTTCTAACAAAAGTATACGTTGCGTACGTCAGACAGGCGCGCGACAGTCTCGTATCAAGTGACAAACGCATGCATACCTTGGTTCTCATTTGGGGCCCCAGCGAGGTGAAAATGTTTAAAAAATCGGTGGACGACATTGAACCTACCTACTCGTTAAAATCCACAAGGGCATTTCTAATATCCGCCCTATGGAATTATCGAGTAGAAGGGGTCAGTGCCCTTTTACTTTTAAATTCTTCTCAAAACTATCCACAAATCCTTATCCTACACTATAATTGTTCATAACACCGTACCTAATATACTGGAATAAACGCTCTAGCACTATTTACAATATCATACACCCGCACTACGAGTTTACAGAGAGTACAAGTTGTCTGAGGGGAATGAGGAGAATGTAAAGAACTGGTAATCCTTTAATGTTGTAACACTGCACGTTATTGAACTTTATTTACGTCGCGAGACTCGCTCACAGACGGAACGGACATCTTGAGGTCGTGTGATTTCTGCGAACGGAAATCTTCGACGCGTGCGAGAAGAATCGTCCGTACAAGCTATCATCCGTATGCACACTGATTCAAGACAGCTGATGAGGTCGATGCCAGATGCCAGATCGATAAAACAAATGAAGATCTACAATTGTCTATCCTGTTTTCACGAATTTCGTGATTCTTTCTCATTCTGTCTGTGACCGCGAAATATCTCATGTGTGTGCATTGTGCATTGACCACATTAGCTGTCTTGAATCAGTGTGCATACGGATGCTAGCTTGAACGGACGATTCTTCTCGCACACGTCGAAGATTTCCGTTCGCAGAAATCGCATGACCTCAAAGATATCCGTTCTGTCTGTGAGCGAGTCTCGCGACGTAAATAAAGTTCAATAAAGTGCAGTGTTTCAACATTAAAGGATTACCAGTTCTTTACATTCTCCTCATTCCCCTCAGACAACTTGTACTCTCTGTAAACTCGTAGTGCGGGTGTATGATATTGTAAATAGTGCTAGAGCGTTTATTCCAGTATATTAGGTACGGTGTTATGAACAATTATAGTGTAGGATAAGGATTTGTGGATATGTTTGAGAAGAATTTAAAAGTAAAAGGGCACTGACCCCTTCTACTCGATAATTCCATAGGGCGGATATTAGAAATGCCCTTGTGGATTTTAACGAGTAGGTAGGTTCAATGTCGTCCACCGATTTTTTAAACATTTTCACCTCGCTGGGGCCCCAAATGAGAACCAAGGTATGCATGCGTTTGTCACTTGATACGAGACTGTCGCGCGCCTGTCTGACGTACGCAACGTATACTTTTGTTAGAAGTGTTGCAGCATTTTAGGCGGATTTTTAATTGTTAATAACTAAACAACGAAGCCGAAATCGCAATTTTTTTATTCTTCATTTTCGTCTTATATTATCGTCGAGAACCACCCCTTAAATTTTCTCCCACCTGTAGGTAAACACCCTGTATACATAAAGTCACTTTTTTAAAGTCAATTATGTCCGTAATAAATAAACATAAATAATAAATTTTTACTCTTGAAAAGTAAAAAAAAACATTGCAATGCACCGCATTTATTTTATGAAAATAAATTCGTTTTTCTCTGTAACGATATTAATACATAAAATAAATAATTGTTTTCGACGTATATGGAGAAAGAAAATGCTATGAGTAAAAAATGGTTTAAAATGGTTTTTAAAAAGTTTTCTATACATTTTATTTTCTACTATCATTGTCATCGCGGAAGCAAGTGTGTATATAAAATTTCAGTAAGATTGGTCTATGCGAGAGGCTTAAAATTCGATTACAAGATTTGACGCATAAGCGTGGTAAAAAATGGCACACAGCCGTTCAAAGCAGTTTGATGCAAGAAATGTTTACATATTTGTGAAGTATAATAGTTGTGAAATCGAAACCCATCAAAACCCCAGGATGTTTTGACCTGGACTCGAGAAAAGCTAATTTGAAGATATTAACGTTTATAAAACTTGATTCTGACTTAGTGTTTTATTATTGCTATGAAACTATTTTAACGGTTAATGAAACAGGACAAATGGATATTCCTCACCTGCTTCGATACCTTCCATATTCAAAATTGAAAGAACGAACACAAAACAAAGTTATTGATTATAGGAAATCAGCAAT
The DNA here is from genome assembly GCF_051020765.1 of Lasioglossum baleicum. Classification (NCBI taxonomy): domain Eukaryota; kingdom Metazoa; phylum Arthropoda; class Insecta; order Hymenoptera; family Halictidae; genus Lasioglossum; species Lasioglossum baleicum. The sequence goes on from NC_134930.1 coordinate 541,262, forward strand.
TGATTGGGCCAGGTCTCGCGTGAATTCTTCGATGAGCTCTCTAACGAGCTCTCTGCTACTTATGCAAACGTGATTCCTGCCGTTTGTTGTGGAAATCTGAGATTCCCGGCATTTGTTTCATACACTAGAGACATATCTGAAGGGATTAGTAAAGCCAAATAAGGTATGGAAAATAGTTGCATTTTCGACTTTTGTCCACAGGCGGCCGCACTGTGCGTCGCCACAGTGGGGTATTTGGCCTGAAAAAGTGGAAAAAACTATTGTAGCGTTATTTATAGGCTCAAGGTTATAATATTATATATCGTTGGATTCGCCTTAAGATCAGCTACAACATTATGCAATCCAAAATACATTTTAGTATTTAAAAAATCAAATTTACCTCAATTTTTTGAAAAAAAAAAAATTTTTTTAACTTTTATATATTGAAATTTGTAGACGACTGAATACTGTTCCTCTTTTGTTGGAAACATTTCTTTCTCAGATTATCGAGAACCCCTGAAAAAGCGAGGCGATAGTGGAATATTTGCACTATTGTAACTTTAAAAGTATTTAAGAAAAAAATATTTTATTATAGCGTTTTGGAAAACTCTGAAAACAAGCTAGAAGAATATGCAATAAAAAATAGGGTTTTCTATTTAAGAAATTGAAGATGACCTCCGCGTGATTTTCAAACGACTATCCAAGGGCAAATCAATGACGCCATTTTATGGCCCCCTCGAAACCATACAACTTTTGTCAGAAACATTTTTTAACCAAAATGCTTAATTTCGAAGATATACGTCTGTTTTACTTTGAATGACTCACCCGGTATATTATATTATATAAGAACATTTTAAAATTATTACCATTAATTTTCATCCGAAAACACATCAGAAATTTCTACCTCGGACAATATTTCTTCTTCATTTGAGGCCAAGCGTAGCCTAACATGCAGGCGTACTCGAAACGCTGTTAAACGCTTAATACTAAATTAGCTATAAAATTTGAATCCGGACATATCCGGAATCAAACTTTATTGGCTTATAATCACAAATCTTTACCGAATGTAATGACACCAAAAAGAGCACTCAATAAAGCTTTATACTATAACAAAATTGTCAATAAAGTTTTGTCATTTTTAAAAAGCTTACAGAATGATTGGTAATATTCAAATATTAATAACTATTCTAATTTAGATGATAACAAAATAAAATCTATGCAAAAGTGCTCTGTATAGCTACCTGAACAACTTTTGTAATACAAGAATTTACAGAATTTTCCTTCAAACACTTGAAAATCGCCAATGAACAGACGCTGTCTTAGAGACTGTTTAAGAACGCCAAGCGCGCCTTAAAATCTCTCGACTTTCGATGAAGTTTACTACTTCACGGGTGTACAAATAGAAAAAATAATATTGCAGCCTTATTCTTCAGACCTTTAACTACAACGAACAGCAAAAATTGTATGCCCCATACGCAAAAATTTAGAAATCGAATTTTTTCCACTTTTTCGGGCCAAATACCCCACTGTGCGTCGTGTAGTCCCTACCAGGCTTGCCATATTCCGCGCGGTACCAGGCCCCTTACCGCTGCGCCCCTCGCCACGGTACTACGCTGAGCCCGCCCCACTCTTCCCACTACACTGACGCGTATCGCGTGGAGCAAGCTAAGTTAGCGGTACGCGTCAGTGTTAGTGGGAAGAGTGGGGCGGGCTCAGCGTAATACCTTGGCGAGGGGCGCAGCGGTAAGAGGCCTGGTACCGCGCGGAATATGGCAAGCCTGGTCCCTACATACCGTGTGCCCGTGGTGCCACCTAGTGGTTCTACTCGGTAAGCTGTGCGCAATCGTCACTACAAACTAATATGGCGGCACGCTTACCTGTCAAAACCACTGCAAAAGTGCTCAACTTTAAGCAACCATAACTTCTGAACCACTGATCCTACAGGATCGAAACTTCGATCTGCAGGTTCTGCGGCTACAAATCTACTGGATTACATACCACATACATCATAATTTATAGAAGAAAGGCAAAAATTTTGAGTCCGGTAAAGTAAAGAGCAGCCCAAAGCTCAATGCAAAAAGTCTTGATAGTCGATTTTATGCCTATTTGGTTTAAAATTACATCTCGAAATCTTCATTATACATACATATAATATAACTACTATACGTATAATATACTTTTATTACGGTGCACATAAAAGAGATGTAACAAACGTCAAAATACATGTCGCAGAAATTTTACTCCATCCCCTATTATTAGACAGTGAATATTATACAATGGTAGCAAGTTTGGTCTTTTACAACTAGGAGTAGTAAAGTGTTTAATGGAAATATTCTCTGGAGTATGATGAAACATGTAATAGGGTAAAGAAATTTTGTTTATATCCAGTTATCGTTAAATTGTCTCAAAAATCTATATTTGCGTGAGAATTCATAGTCCACTAATTACTTATAATAATTCATCTTTTTGGCTTATGCCATTTGTTATTCTAGAAGCTTTTAATATAAATGCTTCTTAGCTAGGTTAGTACATTTTTATAACGAATGTCCAGCTACATCGATGTATTAAAAAATACCTCACTCCATTTAAAAAAATACCAATTACCTTGAAATCTTGTAAAAAAAGGACCTTGAAAATTTTTTTCCCCTACAAACTGTGTAACTTTGTCCGAAGAAGTTTGTACAACGAAAAGTAACGGAGATATTTAGGTGTTCTATTTCTTCGGACTCACCCTGTATAATAATATATAATACATAATAATAATACATAATACATAATAATATATACAAGGTGTCCCACGTAACAGTTTTCACGATTTCTCAATGAAGTGCTTGCAATAGTCTGACAAAAAAATATTTTAAACAAAATTCGATCAGTCGTCGATTGGCTATACATTGCAATAAAAAAGTTTGAAAATGTTCTTTTTTAGTGTTGTTAAAGCCACCTTCATTTTTTAAAAATGTTACTTCAAGATCATCCGAAGGTCATGGTATACTAGGTCGTTGAATTCGTCTTGATAAGGGCTATAATACTGTTAAGTCAAAAATACCAAGTGCCATTTAAAAGAATGAAGGTGGCCATGATAATACTGAAAAGGAAAAAAATTTCGAACTTTTTTTTATTGTAATGTATAGCCAATCGAAAACCGATCAACTTCTGTTCAGCATATTTTTCTGTCAGATTATCGCAAGTACTTGAAAAATCGTGAAAACTGTTACGTGGGACACTCTGTATACTATGTATAATATGTATAATACATAATAATATATTGTCTGAATTTTAATTATTATCTTTAAATTTTCCAATTTTCTCTGTTCAGAATCTTCCCACAATTTCGCAATCTCTTTTTTCCAACATTCATTCAAATAGTGTATGTACATATTTGTTTAATTTTGCATTGAAATATTATCGTATAAGAGCAAGATCTAATCAAAATAAAACAATAAAATCAAGCTGGAAGCTTGTATTCTTTAATTACCATTTCATTGAAGATAAACAAGTGTTTCAATTTTAAAAAATTACAGAATTGTAAACATAGTAACTGTTGTACATATTTCCATACAACCAACACAAATAATTTGCTCAAAATATTTTTTCCATTCTATTCTATCATTTTTTGCCATTTTTGAGGTTATTTATTATGTGATTGTATAAACCGACGAATCTTAATTTTATCCTTTAATTTTAATTTAACCTTCAGTTACTCACACTCCATTTTCTACATACATAACTGGTTACATGGAACTGACTATAACATAATTAAATTTTTTATCCAATAAACTAACTACTGTAATGCAAAATAGATATTTGTTAGTATAGTCGACACCTTTATTTATGCTTAAAGTACTAAATTTAAAGTTTTGAGATCGCAAGTACTATATGCGAGTAATTTTAATAAAAGTTAAACACGCTAATGAACTTTCGTTCCAACACAATACAATGCTTTATGCTGTAAGCTGTCGTCAGGGTTGGGCAAATTGTTATTAAAATAATAAATAATAAATAAATGTGTGAGATTGTAAATGCAAATAACAACCAAAATACTTTATCTCAATAAATGTCATTTAAATAATGCCAAAAGTGATCTATTTATTATTTGCAAATAAAAATTAATCGAACAATTTGTCAATACAAATAATAACTTAAATTGTATTTGTAATTAACAATTAACTTTATTTAGACTTGCTCAAATAATAAATAATTATTTTTGCTTTTTATTTGAATATCCAAATAGCAAATAGATTGCTATTTAAATATCGCCCATCACTGGTTGCCGTGAGTTTCCTCGATATAAATATTTTGATCAGAGAACTAGGCAGTTGGTTTTCCGAGAGAAAAGAGAAAAAATGCAGACGGAATGATAGAATCGTTACCGTTCAATAGCAGTAGTGGAATGTGGATTTTGCGCAGGAGACCGCGCGCTCCTTCTTTCCCTCTTCCCTCTTCCCTCTTCCTCCGCGCGAGGGTGTGGGACTCGCCAGAGAGTGTAGATCTTTGAGGCGAACTGTAGACCGTAGGCCACTCGGAGAGTATTGATCACACAATGGTAGCAACGGTGAATTTCAACCCGTGGCCACCGCACCAACCGCACCGCTCAGCAGATTAAGCGCTCTGATATCATACGAATTACGAATTCAATTGAATTCAACCAGATGTGTCCAGTTAATGCCAATATTCGAATAGTTTTTTTCAAACCAAAAATCATCAGTTGAGAATCTTTCAGTGAATTGTTAAGAAGCAACTGCAATTTCATGTATAATTCGACAAATTTTTCGAATCAGTATAACGTAACAACTTCTTTTTTGAAATTGTTCTACAGAAGAAACTTATTGACAATTATTCATAGTCTGCGGATCTTTATGCACAATACAAATTGACTGCATCGATTGCAAGAAATAGAAACTAGATTGAATGTTATTCGTCCCTTGATGATTCTAATAAGGATTAATCATATATTGACATCCTCAATTTTTTTAATTTTTCAACAATTTTGTATTTCATCTACTCAATTTTCCTATAAATGTATAATGCAGTCTAACTACACTGTCCAACAAATTTCAACTTTTTTCTTGTATGTATTTCGATTCCCACTATGCGACTCTTATACTAGAATTTTTCGCGCTGATTCCGAATCTGTCCTTAATTTTTCTCCTAGGCGCACAGCTTTTGAGAAATTTGAGTTTGAAAAATGACATGTTTTCAACTTTGAACAAATATTGTGATGTTATTATAAAAGATATTCAATTGATCTTTACAGCAGAAGATTCCTTAGACTTTCCCGAATACAGTGATAATATCCAATATTAATACATTATGATTATTTAAACATGTTTAAACGATCATTAAAGACGGAGAGACACCACTTTTGCATCAATTTTTGACGATATTTTTGAATTTATCTGAAAAAATAAGGATCCAGCGGCAAATCGAACTATACCACGCGATAGAGCAAACTTTTATCTTGAGAAACCCCCTTTTGAAGTTTGAAACGTCGACGTTTATACCGAACCAGAAAGCAAAATATCTTCCCCCGACATGAGCTGCCGCCAGTGGTGCTCTTCCACTAAGCGCGGTCGTTCACGTAACGGCATGCACAGTGGGCCAGAATGGCTCGGTAGCTGTTCACGCCTATTTCACCATTATTTCAAAACTTAAAGACCACATTAAATAGGTCGTTGAATTCGTCTTGGCGCTATAATGTTATTAAATAAAAAATATATAGTTATAAATAAATATTGAAGGTGACCACAATTTTTTATTTAAAAAAAGAAATTATTCAAATTTTTTGTATTGAGATTTGTAGAAGACTGAGTACTAATTATTTTTTGTAGAAAACATTTTTTTGTGATACCACCGGAAATGTCTGAAAACTCGTGTGAATAATGAATAATATTTGAAAACTGGCTGTTCACCATTATTTCAAAACATAAAGACCATATTAAATATATCGTTGGATCAGTCGTGGCGTCAGCTATAATATTATTGAATAAAAAAGATATAGTTATAAATAAATAATCAAGGTGAACACAATTTTTTATTAAAAAAAATTTTGTTTTTAAATTTTTTGTACTGAGATTTGTAAAAGACTGTGTACTGATTACTTTTTGTAGGAAACATTTGTTTGTCCCACCACCGGAAATGTCTGAAAAATCGTGTGAATAATAAATAATAATTGGAAACTGGCTATTCAGGCATTCAAACAAGAGTAATCGAATAATTTTTGAATGAATGAAGTTTATTACATTTAATGAAATAACAAATATGTGTTACTACTGTATTATATTTAAAGAATTACAAAAATTCAAACAAAATTAAGTATCATATTTTACAAAGTCACTGACTATATTCAGTTGATCATACGGAATTTCCGTTTATAACTCTATTTATCTATGAATAAACAATAATCTATACCATAATTCCTCTTAACAAAGGTAAAATACAAGTCTTCAATATAGAAAAACTGCTGTGATGCTGTACTACGATGCTGTTACTATAGTCTCTCAAATACAAATGATTCAACTAAGCTAGCAAGAAGTTCGAATATTTATCAATGGCTGTATAATCAAAAAAATTCATGAGATAGGTCTGGGTTAGGTCTTTAGACTCCTAAGAGCCGCTGAGTGGTCGTCAATGCGTCTCGTGCAACGCGACTCGCCGCGGAATTGCGTGTCACGCGACGCTTTAAACCATCAAAATTTCCAGGGTGGGACGAGGGGGGACGAGATCATTACAGGATCTTTTAGAGGAGACTTTACTGAAAATGTTCCACTTTGTTAGAGCTTCTGCCTCTCCATGCATTTTAACTTATCCCTTGTCAAAGGTGAAAAACTTTGACGATTTTCCTTAGTTGACTAAGCATTTTTTTAAATAATAAATTATGAACATTAACGTTTAGTTCCTGGGGCGTTCTCAACATAGATATACATTATTCATAAAAAAAAAATTTGGGCACTTAATCTTCAGTAGGTTTTCCAGGACATCGTTATGAAGAAACGGAATTTTTTCGGTGATAAATCGTATCTGAAAAAGTTTGATCTTTGAAGGCTTATTGTAACAAGAGTTTTTAATAACTTTAATTAGTATTATCGTTTTCGAATGTAATGGACATTTAAGAATCACTGTGCATTGGTTAAAAATCGATATGAGGACTTTCATTTTTTAGCTCATGAACAGCTAGCGCGTCGATCTGGCCCACTGTGCGGCGCGGCGCAGAGATGGTCTGGACTCTGGAGTTAGACCGCCTCAGACATACGACTCGAAGAAGTGATGAGGCAGTGTTGGTGCAAGAAAGAAAACCAAATGAAGGACACCAATCTGGTCTATTGGGCGCTGGACAACAACCGGAGGGACTTGCTCTGCTGCCGTGGATAAGAAAAGACATGGGTGGATTTCAATATAATCCATTAATTAATTATCACGTGGAGTCTGATATTGGACGAATGGAACGCGTGTGTGTCTTTTGCAATGCTTTGAAGTGGAAGGGAGAGACTGTTGGAATGTGTTGTAGTTCTGGCAAGGTCAGATTGCCCCTAATTTAGTCGCCTCCAGAGCCACTTAATTCTTTATTGACCGGTGATAGGCCTGAATCGCGTCATTTCTTCAAAAAAGTACATTCATATAACTCTGCATTTCAAATGACCTCATTTGGAGCAAATGTTATATCCGAGGGTAACTTCATGCCTACTTTTAAAGTCCAAGGGCAAGTTTATCATTTAATCGGCTCCCTCTTGCCTTCCGAAAATGAAATTCAACCGAAATTTCTGCAATTGTACTTCATTGCAGATTATCTCTCTCAGGCTGAGCAACGAGCAGGTAATTTTACCAATATGAACATTGCCTTGCTCAGGGAACTTCAAGAAATGCTACACAACAGCAATTCTTATGTTCAGAGTTTTAAGTCCGCCGTTGATACCCTCCCTGCCGGAGCAATTCTGGATTTGCAATTAGTTATTCAAGCTGATAGACGTCCTCGGGGGGAACACAGGGGTCGGTATAACGAACCCACTACTAACGAGGTAGCGGTGTTGCTGGTCAACCAGGAGTGTAGCTGTCGTGATATTATCATCAGTGGCAGGGGTGGTGAGCTGAGGAGAATATCAGAGACCCACCGCTCCTATGACGCTCTCCAGTACCCTCTTATGTTTCCCAGAGGGGAGGACGGCTACAACTTCTTGATTTTCCAAGTTGACCCCACCACTGGCGAGGAAAACGACCGCAAGAAAACATCGGCCCTCCAATTTTATGCGTATAGGATGATGATCCGTCAAAATGAGTTTAATCCCCTAATCTATTATAGGCAACTCACTAATCAGTTTTGGGTAGATATGTATGCCAAGATAGAGACCGAGCGACTGACGTATCTTAGAACTAATCAGACAAGACTGAGGATGGAAAGTTATATTCACCTCCGAGATGCCTTGGGCACGGATGAGGACCCGCAAGATATGGGCCAGTTGGTAATCTTGCCTTCTACCTTCACAGGAGGCCCTAGGTACATGCACCAACGTACCCAGGACGCCTTCTGCTACGTGCGCAAATACGGGAGACCTGATCTATTTATTACTTTTACTACCAATCCACGGTGGGGTGAAATAGCGAGGGAACTTCTGCCAGGTCAAGGCCCCCAAGATCGACATGATGTAGTATCTCGGGTCTTTAACCTGAAACTCAAAGTCCTGATTAATTTACTAACAAAAAATCAGTTATTTGGAGCTGCTTCCTGCTACATGTACTCGGTTGAGTGGCAGAAGAGAGGCCTCCCCCATGCCCACATTCTTCTCTGGCTGAGAGAAAAGATCAGGCCAGCTCAGATCGATGACGTGATCCGAGCTGAGTTTCCCGACCCTGCACAGGACCCAGAACTCTACAGTGTTGTTAAAAACCACATGGTTCATGGGCCCTGTGGTTTTCTCAACTTGCTGTCACCGTGTATGAGAGAAGGTCGGTGTAGCAAGAAGTACCCCAGAGCATTCGTGAGGGAAACCATCACTGGAGATGATGGCTATCCTACCTACAAGCGAAGGTCTCCCGCTCAGGGCGGGTTTACTGCGACACTTAGGTACGGTGGCCGTGATATTATCGTAGACAATTCCTGGGTAGTTCCCTATTCCCCTGTCCTTTCGAGAACTTTAAAAGCCCATATTAATGTAGAGTTTTGTAGCAGCGTCCAGTCCATAAAATACATTTGCAAATATGTGAACAAAGGTAGTGACCAGGCTACCTTTGGTGTTAGGAACAATAGGCACGAGATCACGACTTATCAGAGCGGAAGATACATTAGCACCTCCGAGGCTGTGTGGCGTATTCTCTCATTTCACATCCACGAGAGATTTCCTCCAGTGATCCGCTTGGATATTCACTTGGAGAATGGCCAGAGGGTTTACTTCCAGCCTGAAAACCTTCAGGAAAGGCTGGAAACCCTAAAAACACCACATTGCTGGCCTTCTTTAAGTTGTGTACAAAGGACGCCTTTGCCAGTACACTCCTGTACGAGGAAGTTCCTTCGTACTACACTTTCAACCGACAAAGAGGAGAGCTCTGTCGTAGAAAGCAGGGCACACCCGTGGAAGGACATCCAGGAGTAAAGAAAGAGCATGTTATTGGGCGAGTTTTCACCATCCACCCCAATAACACAGAGTGTTTCCACCTTAGGATGCTATTGTACAATATCCGAGGCCCCACTTCATTCGCCAGCCTAAAGACAATTAATGGCGTGGTCCAGCCAACCTATCAGGCTGCCTGTCGAAGTCTAGGCCTGTTAGAGGATGATGAGCAATGGCATCAAACTCTGACAGAGGCAGCAGTCTCTGATAGCCCCAGAAAGCTGAGAGAACTGTTTGCCATCATTTTAATTTTCTGTAGTCCCTCAGACCCTCTTGAACTCTGGCACCAATTTAAAAGAAGTCTTTGTGAGGATGTGTTTAGGGACTGGCGAAGGAGGTCTATAGACACGTCTTCCCATGATGTTGAGGAACAGTGCTATGATAGGGGCTTAGCACTGTTAGAAGAGGCTGTCCAATCCAATAGAGACCAGCCTCTCTCTCATTACTCCATGCCATCTCCTCAAAATTTAAGTATCGAACCAAACCTTCAATACTATAGAGAGGCCAACCACGACCCTGTAGAACTGGCAAGTGACCTGACCCGTGAAAACCAACTCACTGTCGACCAGAAAACAATATTCAATTTTGTTTGTGATAGTGTAGATAATTCTCGCGGCAAAATAATTTTCCTGGATGCTCCAGGAGGTACCGGGAAATCATTTTTGATTCGTGTCTTCCTGGCTAAAGTTAGGAGTTCAGGAAAGATAGCGTTAGCTGTAGCATCCTCTGGGATTGCAGCTACTCTACTTCCTGGAGGTCGGACAGCCCACTCGACTTTTAAAATCCCTATAGACTTAGATAGGAGCGAGACCCCAATCTGTAATATCTCCAGAAACAGTGACCTGGCTAAGGTGATTCAAGACTGCCATGGCCAATAAGAAGGCAATCGAGGCTGTGGACCGCACTATTAGGGACATTAGATCTACGAATACTGTCATGGGAAGTATCACCACTTTGTTTTCTGGAGATTTCCGACAAATCTTGCCAGTCGTTTACCGAGGTACCCGCGCCGACGAAGTTAATGCATGTTTGAAACAGTCCACCCTTTGGCCTGCCATCGAAAAAGTAACTCTCACCACCAACATGAGAGTTCAACTTGGCGGCAGCGAGGAGAGTGCCAGCTTCTCTTCTCTCCTACTCAGAATAGGAGATGGCACTATCGGCAGCGATGACAATGTGACACTGTCACCCCAGCTCTGTAATGTTGTGTCAACAATTGAAGACTTGATCTCCCGAGTGTACCCTGATGCTGCTAACATATCTAATCAGTCTGAGCAGTGGCTCTGTAAGAGAGCCATCCTAACACTAACGAATGATCAGGCCACCTCGATCAACTCGGCAGTGCTCGATATGTTTGAAGCTGAAGAAATGCACTACAGCTCTTTGAACAGTACAATAACTGCAGATGAGTCTGTTCAATACCCTACAGAGTTCCTAGAGTCAATAGCTGTTCCCGGGCTTCCCGCTCATATTCTTAAAGTTAAAATTGGTGTCCCTGTAATGTTGATGAGGAACTTGAACCCCCCCAAGCTTTGTAACGGCACGAGATTGTTAATTAAGGCCCTTCACCGCCATGTCATTCATGCTATGATCCTGACAGGTAGTGGCAAGGGTGAAATGGTCTTTATTCCTAGGATCCCAATCATCCCAACCAACTTCCCCTTTCAATTTAAAAGAATTCAGTTTCCGATTAGCGTTTGCTTCGCAATGACCATTAATAAAGCTCAGGGACAGACGTTGCAGATTGCCGGGATAGATCTTAGGTCGGATTGTTTCTCTCACGGACAATTTTACGTCGCCTGTTCTCGAGTTAGCAGCCCTTCTCACCTATTCATTTGCACTTCCAATAGGACCGTCAAGAATGTCGTGTATCAAGAAGCATTGCAGTAGGTTAAGGCTTTAATTAAATTTTATGACATGTATATCAACCTTTCAAACTATTACTTTCATAAGATCGTGTCTGTCTGTATGTTTGTAAAAGGATCAATTGAGAACGACTAAACATAGAAAGCTAAAACCGTGTTTGTCTGTCTGTTTGTGACGGCATCAATCGAGAACGGTTAAACGTAGAAAGCTGGGGTTTGAACCAGACGTTTATGAGAAATCAGCATACGAAAAAGTCCATTCCTTCAAAAGTTTTGACGACCTTTTCCACTGGACAACTACAACGCTAACTGCTTACTTCAAGTTATGTGAATGTGGCACGTTTGCGAAAACACTGATGTATAAATAATAAAATAATAATAATAAAACATATAAATGTCACATCCGTGACAGGTAAAAACATAAATTTAAAAAATTCTGAGCCACAGCAACGCGTGGCGGGGAAAGCTAGTAGTATACTAATTTTTGAACAGAACTAACAATTTTTTAACGTATGCGTTCGCCATATTGGATCCGCCATTTTGTTTTTTCGAATTTTGAGTTCAGATTCGTAATCAGCGGACCCGAAAACCATGGGATACCAATTTTTGGAAAAATTGAAGTACGTTTAGGGGTTTTGGCCAGCTTTTGGGGATTTGAAACCACTGTGCGGCGGCGGGGCGCGGCGATGCAAGCGTGCAATTATTTATACCACTCACTCACTGTTGTGAGGTAAAGCCGAACGACACCAAACTGGACAGTAAATGATACCTTTTAGATAATAGAGAACAACAATATTTATTGTATAAATAACTATTAATATATATGTCGGAGGCTGATTGGTAAGATTCTCCATCGGGCCCGCTAGGGTTTGACCGGAGACGTTCTCCACCGGATCACTCACTGTCTTCGCACGCGCGGAATTAAATAAACCGGGAAACAACGATCACCGTTAAACACTACAACCCTCGACCCGTAGCGCAACGGGGAGACACGTCAACGAGCCCACGAGGCTGGCAGAATCTCCTTACACGATCTTACGTCTGACTCTTTTCGCTTCCACTCGCGACGACTAGCTCTCTACCAAAATCAAACGCTCTTCACTGTAGCGCAGCCAAAAACATTCTGCCCCTCGTGGTCACGTTCAACAAGGTCCCAGCCCATCCCTTCCAGGGACCCTATCTCGCATCTCTCCTTGCGCTGCGCGCGATGAGGGATGCAGGTAAACGGGAAACGTTTTATTGCCTTTTCGCTGGGCAATTACTAAGGTACGGTCAAGCATCTGACTCGCAGCCGTTCGACCGTAAACGCATAACCGAAATCTCCAAACCGTTATTTTTAAAACTAAACTTAGTCCTACACGGACGTATAAAATTCCAAGAGATAACGTAATTATCTTTTACAATAAACAAGCGTTACGCGTCTTTGTCAACGGGTTGCGTCGCTTCCGTCATGTCCCGACATATATAAACAGTTGTAAGGAATATCGAAGTTGCGAATGTCGAGAGCGGGCAGCGTGCGGCTCGACAGCGCAACGCGTACCCTTCAGGTAAAAACCCAGTGCACATTTGGGGGTGCAGGTAGAAAACACGCTGGCAACAAGGTGTCCTTAAGACTAGAGTTTACCTGAGCGGTCACTCTTCCAGCGGCGCTCGGAGTGTCAAGTACTGAAAGATCCTCTTAATAAATCGCACCTTTGCGGACGGCTTCACCGTCGATCATTTACCGCCCACACCTTTAACCTAGCGAATAGTCTAGTTAGTAGGCTATTATCTTACACAGTAATTATGGTATTTTAGTGTAATACGCTCTTCACACATTCGCGGGGATACTTTTACACTCACCAATAGAAATCATTTAGTTAACTCATACATTTTAAAGATAGCCAAACAATCCAAATTCGTTTTGTTACGTGTGTGGTGAAATAGTTGTTAAAAAAACGCGACGAAATATAACGGAAAAAATAAAAGTATACCACGCTGAAAGGTTCCATCAAGACATTTTGGTTATGGAGACAAGATACTTGAGAAAAGATAGTACAGCCATGCTTTCAGACTATTGTTGGAATTTAATAACAGAAACGGAAACATGTTATAAACGTCACTCAAGAAGAAAGAAGTTTTAGCTATGTTTTCTATCTTATAAATTCCTATTTTACCACGTTTTTATTAGCTCGCTTTCTTGTTTGTCTGTTTGTTTGTTTGTTCGGTGGCAAATTTTGCAATTGATTTTAAACTAACTTCCCGATGAGCTAGAGGCTTGAAATTTTAAACATAGCTGAGAACTGGATGACAATGCATTATTCAAAAAAAAAATTTTTTTAAAAGTCTATCCGTTTCGAAGAAATAACAATTAAATATTTACCTGTTCACCTTCCTGCGAAACCTACGTCATCGCGTTCAGCGACCGCCAGCCGCGCGACAGGGCTCCCTACTCCACTACGCGTTCCCACTCTGACTCATCCCCACTCCAGTGACCCGCTTCGCACCGAAGCGGAGGAGCTCAGCAGTGATGCCATATGAGGGGAGTCACGCTGAAATGTTGTACCCCCTCTCTGATGACGGGGACTGAGTGGGGCGAATGGGAGACACGTTGCGCGTGCGCGATGGGGACACGACGATGAAACGATGAAATGACATACATAATTGATATATCGCAAGGTTTAGGTTATTGCCGCGTATCGTACCTATCATGTACTTATACTTAATGAAATGAATCGTTCCAGATAGAGATTATAAACATTGTTTATTATAAATAAAATGAATTTCAGTATACATATATCCTCATATGACACATGATTTTTCGAAACCCTACTTACAATTTTTGAAGTACATTTTAACACATTTTAATCAATACAATCGTTTATTTCCATCGCACGATATTTTAGTACATCAACTTGCTGAAGATTGTAAAAAATTTATAGGATTCATAGGGACCCATTTCATTAAAACAGAATTTTTGGTGAAAGACAAATTTGGAACATTAAATGTGAATGATATAAACACATTATTACGATTACAAAGTATTTTTATTGGGCCAGAAGCGACCAAGTCAATACAAGAGTTAAGAGAAAGTAAGCCAGAGATAAATAATGAAATCGTAGAATTTTATAAAGTTATACAGAAGTTTTTTCAAACTGCGTATGTTGAGTCGATAAAAAGACTTCCATGTAATAATCAGTTTGTAGAGGCTTTAAATTTTTTAACTCGAGAGGTAGCTTTAGATTGTAGTAAACACATAGGTCAAATAGAAATTATTGTAAAACAATTTCCGTCCAACGTCATAGCAGCAAAAGTGATTCGCCAATGGGTTTTATTAGCCGCACACCCTTCCGCAGATGAAAGAGAAAAGCTGAAAAAATTAAATGTCCTTGAATTTTGGTGCGCCGCACAGAGGTCCGGATCGAAGAAGTTGGTGTCATTTTGTTATAACTTTTGAACTATTAGAGATATCGTAATGAAATTTTCACCAAAAATATTTAAAAAATAGTAATTCTTACCTAGAGATAATTAAATATTTTTTGCATTTGTTAAACAATAATTTTTAATAACTTTTCATTGATATTTTTTATTAAAAAATGAATTGTTCAAATATAGTTTTTCAACCTTTTTTTACTTGTTATGAACAATAATTTTTAGTGTTGGTCTTAATCTTCAACACATAAAAGAATGCTTTCCTGTGTAAAAAAAAGGAATATTTTAAATACATATTGCGACTAAAATAGTACTAACATTATATTCAGTCAATATTATCACAAATAAAAAAGTAAGCTAATAAAATAAACATACCATAATTTGTCTTTCGTAATGATGTATGATGATCGATTGAATTAGTTAATTAATAATTCTACTGCCTCAGGATTCAGTATTTTAGGATTTCTTTTACATGTTATTGTTAATTGTGTCATGTACGGGTCAGATGTTAACAATAATTTCAATCTAAATAGAAGTGACTGTCGAAGTCAATTTATACAGGGTGTCCCACCCGATTTCGACATCTTGATTTTCTCGCTATTGTTACTCGTAGCAAAAAATGTTTCACCAGAAGCTCGAACGGTATCGAGTGGAGCATATTTTGACGCTATGAGTTTTTTCGTGACTGGACGCGTAAAGGTCATATAAAGGTCAACTTTGTTTTTTTAAATGGAATGAGATATTTTTTAATACATCAATCGATGCAGCTGGACATTCGTTATAAAAAAGTACTAACCTATGTATGTCGAAAAGTTAGTAGTTCAGGAGATATTTCAATTTAAATAACTCTAAAATACCATTACTGTCGTACTAACAATAAGACGTTACACAAGTAAGTAAACACTAACGTCTTATTGTTAGTACGACAGTAATGCTATTTTAGAGTTATTTAAATTGAAATATCTCCTGATATTTAGTCTCCTGATGCTTAGTACTTTTTTATAACGAATGTCCAGCTGCATCGATTGATGTATTAAAAAATACCACATTCCATTTCAAAAAATGAAGTTGACCTTCATATGTCCTTTACGCGTCCACCTACAAAAATGCTACTAACATCAAAATATGCTCCACTCGATACCGTTCGAGCCTCTGCTGAAACATATTTTGCTACGAGTAACAATAGCGAGAAAATCAAGATGTCGAAATCGGGTGGGACACCCTGTATATGTATATATATATATATATATATATATATATATATATATATATATATACTCTATTTATCTCTTATAATGTGTTATTGCAGAAACGTTCATATTTGGAACATTTGATCAGTCATACGAGCCTGTTTTACGCAAGCGAAACGCGTCGCGAAGTAACATTGACAGCTTTGAACGTTGATAACTTGCAAGGTAGGACGAGGTAGGACAAGATTTTTGCACGATTATACAGGGTGTCCCAGAACAAGTGTCGTTCCTTGAAATGGGAGGTTCCTGAGACCATTCTAAGAGACATTTTCCTTTGCACCAATGTCAACTGCGGCTTTGTTTAGGAGTTATTAACGAAAAACACGGACCAATCAGAGCGCGCCCTGGGCCGCCGCGCCGCGCCACGCCGGCAAGCGAGTGTCGGTGGTACGCCGTGACATCGCAACGAACAAGAGTTTCTCGATTATGTGAATGCTCTCCGATTTCAATGAGCTTTGGATATGTGGTCAAGACCATTATTCTGAACAACATTTCTGTTTAGAATTTGTGGCTGTAGGCTTTAGTTTACGAGATTATCGCGAGAAACTTTACTTGTAAATTCATTATGGGTGTTCATCACAGCGGACACGGCCTGCTAATGTCTCCGAAACTAAAGCCGACCGTCAACCATTTCAAAGGAAAAAGATATTTAAAACGTCCTGTTTTATAACATTATTTCAAGGTCATTGAAATCGATGAAGACCCGGAACATCCTTACCCGACTTACGGCAACTTTACCCGGACGAGAAAAGATGCACAGAAACTGATTGATTTAAAAACTTACTTATTCAGCCGTAAATCCATTTGCTGCTTCGAAATGTGTGTCAATGGGTCACTCGGTGACGAACTGCACAGCCGGTGGTAGAAGGCCTAAGGGATGCGCGGTCAAGTCGACGATCCAGAATTTCACCTTCACTTTCGAATCGATAAATAATTCGTATGTTTATTTCACACAGATGCCTTGAAATTTTTCCACACTCGCAATCACTGTTCACATTTGTCAACACATAGTTATGCACTAATAATAATTGCCATATCCCTTGTACTGCTGCACAAATCACAACAATTAGGTAATGCAATCACTAGACTGCGGATTTCATGCATTTGTAGCAAACATGAGTAGGTGCATTTTAAGACAGTAGAGAGATTAAAATAATTTCAAAACACCATAGTATTATTTTCAACTTCTTAAAATGATCACAGTGAGAATCAAATATCTGTCTGGCTCCTGTCCCTTGTAATAGCGGCAGCCAACATTCATTTTGCATAAAGATCCGTAGTCTAGTGATTAGTTTAAATATTACTATCAAAAACACAGCTAATAGCAACCGTTAGCTTTGAATTGACAAGTCTTTGGAGATGTTATCTCTACCGCGGCTCGAACGACACTGATTTTCCGCAACATTTTTCTAAAGAATTTAGGAAGGCCATTTAGAGTGTCGAAATTCGAAATGCACGCTGTTGCACGTTTACGAAAACGACGGGACGGTTAGACGAAAAACAGGATGCGAGAAGGACCGCTGTAAGATTTATGGCAAACACATGTTTAGTTTTTCCTGCAGATTGGTACGCAGAGTCGATGGGTAACCGTTCGAAAACGTCGTCTGTCCTTCTTTTAGAAAGTTTCTTAAGGAAGGTATAGGACAATAGGGATGCTACGCTGACCTGACATTTTTACCCCTTGCTGGGTAAAAGGACGGATGACGTTTTCGATCGCGCGGTTACCCATCGACTCTGCGTACCAATCTGCAGGAAAAACTAAACATGTGTTTGCCATAAATCTTACAGCGGTCCTTCTAGCATTCTGTTTTTCGTCTAACCGTCCCGTCGTTTTCGTAAACGTGCTACAGCGTGCATTTCGAATTTCGACACTCTAAATGGCCTTCCTAAATTCTTTAGAAAAATGTTGCGGAAAATCAGTGTCGTTCGAGCCGCGGTAGAGAGAACATCTCCAAAGACTTGTCAATTCAAAGCTAACGGTTGCTATTAGCTGTGTTTTTGATATTGATATTTAAACTAATCACTAGACTGCGGATCTTTATGCAAAATTAATGTTGGCTGCCGCTATTACAAGGGACAGGAGCCAGACAGATATTTGATTCTCACTGTGATCATTTTAAGAAGTTGAAAATAATACTATGGTGTTTTGAAATTATTTTAATCTCTCTACTGTCTTAAAATGCACCTACTCATGTTTGCTACAAATGCATGAAATCCGCAGTCTAGTGATTGCATTACCTGATTGTTGTGATTTGTGCAGCAGTACAAGGGATATGGCAATTATTATTAGTGCATAACTATGTGTTGACAAATGTGAACAGTGATTGTGAGTGTGGAGAAATTTCAAGACACACGTTTCGAAGCAGCAAATGGATTTACGGCTGAATACGTGAGTTTTTAATACAATCAGTTTCTGCTTCTTCTCTTTTTTTTACGATAATCTCGTAAACTAAAGCCAACCGCCAAATAGTCTAAAGAGAAATGTTCTTCAGAATAATGGTCTTGACCACATATCCAAAGCTCATTGAAATCGGATAGAAGCTAGTAGTACATCGATCCCATGGATTTACAAGTAAAGTTTCTCGCGATAATCTCGTAAACTAAAGCCGATCGCCAAAAAGTCTAAAGAGAAATGTTGTTCAGAATAATGATCTTGACCACATATCCAAAGCTCATTGAAATCGGAGAGCATTCACATAATCGAGAAACTCTTGTTCGTTGCGATGTCACGGCGCACCACCGACACTCGCTTGCCGGCGCGGCGGCCCAGGGCGCGCTCTAGTTGGTCCGTGTTTTTCGTTAATAACTCCTAAACAAAGCCGCAGTTGACATTGGTGCAAAGGAAAATGTCTCTTAGAATGGTCTCGGGAACCTCCCATTTCCGGGACTTACACTTAGTTTGGGACACCCTGTAGTTCCACTTGAATCTTGCATAGCAGCTCGGAATTACAATATGTTTTCTCTGCGCCAGTCAGAGACCCCGAAAACCTCTCATTATTAGATTTCGTATAATTCCTATAAAGAATTCAATCTTAGCTACTTTTCCGCGATTTCTAGACAATAGCATGCAGTGCGAGAATTGTTCACAAAATTTTTCAAATATTTTCGATGATCTGACAAAAAAGTATTTCCAACGAAAGTTAATCAGTATTCACTTTTCTACAAACTTCAATACAAAAAGTTAAAGAAAAATCTCTTGTTTTTATAAAAAATGAAGGTCACCTCAATGTTTTAAATATTAACATATATTTTTTACTTGATAATATTCTAACTGGTATCAAGTCGAATCCAACAACCTAACGTTTATACTATATGTATAATTCCACTTTATACGTAGTATGTGTTATATACTTCTCTTTCTTTTTGTATAATGTCATAACAATGTATGCTATATAAACCAAACTAGGTTTACGGCATCAATAAATAAATAATTAATTAATTAATGATATAACATTAAACCTTGAAATAACGCTACAATAGTTTTGGCCAGAAAAAGCGATCTACCAGACCACTGTGGGTCGGCTCGACGCGACGCTTACCTATGGGTACATTCACCACGATTTCACCTCAAATCCCTACTGCTGATAAATCGAAAAACGCCAAACACTTCAGCGAATGTTCTTATGCTCGGAGTTTCGACGTCGAATAATAAACAGCCGGGCAAGCGACCCTTTTCTGCGGTCTCGAACTCGGGGCCGCGGCCGTTACGCGTGAAACATAACTGCAAAGCAATGCGATCGATTTATTATTCGCAGTACACCTGTCGAATCACGTATAACTTCGACGTAATTTGTTTTGCTTCGGAGAAATCACGAGTTGACCGGTAAACGCTGTTGGCGATCGGTGGAATTCGAACTATGCGACAGAAACCTTTCTGTTGTTACGAGCCAAGGTTCAGGCAGCGATGCGGGAACCGAGGGGAGTTTGGATTTAGAGATATTTTGGGTCTAGGTAGGAAGAGTACACGTAGGACTAGCCAATGTCTATTTCACCACTGGGTCGCCTCGTGTGGAACATAGGAGTGGACTAGCCGGTGCCTATCTCCCCACCGGGTCGCCTCGTGTGTGGAATATGGAAAAGTGGACTAGCCGATGTCTACTTCACCACCGGGTCGCCTCGAGGGAACAAGGGAGTGGACTAGCCGATGTCTATCTCATCACCAGGTCGCCACGATAAAGGATAGGGTCGTGGTTCCACTGTCTCGTAACTTATTGATTTGAATAGATACACCTCGAGCGGCAAAGGTGTATCGTCATAGGATACTAGCTACTGGAAGGTCGAAAAGGAATTGCCTAATGGAAATGAACTCCGAATAGATTAATACGAATAATATATTGTTGATAATAAATGAGGAATACAAATGTTTAGTGTAATGTGTCGCGAAATCGCGGACTAAACGCTCTCAGTTTTGACACACCGAGAAATGCGGGGGCGATTTATCACAGAGTGCTCGACAAGGACTTTAACACACACCCGATCTTGCTCGATATGACTTTCGACGTGGAACAATACATACTGCGCGTATTCACTTGAATTAACCCAACTAATAGGAGGAATCCATGCCCTTATACATATAGTACCCAAAATCGGGCCTAGCGATGGTGGAGGCCACGTGCTACTTCTGAGAGATTGGAAATGAATTCTTAGGAGTTATATCGCTTGCAAAAAGCCCCCTATGGTCCGATTTTGAGTGAGCCCTTTGTTCTTAAAAAGGCCTTTTGTTTCGACACATATCTCCGGAAGGGTCAAAAATCACCAACGGAAGCGTCTGCATACGTAACACTGTTACAGTCGAACCTCGATAACTCAAATCTTAAGGGAACAACTAAAATCTTCGAGTTGTAGCCTACCTTCTTTCAATCTTCTCTCGAGCTTTACCCTACAAAATTCGACCCACAGTCAATAATTTGGTGATTGTAATAGTTCTTTCTTTAACCCACTGCACTCTGTTGTCGCCGATAATGCGACATTTCTATGACAAATTACAAAACAGAACATTTTCATTTTGTTCAAGATTTATAAACTTGAACTTGTTTTATATTATACAGGGTGAATTCGATAAAAAAAAGCAGGACACCTAAATATCTCCGTTACTTTTCGTTGTACAAAAAAACTTCGTAGGACAAAGTTACACTGTTATTTGAAGGGCCACATATAACGGTGTAAGGGAAAAAAAAATTTCAAGGTCATTTTTATGAGATTTCAAGGTTATCGATGTTTTTTTTAATGGAATGATATACATATTTTCGTTAACGTAATGTTGTAGCTGACAAAATAACGAATTCATGCATGTAACACAATTGAACCTTCAAATGACCTTCAACCCAGAAAAATGGTATAAATAAAATTCAACGTGTAAGATTCATTTGATGTATTTCTGTTACGCCAAATGTTCAAAAATATTCCCTTGAGCTGCTATACATTCATTCAGCCGTGAAGTTACAGAATGTACTGCTGCGTAATTCATATCTGAGGAAATCGACGCACAAGCTTGGACGATTCTTTCTTTCATGTCGTCTATAGTCGTTGGTGGTTCACTATAAACATGATGTTTCAGTTTTCCCCATAGATAAAAATCAAGGGGTGTAAGGTCTGGTGAGCGAGCTGGCCATAATACGGGTCCGTTACGTCCAATCCAACGATTTGGAAACTTGATATTTAAGAATTGTGTTACGACACGGGAAGAATGGGCCGGACATCCGTCATGTTGATACCACATATTTTCACGAATGTTCAAGGGTGTATTTTCCAGGAGAATTGGTAACGATTCTTGTAAAAATGCAATGTATTTTTCTGCATTTAATGTTCCGGTAATAAAGTGAGGCCCAATTATTTGGTTATCTAAACTTCCGCACCAAACATTGACGGACCATGGTCTTTGTTTGTCGACTGTCCGTAACCACCGCGGATTTTCAGATGACCAATAATGCAGGTTTTTTAAATTTATTTGCCCGTGTGTGATTTGTAAACGAAGCTTCATCGGTAAATAATACATTATTAAAAAATGCTCCATCGTTTATCAATTGTCTCAATCCCCACTGGCAAAAGTTTACACGATTTACAAAGTCTCTATCTTGAAGTTCTTGATGAATTGATAGGTGAAAGGGGTGAAATTTGTGTTCCTGGAGTATTTGCACTACACATTTTTGACTAATGCCACTTCCTCGTGCGATTTGCCTCGTACTAGCATGAGGGTTTGTATTCACTGCTGCCAGAATATTAATTGTGTTTGCTTCATTTCTTACAGTCCTCACCTTTGTATGTTTTTTATTTTCGACACTACCAGTTTCACGGAATTTATTTCACAAATTGGAGTAAACGGAAACTGATGGACAATTACGATTAGGAAATCGGTCCTTGTACAACTGCACGGCTTCTCTTAAACACTGTCGACTTTCTCCATAAATGAAAATCATATCAATCTTATCTTCCTTCGAGTAACGCATTGTGAAACGTTCATCGATAAACTGATCGAGAAATCTTAGAAACTGTGGAAATCTGATAGCAAGAAGGTCTTCTGAGTAATTAGTAGTGGATAAACACGATTCTGTACGAACGTATAGGTGAAGGTATATCATAATTGTCCTCCTGTCAACACCGAATCTGTTATTATTTTGTGTATTGCGATACATTTGAATGTATAGCAGCTCAAGGGAATATTTTTGAACATTTGACGTAACAGAAATACATCAAATGAATCTTACACGTTGAATTTTACTTATACCATTTTTCTGGGTTGAAGGTCATTTGAAGGTCATATTGTGTTACATGCATGAATTCGTTATTTTGTCAGCTACACCATTACGTTAACGAAAATATAACATTCCATTTAAAAAACATCGATAACCTTGAAATCTCATAAACATGACATTGAAATTTTTTTCCCTTACACCGTTATATGTGGCCCTTCAAACAGTGTAACTTTGTCCTACGAAGTTTTTTTGTACAACGAAAAGTAACGGAGATATTTAGATGTCCTGCTTTATCGAATTCACCCTGTATAATGTAGCTAAGGAATAAATAATTTGTTTTATTCAAGCAACACCGTATATTTTTTATTATACAGGGTGTCCCACGCAACTGGAACAGGCTGTACCTCCTAAACGGTCGGGAATAGAGGAAAATGTTATAAGAAAAAGTTGAAGGCATCAGACGGCGCATACTACGCAACTAGCTTTATGCACTTTTGTGCATCGGTGTATCAGAAAAATGCAACTGCACTTTTTTTAAAAATGGAAACCTACATTTTTGACTGCACGAATCGATGCAGTTTGTTGTGCTCTACATAAAAGTACGAACATACTTATGCCCTAAACTTATTCGTTAAGAAGTTATCGAAGCTAAAAGTTCTCTGATTTATAATGGAACATAACCGATGCACAAAAGTGCATAAAGTTAGTTGCGTGGTATGCACCGTCTG
Source organism: Lasioglossum baleicum (assembly GCF_051020765.1). Classification (NCBI taxonomy): domain Eukaryota; kingdom Metazoa; phylum Arthropoda; class Insecta; order Hymenoptera; family Halictidae; genus Lasioglossum; species Lasioglossum baleicum. The sequence continues at coordinate 564,789 of NC_134930.1, forward strand.
ATGCTATTAAACTTTTTCTTATAACATTTTCCTCTATTCCCGACCGTTTAGGAGGTACAGCCTGTTCCAGTTGCGTGGTACACCCTCTATACAGGGTGCCAATTATAAATAGTTAAAGACGAATATCTCCAAAAATATTGATTATACGCAAAAATGTTTCAGATGAAAGTTGTTTACTACCGAGGGGGATATACAGGGTGTCTCACCTGATTTTGACATCTTGATTTTCTCGCTATTGTTACTCGTAGCAAAAAATTTATCAACATAGGCTTACTTACGTTAGTGTTAGTGTTTACTTACTTATGTAACGTCTTAGTACGACAGTAATGGTATTTTAGAGTTTTTAAAATTGAAATATCTTCTGAACTACTAACTTTTCGACATACATAGGTTAGTACATTTTTATAACGAATGTCCAGCTGCATCGATTGATGTATTCAAAAATACCTCATTCCATTTTTTAAAAAAAAGTTAACCTTTATATGACCTTTACGCGTCCACTCACGAAAAAACTAATAACATCAAAATATGCTCCACTCGATACCATTCAAGCCTATGCTGAAAAATTTTTTTCTACGAGTAACAATAGCGAGAAAATCAAGATGTCAAAATTAGGTGAGACACCCTGTATAATATGGTGGGACAATTATGTTTCCCGGTGGACACTCCAAGGTGACGTGAAGGTCAACTTTCTCTTTTTAAATGGAATGACATGGTTTTTTATCCACCATCAAATAGTGAATTTTAATGTGAGTTCAAACTTCCACACCAAAACAATAGCATGTGTCCAATATTCGATATCAGCATTACTCAGGACAATATCACAGTCATTATCAATGAAATGAAAACGAACGTATTTATCTATTTGTGATCTTTTTCAAGGTAGTCAGTTTAGTTTCATTACTATTCGTGCTAAGGTATCCCTTGCTGAACGATAGTACTTAAATATGTGGTGAAAATGGAAATGTATCAAACTTGTTTTCATATGTTTATGGTACTAGGATAATGCAGGGAAAATTACAAAATGGCTGCTAATTTGTATGCACAACGCCACCCAGATCGACCATCAAAATCGCATATGGCATTTAAAAGATTAGAACAGCGTTTTCCTACGACGCGACGCGTGAAAACATGAATGTCAGAAGTCAGAATACGTGAAGCTTGTGGTAACATAAATGTTGAAATATTGATCAAAGTTATAGAATCATTTAAACAAAGAATTGTTAAGTGCATTGAAGTAAGACGTAATCATTTTGAACACATATTATAAACTATAAACTAAATTACAAAGAAAACGATCACACTTTTTCTGCATTTCCCTGCAAATTTAACCTTGAATAACCTTGAGTCATGGGTCATTGAACTCATCTTAAAACGCATTCTTAGAACTCATCTCAACTTAAAATTTGATGGTGGATAAAAAAACACATATCATTTCATTTAAAAAAGAAAGATGACCTTCACCTCAACTTGGAGTGTCCACCGGGAAAAATGAAAGTCCCACCACGTGATGCCCCCCTCGGTACTGAACAACTTTCATCTGAAACATTTTTGCGTATAATCAATATTTTTGGAGATATTCGTCTGCAACGATTTATAATTGTCCCACCCTTGTACATATACAGGGTGTCCCAAAATTACTTCAACAGCCGTAAATGGGAGGTTCATGAGATCATTTGAAGCGACATTTTCCTTAGCAAAATTGTTATCCGCGGCTTTGTTTAGGAGTTATTAAGGAAAACACGGACCAATCAGAGTGCGACCTAGACGCGAGTTGGCACAGTCGGCCAATAGACAGTTGGCGCGCCGCGTCGCGCCGCGCCGGGCCAGACTGTGCCAACTCGCGTCTAGGTCGCGCTCTGATCGGTCCGTTTTTTTCGTTAATAACTCCTAAACAAAGCCGCGGGTAACATTTTTGCAAAGGAAAATGTCGCCTGAAATGGTCTCAGGAACCAGCCCCTTTCGGAAAGCTCACGAATTTTGGGGCACCCTGTAGAATGTAAAAATTATGCGATCAGAATTAGTTAGGGTTAGTTGGTGGGGGACGGAGAGGGCCGGCCGTCACGTCGGCCCGACCACGCATGCGAAAATCCAGAGTCTTTCAACCTTGAAAGCGCACAGTGGGCTCGATTGAAGAAGCACGCGACATTTTTGAATAACTCTTAAACCACTGAAGATATTGCAATGAAACTTGAACTGAATATAGAAAAAAACTAGAGGGTTATTGTTGCTCGCTCGCTTCGCTCGCTCGCGAGTAGGGTTGTTTTTGCTCGCTCGCTTTGCTCGCTCGCTTTGCTCGCTCGCTTTGCTCGCTCGCGGATAGGACTGCTCTTGCGAAAGGGTTAGTAGTACGCATGGCTAGTAGTACCTATAGCTATTAACTTTTTTTTAACTTCCCGATTTTATAGGGAAGTTATTGTAATGACCCCGAAAATTGATTTTTTAGCAGATCTACACGTTTCAAGGTCATTGCAGACATATTAGACTATTTTCAGCAAAATGTTCGTGTGTGTGTGTGTGTGTGTGTGTGTGCGCGCGCGTATGGCCGTTTCTATGTAATCAAATTTTTCGTTAACGTTTTCAGAAAAAGTAACAACGCGATCAGGATGATGAATGATGCAATCGATGTGCCCCGCTGTAACTTAGAGCTGATTAGATTTTGGTCCATTTTGGTCAAGTAGTTTTTTAGTTTTTTTAGTTCTTTCGAAAGAAGTTCATTCAATAATGCAATTTATACGAGAGAACGGAAAGTTTCCACCGAAGAAACAAACGTAATTATACAAAAAATTTTTTTTTCAATTTTTTTTTTCTTACGACGAATTTTACGCTTACAATAATCGAAAATTATCCCAATGCAAGAGTGAGTTAATCATCTCTACTGCCGAGAATACATTTTCGAGGAATATCGATGAAAGTACAAAAAAAATGTATATTACAATCTTTAAAAACACAATCAGTTCAAAACGAATTATTAACTGAGATTAAATTGAAAATTAATATAAACTATATGATAATTATTAATAACATTGATGTTGAAAACGGATTGGTTAATGGAGCACACATGCGGAATATTAAAATTTATTACTTTTCAAGAAAATACTAAAATTCCGTCTATATTTTGGTTAGATTTTCAATTGGCCAGAGTAGGAGTGAAAGTAAGAACTCGTTATCGTGATTATATGAAAAATGCCAATATTGATCATTTAGCACCAATAATAAAAATATCGAATCAAGTAAATATGTCGAGAGACGAAAAATATCAAATCACACGTAGTCAATTTCCAGTGGTTCCTGCTAAAGCGATTACGATTCATAAAAGTCAGGGACAAACATACGAGAAAGTATATTTGGATTTTAAAAAATCAGAAAGGCGAACTTTACAAATTTTGTATGTAGCACTGAGCAGAGTTTCAAAATTGAGCGCGGTTTATATATCTTGGGACAATTTAAATTAACAGTATCGAAGAAAACCAAGATCAATACTGCAAACCCGGATAATGAGGAGTTGTATCGTTTGCGAAAAACTAATTAAGACAATTTATTTTGCAACATTAGTATGCTATAACAAGGAACCAAGCGAGCAACGAGCCTACGATGTTGGTTTAATGCGACGCCATATAGCAAACATTTTGATAAGTAGAAAACTATTGAATTTCCCTGAAAACGTATAATCTTCTTAAAACGTACACTTAATACTGATAATAATATACTGCAACTAACGAATCGGGAAGTTCTTTGTGTGGCTCGTGGAGAGTCACACACCAAATAACATCCGTACCACTAACCCTCTCGCGAGCTCGCAAAGCGAGCGAGCTACGACAACCCTACTTGCGAAGCTCGCGAAGCTCGCGAAGCGAGCGAGCAACAACACCCCTCTAGTTTTTATTTGGTGTGTGACTCTCCACGAGCCACACAAAGAACTTCCCGATTCGTTAGTTGCAGTATATTATTATCATTATTAAGTGTACGTTTTAAGAAGATTATACGTTTTCAGGGAAATTCAATAGTTTTCTACTTATCAAAATGTTTGCTATATGGCGTCGCATTAAACCAACATCGTATGCTCGTTGCTCGCTTGGTTCCTTGTTATAGCATACTAATGTTGCAAAATAAATTGTCTTAATTAGTTTTTCGCAAACGATACAACTCCTCATTATCCGGGTTTGCAGTATTGATCTTGGTTTTCTTCGATACTGTTAATTTAAATTGTCCCAAAATATATAAACCGCGCTCAATTTTGAAACTCTGCTCAGTGCTACATACAACATTTGTAAAGTTCGCCTTTCTGATTTTTTAAAATCCAAACATACTTTCTCGTATGTTTGTCCCTGACTTTTATGAATCGTAATCGCTTCAGCAGGAACCACTGGAAATTGACTACGTGTGATTTGATATTTTTCCTCAGTCGACATATATACTTGATTCGATATTTTTATTATTGGTGTAAAATTTTGATCAATATTTGCATTTTTCATATAATCACGATAACGAGTTCTTACTTTCACTCCTACTCTGGCCAATTGAAAATCTAACGACAATATAGACGGAATTTTAGTATTTTCTTGAAAAGTAATAAATTTTAATATTCCGCATGTGTGTGTGTGTGTGTGTGCTCCATTAACCAATCCGTTTTCAACATTAATGTTATTAATAATTATCATATAGTTTATATTAATTTTCAATTTAATCTCAGTTAATATTTCGTTTTGAACTGATTGTTTTTTTAAAGATTGTAATATAAATTTTTGTTTGTACTTTCATCGATATTCTTTGAAAATGTATTCTCGGGAGTAGAGATGATTAACTCAGTCTTGCATTGGGATAATTTTCGATTATTGTAAACGAAATCATCATCGTAAGGTACAAAAAAAAATGTAAAAAAAAATTTTTTTTTTAATTTTAAAAAAATCGAAAAAAAAATTTTCTGTGTAATTACGTTTGTTTCTTTGGTGGAAACTTTCCGTTCTCTCGTATAAATTGCATTGTTGAATGAACTTCTTTCGAAAAAAAACTAAAAAAACTAAAAAACTACTTGACCAATATGGACCAAAATCTAATCAGCTCTAAGTTACGACGGGGCACATCGATTGCATCATTCATCATTCTGATCGCGTTGTTACTTTTTCAGAAAACGTTAACGAAAAATTTGATACCATAGAAACAGACATACGCGCGCGCGCGCACACGCACACACACACACACACACACACACACACATACGAACATTTTGCTGAAAATAGTCTAAAATGACTGCAATGACCATGAAACGTGAAGATCTGCTAAAAAATCGATTTTCGATTTTCGGGGTCATTACCATAACTTCCCTATAAAATCGGGAAGTTAATAATTTCTTCTCAATGATTTTTAACTTAATATATTTCACATTTGTTTAACCGTTTTTATTAATTTAAAACGGTTTTATAAATTATCTATTCTATAATGTATTTAATATTTTTGATATTTAATGCAAATAGATAATAAAGAAAATGTTTAAGTTTTACATTATTCAGAAAAATTTGTTGAGGCCGAAAATCTTGAAAAATTGCAATTTTTACCACTTTTGATCATTTATAATTCGTAAACCAATTAACCAATTTCAATGAAATTTTCAGAGCGTATATAATTTATGCCAGTTGACAAGACACATTTTTTAAATTTTCGTTATTGGCCCAGCTAAAAAGGTTGCAAAAATCAATTTTTAGTATTGTTTTTCACAATTCCGACCAAATGCATTTTTTCAACTTATTTATTAGACGTCATTTACTAAACTAATTCTTCTAGCCTTACAGAGAAATTGAAGACGTTTGGTCCATTCATATAAAAGTTATTCTGATTTAAAGTGTGTGGAATCAGTTATGCTCCTTACTGTATACTGTATATGAAGTTCTAAAAATAAAATATAATTGATATATATTAACTTACTTGATGCATAAAACTGAAAATAATTTCGGAATCACAGTACTGCTCAGGGTGATAGTTCTGCTCTGACTGACAATAATTCTGTTTCAATCCACAATTTGCGTCGACAAAACAAAACATAAAGATTTGAAGATCGATGCGCGTAAACAATTACAATGTAACTTATGCACTGTCGAAAAGAATTCGTCAAACTCAACGCACTCAAAATATCAGACATGAAAGACTGACTTATTTACTGCAAAATATTAATTAATATTAAATAAAAATATGAATATTCAACACAGTTCTGTCAGACTTTCAGAGGCTGCGTACTTGACGAATTGAGCGCGTAACGCGAGTCCGAGCGCGGACAAGATAACGCGACGCGGATGTCTTCAGACAATATCTTGAAAAAGGACTCGAACGAGGAAATCATTTTTGTCACATTACATAGAGGAAGGTTCACTGAAAAGATCCTTAGTTGTTAGAAAGTGGGCCCTCCTGGGACCTGAAAGATAGCGCATGTCATAGATACAAATTTTTAACGATTATTTTCATTTTGCTCAGTATTTTTTCAAAATATGTTTTATATATCATAATTGTCAATGAAAAGTATGATTTCTTATGACTAATGTGTGCATTTTGATGTAGAAAAAAATTCAGTGCAACAAGTTGATCACAGTTATCAGGACACTTTAAGAATGAACAGCCAAATTATGTAGGGAAAATCGATATTCCTAAACTGTCTAACTTCATGCTTGCGTGTATCACAACTAGACCTGCTATTGTACTTGATTAATTTTATCATTTTCGTGGTCGGTGGACATTTAGAAATCGATATCAATTGAAGAAATATCAAAATTAGAAGGTTGATTTTTTCGCAAAATGTCGCGTGCTTCTTCAATCGAGCCCACCGTGTGGCGGATTTGTATAACGATGCCAGACCTATTACATAAGAGAAATATAAGGATATGGAGCAGTTATTACCTTATATTTATGGTTGCCAGGAAAAATGCCGCATGTGACAATTTAAAAAAATTCCAGTTTATGCATTAATTGAGATTTATAGTATAGGATTTACGTCTTTATCAGAAAAAAAGTTATGAAAATAAATTCGATGGCTTAAAAACATAATGTAATTGAACCGATATCCTATGGCAAAACATTCGTGAGCAAAACTTTAAACTGCAATATCTCGGAAGTGAAATTATGTGACATGCGGCGTTCTTCCTGACAACCACAGATATACCTCCGGTACATCATGAATATTTCAAAATACTGCCACACAAAGAGCATAAATAAATAATAGCAATATCTTCTGTTAAGTTTTTAACAATATATGAACGTATTTATAAACACAAAATTGGATTAATACAAAATATATTTTAAGTGATATTTAATTTTTCATAATTGAAATTAAATGATTTTTACAATTGACTAATTACGAAAATGGTGCAAGTCCATTTACAGTCCGTAAATTATTTTAGTTAAATTCGCCGGAAAGAAATTTATATAACCAAATGACATATTGATAAATTAGTAGAAACATTGCCACAATTAATTTATGTTTTTGAATCGACTAATATGCTAACCCTTAATTTTCTCGAAACAAGAAAAAATGGACTTGCACCACTTTCAAAACAAGCGGTCCATATTCTAAATTCAGCTGAATACGTTAAAACAAAATATTAAAGTTTAAATTTTAAAGGTTTTATTTAATATCTGATTACTTGTAAAAAGTGCATGTATTTAACGGTTAAATAGTGACGGTAGAAACAACGATACGATTCACGGTAATAGCAGGCTCTAATTTTCCGTTTGCGATTGACAACACGATATTGATTGCGGATGTTACTCGTTCATGGTAAGAAATTCTGCCTTGGCACTGGCGAAATAGGATATTTTAAACGAATTGCATATTAGTATCAAGGTTGATACGGCTGTATCGCAGTTGTCGGAACAGTTGTGTAACCCAACTCTTTGCCATCTTTCTCGAAACACGATTTGATTCGATATCGAACAAGGATACCTCGAACGCGAGCTGTTCGACGCGCGACGCGAGTTCGTTGCCACGTAATATCTTCAGTAAAGTCAAGCAACTCACTGTTCTGTAATTCTTCCTGTCACGTTTTTACCTGTCTGCACATCTTGCGTGTAATAAAACGATAAGACACTGTCTATTTTCTTGTTTCGCATAATCTTTGGTCGTACGCAATTTATACGACCGAACGCACTTTAAAACAGTATGTATAACTTTCTTATGATCGGACCAAACGATCTAACTTTTTTCCAGCAATTAGAAGAATTGATTTACCAAATGACATGGAATAAAAGATTTTGAAAAAATTGCCATTGCTAAGAATTACATGAGAACGTAAAAGAGGCACGATATTTATAACTTTCTTATTAGAGCCCGTAATGAAAATTTAAAATATGTATACGTTTCGTAGATGTATGATGTATGTTAGTTATACGCTATACACATGCTGAACATTTCATCGAAATTGATTCACGCAGAAAAGAATGACGCGCATCGAATGATGTAAGAATCTGTGGATTTTAAGCAAAAACTGAGTAAAAGTCACGACAAACAGGAGGGCCGGCCTTCTCTATAAAGGGGCCTGGGTGCAAGAAACCATTTGGGGCCCCAAATTTTTTCTAAAGTAAAAAAAAATTTACAAACACGAACATACAGGGGGAGTCCGAAGAAACTGAACACCTAAATATCTCCGTTACTTTTCGTTGTACAAAAAAACTTCTTAGGACAAAGTTACACTGTTTGAAGGGCCACATGTAACGGTGTAAGGGAAAACATTTTCAAGGTCACTTTTTTACAAGATTTCAAGGTCATTGATATTTTTTTAAATGGAATGAGATATTTTTTAATACATCAATCGGTGCAGCTGGACATTCGTTATAAAAAGGTACTAACCTATGTATGTCGAAAAGTTAGTAGTTCACGAGATATTTCGATTTAAATAACTCTAAGACACCATCGGGTACCCGAAGTTTATAAACTTTCGGGACCCCGACCCGACCCGAGGCTCGGGTGTACCCGATATTTCGGGTAGCCGCACACCCCTAATAATAATATACATATTACGCGGCCGCGATATATGTAGAGAATTCTGATAGGAAAATAAAGATGGTCATAGAGAACTTTATTAATGAGATAGATGATATGACGAAAGTATGGAAGATGTAAACGTGAATGGTTTCTGTTGCGAAATTAGTAGAACAAAGTACCATTGTTTAGAATATTCGGAAAACCGACAAACTGAAACCAAGAGCGTCCAAATTAGCACTTGATGGACTGCTCGACGAAAAGATAAGATTCCCCTCGAGGGAAAGGGAAAGGGAAAGGGAAACGAAAATTTCTGTTAGGTTTCTTCAAAATGATCAAGTTTTTAATTCTCCGTATGCTATGCAGCACCGATTGCATAGCAACCAATTATTCCATAATTGTTGAAAGTCTATGGTTCATGGCTGAGGATTTTTTCAAAGAATCCTTCAATAGCAATAGCACTTTTTATCATAAACCAACTGACCCTCAATAACAAAACTCAATCATTTCCTTCGGGATTATTGCGTGGAAGAAGAATTATATGCTTCTATTTTGGTGCAGCAGAATTATTGAAAAACCCACTAATAGGCTGCCGGTAGATAAAGTGTTAATATGTACAATTTTATTCCGATATAATACGGAATGAATATTTTACTTCGAAATAAAAAAATCGCTATCCCCTCTTCTTCTTTTGAAATTGTTCGCTCGACACTACTTACAAGGAGAGCGCAAGCAGGTCGATGAGTCTCAGATTTGATTGAAACTTTGTACAGTTGTAGATCTCGTTCTCCTGTTAACGTGTATACCCCATTGTACGCGCAGATACTCAATAGTTTTCAAGATATTTATAATTCAATGTTTTCGTTACCATGAATACACAGGGTGTATTGAACGTTATAAAGCGTCACAGACGAATATCTCCAAAAATATTGTTTGTACGCAAAAATGTTTCAGATGGAAGTTGTTCAGTATCGAGGGAGACATCATGCGGCGATGCTTTTATTTTTACCGGTGGACACTCCAAGGTGAGGAGAAGGTCACCTTGATTTTTTCAAATGCAAAGACCTACTTTTTGTATCATGAATCGATTGACTATCGAATTCTGAGTAAAAACGTATTGACCTCCATATGTCCTAAATCTAATTAATCTAAAGTTAACGAGATATTATCGAAATAATTTTCTTTCTTCTTTGGATGATATCTCGTTAACTATTAGGTTTTGGACATATATTTGGAAGGTCAACACTTTTATACTCAGAATTTGATACTCTATCAATCTATGGTATAAATAATATATGTAAAAAAAACTTTTTAAAAACCACGCTTATATTAAAATGCACTAAAAAGGAGAAAATAATTTTTTTAGACATTAGTCACTATAAATAAAAGCGTGGAGCGCTAAACTATATTGACGTAATCTTCGTGGGCACTCGACGCTTTTACTTAACTAATGTCTAAAAAAATTATTTTCTACTTTTTAATGCATTTTAGTATAAGCGTGGTTTTTAAAGATTTTATTTTCTACCTTTTGGTCTTTTTTAAATGGAACGCAAGATATAGTAATACTGGTATGTAATAGTAAGATTAGAAACGCAGGGTATGGAAATATGCGAGATAGAATGAGGGATGACTCCGAGAGACGACACGACAATGGAACTGTGAAAGAATAGAACCAGTGATCAGTGATGGGATATTCGTGGGCCGTGGGCCGTTCCCTGAATCGCTCTGGTTTCCCCTTCCCTGACGTATCGTCGTATCCGTGTCGACCGCGCTTGCCCGTGTTGGTGCCTGTTCGATTGCACGCGCGCTACACAAAACAAGCGTACCTCTACTCTGTCCGTGTGAACTACCTGCTCGACTGATCGACGCGACCGCGACGCCGCGCGCCGCGCCGCACAGTGGGTAAAATCGACGTTCTAGCTGTTCACGGGCTAAAAACTGAAAGTCCTCATATCGATTTTTAACGAATGCACAATGTTTCTTAAATGTCTATTGCATTCAAAAACGATAATATTAATTAAAGCTATTAAAAACTCTCGTTACAATAAACGTTCAAAGATCAAACTTTTTCAGATACGATTTATCACCGAAAAAATGCCTTGTCTTCATAATGATGTCCTGGAAAACCTACTGAAGATTAAGTGACCAATTTTTTTTTATATGAAGAATGTATATCTATGTTGAGAACGCACCGGGAACTAAACATCGTTGTTCATAATTTATTATAAAAAAAAATATTTAATCAACTAAGGAAAATCGTCGAAGTTTTTCACCTTTGACAAGGGATAAAGTTGTCATTCCCGGTGATCCCCATGTTCTGACAAAGTGGAACATTTTCGGCAAGATCTACTCTAAAAGATCGTGCAAAATTTAGATCCATCATAATCCATCCCCCGAAGTTATGATAGTTTAAAGCGTCGCGTGACACGCGCACAGTGGTGAGTTCGATCGAAATCGTGGCCAAATTATTCATTATTCACACGAGTTTTCAGACATTTCCGGTGGTGTGACAAAAAAATGTTTCATATAAAAAGTAATCAGTGCACGGTCTTCTACAAATCTCAATACAAAAAAATTCAATAATTTTTTTTTTAATAAAAAATTGTGGTCACCTTGATTATTTATTTATAACTATACATTTTCTACTCAATAATGATATAGCTGACGCCAAGACGAATCCAACGACATATTTAATGTAGTCTTTATGTATTAGTGTTGTATAAAGCTCGAGTCTTCGAAGCTTCAGAGCTCACAATCAGTCTTAAAGACTAAGTTTCTATAGAAGAAGATTTAGAAGAAGTCTTTAAGACTGAGCTCTGGAGCTTCGAAGACTCGAGCTTTATACAACACTATTATGTATTGAAATAATGGTGAAATAGGCGTGAACACCCAGTTTTCAAATATTATTCACTAGCTTTTGCCCGCGGCTTCGCTCGCACAGAAAACAATTTAATGCCCTCGGAAATTGATATTGTTTCTCCATATAAAACCTTTTAACCCCCCATTCACCCCTATAGAGTTTTAATTTGATGTCATGCCGCAATCTTAGATTTCAAAACCCCTTTTCACCCCCTTAAGGGATCAATTTTTTAAAATGCCGAAATAGGTGTTTGATTAATTATATCAAAGAGCATTAAGACCAAGTATGAAGTAAATCCGACAACGAACAAAATATTCCTCATACAAACGTTGCAACCTCTTTTCACCCCCTTGGGGGTTCAATTTTTTAAAATGCCGAAACAGGTGTTTGATTAATTATATCAAAGAGCATTAAGACCAAGTATGAAGTAAATCCGACCACGAACAAAATATTCCTCATACAAACGTTGCAACCCCTTTTCACCCCGTTAGGGGTTGAATTTTTTAAAATGCCGAAATAGGTGTTTGATTAATTATATCAAAGAGCATTAAGACCAAGTACGAAGTAAATCCGACCACGAACAAAATATTCCTCATACAAACGTTGCAACCCCTTTTCACCCTCTTAGGGGTTCAATTTTTTAAAATGCCGAAATAGGTGTTTGATTAATTATATCAAAGAGCATTAAGACCAAGTACGAAGTAAATCCGACCACGAACAAAATATTCCTCATACAAACGTTGCAACCCCTTTTCACCCTCTTAGGGGTTCAATTTTTTAAAATGCCGAAATAGGTGTTTGATTAATTATATCAAAGAGCATTAAGACCAAGTACGAAGTAAATCCGACCACGAACAAAATATTCCTCATACAAACGTTGCAACCCCTATTCACCCCCTTGGGGAATGAATTTCGAAATATCCTTTCTTATCCCTTGTATAGATCATAAGGGAAACCTCTGTGCAAAATTTCAGGTTTCTAAGTCCAAGGGTTTAGCCTGGGCGTTGATAGGTGAGTCAGGACTTCGCTTTTATATACAGGGTGTCTCAAAATTAGGTCCGGAGCCGAAAATGGGAGGTTCCTGAGATCATTTCAAGCGACATTTTCCTTTGAAAAAATGTCGTCCGCGGCTTCGTTAACGAGTTATTAACGAAAAACACGGACCAATCAGAGCGCGAGCTAGACGCGTGCAGCCCGGCGCGCCGGCAGCCGAGTATCGGTGGCACGCCGCGATGTCGTAACGAACAAAAGTTTCTCGATGATGTGAATCCTCGCCAATTTCGACAAGCTTTGGATATGTTGTCAATACCATGATTCTGAACAACATTTCCCTTTACAGTTTCTGTCGATCGGCTTTAGTTTACGACATTATTGTAAAAATTTGTAATTGTAAATCGATCGATGTACTATTTCCTATCCGATTTCGATAATATTTGGATATGTTGTCAAGACCATGATTCTGAACAATATTTCCCTTTACAGTTTCTGTCGATCGGCTTTAGTTTACGATATTATTGTAAAAATTTGTAATTGTAAATCGATCGATGTACTATTTCCTATCCGATTTCGATAATATTTGGATATGTTGTCAAGACCATGATTCTGAACAACATTTCCCTTTACAGTTTCTGTCGATCGGCTTTAGTTTACGATATTATTGTAAAAATTTGTAATTGTAAATCGATCGATGTACTATTTCCTATCCGATTTCGATAATATTTGGATATGTTGTCAAGACCATGATTCTGAACAACATTTCCCTTGACGGTTTTTGTCGGTCGGCTTTAGTTTACGATATTATTGTAAAAATTTGTAATTGTAAAGCGATCGATGTACTATTTCCTATCCGATTTCGATAATATTTGGATATGTTGTCAAGACCATGATTCTGAACAACATTTCCCTTGACGGTTTTTGTCGGTCGGCTTTAGTTTACGATATTATTGTAAAAATTTGTAATTGTAAATCGATCGATGTACATACTATCTCCTCGCCGATGTCGATGAGCTTCATTTCAAAGGAAAAAGATATTTAAAACATCGAATTTATAACATATTTCAAAGTCATCGAAATCGGTGAGGACCCACATCATCGGCAACTTTACCCGAACGATAGAAGAAGCACAAACTTATTGAATTAAAAACTCACTTATTCAGCCGTAAATCCATTTGACTACCACATACAACCACCACACTTTTACATAATCTTCGAATCGGTGTTTTCGAGAATCATATGATTCTCGAAAAATCAATGCCATATGATTCTCGAAAAATCAATATCTCCTTGGGAACGATTTCATTTGTTTTAAACGACGCCTTCATCGAATACATTGTACGCTGGGAGAGCACAGTTTCGCGCGGCATCGCGAAGAGCATCGAACTCTTTCCGCGTCGGAGTAAGTAATTTCGTTCGATATCGATACGAGTTATAAAAGTGTGCTACGAGTTCAACAATTATGTAAAAGTGTGATGGTTATATGTGGTAGTCAAATGGATTTACGGCTGAATAAGTGAGTTTTTAATTCAATAAGTTTGTGCTTCTTCTATCGTTGGGGTAAAGTTGCCGATGATGTGGGTCCTCACCGATTTCGATGACTTTGAAATATGTTATAAATTCGATGTTTTAAATATCTTTTTCCTTTGAAATAAAACTCATCGAAATCGGCGAGGAGATAGTATGTACATCGATCGATTTACAATTACAAATTTTTACAATAATATCGTAAACTAAAGCCGACCGACGAAAACCGTCAAGGGAAATGTTGTTCAGAATCATGGTCTTGACAACATATCCAAAGCTTATCGAAATCGGACAGGAAATAGTACATCGATCGATTTACGATTACAAATTTTTGCAATAATATCGTAAAGTAAAGCCGATCGTCAGAAACTGTAAAGGGAAATGTTGTTCAGAATCATGGTATTGACAACATATCCAAAGATTATCGAAATCGGATAGGAAATAGTACATCGATCGATTTACAATTACAAATTTTTACAATAATATCGTAAACTAAAGCCGATCGACAGAAACTGTAAAGGGAAATGTTGTTCAGAATCATGGTATTGACAACATATCCAAAGCTTATCGAAATTGGCGAGGATTCACATCATCGAGAAACTTTTGTTCGTTACGACATCGCGGCGTGCCACCGACACTCGGCTGCCGGCGCGTCGGGCTGCACGCGTCTTGCTCGCGCTCTGATTGGTCCGTGTTTTTCGTTAATAACTCGTTAACGAAGCCGCGGACGACATTTTTTCAAAGGAAAATGTCGCTTGAAATGATCCCAGGAACCTCCCATTTTCGGCTCCGGACCTAATTTTGAGACACCCTGTATATAGATTATTCACACGAGTTTTCAGACATTTCCGGTAATGTGACAAAAGAATGTTTCCTACAAAAAGTAATCATTACACAGTCTTTTACAAGTATCAATACAAAAAATTTCCAAAAAAATTTTTTTTCAATCAAAAATTGTGTCACCTTCATTATTTATTTATAACTATATATTTTTTATTCAATAATGTCATAGCTGACGGCAAGACGAATCCAACGACCTATTTAATGTGGTCTTTATGTATTGAAATAATGGTGAAATAGGCGTGAACAGCTAGAACGTCGATTTTACCCACTGTGCCGACGCGACGCGTTCCTCCGGTTTTCACGTTACCGAAGTTTCGAAAGCATGAGGCGGAAAGCCGGAATTTGGAGACGGCGCATTTGAATCCTGGCACAGCGCTACGCGGCGCACGTTTTTCTATAACTTTTGATCTCAAAGAGATATCGAAGAGAAATTTGGACTACATTTTTTTTAACAAACGGGTTTAATGATGGGATTAACAGAAATATATTTTGTATTTTTTAAATAATGTTTTCGTTGAATCTTAAGGTATAGCTGGATAAGATGGTCAAAAGTGTCCATCCAAATTGATTTTTAGTCACGTCATGTTCAACAGAAAATTATGAAAAAATTCATGAATATTCTACCTAATAGCATACACGACTGAGATTTTGTTCAGAATTTTTGGTTGCAAAATCGATTTTTAAACAAATCGGAAAACATAAAATTGCCGATTTTATATCAAAGTCTTCACAGTTGACCACATTTATATTATTACGCGTTAGTTGTGTCTCATCCTGATTAATTATTAATGTGTATTTTTTAAAGATTTTTCGGATTAAGGATACATGTTGAAAAAAATTGAAAACCTCCAAACATTCGAAGAAAATGCATATTTTGTATTGAAGTTTTAGAGACACCAGTTTAATGAAAATTCAGTACTTGGATATTATTGAAGCAACTGTTCTGAATTTTTTTTATAATTTTGTAGAGATTGCGTAGTCGTTAACAAAACAACTATACGGCTGGTAATCTTCTGGCCCCGAATCGAATTATGGCTTCGGGTTTTAATGAAAAGTTTAACCAAAAACATTTAATTAGGTTCAGTTAGGTCCATCGAAAGATATACCTTGCAAATTCTAAGAAAGTGTATAGATTGTATTCGTTTCATTAATTATTAATTTCTAATACATTGCGAGCAAACATCCTCAACTAACAGCGTTAATTGTTACAACAAAGGACTGTTTTTCATTTACACAAAAGAGTCAGAAGAAATATTAAATAGGGTAATTAGGACACACCTCGATGAAAAGAAGGAATTTTTGGCTGAAAGATACTGCATCCCAAATGTCTATCTTTGTGAATTTATATTAACTACAGTTTTTGTGAACGAACATTAATTTTTTCAGCTTCGATGTTGATGGACATTTAGGAAGCAATAGAAATTTATTAGAAATCGATATGAGACTTGCAGAAACGGACTTGCACCATTTTCGTAATTAGTCAATTGTAAAAATCATTTAATTTCAATTATGAAAAATTAAATATCACTTAAAATATATTTTGTATTAACTCAATTTTGTTTATAAATAATACCAAGAAATAAAATAGGAGTAGTATTTTTTATTTTGAACGTTATTTTATTTTATATATTGTTAAACTTAACATATAATAAGGTATTGTTATTATTTATTTATGCTCTTTATGTGGCAGCGTTTTGAAATATTCTTGATGGACAAGAGATATACAGGGTGTCCAAAACCACCCGTCCAGGGGTGTTAACTTCTCAGATAAGCATATTCGCTAAAAATGTTTCGAATAAAAGTTGCAGGAGGAATTAATGGAGGACCACATGTCCATGACCTAGTGTTTGACCTTCGGACCCATTTTCAAGGTTATTTGGAGGTCAGTACGTATTTTTTACATGGGAACCAACCTCTACTTTTGACTACGGATTACGAAGGAGCTCGAAAGGGTCTAGCCGGATAAGCATGGGCCAGCGGCCCCCGCTCCGATTTTCCTGATTCCTGTCTTAAAACGTCGCTTTATGTCTAAAAAAACATTGTGTAAAATTTCAAATGTCTACCCCTACCGATAGGGGTGATATTGAGGTAAACTCCCCCGCACTTAAATGCAATTTTCTCTAAAACGAGAAAAGATATCGACATGGGATAAACGGCAAATAAAAGATATAGATACACTCTATATTCGAGATTTTTTCAGAATTTTTTGCTAATTATTTATAGTTGAAAATAATTAATTAATTTTTTGGGAATTTTTTTCACTACCTTCCCCTGGGTTGACACCTACCAAAAAATTCTAAAATATTGCTATGATTCTAACCTATTTTGTAAAAAATTTTCAAAAGTGTCCGTTTGGTGGAACAGTGTCAAAAAAAATAAAGTATGCCGGCGAACGCTCGGTTTGATCAGTAACGGCGCAGCGGCCGAGTCCCCTTGCGGTGGCTAATGACGGGAGCGAGCGGGAAGTCGGCGCTTGTACGGGAAAGCTGATACATGTAAAAATGCGACTAAATCATCTAATATATGATTATATATGAATATAATATATGAATATATTACAGTTGGAATTCTAAACAATTATATTCTAGGAAATAGCTTACATTGATGCAGAAAAATACGTGTAAAGCTAGTTTGTTGGAGTCAAGTAATAGAAAGAAGAAGCTTCTTACAAGTATGTTGTATGGTCACGGTGTTAGAGGCTCTGCTCGATGCTACGGAGGGCTCGAGTTCGGATCCTCCTCAACTCAACTTCTTTCTCTTCTTGTTTTTTTTCTTTTTTTTATATGTATTTATAAACTAAACGATTTTTATTCTTTGCACTTCAATATTCTATATGATAAAATTACAAACATAATTATTAATTTGTAATTATATAGATTAAAATGTTTTATATGTTTCTAATTTTGCGGAAATATAAATCTAGTTTTTATTATTTACGCCCATATAATGGGTTTATTTTTTTTCTTTTTACTCCTCATTACTTTACTATAATGCAATATGCTTCTTTGTATTTCTGCGCTCAAATTCTGAACACTGTGAAATAATAATATCTTGCGCGTGTACCAAGACCGCGAAGGGATGATTGCGTAACAACAATAATTTTTTCTTTTATTATTGCAATCCAGCCGATGACTGGAACCGCACTCATTCTGATCGTGTTTGACCAAACGAATGACGTGTGGCCAGATAACATTGTAACGTCGACTAGCGATCAAGGAATATGCCGACTTTGCGGCATGTTCAAAGACGGCTTGCCGCGAAATGCGCGAAACGCGAAACGCGAAACGCGAGAACTCATTCGACTGTTACGTTACCAGTATTGTTCGAAGACCAGGAGAGCTAACTGTTCTGTCATACGTAGTATGACATGTAAAACATTTTAATCTATATGATAATTACAAATTAATAATTATGTTTGTAATTTTATCATATAAAATATTGTAGTGCAAAGAATAAAAATCGTTTAGTTTATAAATACATATAAAAAAAAGAAAAAAAACAAGAAGAGAAAAAAGTTGAGTTGAGGAGGATTCGAACTCGAGCCCTCCGTAGCATCGAGCAAAGCCTCTAACACCGTGACCATACAACATACTTGTGAGAAGCTTCTTCTTTCTATTACTTGACTCCAACAAACTAGCTTTACACGTATTTTTCTGCATCAATGTAAGCTATTTCCTAGAATATAATTGTTTAGAATTCCAACTGTAATCATATATTAGAAGATTTAGTCGCATTTTTACATGTATCAGCTTTCCCGTACAAGCGCCGACTTCCCGCTCGCTCCCGTCATTAGCCACCGCAAGGGGACTCTGCTGCTGCGCCGTTACTGATCAAACCGAGCGTTCGCCGGCATACATTATTTTTTTTGACACTGTTCCACCAAACGGACACTTTTGAAAATTTTTTACAAAATAGGTTAGAATCATAGCAATATTTTAGAATTTTTTGGTAGGTGTCAACCCAGGGGAAGGTAGTGAAAAAAATTCCCAAAAAATTAATTAATTATTTTCAACTATAAATAATTAGCAAAAAATTCTGAAAAAAATCTCGAATATAGAGTGTATCTATATCTTTTATTTGCCGTTTATCCCATGTCGATATCTTTTCTCGTTTTAGAGAAAATTGCATTTAAGTGCGGGGGAGTTTACCTCAATATCACCCCTATCGGTAGGGGTAGACATTTGAAATTTTACACAATGTTTTTTTAGACATAAAGCGACGTTTTAAGACAGGAATCAGGAAAATCGGAGCGGGGGCCGCTGGCCCATGCTTATCCGGCTAGACCCTTTCACGTTCAGATATGTACTTATGCCCTTGATGAAAATGACTGCTAGAGGCCATTCAGAGGTCAAATCACTGTTTGCTGGTAAATAAAAGATGACAATAAATACTGACATCAAGATTGGACGGGGCTTCTGATTCATAAACTTATCTTGGACGTTAAGCTTGTTCTCCATTTCCAAGGTCATTGGAAGGTCGATTTACGTTATACTCGGCCTCTATGCTTGACCTCGAGTTGCGGTAGAATACTAGACGTTATAAGGTCAAGCATAGAGGCCGAGTATAACGTAAATCGACCTTTCAATGACCTTGTAAAGGATAACACGCTTAACGTCGGAGATAAGTTTATGAATCAGAAGCCCCGTCCAATCTTGATGCCAGTATTTACTGTCATCTTTTATTTACCACCAAACAGTGATTTGACCTCTGAATGGTCTCTGGCAGTCATTTTAATCTAGGACATAAATACATATCTGAACATGAAATTTCGAGCTCCTTCATAATCCGTAGTCAAAAGTAGGGGTTGGTTCACATTTAAAAAATGGATCCGAAGGTCAAACACTAAGTCATGGACATATATGTCCTCCATTAATCCCTGCAACTTTTATTCCAACCATTTTTACCGAATATGCTTATCTGAGAAGTTAACACCGCTGGACCGGTGGTTTTGGACACCTTGTATACGTATGATAATAACTGCTCGCATAACCTTATATTCTTCGTATGTAATAGGTCTGGCATCGTTATACAAAGGCGCCAGGGCGACTCTTTCAAATTTTGGCGGTCTTCCTCGACACGTAGGTAATAAATCTAACGTCTTGAATTCTGTGACACTCCCCCACCCCCCCCCCCCCATCGATGTTTTATGTTAACCGTATGTGTTATATACGGTGCACTTTTGCAAAACCACATCCAACATATTTTCAGCCAGTTTACCTTTCTTCCGTTAGAATTTTTCTTCTTACCCGTTTTTGAATTTCGTTTTGTAGATTTTTTGTTGAAACGAAATTCTCTCGTTTCATTTCGTGTAAAATAAATTTATTATTTTGTCTACACTGCGCCGCCCTTACATCATAGTAAACCTGTGGTGTGGTAACCACGTGACCCCGCCACCTATGTCTACGGAAATTGGACTTGCGCCACTTTCATAATCAATCGCTACGCAATTTCTTTTATTGGCCAATTTTAAATTGAACAAAGCATTGGCATTTTTTAAGCTATTAAATATTAACGGGTTATAAATAAATAGTTTACACTAAATTAATCAGAAACTATGTGATATCTCATTTTTTTTTTTAAATGGACTTACACCACTTTCAAAATAAACGGTCCATATGTATACAGGCATGATATCAGTAGTTTTTTCATGAAGGTATTGAAAAAATAATGCAGAAAATGCTCTCATGCAATGTCCTACTCTCGAAGACCTACGGTAGAGATATGTAAACTGACCTACTCGTGTCTGCATGACTTGTTGTAATTAATATGGTATAGAATATTTATTAATATATATTATAATTGACAAAGTAATATAATTGTCTTTGTAACTTGTGAATACCTCTGACGAACACTGTATATGTACTCTTTAACGACTTCGGAGCGACTGCGGAATCGTCCTGGATGCCGGTAATCCCCACTCTAACTACGGCGCTCATTATTACTATATATTACGTGTTGTCTATACATGTAATTCCCTACATGACTGTGAGTAAAAGATTTAAGAAAAAGGTTCAACGAACCACCGTAATATCCGAACACTTTTAAAAGGACGATAGCTTTTTTAATATCGGATCATACAACTGGGATTTTTTTTTAGAAATTGGTACAATTAAATTACTACATGACGTAACAAAGGAATTTTGAAAAAATTGCAATTGCTCGGAATTACAAAGAAAATAATAAAAACTGTTGTTTACAACTTTTTTATGTAGGCTAATATTGAAAATTGAAAAACTACATTATGTAATCCTGTGTCAATTATACATTAGGGTGGACCTTATTTTTCGACCATGAAATTTTGGACACGACGCGACGCCCCCCAATATTGTTCCATGTTCCATTTCATGAAAAAATGATATATCCAAAGTTCTAGATCAATCGGACGTCGGGAAGGTGTGCCGCATTAGGGTGGACCTTAGCTATACCACGTGAAATTTTTTTTACGACACCTCCTAAAATTGTGCCATTGGATAAGAAAATAATTCCTGCAGAACATGAAGTTGATCGTAAGGGTAAGGGGAAGACGTGCCACATTGACGTTGAATGCGCGAAAAACATGAAATTTTATAGAAATGGGAATATTTGTTGTTTTTCGCAACTTCAACGCCAATGTGCCACGTCTTCCCCTTATCCGATTAACTTCATCTTCTGCAGAAATTATTTTCTTACCCAATGGCACAATTTTAGGGGATATCGTGAAAAAATCTCGCAAAAAAAATTTCATCAGCTATAGCTAAGGTCTACCCTAATGCGGCACACCTTCCCGACGCGACGTCCGATCAACTTCATCTTTTGCAGGAATTATTTTATTACTCAATGTCACAATTTCAGAAGGCGTAGTTTGTAGCTTATTGCAACGTTGACCGATTTTGATGAAATTTTCAGAATATGCACAATATAAATGACACACAGATCTACAGAATATTTTTAAATTTTCAATATTGGCCTACATAAAAAAGATGTAAACAACAGCTTCTAGTATTTCCTCTGCAATTCCTACCAATTACTATTTTTTCAAAAAGTTATTTTCACGGCTTGCAGTAAGCTAATTGCTCTATAGCTTCTCAAGAAATATCCAGGTCGTATGATCTGATATGAAAAATGTTATCGTCCTTTGAAAAGTGTCCGAATATTACTGTGGTTTACTGTACATTGTACATCTTCAAACTGCTTGTATTGTATTATACAGGGTGGAGCAATAACTATGTCCACCTTGAATATCTCCGTTATTTGTAAAAATATAGAAAAATGTTATAAACAAAATTTGCACGGTACAGAGGGGGACATGTTATGACATAAACATTTTCAGCGTGGGTGGAAGCATAGAGGACATTTCAAGGTCCTCCTTGAACCTTGATTTTTAACTTCCCGATTTTATAGGGAAGTTATTGTAATGACCCCGAAAATCGAAAATCGATTTTTTAGCAGATCTTCACGTTTCATGGTCATTGCAGTCATTTTAGACTATTTTCAGCACAATGTTCGTATGTGTGTATGTGTGTGTGTGTGTGCGTATGTCTGTTTCGGTATCAAATTTTTCGTTAACGTTTTCTGAAAAAGTAACAGCGCGATCAGAATGATGAATGATGCAATCGATGTGCCCCGTCGTAACTTAGAGCTGATTAGAATTTGGTCCATATTGGTCAAGAAGTTTTTTAGATTTTTAGTTTTCTTCGAAAGGAGTTGATTCTACAATGCAATTTATACGAGAGAACGGAAAGTTTCCACCGAAGAAACAAACGTAATTACACAAAAATTTTTTTTTTCATTTTTTTTGTACCTTACGCTAATGTTTTCGCTTACAATAATCGAAAATTATCCCTGTTACGAGCCAGGGCCGCGAGCAGCACGAGTGGTCGGCGAAGGGTTATTACCCTAGGAATATGATATAAATTTGTTAGTTAGGGAACGCGGACGAACCCAATGCGAAATTGGGGAGCCGCTAGGAATGGAGTCAAACGCAGACGAACCCGATGCAAAACCGGGGAGCTGCTAGGACAGGCGTGGGCAATTTTGCCTCAATTGAGGCAAATTGTCCCCACCGTAGCGTCCACTGTCCCCCACCAGCATCCGCCGTTACTATGTAGGAAGGACGCATTTCGCTTGTCGCAAGCAGTGCGCAGGCCTCGTGCATCGGAGCCTCGAGGAGCGCCACCGAAAGGAAGCTTGGTGGGAGAAGCAGGCGTTTGAGGGGCTCCACCCGTGCCCACGCCTGTGCTAGGAGGTTGTAGAATAGCACAGACGAACCTGATGCGAAATCAGGGAGCTGTTAGGATGCGGACGAACCCAATGCGAAACTGGGGAGCCGCTAGGTTGGATAAATCTCTGTTCGGACAATTGGAATGTCGCGAAAGAACCTGATGGTTAATCAGGGAATTGCTAGGATAATTAGTAAGCCTCGTAACTAGTATAATTTAATTGATACAATCCGAGCGGTAAGATTGTATCATGTGGGGACGTTCAATTACTTGGTTAGGATATTGGACGATAATTATGGGTTTAATGAATTTGAGGTAATTATCAAAGATGACAAATATATTCTTACTATAGAATTTCATTCTACAAGTGTATTTGTGTCGCGAATGGACTGAATTTGGAATATAAAGAATTGAAAAGTGATATTACCTAAGCTAAGACGCACGGTGTTGACGCACTGGCAATGCGGGGGACTCGGAGCAACCTTGTCACTGCCTAACAGATTTTAGACCGAACTCGCGGAATCTGTACGGTTAAACTTTGATTCAAAAGGAACGAACGTCCGATCTCACTGGTAGTTAACTTCCGAGATGCAGCACGACGCGACACTATTCGTGATTACGACAGTACTAGCCCACGATAGTAGAAATGTAAGGGCTTATATAGCCCTGCAATGACGGGTGGTACTTGTCAGTACCCTTCAAATGAACATTCGTATTTTGTCAACGACCAGTTGGTCGTGCGTAGGTTTGGGCCCTAAACTAACCTAAACAGTTATGTAGATTTATCTAGGGTAGCTCTGTTCGTTTATCTAGGATGGTTCCTGCCAGAGATGATATTGAACACCTGTTCGTCATCCGTAACATCCCAATGCAAGAGTGAGTTAATCATCTCTACTCCCAAGAATACATTTTCAAAGAATATCGATGAAAGTACAAAAAAAAATTTATATTACAATCTTTGAAAAAATAATCATTTCAAAACGAATTATTAACTGAGATTAAATTGAAAATTAATATGAACTATATGATAATTATTAATAACATTGATGTTGAAAACGGATTGGTTAATGGAGCACACACACACACACACATGCGGAATATTAAAATTTATTACTTTTCAAGAAAATACTAAAATTCCGTCTATATTGTGGTTAGATTTTCAATTGGCCAGAGTAGGAGTGAAAATAAGAACTCGTTATCGTGATTATATGAAAAATGCAAATATTCATCAAAATTTAACACCAATACTAAAAATCTCGAATCATGTAAATATGTCGAGTGAGGAAAAATATCAAATCACACGTAGTCAATTTCCAGTGGTTCCTGCTGAAGCGATTACGATTCATAAAAGTCAGGGACAAACATACGAGAAAAGTGTGTTTGAATTTCAAAACATCAGAAAAACGAACTTTACAAATGTTGTATGTAGCACTGAGCAGAGTTTCAAAATTGAGCAGTTTATATATTTTGGGACAATTTAAATTAACAGTATCGAAGAAATCCAAGATCAATACTGCAAACCCGGATAATGAGAAGTTGTATCGTTTGCGAAAAACTAATTAAGACAATTTATTTTGCAACATTAGTACGCTATAACAAGGAACCAAGCGAGCAACGAGCCTACGATGTTCGTTTAATGCGACGCCATATAGCAAACATCTTGATAAGTAGAAAACTATTGAATTTCCCTGAAAACGTATAATCTTCTTAAAACGTACTAAAAATAATGATAATAATATACTGCAACTAACGAATCGGGAAGTTCTTTGTGTGGCTCTTGGAGAGTCACACACCAAATAAAAAACATTAATAGCTGCAGGCCCTACTAGCCATATGTACCACTAACCGTCTCGCAAGAGCAGTCCTACCCGCGAGCGAGAGAAGCGAGCGAGCAAAAACAACCTTACTCGCGAGCGAGCGAAGCGAGCGAGCAACAATAACCCTCTAGTTTTAAATGGAATGTCCTATTTTTTATACTACAGATCGATAGAGTATCAAATTCTGAGTTTATATGTCTGAGAACCTTTATATGTCCTAAATGTAATAGTTAACGAGATATTATCCAAAGAAGAAAGAAAATTGTTTCGGTAATATCTCGTAAACAATTACATTCAGGACATATGGAGTCCTATACACATATGGTATGGACATATGGAATTCGATAGTCTATCGATTCATGATACAGAAAGTAGGTCTTTCGGTTTTAAAAAATCAAGGTGACCTTGAACTGATCTCTATGCCTCCATCCACGCAGAGAATGTCACAACATGTCCCCCTCTGTACCGTGCAAATTTTTTTTATAACATTTTTGTATATTATTACAAATAACGGAGATATTCAAGGTGGACATAGTTATTGTCCCACCCTGTATACGTAAAGTATCATAAATATCGTAATGTATTGAAACGTCTGTACAGTACTGCAAAATAATCTCTTCCTTGAGGTTGAAATTGCATTGATAAAAAACTTTCTAAGAACCACGCTTATACAATTAAAATGCACTAAAAAGGAGAGAATAATTTTTTCCTGTTTCTCCATAAAATACCGAATCCAGTTAAATGATTAATATTTCTCCCCAAAATTTTAAGGAATTAGTTGAAACTTTTTTTTGTTATAAAATTAGTGTCGGAACAGATAGAAAAATTTAATATAAATTTAAATAAAATCATGACATTCGTGACTATAAAAATGTAAGCTTGGATCACCCACGATGACGTCCATATAGTTTAGCGCTCCACGCTTTGATTTCTAGTCACTAATGTCGTTATTTTATTTAAATTTCTATCTATTCCGACACTAATTCTACAGGGTGTCCCACTGTATCGAGAACGGCAGAATATCTCGGAAGACAGTGTCGTTATCAAAAAAGTGTTCCTACAAAAGTTGTTTGGTATTACGGGCTACGTTACGTGGTATTAATTGTTTTGTTGTGGGTGGAGTGGTGGAGGACATTTCAAGGTCACCTTGATTTTTTTAAATGGAATACTATATTTTTTTCTTTAGAAAATAATAGCGGGTAGTGAGACGAATCCAAAGATGTGCTACATGATGTTATTCTGATTTTGATGAAGGTGAAAAAAGCTTGTGTTTACATCCTAGATCGGTTGTCGGCCAACAGCCAGCAGCCGCTGCTAAGTGGCGTCGAATACGTCGGTATTAAATTACTGCGATAGGACTGCGATAGGTTTGTGGGAATCTGTTTGAAAAACAGATTGCAGTCGCGAAAAAGCACAAAAAAATAAAATAAAAAAAATTTTTTTTTAAATAGCAAAACAATTTTTTTTTTAATTAGCAAAAAAAAAATTAGCACATCTTTGGATTCGTCTCACTACCCGCTATTATTTTCTAAAGAAAAAAATATAGTATTCCATTTAAAAAATTCAAGGTGACCTTGAAATGTCCTCCACCACTCCACCCACAACAAAACAATTAATACCACATAACGTAGCCCGTAATACCAAACAACTTTTGTAGGAACACTTTTTTGATAACGACATTGTCTTCCGAGATATTCTGCCGTTCTCGATACAGTGGGACACCCTGTATAAGAGAAGAAATTTTTCAGCTAATTGCTTAAAATCTCAGGGAAAAATATTATTAATCATTTAACTAGATTCGATATTTTATGGAGAACCAGGAAAAATATTATTTTCTCCTTGATAGTGCGTTTTAATATACAGGGTGCGGCGCAAATTAGTCCCCACGATTTTTCAGCCCCTTCGGATGGTCGGACAGAAAAATATTTCGTACCAAAGTTAATCAGTATTTAACCGACAAGGAATTGCAATATTTTAAATTTAAAAAAAAATCGATTTTCAACAAAAAATCAAGGTCACTGTCATATCTTTTAATGGAACTGGGTACTTTTAACTTTACAATATTGTAGGCGACGCGGAAACGAATTCAACGACCTGCTATACGCTGACTTTCAGATGACCTTGAAATTTAATTTAATTATTAATTAATTACATGCAGAGGTTTAGCATTTCTGTTTTAAATTTGGCTCCGTATAAATTAGGTTTTTGGTGAGTTAAGTTCTGAAGCAATGTTTACGTTCATTTGTTTACCTCTAAATGCAAGGCGTTGCTATTAGTCCAGTCAATGAATGCTCATAAGGGGGATGTAGAGGCAAATGGAAGGAACACAATTTTTATCTTTGGGACTTTGTTTAGACTAGTTAGGAGATAAACATACTAAAAGTCTATACTCCCAGGAGGTGAGCGGGGTGCACGGAGCACGTAGAAGGTCCCCTTCTTCGGTTTCTGCCTATATCTCGGAAACTATGCGTCCTAGCGATAAGACCATTCTATACGAAATTAAAGCTGACAAAATGTGCCACAAGATTGATTCGATTCAGTTTTTTTCTATCTCGCATAGTTTCCGAGATATCCGCGCTCTAAGTTCACTAATTATGAAAAAGAAAATACCCGGGTGAAATTCGCCACCGACGGGATTTTAATCGAGCTCGAACTCACAAAAATCTGAAAAAAATTGTGCATAATACTTTTGATAATATCTCATTGTGCTAAATTAATTCTGAAGTGGTACTAGACCTACTTTTATATGAAATCTGCATTTTTTCGATTTCTTTCGTGTTTTTCATTTTTTACAACCATAATTTGCAACGGAAAAATCTGGAAATGATACCTAATATGTGGCTTGGTATCCGAAATGTGTCAGATTTTTTTCGGAATTTTTGATTGTCAATAAATAGGGAAAATGTGCCAAAAACTGGAATTTCGATTTTTCTCAATAACTACCCTAACAGATGAGATGTGGGGCTGAAACTTGTCAGAGAGGGGTCTTTTTGGATAGGCTATCGAATGGTTCAAGCTCGATTAAAATCCTGCCGGAGGCGAATTTCACCCGGCTATTTTCTTTTTCATAATTAGTGAACTTTGAGCGCGGATATCTCGGAAACTATGCGAGATAGAAAAAAACTGAATCGAATCAATCTTGTGGCACATTTTGTCAGCTTTAATTTCGTATAGAATGGTCTTATCGCTAGGACGCATAGTTTCCGAGATATAAGTGGAAAACCGAAAAAGGGGACCTTCTACGTGCTAAGGTCATCTGAAAGTCATCGTATAGCAGGTCGTCGAATTCGTTTCGACGTCGCTTACAAAAATATTATGAAATTAAAAATATTCAGTTCCATTAAAAGATATTACAGCGACCTTGATTTTTCTTTAATTTAAAAAATTGAAATTTTTTGTCGGTTAAATACTGATTAACTTTGGTACGAAACACTTTTCTGTCCGACCACCCGAAGGGGCTAAAAAATCGTGGGGACTAATTTGCGCCGCACCCTGTATAAGCGTGGTTTTTAAAAAGTTTTTTATTTTCTACTTTTATTGTCATCGGAAGCAAGTGTGTATAGAAAATTTCAGCAAGAATGGACTATGGGGAGAGGTTTAAAATTCGATTAGAAAAGATTTGACGCATACAACACAACAACAAGAAAAAAGAAAAATACAGAAAACGAGATTGAGTTTATAAATATTGACAGCACTGTACAGTTAGGCCGTCCACACACGGGTCGATTGTAATCGCGTCGTGAAGTTCGTACGTCTTGCTCGTCATATACGATTCATGCTGCGGACGCGATTTTGTCCACACGCGGGTCGATCGTCGATTCGGTCGACGCGATTCCCCTCCGCGTGACTTCCAATGCAAATGAATGGAGAGCCGCACACGGGTCGATTCGTGGTCGACTGAAATCGGCCCGACTGAAATTGCCGCGATTCCAATCGCGTGCGATCGGAAGCGAAGCAGAACAATCGCGTGGATCGTATACGATCCGCGCGACTCATGGAGGTAAGTTCGTGCAGTTCATGTAATTTAAATGATTTGGCCATTATTTTTTGTAGTTTGAGTGCATTGCACTCTTCGATGTGGTCTATGTATTTAGGTTACATAGGTTATTATTTATTTATTATCTTTTTTTATGTTATTACGCATACTAATAACATTAAGGTAAGCTCTTTATTTACATAGTTGAATATAATCATGTAAGTTTATGAAAAACAAAAACAGAAGGCAAAGGAAAAAAAAGTGAAGTCACAGGGATTGATAAACTGTTGTACAATTTTCTGTGGAGTGGGAGTGTTCTTAGGGAGTTGTCTTCTCAGGTCGATTTAATCCGGAAGTATTACCACTTGGTATATTGAGCGAAGATTGAGGGAAATCTGTTGAACTTCCACCAACCTCATCTATGAGGAGCAATGCTCAACTGAGGAGTTACAAAACGAGAGCTTTGCTCCTCATAGATGAGGTTGGTGGAAGTTCAACAGATTTCCCTCAGTCTTCGCTCAATATACCAAGTCGTAATACTTCCGGATTAAATCGACCTGAGAAGACAACTCCCTAAGAACACTCCCACTCCACAGAAAATTGTACAACAGTTTATCAATCCCTGTGACTTCAATTTTTTTTTACTTTGCCTTTTGTTTTTGTTTTTCATAAACCTACATGATTATATTCAACTATGTAAATAAAAAGCTTACCTTAATGTTATTAGTATGCGTAATAACATAAAAAAAGATAATAAAGGTAATAAATAAATAATAACTTATATAACCTAAATACATAGACCATATCGAATAGTGCAATGCACTCAAACTACAAAAAATAATGGCCAAATCATTTAAATTACATGAACTGCACAAACTTACCTCCATGAGTCGCGCGAATCGTACGATCCACGCGATTTTCCAACTTCGCTTCCGATCGCACGCGATTAGAATCGCGGCGATTTCAGTGTGCGGCTCTTCATTTATTTTCATTGGAAATCACGTGGAGGGGGAATCGCGTGCGACTGGAATCACGTCGACCGAATCGACGATCGACTCGTGTGTGGACGGTTCATGTGACGGACACGATTTCAGTCGACCACGAATCGACCCGTGTGTGGCTCTCCATTCATTTGCATTGGAAGTCACGTGGAGAGGGGAATCGCATGCGACTGGAATCGCGTCGACTGAATCGACGATCGACCCGTATGTGGACGGCCTTATTCGAAGGTTCGATTCGACTGGCACGTGCCTGTATCGAAGTACAAAAGATTTATCACGTGATTTCTGGTAGACGGGATACTGGCGGCTGGCGGCTGGCGGTCACTTTTGAAACCACAAAAGCGCATCGACTTACTGTCGCTTGATTCATTCTCCGAGTGACTTTCGCGTGACACGTGTTTTGGAGCGGACAGCTCTCCACAGAGTATCGGTTTCGTCGACGCGAGGACCATCTTCTTGTCTCGAACGGTGTTGATCAGTCCATCAATGTTTGCCTTGAAGTGAACGGATCAGTGTATCGTGATTCTCTTTCGCCTACCACATACTAATTCTCCGTTAATTCTTCAGCTGTGCCGGCGCGGCGCGACGCGGCGTCCATACGTTGTTCCATGCAATTTCAACTAAAACAGCTTTGATTTGTTCACTTCAGAAACGATTCAGTTAACACTTTGCCTAGTGAAAGCCTATTAACACTTGATTGGCCGCGTGTCCTTCCTGAGATTGTTTCGTTTGTGAATCTTCTGATAATTCTTGTGACCGTATGCCGTGTGTACATTACGCCCAATATATTTATTAACTCTTTGCACTCCGGCCTAGTGACTCATATAGTACACCAACAACTCCACCACTGTATTAGTTACAAGTGTATAAATAAAAAAATACGATTGCTGCAATAAACAAAATATTTATTCCTTAGCTATATTATAGAAAACAAGTTCAAGTTTATAAATCTTCAACAAAACTTCAAGTTAAAACGTAAAGTTCATATTTGAAACGTATGTAGTATTGTCGGCGACAGTGTTGTGCAAAGGGTTAATTCAGGAAATTAAATATCTAAACCTCCTTTATGTCCACTGCTAGATCATTTTGATAGATAGGTTTCTGGATAATTAGCTAAAATTCGCTTGTCCAGTGAAGAATTAGTAGGACTTTCAATGATAGTGTGGTATTCAAAACAAACGTAAAAATCTCCTTTTAAATAAAAATTGTAGAAGAAGTTCTTCTAAGAAATAAGGCTGACTCAATTCTTTGATAAAGATCAACCTATTGCAAACTAAATTTTTTTAAAAATCTAAACAAAATGTATAACGTAGGAAAGTTTGACTAAACGAACTAAAAATTGGCAGACAATTTAATTAACTGAAAGACTAACAATTGGTGGACAAATGGGTAGAGGACGTGTGAAGGTCAGCCTTGCTTTCTCAAATGTAATCATCAGTTTTGAACGCACTAGTCGATGTAGATTGATATTTTGCTTAAAATTGTATTAGCATCTCGTGTAAATGATTAGTTCCGAGACGTATTTTAATTTGAACATTATTAAGACAGAAGTTACAATATTCCCAAAATTGATAGATTATGGTTAAATATGAAAAAGCATGGCACCATTGCTGGATCAAAAATATAATGTTTCAAGGCTTAATTAATCTACACATCTACAACAAATGTAAAAAATCGTATCGCCAGTACTAAAAAAGAATAACTATACAAAATTTCATCGAAATCAGTTAATTTATTTTTTACGTGCTTAAAGTTTTCAGCACATCTTATTAAATGTATTATCTTTTTGATTGCATTTTTAATGGGATCCTCACTTTAATATTAATGTTTATATAGCACCTATTCGCATAAACAAATTATTGCAAAATTAATTTTATTGACCTACCTAGGTGCATGTCACCCCTTGATATGATAACAACTGCAATTTAGTTGATTGATGTTTCTGTCTAGACAGAGACTATTACTCGAGTCTTTTTTATCTCTCTACTATTTTTGCTTTTCTCTGTCTATTTCTCTTTATACATCGTGCCACATTTTATTTTATGTTTTAAAAATAATTCAACAAACAGCGATTCACAGTTATTATTCATAGATCAATGAATCCATCCGCAGACATTTTATAATTAAAATGAACTATAGACTTCTATATTTTGTTGTTTTTCGTATTTTTCGAAACGTATTTTTCGATCAGTTACACGACGCAATAAAGAAAATGTAGTTATGAGTAAAAAAAACACCGATGAGCTTGATAACTCCGAGAAAATGGCATACGGAAAAAATATTCTTGCCAGATATTTGGACAATTGATACCATACACATTACATAACAAATATTTTTTGCATCACAATAACCTGATGAGATATTTAGGTGGCCTTACTTAAAAGGTCCACCCTGTATAGTTTATATTGAGATAGTAAATCGGTTCGATCGCCGCGTTTTTTCGCAGCTGGAGAATTAATAAAAGTTTCTACATCTAGAAGAACATTTAACATTTGTTTAATGTAAAAACTGTGCTGGAGTGAAGTGCTAAAGTTAAGTGTCGACAAGTAATGACGCCTAAACTATTTTCGCACCGAAACAAAATGGCGTCGACACTTCTTGATTGTTTCGGGTGCAGTTTGCTGTGGGTTGCCAGCGAGTGGATCATTTCCTACGCATTCAAGCTTTGTCGAAATCATACGGCCACGCACACTGACCTAGCAAACATGCGTTTACTTCCGTTCAGGGAGAAGCTCTTGGAGGACGAGCTTGGAGTAAAAGGTGAGAGGAAATATTTATTAAAAAGCAAAAATTAAAATTTTGCAAATACAGGGTGGAGCAATAACTATGTCCACCTTGAATATCTCCGTTATTTGCAACAATATGGAAAAATGTTATCAACAAAAATTGCACGGTACAAGGGGGGACATGTTGTGACAAAAACGTTTTCTGCGTGGGTGCAGGCATAGAGGACATTTTAAGGTCACCTTGATTTTTTTTAATGGAAGCACATGTCACGTCTGCTGACGTGTTACCATAGGTTATAAGCATAGTTAATAAGAGTAGGATATTGTAACCGTAATTATTATTAATATTCATTAGTTATAAGTAGTCATACTTCGCTCCGATCATCACATCCGATTCTCACCTCATACCATGCACTCATTCTTATCTTAACCCTTGTATAATAATCATATCTTAATGTATTCACCGTAATCATTAATCGCGCGTCTCACAACATCCGTACCGTTATGTCTAACGAAACATCGCGTAGAAGATAAGACACCTATGTATTCGACCTCGCGATCCTAAAAAGAGTTCAGTTAATTCAGTTCAATTCGGACAGCCAGTCCGTCACGTTCGTTCAAGACTCCAGCGAGGCTCGTCGCCTCCTGGATGTCCCGGTCCGGACTCCGACGAGTCCTCGCTCTCATCCGCCTTTGAGCGGTCCTGCTATATCACGCGCTTCTAATTCATTGTAATTCCATTTCATACGTTACAAATATATTCCCAGTTATTAATTTAATAAGTGAGTCTCGCTTAGTTCTTGTCCCTACATCCTCGCGAAAGCAGTTCGCATAAAGGAAGCCTGCCTGTCTTCACCGATCGCTATCCTCAACTGTCCGATAAGTTGCTAAATATTTCCCTGCGAAGATTCGCGCCGTCTCAGTTATCTCTGTTCTCGTCCGCCGCTTTGGGGCGAATCTACTACCTGTAGTCAGTGGAGTAGTCAGCGAATCTACTACCTGTAGTTTCCAGTCAGACGTCGGACGTAACGTGCCGCGTGGACAAAAGGTTGTATCGCATTTGAGCGTCCAGTAAGGGGAATGGGTCGCGGAACGATAATTTCGCGAAAGTCAGACTCCGGGACGTAACAGCACATACTTTCTGTAATATGTTCTAAATCCAATGGTTAACGAGATAGTATCGAAATAATTTTCATTCTGCTTTGGATAATATCTCGTTAACTGTTAGGTCTAGGACATATGAAAGTCAACACTTTTATACTCAGAATTTGATACTCTATCGATCTATGGTATAAAAAATAGGACATTCTATTAAAAAAAATCAAGGTGACCTCGGAATCTCCTCTATGCCTCTACCCACGCAAAAAATGTTTTTGTCACAACATGTCTCCCCCTGCACCGTACAATTTTTGTTGATAACATTTTCCATATTATTGCAAATAACGGAGATATTCAAGGTGGACATAGTTATTGTCCCACCCTGTATAATGTAAATTTAATTTGATTAAGAAATGAGTTTCGTTTGGAAATCAGCAAATGCTCCAATCTAATTTTGAAATATGAATGTTTATCAAATGAAAAGTTATATAAAAATGAATTACTTTTTTTATACTGTCAAATAGCATAATCATTCTGAAATAAATATTTGGATTGCATTTTTATTTTTTTTTATTTTTTTTTATTCTCTCGAGCGAACAGAACGTGAGAATTAGGCACAGTCGACTGCAATAACTCGAGACACTTGGCGTGACGCAAAAGTACGGGCAAATGGCCAAAATTCGGTACTTCTCTAATGTATATACATACAGTGAACCACGAAAGTATTTGAACGCACTTTTTAAAGCAGTATAATTTTTTTATAATTCTACCACACGCGACCTGATGTTTTGTAAGCAATTAGAAGCATTGGTTTACTAAATGATCTGCAAAATCATCAAGCAAAATGATCTGCCCTAAATGAAAATTTAAAATCTATGCTAGTTGTACACATGCTGAAAATTTCATCGAAATCGATTAACATACCCAAGAGCTACAAATCATAGTTTTTCGCGACTTTTGGTCAGTTTCTGCTTAAAATCCACAGATTCTTACATCTTTCGATACGTATCGTCTTTTTCTGCTTGTGTATACATTTCCAGCATGTGTATAACTAACATACATCTACAAAACGCATATTTTAAATTTTCATTACAGGGTCTAATAAAAAAGTTATAAATATCGTGCCTCTTTTACTTTCTCATGTAATTCCCAGCAATTGCAATTTTTCAAAATATTTTTTGCATGTCATTTGGTAATCAGTTCTAATTGCTCGAAAAAAGGTCAGGTCGTTTGGTGCGATCATAAAAAGGTTATACTGTTTTAAAGTGCGTTCAAATACTTTCGTGATTCACTGTAGGTAGTTTTTAATTTAAAACGGTAGATATTCCATAAGAATACTGTTACACATTTCGCAAGTGTCCACATACTTTTGAACGGTCTATCTCTCTAAAAATACAAAAAATGTTTCTAACGTAATCTAAATGGTTTCAAAAGACGAATCATTTTAATCGTTTTTCAAGGTCACTCTTGTTTTTTTTACATATATGCACTATACACACATTTTTGTTGTTGTTGTATGTTATAGCAAACATTATTGTGCATTCGTCCATGTTTAATAGCACGACCTTGAAGTCCATGAACTCTAAAGTTTGCTAATTAATGCAGAACTTACTTCCAGCGACATTTCAGATTTCAACGGTAACAAAAATTTTTTTCGAATTTCTGCATTAATTGGCAAATTTCAGAGTTCACGGTCATTTTAAGGTCGTGCTATTAAACATGGATGAATGCACAATAATGTTTGCTATAACATACAACAACAACAACAAAAATGTGTGTATATACGTAAAAAACTTGAATGGCCTTGGAAAACGATAAAAAAATTACAATCTATAAAAAACGATTCTTCCATCTGATTCGTCTTTTGAAACCATTTAGATTACGTTAGAAACATTTTTTGTATTTTCAGAGATAGAGGAGATATTTAGGTGTCCTGTTTTAGACGAAACACCCTGTGTAATGTTAATGTGATTTGAAAACATTTTGGAACCATTGAATATTATAAATAATTTTGGTCAGCTAAATCAATGACAAGGACCACTCTGCATTGGCTCGGATCTTTTTCTATTAGTTGGCTGTAAAACTGTATGGAATGACAAAACGATTTGTAATCGACGAATGGATGGAGCGTTTTGGTCGTCGGAATAGGAGTGTTTTGGTTTTGGACAAACTATGTTTGCGCTAAAATGAATTGGGTGAGAAAGATATCGAAAACTAGTGTACAAAGTACTTGTTTGTATTAGTCGCACAGTGCGGCTAAACCTGCCGCATATCTCAATACTGGTGTACAATGAACCGCGAAAGTATTTTAAACGAACGCACTTTAAAACAATGTAACTTTTATTGTATAATCAATTAGAAGAATTGATTTACGAAATGACATGGAATAAAAGATTTTGAAAAAATTGCTATTGCTGAGAATTATTACAAAAGAGTGTAAAACAGGCACCATCTATAACTTTTTTATTAAAGCCCGTAATGAAAATTTAAAATATGCGTTTGGTATGTTAGTATGTATGTTAGTTATACACTATTATATACATGCTGAAAATTTAATCGAAATCGGTTGACGCAAACAAAAACGGCACACATCGAAAGATGTACGATTCTGTCGATTTTAAGCATAAACTGACCAAAGGTCGCGAAAAACTATGTTTTTCACCACATTTAACCACTTGTAGCACTTGGGTATGTTAATCGATTTTGATGAAATTCTCAGCATGTGTATAACTAACATAGACCTACAAAACATATACTTTAAATTTTCATTATGGACCCAAATAAGAAAATTTTAGAAAATACTTTCTTTATTTTCGCATGCAAGCTTGTAAATTGTGATTTCTGGAAAATCTTTTTTGCAGATCATTTAGTAAACCAATGCTTCTAATTGCTCACAAAACATATCAGGTCATTTGGTACAATTATAAATAGTATTTGGAAACTTATCAATATGCAGGGTGTTCATTTGAAAACTTTCCAGCCGAATATCTCAAAAAGTCTGAAAGATATTAAAAAAGTGTAAAACAAGGATTTCGAGGGGTAAAGAAGAAGGGGGCAGTAACAGTTTTTTATTTGGGTTGCGTTTTCAAGGTGATTTGAAGGTCAACTTTGTTTTTTCAAATGGAAACCTGCGGATAAAAAAGTGCGCGGATAAAAAAAGTATCCTACGAAAATGCTAGTCTCTTTACGTACAATAAGATCCCATAATAAAAAATATAGGTTTCCATTTGAAAAAACAAAGTTGACCTTCAAATGACCTTGGAAACGCCATCCAAATAAAACACTGATGCTGCCACCCCCCCTCTTTCCCCCTCGAAATCGTTACACACGTGTTTTACACTTTTTTAATATCTTCTTCCGAAAGTTTATAAACTTCGGGTACCCGATAGCGGTTTAGAGGTATTTAAATCGAAATATCTCGTGAACTACTAACTTCGCGACATATATAGGTTAGTACTTTTTTATAAGGAATGTCCAGCTGCATCAATTGATGTATTAAAAAATACCTCATTCCATTTAAAACTAGAGGGGAGTTGTAGCTCGCTCGCTTCGCGAGTAGGGTTGTTGTAGCTCGCTCGCTTTGCGAGCTCGCGAGAGGGTTAGTGGTACGGATGTTATTTGGTGTGTAATTCTCCGAGAGTTAGTTGCAGTATATTATTATCAATATTTAGTGTACGTTTTAAGAAGATTATACGTTTTCAGGGAAAGTCAATAGTTTTCTACTTATCAAAATGTTTGCTATATGGCATCGCATTAAACCAATATCGTATGCTCATTGCTCACTTGGTTCCTTGTTATAGCAGAGTAGTGTTGCAAAATAAATTGCAAATGCTCCACAATCAAACGCATTGTTTTGATATTGTACTCTGTGAAATATATATTTCTTATTATATTTGTAAAGGGCATTCAAATAATCTATTACACCATGGTTCAAATGATTAGCATTAAAACTATCATAAATGTGTACATTGCCGTTGCCATCAGATCTTGTGCAAATCCAATGTCTTACTACCATTTTTCCAATTTCACCAGTGTATATTATCTGAATATTCGTCTCATGTTCTAGGATCTCTTGTAAATTACTCAAAAAAGCTCGAACGTAACCAGTATCTTGAGCAAAGTTGTATATTCCACGCTCGTTTAGATTTCTGTTCATAATTTATACATAACATTTTGCTGAAAATAGTCTAAAATGACTCCAATGAGACCATGAAACATGAAGATCTGCTAAAAAATCGATTTTCGATTTCCGGGGTCATTACAATAACTTCCCCATAAAATCGGGAAGTTAAAAATATCGAAGCATTTCGTTATCACTACTTTTCAAGAGTTTCGGATAATCGGACGACAAAATGTTTCCAATTAAAGGTGAACAGTACTTATACATGTACAAAATTCTATATTTAAAATTCCGAGAAGAAAATTTTTTTCTACAAAAAATAAAAAATATTTTGATTTTTTAATAATAAAATACATTTTTTATTTGATAATGTTATAGCTGGCGTCAAGACGAATCCAACGACCTACTTATTTATGACCCTGAGCCCATAAATAACCCTGCAATATTTTATTCCCGTTTTTCAGCGAAATACCCCACTGTGCGTCACGCGTCGGTGCATCGCATCGCGGTGGTGGAGTTGGTGGAGTGTAGGTGGTGGGGAAGGTTCCGCTAAACGCGTACGCGTGAGCCGGGCGCGTCGCGTCGCGTACCTACAGTGGCTCACGAAAGTATTCGAACGCCCTTTAAAACAGAAT
The DNA here is from genome assembly GCF_051020765.1 of Lasioglossum baleicum. Lineage (NCBI taxonomy): Eukaryota > Metazoa > Arthropoda > Insecta > Hymenoptera > Halictidae > Lasioglossum > Lasioglossum baleicum. The sequence goes on from NC_134930.1 coordinate 603,545, forward strand.
AACTTTTTTATAATTGTAACAAACGACCTGATTTTTTATAATCAATTAGAAGCACTGGTTTATGAAATGATATGCAAGAAAGATTTTCCAAAAAATTATAATTTACAAAGTTACATGCAAAAATAAAAAAGTCATTTTTTAAACTTTTTTATTGGGGCCCTTATAGAAAATTTAAAATATATGTCTTGTAGATCTATGTTAGTTATACACATGCTGAAAATTTCATCAAAATCGGTCGACGTTGTAATGAGTTACAAACGTTTAAAGATGGTAAAAATTGCAGTTTTCGGCCTTCGACTGCAGTAATTCCAAGGATTCTTACTAGAGATACCCATTTCACGTGTAATTAATATATCCGTGCAGAAGTCCGGATACTATTTATAATACACGGATTATAATACATACTGATGTACACGTGTCCACGTGTATCAAAATATACGGATAATACACGTATAACTGTGAACATGAATATACGGGTACACCTGTCTTATCCGTGTATTTTGATACACGTGTGCCCGTGTATTCAAGTACACGGATACACGGATAGTACATTGAAATATACAAGAGTTAACATGAGAGGTTTCGAAAATTAACAAACATCATAATTTCTGTTAATAAACCTTAATCAAGTAACTGTTTATTTTGATGAAGAAAAACCAAAATTTTTACATTTTCCGGCAAAAGACGGTTCCTTTTTGTTGTACGTGTATTGAAAATAACGGATACCCGTATATTATCCGTGTAGCTCGATATTATCTGCGTATTTCGATACACGTGTACACGTTTACTTCAGTACCCGTGTATCCGTATATAAAGAAGTACACGGATTAAAATACGGATATACATATATTAGTACACGTGAACTTTTTAAATCATATGATGATGAAGAATGAGTACATATTATATTACGACGACACCACACACACCCACACAATGTTTCAGAGCGGATAACCCGAAAATCTCTTTTCTGTTTATTTATTTATTTTTTTTAAACACGTTGTGGGTTCTATATACGGCGATACACATATACGGTGAGCTTTTAATTTTGAAAGACTACTCCTGGATTTTCGTATGCGTGATCAGGCCTGCCCACTCCTGGGAAACTGGCTATTCAGGCATTCAAACAAGGGTAATCCATAATTTTTGAATGAATGAAGTTTATTACATTTAATGAAATAACAAAAATGTGTTATTACTGTCTTATATTTAAAGAATTACAAAAATTCAAACAAAATTAAGTATTATATTTTACAAAGTCACTGACTATATTCAGTTGATCATACGGATTTTCCGTTTATAACTCTATTTATCTATGAATAAACAAAAATCTATACCATAATTCCTCTTAACAAAGGTAAAATACAGGTCTTCAATATGGAAAAACTGCTGTGATGCTATACTACGATGCTGTTACTATAGTTTCTCAAATACAAATGATTCAACTAAGCTAGCAAGAAGTTCGAATGTTTATCAATGGCCGTATAATCAAAAAAATTCATAAGATAGGTCTGGATTAGGTTTTTACACTCGTAAGAGCCGCTGAGTGGTCGTCAATGCGTCAAGTGCAACGCGACTCGCCGCGGAATTACGTGTCACGCGACGCTTTAAACCATCATAATTTCCAAACCGGGACCAAGTGGGACAAGATCTTTACAGGACCTTTTAGAGGAGACTTTACTGAAAATGTTCCACTTTGTTAGAGCTCCTGCCTCTCCATGCATTTTAACTTATCCCTTGTCAAAGGTGAAAAACTTTGACGATTTTCCTTAGTTGACTAAGCATTTTTTAAAATAATAAATTATGAACATTAACGTTTAGTTCTTGGGGCGTTCTCAACATAGATATACATTCTTCATATAAAAAAAAATTGGTCACTCATGAACAGCTAGCGCGTCGATCTGGCCCACTGTGCTGCGCGGTGAAAACAAACCAACATTCGTGACAACATTTCGACACATACTAAAGAAAAAGTACATATGCATTTTCTTTGTTTTTCTTTTTTTTCACCGCACAGCTCACCTCGCTGCTCCACTATAAATCCATACTAAGGCTCGATATATGCTTGCACGTAGGGTGGACCTTATTATTCGACTGTCAAATTTTTTGGATGCGCGGAAAAATATCGTGCAGCATTTAAAGACTTCGATCTTGATGCTGTTGCTCTTCATTGGGACGGAAAGTTGTTGCCAGCTTTAACAGACAAAGAAAACATCGACAGATTACCTGTGATCAGTGTTCCGATATGGTGCATCGTTTCTCGCGCATGCGCGGCCAAAACAGTGACGTATCTAATTAGGATGATGAGGTAGCAGAGCCCTGAGGCAGTTATATTGGCAGGAATGTACTGAAATAATCTGCTCCGGACAAAAAGGCTTCAGGACATGTCCTACAAGTTACAAAATATACAGAAATACACATGTTATATATTCATTTTTCAGAATCAAATCATATGAATTTTTTAAAATTCTGTGGGGTGCTCAAAGTACCCCATTTTATCGGGAATCTAACTTTACAGTGGCTGAAATCGCCGCGCATGCGCGAGAAAACATGCACCACATCGGAACACTGCCTGTGATAATAACTTGTAGAGGCATTAAATGCTTACTTGGCGTACCTGCTATCCCATCTGGATCTGGCAACGAAAAATCCTCCGCAGTACATACATATATGCGTTAGTGCAGGAACGGAATCTCACAATCAGCCACAAAGTGCGAGCACTTTGTTGTGACACGACATCCTCCAATGTGGGGCGTTTCCAAGGTGCATGTATTCTTCTCGAAGAAAAATTTCAAAGAGATTTGCTATATTTTTCGTGCCAGCATCACATTTACGAACCAATTTTGCGGAGTGCATATGAGCAAAAATATCATATAAACAATACCAATTACGTGACAGGAATTGGAGACGATTTCGTCCGACAATCAATTCCTAATATTACAGAAATTCTAGACCTTGCATCGCAAACTTTGGAAAGAGAGCGACTTCGCCTCTGCGCGTGACATCCTTCATATACAGACATACATACAGGGTGGTCCACGCAACTTGCACACCTATAATAACTTCCAAAGTATGCGTTGCACGAAAAAGTTTTGTATACAGAAGTTGCATGGTCTGAAAGGGTACATTATTTACTGTATTTATTTTTGTTACAGGTCAACTTCATTTTTTTTAATGGAATGAGGTATTTTTTAATACATCAATCGATGCAGCTCGACATTCGTTATAAAAAAGTACTAACCTACGTATGTCGAAAAGTTAGTAGTTCCGGAGATATTTCAATTCAAATAACTCTAAAACATCATTACTGTCGTATTAAGATGTTTAACAAGTAAGTAAACGAATTTCAATTGCAATGTCAATTTTTCAATTTCAACTTCAATTTCTACTCTTCCATTTCAACTGCAATTTTTCAATTTCAACTTCAATTTCTACTCTTCCATTTCAACTTCAATTTCTACTCTTCCATTTCAACCTCAATTTTGACTTCTCACTCAACTTCTGACTCAACTTCTGTATACAAAACTTTTTCGTGCAACGCATACTTTGGAAGTTATTATAGGTGTGCAAGTTGCGTGGACCACCCTGTATGTATACAGTCAGTCAAAAAAGTGTCCGTAAGTACACCGTAGAAGAATTTATTTAAAGTTGCATGATTTTAAAGCAAATGATAATAAATAAATCATTCTTGCATTATTATGTTCACAAACATAACATTTATTAACAGTGCAAAAAAAGCTGTTACATTTTTGTGAACAAATAAACAAAGGCGAATCTCAAACTCAACGAAAACGAGGCCAAAAAAGTCTCCGTATAGGTATCATTATTATTGATAACTAGGCCCTCCAGGCGGGTTGCCCTGGCGCACTAATGACGTCACAGCTTTTGAACAAATGGACTTTTTCGAATGCGGATTTCTCCTAAACCTTTCCGGAGAAACGCGCTACGTCAAATGTCCAAAAATTTCAATCAATTTATTTTTTTTCCGGGCAACTTTTCCAATTTTTCTTTCCCTAAAACCTTCTTTGGACTATTACGAACATTTAAAAAAACAATTAACCAAATCGGTCCAGCCGTTCGAACAGCATTTGATTCTTATATACATTTGTTAACTAGTGCTCAGTTGGGTCGCGTTATAATTTTATAATTTCTTGCATCCTCTTTGGGATTGTTTGGACTAATCTTTGCCATGTACTTTGCTGAATATTTTCCCATTCCAACAATACTTTAGATTTTAGGTCTTCTTTGTTTTTAATGATGTATTTTCTCAAATTCCTTTTTATTTTTCCTCGCAAATGTTCGATTGCATTAACGTCGGGAGATTGTGGAGGTGTATGCAGCTGTCTCGACCATGGTTACCATATTCTGCGGGAACCAGGCCCCTTACCGCTGCGCCCCTCGCCCATCTGCGCCGCTGAGCCCGCCCCACTCTTCCCACTAACACTGACGCGTACCGCGTGGAGCAAGCTAAGTTAGCGGTACGCGTCAGTGTTAGTGGGAAGAGTGGGGCGGGCTCAGCGGCGCAGCTGGGTGAGGGGCGCAGCGGTAAGGGGCCTGGTTCCCGGGGAATATGGCAACCATGATCTCGACCCATCCCTTCACTCTCTTATTGTTAGTCACATGCTCAGGATCGTTATCCTGCTGGAAGAAAAACGACTCTTCAACATGTAATTTTCTAGCGCTGTGTTTCCAATTTTCTTTCAACATATTCAAATATTTATGCTGATCCATTATGCCGTCAATAAAGACTAAATTTCCCACCCCTGCTGCACTCATACACCCCCTCTCCATCACGCTGCAGCCTCCATGTTTAAACGTTGGAACTACATTTTTGGGCTTCATCCGTTCATTTGGTTTTCTCCACACTTTAACACGTTTCCATCCGAAGTAAAAATATTAAATTTACATTTATCGCTAAATATAACATTATTCCAAACGCTTTGATCCTTATTAACGCGTATGCCTTTGCAAATTCAAAACGTTATCTTTTATTAACTTTACTTGCGAACGGTTTTCACATGGCTGTATAACCATTGTATCCAGCTTTTCTTATAACAACAACGTATATTAATGTCATCAGCGCACTGGTTCGATCTGATGCTACTACCTAAGCAATTTTGAAAATTACCACAAAATCTTCAACGTTTCGGTCAATATTTAGACCATTTTCAAGAAAAATTTTCATATAATTGCGTCTGTAAAAATTATTAAATTAATGTATAATGTGTAATTTATGTTGAATTCCGCACAAAAAACCAAATGTTCTAAGAAAACCAAACTTACTTGCTAACTGAACAAATTATTTTAAACTCTTTACAACTTTATAACACATGTTCATTTCATGCCTGTGATATACGAACTGAGGCAAACATTAGAATTTGAAGAGGCAATGAATCAGAAAACATCGATCGATCCATTGGCCAATCAATATTTGGCGGTAAATATGAACCGTGAAAAATCCAAGCAACAAGTTTCCACTGTTTGTATACCATACGAAGTTGTGGTAATTTATAAATTGACATTCAATCTATTTTTCATGTATTTCAAACCTTTAACAGATTTTATCTGTTAGAAAAATTCATCATAACACATTACTGGTTCGGTAATGTTGCGTATGTAACGTCGTACCGACGTGTTGCGTCGGTTTTGTTCGTATGAGCAAATTCTCGCTGTACATACATATATATATATATATGGTATACGTATACTTCCTTCGAAAAATCCAAACCGAAATCGCGTTTAAATCCGTACACAGCGATATGTATATATATATCTTACGCGTATTTATATATATATACATATCCCCGTGAGAGTGAACATAGGGAATCGGGAAAAGAAGCGATAGTCACCGGTACAAGCGGACGCCAGCATGGCAACCGCGAGTACAGGTGTACGTACATCTAAACCGTCGTTTCGTTCAAACAGCGAAAAGTATACATCGACGACAACATATTCGTCCGTACCTCGTACGATTTAGACAAAGGACTTCACGGTTCACCGAATCCCTATGGTCCGCGCTCTCATTATAAATAAGACGAAATCGCGCGAATCGCTCTCTTCTAGTTCAGACCCGCTTCCAGTTCAGACTCTCTTCTAGTTCACTCTCTTCCAGTTTCGGAATTCATACCATTCAGTTCTCTAGCGTCTTCAGTCGAGTTCAGTTTAATCGCGTTTTCGGACTTTGTTCCAAATCGCTCACGATATTCAGGTCGTATTGCACCTTACCATTTCTACCATTTCCATTTCAATTATATTTCAATTGTTTCTAAATTATCTGTCGAGTTTGCTCGTGAATTCTTATACCATACTTACAGATATTATTTCTGCGCTATTTTGTTCAAACGAGCTCGCTCGCTTTATAATTCATATTACAATTGCTATTTCTGTGCTATTTTGTTCATACGAGCTCGCTCGCTTTATAATTCTTATCACAATTGCTATTTCTGCGCTATTTTGTTCACACGAGCTCGCTCGCTTTATAATTCTTATTACAATTGCTATTTCTGCGCTATTTTGTTCACACGAGCTCGCTCGCTTTATAATTCAAAGCTACAATTATTATTTTGTGCTATTCTGTTGTACGAGCTTGCTCGCACTACAATTCAAGTTCGTAATTCTTATTTTTGTGCTCTTTTGCTTTGTACGAGCTCGCTCGCAAACTACTGAATTTTACCCTGTGCTATATATTTCGTTCGAGCTTGCTCGCAAGCCGTCATTATATTTTGTTTCACGAGTTCTGCTCGCAAATCATCACTTTGTATCCATTTCGGTTCATTATACTTTATTTGTTTAAACCTACTACTTCGCAGCTTTATTCAGCAACATCCTGCTCCTCGCTATCTCCCATGCCCCGTCGCGCCGGTAGAAGCTATACTCACCCTAAGGTGGTATTACTAAAGTTTCGTCGATCAGTGACCGAGTGGAGTGATCGCGAGTGTGTGCGTGTGCGTCTCCGGGTTGTTCAATCCCGATCGGTCCGTCGATCGATTCCTCACATCCCTCACATTCCTCACATTCGTTCCTATAACCCCTAAAATTGGTGTATCAATCGTGTACGTCTGAGCCCAGAGGGTGCTCGGTACCGAGAGAACACTAATTTCCCTTCGGTCGAGAATCCTGTCACGAATCGAACAACCCACGCGTTCGGACGAGTCACACACAACACGCCCACATAGTGACACTCTGATCGCAGGGAGCTGTCACCGTCATCGCGCAGTTCGTCGCTCCGTCGCGACATCCCCGCCGGACGACGTCCATTCATTTCCCTCTTCGCCCCTTTTCAACAACGACGAACGCCGGTATCGGGTCCCTGATCAGACGTGGACGTTACGCGCCACGTGGATCTAAGATCGTCTTAAATAAATTGGTCGGTTACGTCCCCGCCCCGTCTGGGCGTCGTTTCGTCGGATCATATCCGACCCGGGACGTAACACGTAATATTCATGTATCTTAGGTGTTTTATGCCCAAGATTTGCGCTCTGATGTTTAATCATGTGAATTGTTTCTAAGAAAATCCTGTGGTGTAAATTGGCTTCTTTTTCTACTATTTTTACATTTTCGAAATCAAAAGCATGGTCGAATTCTATTGAATGCCTCGTCAATGCAGTGTGTTGTGCTAGAGGTAAAAATATGTTGTGTCTTACAAGGTGTTAAATTGTGTGCTTCTTACGAAGTCGAACGACGAGCGCGTGTTTTACGTTTTTGTATTTCCCCGAAGTGTGTCTCGGAAGACTAGACGAGAGCGTTTAATTACGTTTTTTCTAGTTGCAGGTGTCTCCGATGAGACTTGTGTGCGCGTGAGCGCGTAGCGGTCCAGGCGTCCGCGTCCGAGACGCGAGTTAGTTAGCCGTTGGCCCACGAGGCAACAACAGTAAATTCTCTATACACGCGAAAATCTTTCAACGATAAACGCGACAAAAATATCCGCTCCAAACTAATACACTGACTCGGCTCGGTATATCGGTGTGAACCACTACTAACGCGACGCGGAGAGTCGCAGTCGTCGGCACAGGTCAAACGCCCGTGAGTCATCATAACGTTACACCAACAGTCAAACTTCTTCATTTTCCATGATTCTGTTATGGGACTTTCACTACCTTATTTCTGGCATTTTTCTGATTAAAATGATACCAAACACGATATAATTTAAGCAGAATTTAGTGGTTTAATTGACGATGAAAGTTTCGAGAGCAAGGAAGGACAGCGTATGTGAAAGAAAGAGACGCAGAGTCGCAGCGCGCCGGCACAGTTCAAATGCCCGTGAGTCATCATAACGTTACACCAACAGTCAAACTTCTTCATTTTCCATGATTCTGTTATGGGACTTTCACTACCTTATTTCTGGCATTTTTCTGATTAAAATGATACCAAACACGATATAATTTGAAGGAATTCAGTGGTTTAATTGACTGTATGTACATATGTATGAAGTGACTTTAGAACATAAGAGTATGTATAGCGAGTGAAAAAGAAAGAGAAATTGCGATCTCGACGCTAGGCAAAGATTAAAAAACGAGAAAAATTACTTTATAATTTTTTATTATTTAACGTTCGGTTTCGCAAATATAAAGACGCGATGAACTATGACCGATCATGTCGCAAAACCGAACACCGTGTCAAGTCACGCGCGTCGCTCGCTCCATTACAATTTTTTGATAAGAAACAAAATTAAATAAATCTTAAGTACATTACTTAAAACAGTTCAAAAACTACAAAAAGTGTGTCTTTTCCTGACGGATGCAAACGGTCCAATTCGATAGTTTTCCTTCGATAGTATTTAAACTGTAGAGGTTTAAATGACGATGGACGTTTCGGGCGCAAGGAAGGATAGCGCGTATAGAAAAGAAAGAGACGCGGAGAGTCGAAGTCGCCGGCACAGTTCAAAGGCCCGCGCGTGGTCTCGCTTTACACGCGGTGTCCTTCTCTACGTTCGGCTCGGCCTTTGAAGCTAGAAAAAAGTAGGACCACGATCGAAAAACGAGACAAAATCCCCCCGATGCGTTCGCGTTTATAGAGAATTTACTGAAGTACGCAAAATACAGTGTGAACATCCTCTTCCTTCAATATTCAAATTCGTATTCCTTGATAATCCCGTTATTTTTTGTGGTTCTATTTGAACACAAGGTATTGAATAAACTAAATTGCAGTTTTTTACCAATGGTACTTTCGCGGGGAGAAATTCCCTTAAATAATGTAGTATTTTGAAAGTGTGAATTCCTACCTTTCTGAATATTCTCTTAACATCGTTAGAAATGTTTTGAACGTAAGATATAACGACGGTATTTTTCCAATTTATTGGTCTTGTCCTCAAAAATCTTTTTCCTTTTTGTTTTTCGATAAATCAAGGGTGGTATATCTGAAAACCCCGTTTCTTGATAATCTTGGATGTAAGCAAGACAGGATAACCATCACGTTTCAAAACATCTCTAATCAATAACAAATTGTCAGATCTAACTTCAGGATCGGATAGCAGGACTGCACGATCAATCAGACTTTTGACTAAAAAACCCACTTTGTGTTGTATAGGGTGGACAGGGCCGTTCCTACCGGGCTTGCAGTGCGTGCCCGCACTCCGCACGCAGGCGGCCGACTGCGATCGAAAATAGGACAGCGCAAAGCCAACTGCCAAGGGAAATCGTTGATAGCTCATTTTCCACCCCCGTTTGCCCGTTTATAGATATATGCATGTACAGAAATTAATACGGTTCCGGGAATTATTGTATATGTATATCTTTCCGGATTCCGTATCTGTATGTGCGGGTCCGTTACATTGTACCGCGCGGTATCTCTAGATATCAAATTAAAGACAGAACCGCGGCCCTGTTTCGCCGACACGATCCCATTCAGATGTTTTTAACCGACTTCGAAAAAGGAGGAGGTTACTCAATTCGATCTGTATGTGCCTTTTTTCCGCTTTTTTTCGCTTTTTTTTCTATGTATGTTCACCGATTACGTCGAGATGGATGGACCAATCGGAACGAAACCTTTTGCATCTTGTAGAGTATGTTCCCGGGATGGTCCCGTGCAAAAAAAATTTGCATTTCTTTATTAATTACGATTTTATTTGCGAAAATGTAGGGTGGTGATACCGTAGTGAACTCCGCTGAATGTTAGACATTAGGAACAGTAACGACGCGACGTTGTTACCGCTATCGATTGCCGCTTTCAGATATTTGTAAATTACGATTTGGAATGTGACGGCTGACAGAGATAATAATAGAGATAAAAAAAAGTGTGAAATAAAAAAAAACTTTAAAAAAAACATTAAACCGACTTTGAAAAAACGCACTAAAAAGTATAAAATAATTTCCATTTAATACTATATGTGAATACACACGAACTTAAATACAATTCCAGCTTTACGGAGGCGGCGCAAATATATTATTATTTAAATATAAATATATTATAGTATTTAGAACAATTTAAGGATTTTCGTAATTTCCAGTGTCGAAAATTTTCAATTTTGCGCCGCCTTCGAAAAGATTGTATTGTATTTAAGTTCGTGTGTATTCACATATATTAAATGGAAATTATTTTATACTCTTTAGTGCGTTTTTTCGAAGTCGGTTTAATTTTTTTTTAAAAAGTTTTTTTTTCGGTTTCAAATGTTTCGACGAACTGCCGAACTCAGTTAGTCTAACAAAAGCCTAGCCTTGGAGGAGAGAATATTGATTAAATATTGTTCTAAATTAATATCAGTTTCTCTTTAAAAATATATACCTTGCTTCCCAAAAACGACACCGTTGCATTATTCGCAAATTCGTCACTGTTCACAAAATGTCTGAGAGAAAGACAAAGCGATTGTCTGGTGCATTCTATCGACATCAGAAGAAGAGGAAGACTGAAGAAGGAGAAGAATTGAGAGGTGCCTTGGATAAATTTGTAATACCTCAAAAAAATACAGCGACCCCCTCTACATCATTTTCGGCAGAACCAGCAACAGTTAACGACAGAGATACAAGTTCCTCTTCGGAAAACGAAAATGACGTGCCAGAGTTTCAGAGGACATCGCGAAGTTCAGCGACTTCGATTCTGCGGATGCTGGTACGTGGCCTCGTTTACTATCGAATTCCAACATCCAAATGTTGGTTGAAAAGGGACCAATCCAAATCGAAACGAACTTTCCGGTTGACGAATTTAGTCGAAGATTCTGTTCGACCCAGTATATACGCGTTTTATTAAATGGTGAGAAAACGTTTCGAGACATGAACAAAGCTCAGATCATATTAGCAATAGCAACAAATGGTCACAATTAAAAGATAGATTAAATACGAATACGACAATCGATGATGCGAATCAACGTGTTTATCAATTAGAGAAAAAACGATAGCGCGATATTATAGGACGTTTGATAGCAATTATACAATATCTCGCAGTTCAATGCCTTGGTTTACGTGGTACAAAAAATACATCGTTCACACAGCATAACGGCAATTTTCTTAAAGCTGTAGAGATGATCAGTAAGTTTGATCCAGTGATGATGGAACATGTTCAAAATATTCAGAAATCTCAGATAGCAACTAAAAAATCTAATGTACCCCATTACCTAGGAGTACATTTTCAAATTGAAATCATTAATTTGCTTGCCTCAGAAATCAAGAAAACTATAACAAAAACTATACAAAGCGCTAAATACTATTCAATTATATTGGATACAACGCCAGATGTTGGTGAAGGTTTATATACATTCCTGTGCGATAGACTTTTACCAGAGTTTGATCTGGACTTGAAAAATATGCGAGGCCAAGGATATAGCAAATAGGCCTTCAACAAAGGATTTTGACTGTCAATCCAAGAGCTTTCTTTGTTCCCTGTGCAGCGCATTCGTTGAACCTAGTAGTAAATGATGCAGCAAAAATGACATTAGAAACCATAAATTTTTTCGATTTGATTCAGGCACTATATGTGTTCTTTTCATCGTCAACGTAAAGGTGGCATATTTTGAAAAGCAAAGTGCCACAATTAACACTTAAACCTTTAAGCGACACTCGATGGGAGAGCAGAATTTAAGCTATTCGTCCTGTGAGATTTCAATTTATATCCATTTGTTCAAGTTTGGAGTTTTTGATCAATGACGAGTCTCGTGATATGAAAACAAAGCATATGGCCAACTCATTGTATGATAAAATTAATGATTTTAAGTTTGTTTGCTCATTATTGATCTGGCAAGAATTGTTATCTAAAATTAATGTGGTTAGCAAGATGTTGCAGAAGAGTGATATTTGTGTAACAGAATCAATTAATGTTTTGAACAATTTAAATAAATTTATTACTGAATGTAGAACTGATGACAAATTTAAGAAATTCATTGACGAAGCAACCATGTTCGCAGCTGAGCATGAAATTGAACCAGAATTTCCAGTGCCAAGGAAACGAACCAAAAAAAGACGGACAACGTACCAATTACGAAGGACAAGATAGTCAAATAGTCGATGCAACACTCAAATTCAAAGTTGATTTCTATTTTCCTATATTGGATACAGCAAAAGAAGCGCTCTCAGAAAGATTCGACCAACTGCAGAAATGCAGCGATATCTTTCCTTTTTGAATAATTTGTTCGATTTGAACGACGAAACAATTAAGAAGCATTGCTCTGATTTAGATATTGCATTGCAAGTGAATGATGGAATATCAATTTAAAAGATATAGATGGAGTACAGCTATATACTGAATGTTTATCGTTCAAGGCATTATTTAATTCTGAGGTTTATAAATGTAAGGACATATTGGAAAAAATTGTTTGTAACGATTTGGTTCACTTGTTTCCTAATTTGGCAATAGCAATTAGATTGTATTTGACGTTGCCAGTAACAATTGCAAGTGGAGAAAGATCATTTTCAAAACTAAAAATTGTAAAAAATTATTTAAGGTCAACTATGACACAGGAGCGCTTATCTGATTTAGCTCTTTTATCAATAGAGCACGACATATGCGAGGAAATTGATTATGCCAAAGTCATAGACGAGTTTGCTGCGAGAAAAGCTCGTAAAGCGGCACTCTAAAATTTTATATTGGTAATTGCGAATGCGATACCCAACAAAAATATCCTGCAAACAGGAGCCAAGCTCCCACGGCCGCAAAAAGCTGCGAGACCAAACAAAACACGGCCAAGCTCGGCAGCCCAGAAATACCCCTGCAACACCGAAAAAAGCGCCTGCAAAACTCAGTTTAACAAAGAACGCTATTCAATTTTTAAAGAGTTACATGGAGGGTTAAACCACTCAAACTCGGCCGCTGCTTTTTAAACCAATGGCCATAAAAGGTGTTACGCAGCGGCCAAGCTTGACCGATTGAGCCCCCCATGCAACCCCCCAAAAACCAAACAGCGCCCCTCCAAACCAACTTCCACAAACGCGCCCCCTTCAGTATCCCAAGAGGCACCTCCAAGCCAACGAACCCAGCCGTACCCTGCTCGATCTCACAACCCCTTACGGCCATAGGAACCCGGCTCCTGTTTGCAGGATGCTTATGTTGGGATTTCAGCAATTTTTGTTGAAATTTTATTTTTAAATAATATTGTTTAACATTAATATTATATATATATCTTATAAATAAAATAATATTTAAAAAATAATAATAATAAATAATTTATTTATTTTTGTAAAATTTCAAACTTTGATAATTATTCCTTGGAGTGTTCGTTATGGTGGACCTATGTACCAAATTTCAAGCTTGTAGGTCAATGAGAAGTACCCAAAAGGTTTTGATGATCTGTCAGTCAGTCAGTGACAAAGTTAGCGATTTTTGAGGTCTTATATCTCGGAACCTACTAATGTTGGAAGATTAATTTTTGTCAATATTGAGACATGTTAGCATTTAACAAGTGTACAAAATTACATCTCTCCATCTGCCTCCAGTGCCGATTTATGAGCCTCTAAAAAACACCTAAGATGTTTCATGTAAAAGGAGGTAGTGCGAGGAACTTGGCTGGTGCACTACCGTGCACCTAGATATGTTTATAAAATGCGTTAATACAACAAATTCATTGTATTCTGAATTTCTCATTATAAATTTGAATAAAGCACTTATGTATACTGGTTCAAAAATATTTCTTCTCATTGTCAAGGAGGGGGGGTTGCAGCGAAAAAAATTTTTTTTTTTATTAAGCTTACCCAGGCCCCAAAATGGGGTCTATACAGCTGAACATAAATCGCATTATTTTACATAGTTTGAGTTACAGAATTTGGTAGTTTGAGTACAGAGGTTACACATTTTTTCAGACTTTTACGGTTTGTGTATCAGTTAGCAGACTGTTTAGCATGTCTGGTTATATGCGGAAGTTACATTCTTTCAAGAACGTAAAGATACGCAAACACGCCCTGATGTTGGGTTTGGTAAAGAACATATCGGCTTTGAGGGGCAGAAAGAACCCCATCCTGCGTAGATCATCAGTTAGTCTGGTTCTGTGTGCATCAAATAGGCAACATTGCCATATGACGTGGTCTAAGTCCTCCATTTCATAACCACACTTACAGTTGGTATAGTTAACAATGCCCACCCGGAACAGTGAGGCAGCCAAGTTGTAGTGATTGGCCCTGATGCGATTAACGGTGGTAACAAAATCCCTCTTAAGACTTTCAAAGTTTTTATTAGCAAACCAAGGGGTTCGATTAGAAGTAAAAAAGCGCTCAAAGAAGATTTTGCCCTTGGATGAACCTTGAACAGTAATTGTGGTATTGGTTCGGTGGTATGCCTTTATTTTGGACAGGCATGACGTATCGGAAAAGGGAATATACTGTACGTCAATGGATTCGGAAGCAGTGGCAGATTTGGCGAGATTGACAGCATCCTCGTTTCCTCGCAACCCTATGTGAGCGGGAATCCACAAGAATTTAATAAAGCAGGAGTTGTTTTGATTGAATTGTAAGAATTTTTCCTTGATGTCGAAGATATACGGGTTGGTTTTCACGTGAAAGCTAACCGATTCCAAACATTGCAGGGCACTTAAGAAATCGGAAAAGATGATAAAATTGCGGTTTTTATGACGTATGGCGATGTCCATAGCAACATATAGGGCCATGCATTCGGCTGTAAAAATCGACGCACTGATATCAATGCTTTTTTTAATTCGCAGGTTGAGATCATAGCATATACACGCTGATCCAGCACACACTGAATCCGACATTTTGCTGCCGTCGGTGTAGATGGCAGAGGCATTGTTGCCTGTTACAAGTTTGTCAATTAGGGTATTTGGGTCTTTGGCCTCACGAAGAAATAGGCCGAAACTAGTGTCAATTGGTATGGACGTAGTTATGGTTTCAAACTCGTGACGATACAGGCAGAAGTTGGGTTTTGGCTCAATCTTGAAATTATCACCGTAGAAAGACTCTATATACTGGTTAAGAGTTGTTCGATTGCGTCTAGCTAGTCCTTTTTGAAGAAGGTGGAAGTGTTTAGTGATGGTGTGAAACATTAGTGAGCTTTTTTGCTCGGCACACAGGCGGCTGTACACCTAGGAACGGCCCTGAGGCTGGAAGGAGTAGAAGTTAACGTATCTATCTGACAAACTAGATTTATGAAACCAATTGGTTTTGTTTTCTGCTTTAATTACATTAATGCCAAGAAAATTCAACTTTGAATCGGCTTCAATTTCATGAGTAAATTGAAGTCTTTCATGAAAGCTATTAAAGCTGTCCAATACAATTTGCAATTGTTCATCAACGTACCTTTTGTAGAAAATTAACTGAAAAGGTAATTTAGAAATAGAAACTTTCTCCAACTCTTCCATCACCAAATTTGCAATCACAGGGGAAATAGGAGACCCCATAGCTGTTTCAACCACCTGTTTGTAAAAGGTGCCATTAAAACTGAAAACATTAGCCTCAAGTATAAATTTGATTGCCAAAAGAAACTCATTGCGTTGAATAGTGGTATGTTCACTTATTTCATTCCAACGTTTTTCAAGAACCTGCAAAGCCAAATCAATTGGAACATTGGTGAATAAAGCTGTTACGTCCAGAGAAACCAACATAAATGACTCGTCTGGAATCTCAATATTTCTAATTTCTTTTTCAAATTGCCAACTGTCGACAGTGTGGTAACAAGATTTGCCTATTATTGTTGATAATATATTTGCAAAGAACTTGGAAAGTTTGTATGTAGGACCACCAATGTGGATGATACTATTATTCTCCAGGCTAGATTTGCATTGTATGTTTTTGGCAATGCGCAAGCTCTTGGAATAATGGCATTATATGTTTTCAATCTTTTGCCAACTTTTTCATCAATCTGTTTATTCTTTACTAATTTGGTGATTATAGAGTTAGCTTCCTTCTCAAAAGTACTAGCGTACTGAAATTTACTCACTCCATATGTGTTTGTATCGTTCAACATATTTAACACCTCTGCGTTGTAACTTTCCCTGTAAAACTAGCACAGTTGTATTACCTTTGTCAGATTTCAATAATAACAAGTGACCATTCTCTTTCAAAAATTGCTCGACTTTTTTGGTTTCAGATGTAGAGAACAATGAGTTACGTGTTTTAAATGAAAGTGTAGTGTAATTCATAATTTTGTTAGTTAATCTTTTCTTATAACATTTCGAATAGTTTCAGGCACTACTTTTATATTGTAGTCACTCTCTATCGTACTGGTCAATTTTCGTGCACTCGTTTATGAATTACAACGAATTGTTCGTAGGATTGCACGTTTACGAGTAGTATCTAATTTTTCTGGTCGACCTGTACGTTGTAGATTTTGAATAGATTCAGTTTTTCCGTATTTTTGAAGAATATATTGTGCAGAAGAATGTGCGTCCTTTTTACTATTTCACCTATTTTTTTAAATGGATAATTCATCTTCTCTTAATTTTATAATTAAATCTCGGGTCGTAACTGGAATTTCCATTTCGGAGAAATTATTTTGCAAAAACGTAATTTATCCTGACTAACAGCCAAGCAACTAAGTTATGCTCGACCATAGGGTTTCTTCCATGAGGGTTGTTTGTAAACTGAACCGTTAACAAAGCAAATAAACGTACATGCTCACAGGGTCTGTACGGAGACTTTTTTCACCTCATTTTTCTTGTGCTCGTCATTTTCGTCCGTTTATTTGTTAACAAATGCATATAACATCTTTTTCTTTGCACTAATAACTGAGCCGTTTATTTCGAAAGTGATCTAAGTAAGTCTGTAACGGGTCTCGGTCCTCGGTGTTCGGCTTCCTCGTAGCGGTGCTCCTCGGTGCTGAATTGCTCGCCGATCCAGGGTTCTAGACGGCGAGGAGAGTAAACGGCGCGAGGAACGGAATCGGTACGGGGTAAAATCACGAACGAGTTGAATACGTGTAAATATAACTCTGCTCGCTGTCTTCCGGATTTGTTTGATACGGTGCGCGGTTTCAGTGTTACGGTGCCCGTGATGTAAAACGTTCGACCGTGTGTGTGTGCTACCTGAACCTGTAAAGGGTGTAGGACGCGTGTAAACTGGACAGGAGCAGAGTTAGATCACGACTATCGCCGTGATCTCCCTACCTAGGCCGTGCTTTCGTGGTTCTTCGATGTCAGTGACACACTGGTCATCGAAGTACCTTCGGACAGTCGTTCGGTGAGTTCGACCAAGGTAACACACTTGTCTCGCTTGACCGGCCTCGTGGGCGACTCGCCTCACGAGGGTGACGTTCTAGGCGGTTCTTAGGCGACGTCAAAGGGTAACGCACCACTTCTAGTTCAGCCGCTTCCGTGGGCGACGCGCCTCACGGAATTTACCGGTGACGCACCGGGTATGTTCGAGGTGGAGCACAGCTCGCACCAGCGGAGGTGCAGGAGAACTGGACAGGAGGTTCTCCGACGAAGTCAAAGGGTGACGCACCACTTCTTGTTCGTCGGCTCTCAGAGGCGACGCGCCTAGCGAAAGTGACCGGTGACGCACCGGTTGTTTCGAGGTGGAGCACGGCTCGCACCAGCGGAACCAGGATGCCGATAACCAGGAGGTTCGCACGGTGAACGACTCGGAGTCGACGGTGAATACGTGGACGACGGTTACAGGTAGTATACTCACAGCACTGAAATATCGCACGAGGTGATTCCTGGATGACTACAGGTAGACTCAGGTCATTCTGATCTGTTCGCGACGGCTTTTATAGGTATGGTTTGGTGGTAAGGGATGGTGGTGCGGTGCGGTATTTTGGTGGTGACGTATACCTTCTTATGATCGTTTTCGAAATTTGATTTTGGATTCCGTTGGACTACGGGTCTAGGTACGGGGTGCGTGCGGTACAGGCGGTGTTGTTGTGTTGACAGGAAGCCGGTGGTACGTTACTCGGTTCGCATCGTCGTGTACAACCGGTGGAGGATTGACAGGGGTTTGTTCGTAACAGTTCTACTTTACGTAGGTCTGTTACAAGTCCATTAAAGTTTAAATTGAGATATCTAAGAGTTTGCGTTTCAATGAATCTAAAAATATACCTACAGGATATCAATGTATCACACTCCTTAAAGGTGTGGGTCCGGCTCGAGCGAGAGTGTGGTGGCACCCTCACACACCGCTAGACACTATACAGGGTGTCCCAGAACAAGTGTCGTTCCTTGAAATGGGAGGTTCCTGAGACCATTCTATGAGACATTTTCCTATGCACCAATGTCAACTGCGGCTTTGTTTAGGAGTTATTAACGAAAAACACGGACCAATCAGAGTGCGCCCTGGGCCGCCGCGCCGCGTCGCGCCTTGCCGGCAAGCGAGTGTCGGTGGTACGCCGTGACATCGCAACGACCAAAGGTTTCTCGATTATGTGAATGCTCTCCGATTTCAATGAGCTTTGGATATGTGGTCAAGATCATTATTCTGAACAACATTTCTCTTTAGACTTTTTGGCTGTAGGCTTTAGTTTACGAGATGATCGCGAGAAACTTTACTTGTAAATCCATGGGATCGATCTACTACTAGCTTCTATCCGATTTCAATGAGCTTTGGATATGTGGTCAAGACCATTATTCTGAACAACATTTCTCTTTAGACTTTTTGGCTGTAGGCTTTAGTTTACGAGATTATCGCGAGAAGCTTTACTTGTAAATTCATTATGGGTGTTCATGATAGCGGACACGGCCTGCTAATGTCTTCGATACTAAAGCCGACCGTCAACCATTTCAGAGGAAAAAGATATTTAAAACTTCGAGTTTTATAACATTATTTAAAGGTCATTGAAATCGATGAAGACCCGGATCATCCTTACCCGACTTACGGCAACTTTACCCGAACGAGAAAAGAGGCACAGAAACTGAGTGTTTTAAAAACTTACTTATTCAGCCGTAAATCCATTTGCTGCTTCGAAATGTGTGTCAATGGGTCATCACGGTGACGAACTGCACAGGTGTCTTCAGGTATACGACAGTACCGCAATCCAAGGGGCGTACAGCCAAGTCAACGAACTGCACACCTGGTGGTAGATAGCAGGTATACGACACCCTGTCGGATACGCGGTCAACGATCTGGACTTTTCACTTTCACTTTCAAATCGATAAATAAATCACATGTTTTTTTCACACAGATGCACTAAGAACAAAGTCAAATCCAAGGGCTGCAAATGGAGGGCAGCACGGCAAGTGCGTCCAGGTCAACGCACCTGTCACTTCAGCACGTACCAGGTAGTTCCTACGTTATTCCTGTGTTAAATATTTGGGGCCCTGAAAAGGGCCGGTTACAATTGGACTCAACGCCTTAATTGTTCGAAATGTCCTCCGTTTTGTTCAATGCATAATCTCGCTCGCCGGATCGTCTCCCGCATGACGCCGCAAAGGGTGGCCGGCGTTATGTTCGCGATGTCACCGTGAAGTCGTGCCACCATCTCCTCAGGCGTGGTTAACGGGCGCTTGTAGACCTTATCCTGTGAAATGATATTTATAAAAGAAAAACAACACGTAAGTATACACGTATACGATAACGATTAAAAAATACCCGAAGAAATAAATGAAAATTGAAATTACCTTCAAGTAGCCCCAGAGGAAAAAATCCAGCGGATTGAGATCAGGTGACCGTGGGGGCCACGCAACAGGACCACCACGGCCGATCCACCTGTCCTGGAAGGCTTCATTCAAATGGGCGCGGACATTTGCGGCGTAATGCGCTGGCGCACCGTCCATTTGAAAATACATGTTCTGCCGGATCGCATAAGGAACATCGTCCATGAGATCCGGCAGAGCATGTTCTAAAAATGTCAGAAACGCCGGGCCGTTCAGTCTATCAGGTAGCATGTACGGCCCGATAACATGCTCGCCACAAATACCGGCCCATAAGTTGACCGACCAGCGGGTCTGTGATGCGCGTTGCCGAACTGCCATCGGATTCTCGACGCTCCACATATGCAAATTGTGGCCGTTGAAGCACCCTTCTCTTGTGAAGAGTGATTCGTCGGTCCACAATATGCACGGGAGGAACGCCGGATTTCGTGACACTTCATCCAACAGCCACCTGCAATACTCAAGCCGCCGGTTGAAATCCGCTGGTAGCAATTCTTGCACCCGCACAAATTTGTATGGGTGCATCGATTCGTCCCTCAAAATTCTGTGGACACTCGACCGGCTGATACTGTGTAGAACAACAACATTATTTAAATAACATTTTTTTTCGCTTTAATGAAATATCATAGCGGTGTACTTTGACTTACCCTGTTTGGCGACTGACGTCGCGCACGCTTACGGTGCCATCCTCTTCCACCATTTCTCGGACACGATCCACATTCCGCATGGATCTCGTTGTTCTTCCTCTTCCGGTGTCCGGTCTAGGGCGATCGAAACACCCCCTCGAATATAACCGGTTCGCCAAACGCCGGATGTAATTCGGTGACGAGACTCGGATGTGTGGACGCTCTCGCCTGATACACACCTGAACATGGCATCAGCATTGCTCCTGCAGCGGCCGTAAGCGAGAATGATATGAAAATTTTCTTGCGAACTGCGCATGATGCGTCAGAGACTTCGACTGACTGCAGCTTCCCAAAAAAGCTGCGAACACGCCCGAATATCCCCATCACGAAGGAAAACTGAGGATAAAGAAAGATTCTAAAAAGCCACATGTGTTGCAGGAGTTGAAAGTGCAACAGTGTGTCTCTTGCCTTTCCTCCACGATAGAAAACAGGGATCCTCGTCTCCGCGGAAGCGGAGAACCTGATAGACTGAACGGCTCGGCGTTTCTGACATTTTTAGAACATGCTCTGCCGGATCTCATGGACGATGTTCCTTATGCGATCCGGCAGAACATGTATTTTCAAATGGACGGTGCGCCAGCGCATTACGCCGCAAATGTCCGCGCCCATTTGAATGAAGCCTTCCAGGACAGGTGGATCGGCCGTGGTGGTCCTGTTGCGTGGCCCCCACGGTCACCTGATCTCAATCCGCTGGATTTTTTCCTCTGGGGCTACTTGAAGGTAATTTCAATTTTCATTTATTTCTTCGGGTATTTTTTAATCGTTATCGTATACGTGTATACTTACGTGTTGTTTTTCTTTTCTAAATATCATTTCACAGAATAAGGTCTACAAGCGCCCGTTAACCACGCCTGAGGAGATGGTGGCACGACTTCACGGTGACATCGCGAACATAACGCCGGCCACCCTTTGCGGCGTCATGCGGGAGACGATCCGGCGAGCGAGATTATGCATTGAACAAAACGGAGGACATTTCGAACAATTAAGGCGTTGAGTCCAATTGTAACCGGCCCTTTTCAGGGCCCCAAATATTTAACACAGGAATAACGTAGGAACTACCTGGTACGTGCTGAAGTGACAGGTGCGTTGACCTGGACGCACTTGCCGTGCTGCCCTCCATTTGCAGCCCTTGGATTTGACTTTGTTCTTAGTGCATCTGTGTGAAAAAAACATGTGATTTATTTATCGATTTGAAAGTGAAAGTGAAAAGTCCAGATCGTTGACCGCGTATCCGTCAGGGTGTCGTATACCTGCTATCTACCACCAGGTGTGCAGTTCGTTGACTTGGCTGTACGCCCCTTGGATTGCGGTACTGTCGTATACCTGAAGACACCTGTGCAGTTCGTCACCGTGATGACCCATTGACACACATTTCGAAGCAGCAAATAAATTTACGGCTGAATAAGTAAGTTTTTAAAACAATCAGTTTCTGTGCCTCTTTTCTCGTTCGGGTAAAGTTGCCGTAAGTCGGGTAAGGATGATCCGGGTCTTCATCGATTTCAATGACCTTTAAATAATGTTATAAAACTCGACGTTTTAAATATCTTTTTCCTTTGAAATGGTTGACGGTCGGCTTTAGTTTCGGAAACATTAGCAGGCCGTGTCCGCTATCATGAACACCCATAATGAATTTACAAGTAAAGCTTCTCGCGATAATCTCGTAAACTAAAGCCTACAGCCAAAAAGTCTAAAGAGAAATGTTGTTCAGAATAATGGTCTTGACCACATATCCAAAGCTCATTGAAATCGGATAGAAGCTAGTAGTACATCGATCCCATGGATTTACAAGTAAAGTTTCTCGCGATAATCTCGTAAACTAAAGCCTACAGCCAAAAAGTCTAAAGAGAAATGTTGTTCAGAATAATGATCTTGACCACATATCCAAAGCTCATTGAAATCGGAGAGCATTCACATAATCGAGAAACTCTTGTTCGTTGCGATGTCACGGCGCGCGCGGCGTACCACCGACACTCGCTTGCCGGCAAGGCGTGACGCGGCGCGGCGCGGCGGCCCAGGGCGCGCTCTGATTGGTCCGTGTTTTTCGTTAATAACTCCTAAACAAAGCCGTAGTTGACATTGGTGCAAAGGAAAATGTCTCTTAGAATGGTCTCAGGAACCTCCCATTTCAAGGAACGACACTTGTTCTGGGACACCCTGTATACGTACACGAGGATTGCAAGGGTCCGGTTCTAGTCTAATCACGTCTCGCTAATGCACATTTGGAGCCCCTACGTAATCACAGTCGCTAGATAAAAGATCAATCTACTGCGCATGCTGTCTAAGATGGCCTTCTTTTGCGTTTTCGAAGCGTAATTTTAATTATTCGGCAGCATGTAGCGGAGTTCGACAAAAATTGGGCGGCGCGACTATGCTGCCACTGTCAAGACACATACATTTTCTTAAATATCGAGAAATTTAGGGTTCTTATAGAAAAAGCATACAGCATGCGCAGTAGCGGGGACACATAGAATGCCAATGCAACGTTTATTATGTTAAACCATACGTGTTTAAACACACACTTTTACTAAAACCGAAACATACCCCTAAACGAAGGGGTGGATATAAGTATAGGTCCGGCATTTTTCGCTACGGGGCGCTAATATCTGTTTCTGCTGTATCGGTAAAACAGAGGCGAGAAAAAGCATGTTGCCGGTAACTTAGGCTTCATACGTAAACGTGACGTCACTATACGGCTCATGAAGATGCTGCGTCAGTGTGCTTCAGGGAGAGAGTGTGGCACACACTTACCGCTCGGGTAGCATGTACGTGAGCCTAGGCGAACCGCAAGAATTCGGTATCTGACCAACCATTTCTCTATTATACACATTTGGAACCCCTACGTAGTATCAATCGCTAGATAAAAGATCAATCTACTGCGCATGCTGTCTAAGATGGCCTACTTTTACGTTTTCGAGGCATAATTTTAGTTATTCGGCAGCAAGATGTCTGTTCGGAAGGCTCTGCAAGCAGGCTTGACTTTGATCAGCCGTACCGCGCGGCGCACTCACACAGTAACCGCTCGGGCAGCGTGTACGTGTGCCTAGGCGGATCGCAAGGTTTCGGGAAGCTTCAAACCATTTCTCGTCCTCCGCCGCATCCTCCGCCGTATCTTCCGCCGCATTATTATTATTATCCTACATATTGTAAAAATTGAAACAATTAATTTAACAATAAATTATTAGGTTGGAACGAAAGTTCGTAGCGTTTTTAAATAAAAATTCAAAGATAAAATTAAGATATTTATTCATACGCTTAAAGAATAACATGTACATTAGAGAAATTGATTTATTTAATAATAATATAAGTATTTAAATATATATTTTGTACTCGCGCAGAGGAAATTGAAATATACACATTTTATAATTTGTCTTTTTATTTATTATTATTGGTAGAAATAAAAATGGTACGGCGCTCCTCGGCCGTGTCCCATCAACTTTTTGAAGACTTCCTTCCGTGCCTGTCTCCTTAGTATTTTCTGCAACATAATAAAAATTAATGATAATGAAAATAACATAGGATGCCTAGTTGGGACCTGGGATTGAAAACTGTTATGATATCGGTTCCGGTTCTCGAAACAGTTATGAAGAATCTAAATGGTGTTGTAAATGTTACGAGTATATCGGTTCTGGCTTACATATGTAAATATCGGTTACGCGGTAACGGTTTTGGAGAACCGATATTATTTCGGTTTTATAATTGTTAAATTTCGGTTCTGGATGTCGGTTCCGGTTTCGGGTCTGTATTCTGTATTGTGTTCGGCCTTATATATTCATTATTCAAGTAGTTCTTTATTGTTATTCATAATTTAAACAATTTTTAAATGAATAAATTTTTATAATTTGTCTCTACATGCATTAATTGAATTATTATTCCAATAATAATTTGTTGTTAAAACAATTGTTTAAGTAAACATTATTATGGAAATGGTAATTTAAACAATGAATATAGAAACAAACTATACATTATGAAAATTGATTTCTTTAAACTATTGTTTCAACAATAAATTGTTATTCAGATGATAATTCAAATAATGCATGTAGAGACGAATTATAAAAATTTACTAATTTGAAAATTATTAAATTATGAATAACAATAAAGAACTACTTGAATAATGAATATACATATGTATAAGGCCGAACACAATACAGAATACAGAACCGAAACCGGGAATCGACATCCAGAACCGAAAATTAACAATTATAAAACCGAAATAATATCGGTTCTCCAAAACTGTTACCCGCGTAACCGATATTTACATGTGTAAGCCAGAACCGATATACTCGTAACAGTTACAACACCATTTAGATTCTCCATAACTGTTTCGAGAATCGGAACCGATATCATAACAGTTTTCAATCCCTGGTCCCAACTAGGCCTCCTATGGTATGTTTATTATCATTAATTTTTTTTAGATGTTGCAGTAAATACTAAGGAGACAGGCACGGAAGGAAGTCTTCAAAGAGTTGATAGGACGCGGGGCAGGGCGCAGCGCGGCGGAGGCCGAGGAGGCGGCCCGTATAATTTTTACTTTTACAATAAATTATAATAAATTATAAATTATATATAAAATGTGCACTTGCATTCCCCTGAGATTCCCCGGCGCGCGTACAAACCATATATGTATATATATTTAAATATACTATTAATAAATAAATCAGTTTTTATAATGTATTTGTTATTCAATGATCCTATGAATACATGAATATCTTAATATCATCTTTAAATTTTTATGTAAAAACGCTACGAACTTTCGTTCCAATCTGCGACGAGCCGTACCTCGTCGCGAGCGCCGCATAAATAAGGAGCGAACGACGGCGACTTGTATTTATAAACTCCAGCGACACAAACGCGCGCCAATCAGAGAGCGGCTCGGCCGCTCGACCGAGAGCGGCACTCTCCATGGTCCGCGCTTTCGGGCGCTATATAAGTCGCGTCGGAATACCGAACGAGCGGAGTCTGCCCGGAGACGCTCACGTGAACACCGGATCGTCCAGCACTTTTCAGAGCTGAGGAACCATCCGTCCAGAACGCAGGCTGGAATCACGAGCTCACACAGGTGACTCCCCTCCACACCCCCGGCGACCGGAGACCGCCGTGCCACCGCCTTGGACCGGGTCGGAGCCGTCGCGTCGACGTGGTGGGCACGAATACCCTTAGGTGCTTCTAAGGCGCGTGCGACGGTAACTCATCACTCAGGTGCTTCTGTGTGAGGGTTGCTGCACCACTCGGCTCTCCGTCCGACCGGCCTGAGGCGACTGGCCTCCGACCTTCTTCGCTAGTCGAACCTCTGCGGTTTGACCTCGCGGCCTGGAGTGGTAACGGCGAGTACGAACCCCTCAGGTGCCTCTGAGGTACGTACGATCCGTGGCTCGTCCTTCAGGTGCTTCTGGAGGAGCGCCGCGGCGCCCGCGCTGCGTCAGTCGGTGACCTCTGACCGCCTCCCGTCACCATCCTACCCTCCAGCGCGAAATCACGAAACACCGCGCCGCGACGTCGTGATACCGGTCGACCGACATTGTCCGCCGCGCCGACGTTACCTGTATCCGGACACTCGCGTACCACCGTCCGCCTGATCGTTTCATTAGTCACTCCGCGCTCACAATATATTCTTTCTGTCATCATCTAGACCGACACCGTGGCCTCCGCTGACGCGATTGAGGATCCTTCATAACCACCGGCCCGCTAACCGGACACCGTAGTTAGTTAAATATTGTTACGCGGTCGGACTTGCCGACCTGCAGGGAAAGTTCCTTTGTATTTACGTTTGGTACCGCACTTCGCGGAATAAAAGTTTAGTTCACAGTTATCCGATTTCGTCTCCACCTTATTTATCCACCTGCGAACCCTGTTCACTCCTAAGCTACAGGGCATCTACGAAATCGGAACGTTACAAATCTAATAATTTATTGTTAAAATAATTGCACCAATTTTCATAATGTATAGAATAATAACAACAATTCATAATGTGGCGGAAGATACGGCGGAGGATGCAGCGGAGGACGAGAAATGGTTTGCAGCAGTTGTCGGCAACGCCAGCATTGTTCAACCAGTGTTCGTGCTTCCCGCGCGTCTCGCTCCCCGTAACAGTGCTGCCACATCGTCTCCAGACGGAGACGAGGTACTCTCCTCCTTTCCCCCTTCCACTATCCTATTCCATCGCTATCTAACCGAGGATCAGTGTTCCGATTGAACCCACCGTAACTCGCGCATGCGCGGCAATTTCAGCCTCAGTAACGTAACTATTTCGATGAAATCGGGTAGCTTGAGCACCCCACAGACTTTTACAAAGTCTTTCTTCACTATTAACTGTCAATGTATAATAAAATATTAACATTCCGCGTCACGTCTCTCGTCCATCAGTCGTCCCGCTAATAACACCGGTACATTCCCGCCAATATAACTGCCTCAAGGCATCAGGGCCCTGGCCGCTCTGCTCCGTCATTGTAGATACGCTACTGTCTTGGCCGCGCATGCGCGAGTTACGGTGGGTTCAATCGGAACACTGCCGCGGATTGAATGGGGCGAATGGGAGACACGTTGCGCGTGCGCGATTGTGCGCGATGGAGACGCAACAACGACTGACATTTCGCAGGTTTTAGGTTATTGCCGCGTATCGTATCGTACCTATTATGTACATGTACCTACTTAATGAAATGAATCATGTGGATCGTTCTAAATAGAGACTGTAATCATTCTTTATTATAAATAAAATTAATTGTAACATGTGGGAGTTTCAGTCGTGAAGCGAAGTATGAATGCTTACTATATGTTCAATTGAAAAATCTGGAAATCTGTATGTATTTATGTAGTACTGAGTTACATTCCAGTAAAATCAATAAATCATAATATATGTATTTGAACATTGTTAACCCTCATACGCTCCTCAAAAATAGTTGCATAAAAGAGACTGGGATAATAAATTCACTCATTTTTCTTCTACACGATAAATTGACAAATTATGTTTTATTTGTAACGTTACATTTTAAAGAAATACAACTCACAACATAGACATAAAGGGATCAATAATTACATAGTATGTGAAATAAGTAAATGGGTGAATTTTACGCGGCAATAACCTAAAACCTGCGAAATGTCATGTCATTGTTGCGTCCTCATCGCGCACGCGCAACGTGTCTCCCATTTGCCCACTGATATACATATATGTATACTATGGATACGAGATTCCCATAAGCCAGCCGTACAGCGGTTGAAACGAGTTGAAAAGGACTTTGGATGCAAGCGCCACGATCGAAGAGCAAATGTACTAAAGGAAACAGCTCGAAGCTTGAAAAATATGGTTCACAAAAGCCCCGCAATTCTTTGAAATTGTAAGACATGCGGCGTTTTTCCTTACAACTAAAGATATAATGTATTATTATATTATGTATGTACATAATATAGTACAATCATGTATTACGAATTGCTTGTGTGATGATTGAAATTCAGAAAAGTTAATCAGAGCAAATGAAATTCATGAAAATAATGATACAAATATAATATATAAATGTAATATTAAACAAACTAAGTTACGATTAATGAAGTTCGCAAAAAGTGAATTTGAAATAGTTGTAAATTTTTGTCTTTTGCTTTATTTTGTTTGGGATAAAGGAGATGTAGGAGGAGCATTAAATGAAATTAAATTCATAATAATACTAAAATAAATTTATTAATTTTACAATGAAATATACAAATAAATCTGACTTCTACAAAAACAATTATTTTGGGAATCCATGTGAGTCCAAGTCAGTCGCATTTATCCAAAAAATCATGAATAGGACGATTCCATACTCGCATCCGTGGTGAGGAAAGAATTCTAGAGAATCAAGAATTTTAATTGCAATTAAGTCTTTAATATTCCAATATAAACCATGCCACACATAAAAAGAATATGTAAAGCACACGAAGAAGGTAATTCAAATTTAAAAAAAAGAAGCACCCAGAAGCAGAAAAATAAATATCATGCATACATACGCTTGCTTTTGTACTTACAGTGCAAAGTGTAATACAGTGTAAAAGCTATTTAATATCTTAAAATAATACCATATAAGCAAAAACGTATTATATACAAAAGGAAATTGTCGCAAGGTCGTTGTTATATACATATATAGCCTTAAAAGAATACTCTAGCTTCATTGATGAGCCCAAACTATTGATGAGCCCAAACTATTGACCGCGTTAGGAAATGTCGCATATTCGTCCCGGTAATCGAAAGCGCATACTTTTTAGTTTCTGCATACAAGCGCAATTCTATGTAACTTGAAATAATAATTTTAATAAGTTTATTTGAGTGGCTTATAAATTCTTCGGCGCTCAACATTTCAATATTATGATTTTCCAGCTCGGGGAATAGCTCATGATTTTCAACAACCTGCTGAAAAACCCGAGCTGCTAGAACAGCTGGAAAGTTTACCTCTGTTCTTCCTATTCGCGACAATGCGGTTAAATAATTCTAAAGAAACGTCTTCATGCGCAGATAGATCATAGTAGGCATCATCAGGCAATAATTTTTCATGCCGTAGTGCTTTCACTATATCCTGCAAGGAGTTCACCTTTTTTTTAAGACGGCGCCGTACTGATTGTTTTAACACTCTGTTTTCTTTTGTTGTTGTGTCCAATTTTTTTCGTAAAATGTTTAATTTCCTCTTCATAGTTCGTGGAGTGTCCTCATAGTGGTGGTCGTGGCAAAGAATATCACGTGCTGTTACACATTCATATTTTGTCTTCTTTGAGACGTGTGTTTTGGTTGGTGAAAAACATTCCTCTTGGCTAACTGCAATCTATCTATATACAGGGTGTCCCAAAATTCGTGAAAATCCCGAAAGGGGGTGGTCCCTGAGACCATTCCAAGAGACATTTTCCTTTGCACCAATGTCAACTGCGGCTTTGTTTAGGAGTTATTAACGAAAAACACGGACCAATCAGAGCGCGCCCTGGCCCGGCGCGCCACGCCGCGCCAGCAAGCGAGTGTCGGTGGTACGCCGCGACATCGCAACGAACAAGAGTTTCTCGATAATGTGAACCCTCTCCGATTTTGATGATCTTTGGATATGTTGTCAAGACCATGATTCTGAACAACATTTCTCTTTAGACTTTTTGGCGATCGGCTTTAGTTTACGAGATAAGTAACTTGAAATTGTAAATCGATCGATGTACTATCTGAACTATCTCCTCTCCGATTTCGATGCGCTTTGGATACGTTGTCAAGACCATGATTCTGAACAACATTTCTCTTTAGACTTTTTGGCAATCGGCTTTAATTTACGAGATAATCGTAAAAAAAGAGAAGAAGCAGAAACTGATTGAATTAAAAACTCACGTATTCAGCCGTAAATCCATTTGCTGCTTCGAAATGTGTGTCACTGGGTCACTCGGTGACGAACTGCACAGATGTCTTCAGGTACACGGCAGTACCGAAAGCCAAGGGACGTACGGCCAGGTCGACGAGCTGCACAGCCGGTGGTAGAAGGCCTAAGGGATGCGCGGTCAAGTCGACGATCCAGAATTTCACTTTCACTTTCGAATCGATAAATAATTCGTATGTTTATTTTACACAGATGCCTTGAAATTTTTCCACACTCACAATCACTGTTCACATTTGTCAACACATAGTTATGCACTAATAATAATTGCCATATCCCTTGTACTGCTGCACAAATCACAACAATCAGGTAATGCAATCACTAGACTGCGGATTTCATGCATTTGTAGCAAATATGAGTAGGTGCATTTTAATACAGTAGAGAGATTAAAATAATTTCAAAGCACCATAGTATTATTTTCAACTTCTTAAAATGATCACAGTAAGAATCAAATATCTGTCTGGCTCCCCTGTCCCTTGTAATAGCGGCAGCCAACATTCATTTTGCATAAAGATTCGCAGTCTAGTGATTAGTTTAAATATCACTATCAAAAACACAGCTAATAGCAACCGTTAGCTTTGAATTGACAAGTCTTTGGAGATGTTCTCTCTACCGCGGCTCGAACGACACTGATTTTCCTCAAGATTTTTCTAAAGAATTTAGGAAGGGCATTTAGAGTGTCGAAATTCGAAATGCACGCTGTAACACGAGAACGACGGGACGGTTAGACGAAAAACAGAATGCGGGAAGGACCGCTGTAAGCTTTGTGGCAAACACATGTTTAGTTTTTCCTGCAGGTTGGTACGTAGAGTCGATGGGTAACTGTTCGAAAACGTCATCCGTCCTTTTACCCAGCAAGGGGTAAAAATGTCAGGTCAGCGTAGCATCCCTATTGTCCTATACCTTCCTTAAGAAACTTTCTAAAAGAAAGACAGACGACGTTTTCGAACGGTTACCCATCGACTCTGCGTACCAATCTACAGGAAAACCTAAACATGTGATTGCCATAAGTCTTAAAGCGGTCCTTCTCGTATCCTGTTTTTCGTCCAACCGTCCCGTCGTTCTCGTACTACAGCATGCATTTCGAATTTCGACACTCTAAATGCCCTTCCTAAATTCTTTAGAAAAATCTTGCGGAAAATCAGTGTCGTTCGAGCCGCGGTAGAGAGAACATCTCCAAAGACTTGTAAATTCAAAGCTAACGGTTGCTATGTATTAGCTGTTTTTTTGACTGTGATATTTAAACTAATCACTAGACTGCGAATCTTTATGCAAAATGAATGTGGGCTGCCGCTATTACAAGGGACAGGAGCCAGACAGATATTTGATTCTTACTGTGATCATTTTAAGAATTTGAAAATAATACATTGGTGTTTTGAAATTATTTTAATCTCTCTACTGTATTAAAATGCACCTACTCATGTTTGGTACAAATGCATGAAATCCGCAGTCTAGTGATTGCATTACCTGATTGTTGTGATTTGTGCAGCAGTACGAGGGATATGGCAATTATTATTAGTGCATAACTATGTGTTGACAAATGTGAACAGTGATTGTGAGTGTGGAAAAATTTCAAGGCATCTGTGTAAAATAAACATACGAATTATTTATCGATTCGAAAGTGAAAGTGAAATTCTGGATCGTCGACTTGACCGCGCATCCCTTAGGCCTTCTACCACCGGCTGTGCAGCTCGTCGACCTGGCCGTACGTCCCTTGGCTTTCGGTACTGCCGTGTACCTGAAGACATCTGTGCAGTTCGTCACCGAGTGACCCAGTGACACACATTTCGAAGCAGCAAATGGATTTACGGCTGAATACGTGAGTTTTTAATTCAATCAGTTTCTGCTTCTTCTCTTTTTTTACGATTATCTCGTAAACTAAAGCCGATCGCCAAAAAGTCTAAAGAGAAATGTTGTTCAGAATCATGGTCTTGACAACATATCCAAAGATCATCAAAATCGGAGAGGGTTCACATTATCGAGAAACTCTTGTTCGTTGCGATGTCGCGGCGTACCACCGACACTCGCTTGCTGGCGCGGCGTGGCGCGCCGGGCCAGGACGCGCTCTGATTGGTCCGTGTTTTTCGTTAATAACTCCTAAACAAAGCCGCAGTTGACATTGGTGCAAAGGAAAATGTCTCTTGGAATGGTCTCAGGGACCACCCCCTTTCGGGATTTTCACGAATTTTGGGACACCCTGTATATAAAAGCGAAGTCCTGACTCACCTATCAACGCCCAGGCTAAACCCTTGGACTTAGAAAGCTGAAATTTTGCACAGAGGTTTCCTTTATGATCTATACAAGGGATAAGAAAGGATATTTCGAAATTCAATCCCCAAGGGGGTGAAAAGGGGTTGCAACGTTTGTATGAGGAATATTTTGTTCGTGGTCCGATTTACTTCATACTTGGTCTTAATGCTCTTTGATATAATTAATCAAACACCTATTTCGGCATTTTAAAAAATTGAACCCCTAGGGGGGTGAAAAGGGATTGCAACGTTTGTATGAGGAATATTTTGTTCGTGGTCGGATTTACTTCGTACTTGGTCTTAATGCTCTTTGATATAATTAATCAAACACCTATTTCGGCATTTTAAAAAATTGATCCCTTAAGGGGGTGAAAAGGGGTTTTGAAATCTAAGATTGCGGCATGACATAAAATTAAAACTCTATAGGGGTGAATGGGGGGTTAGAAGGTTTTATATGGAGAAACAATATTAATTTCCGAGGGCATTAAACGGTTTTCTGTGCGAGCGAAGCCGCGGGCAAAAGCTAGTGAGAAATAATGCTCAGTACTTACTGTACACAGAGATTTTAGTTCATGA
Organism: Lasioglossum baleicum; assembly: GCF_051020765.1. Taxonomy (NCBI): domain Eukaryota; kingdom Metazoa; phylum Arthropoda; class Insecta; order Hymenoptera; family Halictidae; genus Lasioglossum; species Lasioglossum baleicum. The sequence goes on from NC_134930.1 coordinate 636,363, forward strand.
ACATTAACATTTCATACCACTTTCAATATCTCAATAATAAATCTACAAATTTTCTTTTCATACTATATATAATTAACTTAAATAGTGTATTTGAAACTTATTTCAACTTACGGATATCTTAGCTCGTTGTAGGTATCAACTCACTGTATCCCACTATTGTGCTTGCCTCAGGGATTTGTTCAGTTATTGAGGCTGGCCCAGTGTCATTATCTGAAATATTCATTGCATAAGCTAATGTAGAGGTGTAAAGCAATTTTCATTTGTACCTTTTGTCAACATAGACACTCTTTCTTACCTATAGAATTAATTTCAATCAAAATATTCCTCCGCGGTTCATCGTTTTCTTTTTTAGACATTGTAGCCACATCTTGAGCTTTATCTGAAAAAGATATAACTTTGGATATATCAATAATAGTATTTACATTTAAAGCAGAAAGAAAAATTTGTAAAAGAAAAAACATTCAAATACATTAACTATTAACTTCTATATGTATACTTTTATAACGGATACATAGTTTTAATAACTTTTATGAATGATGAAATACTTTTTTACCTGTAAAATTTGTTTCAACCGAAACGGCCTGTTGTTTTTGAAACCTTGCCTCTCTTTTAAAAATTGTAGGCACACTTCCTGGTTTCAAAGATCTCCGGTTACAGTGGTGCTCTATAAAACAGTCTTTTGTAAAATGATTTGAACACAATCGAGTATTGTCTCGAACACTTAGTCCATCCAAACCAATTAGTTTCAACCACTCTTTATGTTGTGGTTCGTCTCGTGGAAATCTACGCATAATCGTATGAAAATTAGAACAAAAATATATTAAAACTATTGAAAATTGATAAGAAGTTATGTTATCTTGACGTACTTGTGTAAGGACACATTTTTGTTATTGTGGTTCAAAATACCACAAAATACGCACTTCATTTTGAAAATATGTTTGTATAAATACTGCAATTACAAACACTTTTTAATACTGAGCGTTACCAAGCGTTACATATACTCCAATATATGTACTCGTGTCGGCGTCGGCGTCGGCATCATTGGTGTTGATGGCGTGAAGTGGCGTGGTGCGTGGCAAAGTGAGGTGAAGTGAGGCAAAACGATGAGCTCCGCGGGTGATCGCGGGGTGAAGGGAAGTACATAGTACATTTGAGTCTCGATCGTGGCGCTGCATGCCAAAGGCTTCTTCATGTTGTTTCAAGCATCTCCAATCCATAGTATATATATCAGTGCATTTGCCTCACTCAATCCCCGTCGCACATGCGCAACGTGTCATATATTACTCTGGTCATCAGAGAGGGGGTACCTCATATCGGCGTGATTCCCCTCATCTGGCAGCACTGCCCCGTAACGACCCTTATACTGCTCTATGCTATACCAGGTATAGGAAGGTATTGCATGGTATAGATACAGATATAGTATACCTAGTGCAGGAGGCGGCGAAGGACGAAAAATGATTTGAAGCTTCCCGAAACCTTGCGATCCGCCTAGGCACACGTACACGCTGCCCGAGCGGTTACTGTGTGAGTGCGCCGCGCGGTACGGCTGGTCAAAGTCAAGCCTGCTTGCAGAGCCTTCCGAAAAGACATCATGCTGCCGAATAATTAAAATTATGCCTCGAAAATGTAAAAGTAGGCCATCTTAGACAGCATGCGCAGTAGATTGATCTTTTATCTAGCGATTCTGACTAACAATAAGTAGGGGCTCCAAATGTGCATTAGCGAGACGTGATTAGACTAAAACCGAACCCTTGCGATCCGGCTAGGCACACGTACACGCTGCCCGAGTGGCGAGGGTGTGCCACGCACTCTCACTCGAGAACACCGACACTGTGTGACGTCACGCTTGCTCCTGACTTACCGGCAACATTTACTGATGCAGTGACTGCAGACAATGTACCCAGCTCCTCTACTGGACGAAAATCTTATTACTTAGGTTCTACTAGCGGCCGCTCTTTCGTTTCTGGCGTGACCATCGAAAAGTTGTCAAGGTCAACTAAGGATCGGCACCCTTCTAAGAGAGTTAAATTTACAATTCCTATTAAAATAATAGCAATTACTAAGTGAATAATAATATGTGTCTTCTTACCAAGAATGGACTTGAGCCACTTTCAAAATTAACAACTAGATTTGTCATAAAACGTGAAACAGCCCAAGTCCATTCGATATAATTTAAAAAGCTTCAAATTGAAAAAACAATATTCAATTTATTTTATATTTCATTAGAAAACTTGGAAAACACCATTTTTGCAATTCAGGAAACCTTCTAGCTATATAAATTGCATAGCAATTTACTCCTCATTTACATTGTGCTCCGGTGGTATACTATCGTAGAAAGTCCATCATATCCTGTAATTTGTCTTATATTTTTGTAAAGTGGTGTCAATACAATATTTTCGAATTTTCTTGGACTACCCCGACGCGACGTGGTAATAAATTCAGTACTTTAAACTCTGCATTCTCATCCGTTGATATCTTATAGATTCTATGGTTCATTTCTCAAAAAACGCATCTAGCATATTTTTAACATATTTTTATTGTTTCTCCGTTAGAATACTTTACCCTTTTGAAAATTGCATCCCCCAAAAATCTTGTTGATATGAAATTCTCTTAATAACATTATATAATAATCTTGGGGGGCAAACAGTAAATTATTTGTCTTTAATGACATTTCTACGACATCAAAATCTCTGTCGTTCGGTAAAACGAATGTTCTGATACTAAGAATTTATGGTCTATGATTTCCACATTATGTTCAACAGTTTGGACAATTTTTAGCCACTTAATATTTCTATTCTGCCCTGCGCACACATATCACAAATGGACTTAGGCCACTTTCAAAGTAAAAATTTGTATCATTCTATTAACCGACCAGCTAATTTCCTCTTTACAAAATCTTGGTGATTTTAAATATATTAGTTTAGTTAGAATTTGCTTAGAATGAGACGATAACGTAGGAATGTAAACATTCAAATTGCTAGCTTGATTTTTCTCTAAAATGGACCTAGGCCACTATCAAAATAAACGGCTCAATTAATGTTATATTTCTGACCATAATAACGAAAGAATGATTTGTTTATATTAGCATTTCCTTCAAAATCATGCAACTTTAAATAAATTTTTACCTACGGTGTTACGGAGACTTTTTTGACTGACCGTAATTATATAGATTGGTTGCTAATAAAATGTGCTTACATAATTGTAATATCTTAAACAGCGAAGTCTTTCGCAATTTAGCGAACAAGAAGGCGTTGTGCGATCCGTGACTAGAACACATTCTGGCACGTTTGATTGGAAGGACACGGTGGACCTTGACAAAGAGTACAGCTGCGTTTCAAGGCTTTATCTTTATCGTTGCAGTGCAATGCTATTAGCAACTAATTTTCGCACATTTTGCTATTGTTAGGCAGCGGCTACGCCACACGTGGCAATTCAATTCGCACATTTTCGTTCTTTACAGTATCCTGGATCAACGCTACTTCCAAATTATTGTGTAAAGGTTTTTTTGTTGTTAACAGTCGGTCGACGCGACGCCCGCCCCAGTGGGCTGTATGCCCGATTTCAGCGACCACGGCTAGTTCAAAATTCGCTCAATATTGAAACTGCTGTAACTTTGCTAACATTGATCCAAATTTCATGAAAAAACAACCATTTTAAAGCTTGAGATTTCTACTTTTTGTACTGTACATATACCGTTTTTGCTGAAACGGATGTTTTGAGTGCAAAATTTGTCCATAAAGAGGAGCGTGTTAGATTGTAAAGTTTGTAGCTATTTTTCAATCAAGTACTGCGGATTATAATCAATATTTTAACGTTATTCGTCTATTTTATGTACACTATCGAAAAGTGTTCGACCCGAGCGCCACTGGCGGAAACTCATGTTGCGCGAAGATATTTTGCTTTCTGGTTCGAAAAAAACGTCGACCATGCAAACTTCACAGGGGGGTTTCTCAAGATAAAAGTCTGCTCTTTCGCGTGGTATAGTTCAATTTTTCGCTGGACCCTTATTTTTTGAGATAAATTCGAAAATATCCGCAAAAATTGGTGCAAAAGTGGTGCATCTCCGTCTTTAATCATTGTTTAAACATGTTTAAACAATCGTAATGTATTAATATTGGATATCACTGTATTCGGGAAAGTCTACAGAATCTTTTGCTGTAAAGAACAATTCAATATCTTTTATAATAACATCGCAATATTTGTTTAAAGTTGAAAAATATGTCTTTTTTTTAAACTCCATTTTCTCAAAAACTGGACGTATAGGAAAAAAATTAAAACCAGATTCGGAATCAGCGCGGAAAACTCTACAAGAATCGCATAGTGGGAATCGAAATACTTTTAAAAAGTTGAAATTTGTTGGACAGTGTAATATCTCGTTAACTATTAGATTTAAGACATATGGAGGTCAATACATTTTTACTCAGAATTCGATACTCTATCGATTCATGATACAAAAAGTAAGTCTTTCGATTTAAAAAAATCAAGGTGATCTTGAAAGAAGATGTTCTTTAAATAACCGAGAATGGCGTTGTTCAAAATACTGTACACGTTTATACTAAATGCTTATAATTCGAAACAACAAGCCAGAATTCCGTTCTCCGCACGTCAGGTACAAGACTATTTTTCATTATGCATAATTATTCTAAATGGCAAAAAAAAATTCTGAAACACGTATCCCCTATTTTGGATCAAAGATCACACACCAAAATTTACATTAAAATTAACTAACAATAAATACGAGAAACTGCAAAAAAAATCAAATTTTTAATATATTGTTTAAACAAAAAACGTTTATCAAAATTTTCTTGCACGACTACATTGTCCATTAAAAAACACACAATTTAAAAAAAATCGAATTTTTTCGACCACCGGTTTCCGAGATATCTCAAAAAATATGGTTCTCACCCCCAACTTTGAGGGCTGTTTTCACCCCTTCAGAGTGGATGGTTGCCGATAAAAAAACAGGTATCAAATATTTTTCGAAGAACTATATCTCACAAAAGTTTCATGAAAATCGGTTTGTATCAACTGAATATGTTCCCTTGTTAGCTAAAACGTGTTACATACGTTAGTGTATGTAAATAAGGTAACAATTACTAATAGGTGAATTCGTTGAAAAATGAAAGCGTGTTTTTAAAAGGACGATATATATTTTTAATGTCAGATTTTATATGACTTGGATATTTTTTGAAAAGTTGGAGCAATTAGCTTACTACAAGCCGTGAGAAAAAAAATGTTTGAAGAAATTGTAATTCGTAGAAATTATATATACAAAGAAAATAGTAGACGTTGTTGTTTACAACTTGTTATGGGGTTGTATATTGAAAATTCTAAAAGTACATCGTGCATGCGTGCGTGCGTGTGTGCGTGCGTGCGTGCGTGCGTGCGTGCGTGCGTGCGTGTGTGTGCGTGTGTGTGTGTGTGTGTGTGTGTGTGTGTGTGTGTGTGTGTGTGTGTGTGTGTGTGTGTATACTACCCTAGATGTCGATTTGTACATATCCTGAAAAATTCATGAAAATCGGTCAACGTTGTGATAGGCTACAAACTTTTAAAGGCTATAACTGAAATAAATCTAAGGATTTTTGCATGTTGCATTGTGTATGTATAATTGACACAGGTTTACATAATGTAGTTTTTAAATTTTCAATGTTGGCTTACATAGAAAAGTTGTAAGCAACAGTTTTTATTATTTTCTTTGTAATTCCGAACAATTGCAATTTTTTCAAAATTCCTTTTTTTCGTCATGTAGTAAATTAATTGTTCCAACTTTTCAGAACAATCCAAGTTGTATGATCTGATATTATTGTAAAAAAGCTATCGCTTTTAAAAGTGTCCGAATATTACACACCGTGGTTCACCGTATGTCCACGATGTTTCACTGGGTTCTCATTGTCAGATAAGGACTCTACATATTGTAGAGAAACCGAGATACGATGGTCTTATCGTTTATGCTTGCGAAATGGTCAGAGTTCAAATATTGCCTTGAATCGTCCCGCAGGTTTTGTGTCGCGAAGTGCGCTGTCAGAGTACTCAGTGCGGTTAGTGATGAGCGCTATCGACTAAAAACTATCGACTAAAGGTCGATTGATACTATCCGCACCGACACGTATCATCGGACCCGTTCCGTACACTGTGCACTGTACACTGTGTACACGACACACGACAAAGTATTCTTGGTGAGAATGTCGGTACGGTAGGTATGAACCAGGCCTGACAACCCAAATGGTTTCACGGGCCACACTTTATAAGTAAACATGCTTTTAAAAAATGTAATACAAATACAAAATGAATATAAAGCTTTATTGTTATGCTATGATTCAATATAATTAACTCTCGAGTCTTAATTAATGAGATGTTCGTTTATCCTTTCTTTCACTTAATTTTTGTAAATCTATATTTATGTTCGACGTAGCACATCCTTTGTTAGCTGGTTTTCTAAATTGATCAGTCAATGAAACACGTGAAAACTCTTTGTAAATTTCGTCTTCGTCAAAAATGGTTCACAAACATATATAGATCCAAAAGCACTTGCAACTCGTTGTGCAGAATATCTCAAGTTGGAATATCTCTCGGATGTAATATATAAGTATTGTAAAAATTAATTTTTAATGTGGACGCAAAAATTTGTTTCATTTCATTGTTGCAGTGTAACTCAAATATAACAAAGATATCAAATAAAGAACTGGAGGTTGTAGTTGCACTTGCACATTATAACAATGAAACTTCATTTATTTAATATTTTTGTATGCATGCAACGAGAAACAAAAGTTTCAATAGAAATATAAAATCGCCCGGCGCGGCGCGGTATCACAGTGTGACGTTCCGATCATTTAGGAGCATTAAATTCTTAATGATGTTGTTTCTTTTTTTTTATCGTGTATTTTGTTAAAACTACTCGAAATACGGTGATTTATAATTACTTTAATATGACTTTTGTTGTATTGACCGAAAATACGTATTTTAACTCTTGCAAATTACTATTTGAAAGGGTATTTTATTCAAATGATATAAGGAAGTTGTAAACACAGTCTCTTACATAAATATATTCAAACTTTTAATAAACTAAATACATGTAGAGAAACACTGGACAAGCTTTTCATGAACAATACTATACATATACACATGTACATTATCTATTAATTTTCACTTTCAGAATCGGAGTCGACTTCATCCTATTCAGACGAACTTTCGTTATTGTCTTTTGTATTATGTAATTTAGGCAGTAGGCACTGCAAGCAATTGTAGTACTTCTGGGGTAAGAATCCCTTTGTTTTGTGGGAGTGTGCCTTAAACTGGTAATTATCAAGGGGTCTGACGATATCAGCAGCCTATTAATGGGATCTCTATATTTGTGGCAATCCGTGGAATTTTTCTCGTGACAAGTTCACGAAACCTTCTGTTAATAATCGCCAAAATAAACAATATGTTAAATAATAGTCGAACAAGCAATACTAAACAAAAGACAAAAACTATCAAATGTAATAAAAATCAAACACAACAACAATTAAACAATAACAATGGAATAGAATAATAATCAAAGTGCAGGTGTGTGAATATCAACAGAAACGTTCTGGCTCGAATAAATTGTGTTAGACAACTGCAGGAGGTGACAGCGTAAGGCTGTTGAAAACAAATGAAAACTCCCATAGACGCAGACGAACGCAATAATTGTTTTCGTAGCTGACTAGACAAGGCTTCAATGTATACATTCAGTGTAGTCTCAGATCCATATTCGCTCATATAATAAAGTTTTATTCTGTAGAACATTGGTAAATACTGAAAAGTTCTTCGCTTTGTATGATTATTAACCATAATAAATTATATGTATAATATAAATATTATCCTAAAGGATCTAAAAATATTGAAAACACACGACAAAAGATTGAATAATCAGAAAAATTAATTAAATTACAATAACAATTCAAGTTCAAATACACACCCGTAAGTAAATTCTCTACAGGGTGTCCCAAAATTCGTGAAAATCCCGAAAGGGGGTGGTTCCTGAGACCATTCTAAGAGACATTTTCCTTTGCACCAATGTCAACTGCGGCTTTGTTTAGGAGTTATGTATTAACGAAAAACGCGGACCAATCAGAGCGCGCCCTGGCCCGCCGCGCCGCGCCGGCGCCGGATGACGTTTTCGAACGCGCGGTTACCCATCGACTCTGCGTACCAATCTGCAGGAAAAACTAAACATGTGATTGCCATAAATCTTAAAGCGGTCCTTCTCGTGTCCTGTTTTTCGTCTAACCGTCCCGTCGTTTTCGTGCTACAGCGTGCATTTCGAATTTCGACACTCTAAACGCCGTTCCTAAATTCTTTAGAAAAATCTTGCGGAAAATCAGTATCGTTCGAGCCGCGGTAGAAAGAACATCTCCAAAGACTTGTCAATTCAAAGCTAACGGTTGCTATTAGCTGTTTTTTTTATGGTGATATTTAAACTAATCACTAGCCTGCGAATCTTTATGCAAAATAAATGTTGGCTGCCGCTATTACAAGGGACAAGAGGAATTTGTAAATAATACATTGGTGTTTTGAAATTATTTTAATCTCTCTACTGTCTTCAAATGCACCTACTCATGTTTGCTACAAATACATGAAATCCGCAGCTAGTGATTGCATTACCTGATTGTTGTGATTTGTGCAGCAGTACAAGGGATATGGCAATTATTATTAGTGCATAACTATGTGTTGAGAAATGTGAACAGTGATTGTCAGTGACACACATTTCGAAGTAGCAAATGGATTTATGGCTGAATACGTGAGTTTTTAATTCAATCAGTTTTTGCTTCTTCTCTTTTTTTTACGATTATCTCGTAAACTAAAGCCGATCGCCACAAAGTCTAAAGAGAAATGTTGTTCAGAATCATGGTCTTGACAACGTATCCAAAGCTCATGGAAATCGGAGAGGATTCACATTATCGAGAAACTCATGTTCGTTGCGATGTCACGGCGCGGCGTACCACCGACACTCGCTTGCCGGCGCGGCGCGGCGGGCCAGGGCGCGCTCTGATTGGTTCGTGTTCTTCGTTAATAACTGCTAAACAAAGCCGCAGTTGACATTGTTGCAAAGAAAAATGTCTCTTAGAATGGTCTCAGGAACCACCCCCTTTCGGGATTTTCACGAATTTTGGGACACCCTGTATAAACGCGAAAATCTTCCAACGATAAACGCGAAAAAAATATCCCCTCCAAACTAATACACTGACTCGGCTCGGTATATTGGTGTGAACCACTACTAACGCGACGCGGAGAGTTGCAGCGCGCCGGCACAGTTCAAACGCCCGTGAGTCATCATAACGTTTCACCAACAGTCAAACTTCTTCATTTTCCATGATTCTGTTATGGGACTTTCACTACCTTATTTCTGGCATTTTTCTGATTAAAATGATACCAAACACGATATAATTTGAACAGAAGTTAGTGGTTTAATTGACGGTATGTACATATGAAGTGACTTTAGAACATAAGAATATGTATGTACCGTTTTTTAGTACGACCAATTTAGATAGTCCAAGGGGGTGTAAAAACGAGCCTAGGACCCTCACGGGCCTTAAGCATGACAAAGGCGTGAGGGCCAGGCGTTACGGTGGTCATAAAGTAACTAAACTTTCGACGGTAATTTCGGGATTAAAGGTAAAACCTATTAAAAAGATTGCCGCGCGGAGTGCCAGATGTTTAACGTTTGGTTTCGCAAATATAAAGACGCGATAAACTATGACCGATCATGTCGCAAAACCGAACACCGTGTCAAGTCACGCGTGTCTCGCTCGCTCCATTACACAATTTTTTGATAAGAAACAAAATTAAATAAAAATAAATAAATCTTTTCCTTCGATGGTATTTAAACTGTAGAGGTTTAAATGACGATGGACGTTTCGGGCGCAAGGAAGGATAGCGCGTATAGAAAAGAAAGAGACGCGGAGAGTCGCAGTCGCCGGCACAGTTCAAAGGCCCGCGCGTAGTCTCGCTTTACACGCGCTGTCCTTCTCTACGTTCGGCTCGGCCTTCGAAGCTCGAAAAAAGTAGGACCACGATCGAAAAATGCGAAGAAATCCCCCCGATGCGTTCGCGTTTATAGAGAATTTACTGTATTGGATTTTTATTGGATTTTATTGGAATGAGTAATCCATGTCATATTATTTTTAGTATTATGTTTTATCAAATGATATAGGGGAAGGGTAATAATGTGTGGCTTCCAGTTATTTCTATGTATAATATACAGTGTGTGTTGTACATCTAAACACGGATGTATCTCGTGACACACTGAAACTACGAAAAAAAAATTGTTTACAAAAATTGTTCAGTATGAAGAGAACAACCATATGTTGTCATTTTTTTCAGGACTTGAATCGATGGAGCGGGTGCGGGGGAGAGAGATTTCAAAAGCAAATTAATTTTTTTAAATGGAACCATACATCTATTTACTATTATAAAGACATTAGAAATTAAAACATTAGAAATTATATTATATATTAATATATAATAAAAAGTATACAATTAAACATACATACAGGGTGTCTCAAAATTCCCTCCGGACCCGGAAATGAGAGGTTCCTGAAATCATTTTAAGCGACATTTTCCATTGAAAAAATGTCATCCGCGGCTTCGTTAACGAGTTATTAACGAAAAACACGGACCAATCAGAGCGCGAGCTAGATGCGTGCAGCCCGGCGCGCGGCGCGCGACAGTGGGGTATTTGGCCCGAAAAAGTGGAAAAAATTCGATTTCTAAATTTTTGCGTATGGCATACAATTTTTGCTGTTCGTTATAGTTAAAGGTCTGAAGAATAAGGCTGCAATATTATTTTTTCTATTTGTACACCCGTGAAGTAGTAAACTTTATCGAAAGTCGAGAGATTTTAAGGCGCGCTGGGCGTTCTTAAACAGTCTCTAAGACAGCGTCTGTCCATTGGCGATTTTCAAGTGTTTGAAGGAAAATTCTGTAAATTCTTGTATTACAAAAGTTGTTCAGGTAGGTATACAGAGCACTTTCGCATAGATTTTATTTTGTTATCATCTAAATTAGTATAGGTATTAATATTTGAATATTACCAATAATTCTGTAAGCTTTTTAAAAATTACAAAACTTTATTGACAATTTTGTTATAGTATAAAGCGATATTGAGTGCTCTTTTTGGTGTCATTACATTCGGTAAAGATTTGTGATTATAAGCCAACAAAGTTTGATTCCGGATATGTCCGCGGATTCAAATTTTATAGCTAATTTAGTATTAAGCGTTTAGCAGCGTTTCGCGTACGCCTGCATGTTCGGCTACGCTTGGCCTCAAATGAAGAAGAAATATTATCCGAGGTAGAAATTTCTGATGTGTTTTCGGATGAAAATTAATGGTAATAATTTTAAAATGTTCTTATAATACATATACCGGGTGAGTCATTCAAAGTGAAACAGACGTATATCTTCGAAATTAAGCATTTTGGTTAAAAAATGTTTCTGACAAAAGTTGTATGGTTTCGAGGGGGCCATAAAATAGCGTCATTGATTTGACCTTGGATAGTCGTTTGAAAATCACGCGAAGGTCATCTTCAATTTCTTAAATAGAAAACTCTATTTTTTATTGCATAGTCTTGTAACTTGTTTTCAGAGCTTTCCAAAACGCTATAATAAAATATTTTTTTCTTAAATACTTTTAAAGTTATAATAGTGCAAATATTCCACTATCGCCTCGCTTTTTCAGGGGTTTTCGATAATCTGAGAAAAAAATGTTTCGAACAAAAGAGGAACAGTATTCAGTCGTCTACAAATTTCAATATATAAAAGTTAAAAAAAAATTTTTTTTCAAAAAATTGAGGTAAATTTGATTTTTCAAATACTAAAATGTATTTTGGATTTGATAATGTTGTAGCTGATCTTAAGGCGAATCCACACACAACGATATATAATATTATAACCTTGAGGCTATAAATAACGCTACAATAGTTTTTTCCACTTTTTGTGCGGCGCGGCGCGCCGGCAGCCGAATGTCGGTGGCACGCCACGATGTCGCAACGAACAAAAGTTTCTCGACGATGTGATTCCTCGCCAATTTCGATAAGCTTTGGATATGTTGTCAATACCGTGATTCTGAACAACATTTCCGTTTATAGTTTTTGTCGATCGGCTTTAGTTTACGAGATAATTGTAAGAACTTGTAATTATAAATCGATCTCCTCGCCGATTTCGATGAGCTTTATTTCATAGGAAAAAGATATTTAAAACATCGAATGTATAACATATTTCAAAGTCATCGAAATCGGTGAGGACCCACATCATCGGCAACTTTACCCGAACGAGAGAAGAAGCAAAAATTTATCGAATTAAAAACTCACTTATTCAGCCGTAAATCCATTTGCTTATTACTCCGGTGAAACACAAAACATGAAACACCACACTTTCACACAATTACACACATTTGCTGTACACGTAGCACACTTTTCTAATTCGTATCGATAGCGAACGAAATTACATGCTCAGACTCCGACGCGGAAAGAGTTCCATGCTCTTCGCGATTCCGCGCGAATCTGTGCTCTCCCAGCGTACAATGTATTCGATGAAGGCGTCGTTTAAAACAAATGAAATCGTTTCCAAAGAAATACTGATTTTTCGAGAATCATATGATTCTCGAAAACATCGTTTCTTGACGAACGAACGATGCCATGGACGAGATATCTCGTGTATCCTTATTACTGATATAACGTTGAATAAAATTTTTAATCGGTCCTTTTCAGAGCCGGAGGATACACGAGATATCTCATCCATGGCATCGTTCGTTCGTCAAGAATCGATGCCATATGATTCTCGAAAAATCAATATTTCCTTGGAAACGATATCATTTGTTTTAAACGACGCCTTCATCGAATACATTGTACGCTGGGAGAGCACAGATTTGCGCGGAATCGCGAAGAGCATGGAACTCTTTCCGCGTCGGAGCGTGTAATTTCGTTCGCTTTCGATACGAATTAGAAAAAAAGACCAAGCAAGTTTTATTCGAAATGTATAAGAAAAATTATATATTATAAAATAAACTAAAATAACACAATTCGCGATACATTATCATTATTATGACACGAGGCAAGAGGTATGGCAAGAGGTCGAGTGGCGAGTTGTGTGAGTGAGTGAGTGAGTGAGTGAGTGAGTGAGCGAGTGAGCGAGTGAGCGAGGGAGCGAGGGAGCGAGGGAGCGAGGGAGCGAGGGAGCGAGGGAGCGAGGGAGCGAGGGAGCGAGGGAGCGAGGGAGCGAGTGAGCGAGTGAGAGAGGGAGAGAGAGGGAGAGAGAGGGAGAGAGAGGGAGAGAGAGGGAGAGAGGGGGAGAGAGGGGGGAGATGGGGGGAGAGGGGAGAGAGGGGGAGAGAGGGGGAGAGAGGGAGAGAGAGGGAGAGAGAGGGAGAGAGAGGGAGAGAGAGGGAGAGGGGGAGAGGTGGAGAGGGGGAGAGGGGGAGAGAGGGAGAGAGGGAGAGAGGGAGAGAGAAGTTTTCTTAATTTTCTATATCATTAAATGTTATTGTTTTCACTTTCGTCTTTTAAAGAAAACTCCCAATACACCCAAAATCCCTACAATATTATTACAAATAACGCCAATATTCAAAGTGGACATAGTCATTGCCCCACCCTGTATGTATACATATTATACCTATGAATAATTTAGGGGATAAACTTTATGATTCATAAAATATAGATTTCATAGAATAAATTATACAATTTAATAAGTTATTGACAAAATGTTTACAGTAATGCATGTACAATTCTGATAACTAGACTGCGGATCTTTATGCAAAATAGAAATTTCTTACCTGAATTGCAACAAACAGGAGTGAAATAGAAATGTATTTTCGGTCCTATTATTTAGTAGGTTGAGAATAATTAATATATTAGTATGTTCAAATGTTCCTGTAGCGTCCATTGGCACGTACAATGTGCAAATAGTCGGGACGGTTTGCGAGGCAAGCAGCAATAAAGCTATTTTTGAGAAAGCCGTTTTTAACGCGTACAATATACATGTTGTAGACAATGCATGTCCCGTTCGGTAGAATCTTTCGTTGCCGGCCTCAATAGCAAATGCTGGTATCGTAAACCCCCGAGCAGTGTGGCCAGAATGAAGTTGGTTTCAACACTGATGCCAAGGCTGTCGTACTGTGGTACTAAACCATACACCCACCATAGCCTACTATGGTTTAGTACCACAGTACCACAGCCTTGGCATCACTGGGTTTCAACTTCATTTCCCCCTCCAGGCTCTCCACCTTATCCCCTTCCACTATTCTGTTCCACCGTTCAGTCCCTATCGCGCATGCCCAACGTGTCTTCCATTGGCCTCACTTGCCTCACTCTATTCTCGTCGCGCAGTCGCGCAACGTGTCACATATTACTCTGATAATCAGAGAGGGAGGGGGTATTTACTTGTATTCTCCCCGATTCCTTTTCGATTACCCCCGTCTGGACACATTGCCCCCGAGTTTCCAAAGGGTCGCGCCGACCGAGGTCCGAGGGGCCCATGCAAGGCCACGGTAAGTACCTCGCGGACCTAGAGGAAAATCCCGCCATGTCGTAAAAAACCCTCACGTATTTTCAGGATCCCCGAAAAAGCGCGCCTCGGGCGCAAGGATGGTGGGAGTGTCCTAAACGAGAAAACTGCCTGATTGGAAGCAATTGTTATACACTGCCCAATCAATGCAGTTTAGCGTTTAGGATCCGCCTTTCGGATTTAAGATAAAAAGGCGTACCGAGGACAGAGTCGGGGAGGAGCTCTGGAGATTTGTAGAAGCAAAGACTGACGATTTAATGAAGAGACATTCCCGCGAACTTGTTCCTCTTTCTTATTCGAACACGACCATCCTAGTTTCGTCATTCCCAATATTTTTAACTTCCCGATTTTATAGGGAAGTTATTGTAATGACCCCGAAAATCGAAAATCGATTTTTTAGCAGATCTTCACGTTTCATGGTCATTGCAGTCATTTTAGACTATTTTCAGCAAAATGTTCGTGTGTGTGTGTGTGTGTGTGCGCGCGCGCGTATGGCCGTTTCTATGTAATCAAACTTTTCGTTAACGTTTTCAGAAAAAGTAACAACGCGATCAGAATGATGAATGATGCAATCGATGTGCCCCGCTGTAACCTAGAGCTGATTAGATTTTGGTCAAGTAGTTTTTTAGTTTTTTCGAAAGAAGTTCATTCAACAATGCAATTTATACGAGAGAACGGAAAGTTTCCACCGAAGAAACAAACGTAATTACACAACAAATTTTTTTATGGATTTTTAAAAATTAAAAAAAAAAAATTTTTTTTTAACTTTTTTTGTACAGTACGATGATGTTTCCGCTTACAATAATCGAAAATTATCCCAATGCAAGAGTGAGTTAATCATCTCTACTCCCGAGAATACATTTTCAAAGAATATCGATGAAAGTACAAAAAAATTTATATTACAATCTTTAAAAAAACAATCAAAACGAAAACAATTCAAAACGAATTATTAGCTGAAATTAAATTGAAAATTAATATACACTATATGATAATTATTAATAACATTGATGTTGAAAACGGATTGGTTAATGGAGCACACACATGCGGAATATTAAAATTTATTACTTTTCAAGAAAATACTAAAATTCCGTCTATATTGTGGTTAGATTTTCAATTGGCCAGAGTAGGAGTGAAAGTAAGAACTCGTTATCGTGATTATATGAAAAATGCAAATATTGATCAAAATTTAACACTAATAATAAAAATCTCGAATCATGTAAATATGTCGAGTGAGGAAAAATATCAAATTACACGTAGTCAATTTCCAGTGGTTCCTTCTGAAGCGATTACGATTCATAAAAGTCAGGGACAAACATACGAGAAAGTATGTTTGGATTTTAAAAAATAAGAAAGGCGAACTTTACAAATGTTGTATGTAGCACTGAGCAGAGTTTCAAAATTGTGCGCGGTTTATATATTCTGGGACAATTTAAATTAACAGTATCGAAGAAAACCAAGATCAATACTGCAAACCCGGATAATGATGAGTTGTATCGTTTGCGAAAAACTAATTAAGACAATTTATTTTGCAACATTAGTATGCTATAACAAGGAACCAAGCGAGCAACGAGCCTACGATGTTCGTTTAATGCGACGCCATATAGCAAACATTTTGACAAGTAGAAAACTATTGAATTTCCCTGAAAACGTATAATCTTATTAAAACGTACACTTAATAATGATAATAATATACTGCAACTAACGAATCGGGAAGTTCTTTGTGTGGCTCGTGGAGAGTCACACACCAAATCAAAAAAAACATTAATAGCTATAGGTACTACTAGCCATGCGTACCACTAACCCTTTCGCAAGAGCAGTCCTATCCGCGAACTCGCAAAGCGAGCGAGCAAAAACAACCCTACTCGCGAGCGAGCGAAGCGAGCGAGCAACAATAACCCTCTAGTTGCTATTTGAAATTACACCTAGTCATTTTTGTCATAAATGTATAAAATCCGCTATCTATTGATAAGAAACTTAAAATTATTTTAATAAATCAGATATATTTAATAGGAACTAAAACCTTGTATAAAGTTATCTATTATTTGCAACGTATTCCAAGTACAATTTATGAGAGCTTAACAGTTATTGAACATAATTAACAATTTGAATTGAATCTATTGTCGTTTCAATAATTTTTAACAAATAGTCCACTGAAAAATTAACATTTTTCTTGCAATATAAAATATAATGTAACAACATGTAAATTGTGATAATAAATTCTGAATTATTTTATAAACGAAGTAGAATTTGTTTGGAAGAAAAGATTTGTATGGAAAGCAAAATAAATCGTACTATTTAATTGCCAATACGAATAAATTGAGAATGATTGCGTGGATTATGTCTAGTACATGGGAAAGAAGTTGCATGCGGGTGAAAGTAAATCAAATGGAAGGGTTCCCACTATTGTGGGTTTGATTCATTTAATGGAGGGTGGCCAAATCAAGTTGACTTTGCTCCACTGCAGATATAACTATCAAGACTTCTCTTGTGCAATTTAGTTATATATTTCGATTTGATTACTATTCATTTAACTTGTATATCTAGAAAGTAGATGCTAATAATAATAATTTATCATAATTACGATCAGCTGATCTATTAACTCATCATTAAATCCTAAGTAAGGAAATGAGACAATTTTAATTAGTTATTGCTTATAAAACTGTACAGAAAAAAGAGGATAAATATGACTAAACAAATTTTTGGAGCGGTACTTTTTGTAAAACGAAATGTTGAAACGTAAATTTTCTTGCAATAATGTAAAAGGTAGAACTAAAATCTATATAAATAAAAATCAAATGCTGTTCTCTGGTATGCGCATCACTTGAGAACGGCTGGACCGATTTGGCTAATTTAAAAAAAAATGTTCGTAACAGTCCAAATAAGGTTTCGTTCATTTATTTGTTAACAAATGCATGTAACATCTTTTTCTCTGCACTAATAATTAATGTTATATTTCTGAACATAATAACGAAAGAATGGTTTATTTATTACGATTTGCTTTAAAATGATGCAACTTTAAATAAATTGTTTCTACGGTGTACGGAGACTTTTTTGACTGACTGTTACATAAATTAAGTAAGAGTTCAGGCTACAATCTGTGGAAACCTACGTCTTTGCGAGTTCAACTATATGTATATCAATCTTGCTAGTTACGATTATTATTACACCGCACAACGTATTACATAAGTAAATAGGCCATTACCTGAACTGCACATCAATTGCTGTTGTCATAAGTTGTTAGTTTAAGTCTGCCACATAAAATCAACAAATTTAGTTAAAAAGATACATGTGCACGTGTTTGTAAACTAATTTTTATGAACAGAAAGTGAAACGCATAATTGACGTAAACAAGAACATGTATGACCTCAATTGGTCCTAATTCCTTCTAATTAATTAAGTATGTTCCTAACCTAAAAAGTATCAAATCGATATTCCCGATTCCATAACAAAATTTATTTACATTGTTTGAAATTAGTTAAGAGCTATTAGAAAACATTAATAAAGAGCAACAAATAAATACAGTGAGCCACAAAAGTATTCGAACGCCTCTTAAAACACAATAACTGTTTTATAATTGCACCAAACGACCTGATTATTTATAATCAATTAGAAGCATTGGTTTATGAAATCATATGAAAAAAAGATTTTGGAAAAATTTTATCAAAAATAAAAAAGGCATTTTCTAAAACTTTTTTATTTGGGCCCTTAATGAAAATTGAAAATATAGTTTTGTACATCTACATATAGTAGTTACACACATGCTGAAAATTTCACCAATGTTCGAAGTTCGAATACTTTCGTGGCTCACTGTATGTGCTACGCGTAAAAGAGATTTAAATATTTCCAACTAGATTAAAAGGAAACATCCAGTGAGACCGTTGCTCGGAGTAATTGTTTTATTTACAAACGAAAGGAGAACATAAGAAAAACTTGAAACGCACCAATTGTCGTGACATAAGCATAACGATAAACAGCTGCTTTTTCTGTAGAGCAGCAAGTCGGTTGGCAAAACGCGATACCACAGAACAGGGTAAAAACACGAGAGTCACAGCAGAGTTGTGCTAATTTAAATACATTCTAATTGAATTACGTAATTTAATTATCTCGTATTTTATATACACAGTATTTGAATTACTTTATAATTGCATCACTAAATTCGAACCTTTCACTTAAATTAATTGCTAATTATTCGGATCATGAGTGTAATCGAAATCATTTCAATTTCATTGTAATACTCGTCGATGATTTTGATCGTAATTTCCAATTCGGGGATGTAACCCGATAACGGTAAGCCCCGCGTGCGTGACATTTGAATATTTCCGGAGCGATCTGAATTTTCCGTCGGGACATTACAATGACCTTTTTCCCATTCGATGATTTTGTTCAGTACTTCGATCAGAAATAAATACAATACATACAAATGTCTCTAGTCGCGCTGCCATTGTTCACGCTACGTTCACGCTGTTCAAAATACACACGGTGGAATATTTTTATACCATAGATCGCGATAGAGCATCAAATTCTGAGTATAAAAGTGTTGACCTTCATATGTCCTAGACCTAACAGTTAACGAGATATTATCCAAAGAAGAATGAAAATTATTTCGATAATATCTCGTTAACCATTCGATTTAGGATATATGTATGAAGGTCAACACTTTTATACTCACGATCAGAATTTGATACTCTATCGATCTATGGTATAAAAAATACGACATTCCATTTTAAAAAAATCAAGGTGACCATGGAATCTCTATGCCTCCACCCACGCAAAAAATGTTTTTGTCACAACATGTCCCCCCTGTACCGTGCAATTTTTTTTGATAACATTTTCCATATTATTGTAAACAACGAAGATAGTCAAGGTGGACATAGTTATCGTCCCACCCTGTATACAGCAAACTAAGAATGTGTTTCTTACTATTCTACACGTTTTATCTCATTTGATAAAATGATGTTTTAATATTTTTAAATATTTGAAATCAGCGTGAGAAAATCTACGGGAAATGATGTGCCGCATGCTAAAAAAAAATTTTTTCTGCGCGTGGTATTGAAAAAACCACAATTTTCTTCAAATTGTGCAAGTTTAACGAATTTTCTCAAGGTTAAAAAACGTTCGTACCACAATCTCCATAATTATTTCATATTCTGCAAAGTTTCAGCTTTCATTTAAAAAAAATTTCATCGCTGTATCTCATTTCGAAAGTTCTTTGATTTTGACACAGATTTCGTCGGTTTGGCCCATAGTGCGGCGCACAGTGGGACCTTTCGTCCAAATCGGAGACAAAATCAAAGAACTTTCGATAGAACTGAGGTAGAGCGATGAAATTTTTTTTAAATTAGAGCTGAAACTTTGCAGAATATGGGAAAAATAGGGAGATTATGGTACGAACGGTTTTTAATCTTGAGAAAATTCGTTAAACATGTAGAATTTGTAATCTATGCCATCCGGTCTTGGAGAAGAGTCCTGGTTTGTTTTTTCTATTGCATAGTTAAATTCTACGAAGTTGAAAGTGTCATTCAGGAATTCATTTTCCTGGACGTCAAGCTCTAGCTTAGGTTTATTTTCCACCCATGGTGGACAAATTTTTTCTATAGCTTTCTCTATTTCTTTATTACAGTTTTCTGCCCTTGCCAGGCTCGTGTTATTAACATTTACCCACTTGGACTTTCGGATTTTTATTTTGTTCCATAGATATGTAGGAGAGATTCTATGATTCAAATTGGAAGCAAAGGTCCTGAATCCTTCTTTTTTTTTCTTATTAATACCTTTTTTGTTGTTGCTACTTGTTTTTTGAATTGTGTCCAATTCTCTGAATTAGGGTTACTTCTCCACTTTTTAAAGGCTGCTTTTCTTAGTCGTACTGCTCTGCTACATTCTTCGTCCCACCAAGACACAGGATTTCTGTGCGTATGATTGGGCATATCTTGCTTTTTGAGCGTACTTCTTCCCAAGTAGCCACGTACGTCCCTAAAACGTACGGTTCACGTCCAAACGTCCTATGTCCATTCTGCGTACGTTTTAGGGACGTACGTAGCTACTTGTGGCTACTTGGGTTTTAATACTATCTATCATTTTATCTATAAATGTCTTATATTTTTTTTATTGTGGTTAAGTTTAAGGAAGCAATTGTCAATGACTCATAACTAGTGTCCATCAGATTGTGATAATAATTGGTCCAATTTGTTCTTTTGCTGGATAGTCTGTTGCTTTTTGTCCTGTATATACATTTCTCTATGGAGATGGATGTAAGTAGAGGAAAGTGATCTGAGCCTAAGGGGTTATCATATTGTGTAACTTCTGTAATGCTTGTTAAATTTCCTGGTGTTATAATCAGGTCTAGGTTGCTGAATTTACCATTTCTTGAATCTAAGTACGAGTTTGTCTCTGTGTTGATAATGTCTAGATTAGCTTTTTCAAGTATATTTTGAAATTTTATACCGTTGCTGTCTGAGTAGTCGCAATTCCATAACATGTTATGAACATTAAAATCTCCTACAATGACATAAGTTCCAAGTTTTTTTAAATCGTCTACAAACTCCTCCCACTCCTTCGTGTTTAATGTTTGCCCCGGTATTCTATAGCATACGATGATTGCTGTGGGTTTCTTTAAACTGGTGATTTGTATACTACACAACTCTGTGTGTGTGTCGTTAATGCTTATATCATTTAGCATTTTGAAGTTCAGGTATTTGGCTATAAAAATGATTATACATACCTCCTCCTTTTTTATTCTTTCTGTCCTTTCTAACTTGATTGTAACCTGCTATTTCAAATTTATCTCGATCTTGGAGCCATGTTTCTGTACAGACAATGATGTCTGCCTTATTACTTAATTCTTCTATTTCTGTTTTTTTATTTTTGATGCTTCTGCAGTTCCAAGTTACTATTTTGAGTGATTTTGTGTCTATTCTATTTGTCTGATTATCCATAGTGTGATTTGTAAAAGTATTTGATTAGATTCTTCTGCTATCTAGCTTTAACAAATGAGTGTTTTGTGCAGAAGTGTCGTACTTTTCATTTACGTCTAAGTCCATCTCCTCCTCTACCTTAGTAGCATTGGGGAGGAATGTTTTAGCATAGTTATGCTGTGTTGAAATTATTTGAAAGTTCGTTGATGTTTCTGTTCTGTTTCTGTTTCTTCACGTGTTTCTTTTTTATTTTTCTGTTGCTTTAATGCAATGCCGTATTTCTATTTGTTGATTTCTATTTCATTATTTTGAAAGATGATGTCTTTTACTATTTTCAGGGTCTTTATATTTTCCTTATCTTGGTTACTTGTTTGCGCATTTGTTTTTACCTGAGTTGTTGTCTTTGTTATTCCTCTGTTCGTTCGATTAATATCACTGTATGTTTTAACACTGTTTTTCCATACATTCGTGTTTTCTTTGAGAGGGTTCTTTGAGCCCCCAATTCTTTTCATTTCATATTCTTGTACTTCAATTGCTTTTTTTAGCATGGGGAAGTGTTCTTTTGTGCACGTAATCGCTACCGGTTTGCTCTTTTTTGCTTTCCTTATGTTGTGTTTTTCTTTTAAGACTTGTATCGACTGGTATCTACTAACATTATTTTGAGATTTATAACATTGAATCTCTTTTTGAAATAGGTATTCTTTACACTCCGAACTAAAAGTTTTGTGTTGTTCATCACAGTGTTCACATACATTGGTTGTAGTCTTTGAGCATACCGAAGTTTCATGAGCATCGCCACAATTCCTGCATTTAGATGGTTTTTTGCATTAGCGTTTCTTATGTCCATAAGTTAGACAGTTGAAGCACATTTGGACTGGTTCTATGTACACCTCTACTTTCATACTATAGAGCCCAAATAGTTGTATGTAATCTGGTAGTACATCACCTTCAAATATTATTATTACGTTTTCACTAGGAATCCATTGCACTTCTTGGCTTACCTTATTGTATATTTTCCTATCTAATCTTCTAGCATGGAGAACTTTACACGGGGATTTTGAGTATTTTATGATTTCCTCGGTATCATATTCTAAAGGAAATCCTTTAATGATTCCTCTCCTTTCAGTTTTGTACTTTGGTACGTACACTACTAGTCCTGTATCGTTCTCATTGTTTTTGATGACAAAAGAATTTGCTTCTCCTTTATTTCTAAACGAGATATCTGCCTTATTAAAGCCCCTTTCGTTGAGATCAAATGCAGCGTTTGTCTGCTTTGAAACTCTTCTTGAAATTTCTATTAAATTTTTCCTTTTTCTGTCTTTGACATTACTTGAGTCAAGTCTTACCTCTAATATTGCTGGTCCCTTATGGTTTTCTGGGTATAACCTAATTGGCATTTTTATTTCTTTGTCTTTTTTTTTGTTAGTCTCCATTTCCATATTGTTTATAGTTAATTTTTTGAAGATTTTATGTGCATCCTCCTTGTCTTCACCATCTGTTTTTCTTTTTAGAGAATAATCCTTGAGGATTTCTCTCTCCTCTTCACCCATTTTTTTTTTCTTTTTAAGTTCCCAAAAAATCGACATTGCTAACTATTACTGGGCTTCTAACGCCTTATCCTCAAATACAAAACTGTTAATGAATTATACAATACGCTACGATTGCGGTAAATTTAATATAAATGTAATCTCCGTACATGAAAACTGTGTCAGCTGAATAGCTTTTTGTTCAACGGTATAGAAGTTGATGTATTGCAGCGCCATCTACAGCGGCGAGTTACAACAAATTGAATAGCGTAAAAACCTTCTCCATGAAAAAATACATATATGTGCCAAGTTTCATGTTGATCGGTCAAACAGTTTCGAAGTCTATTAATTATATATATACATACCAGTTTTACGATATTTTTTTACGGTCGAGAGAATAGCTAATTATTCTATTAATTTCTTAGCGTTATTCTTTGATTCCGTTAATTATGTACCGTTGTGTGTCATAACGAGTGCGTTTGTCATACAAGCAAGTGCATGCACCATTTTTGGCCATACGTGTATGGTAATCGGCGCGGCGGTTTGACAAGAACATTAGGTACGCAATAACGAGTGACAATATGTTACACGTCCCGATGCAGACTTCGAGGTCACGTCCGTAGCATACATTCATCTACAAAGAAAAATGTCGAAATATCTTCAGCAACAGACGCACGGTTTCATTTACGATATCGTCTCTCGCGATTCAATTCGAAAACAAAACGATCCTCATCGCAGTTTTTATTATCGTAACGCATAATAATAATTTGCAAGGAAAGAGAAATGCAAATCATTATATGTAATACATTTTACATTGTGATAAACGAAGTATGTACACGGGTCTAAATGTTGATAATGTTTTATAGAAGAAACGACGTTACATTTGTGAAAGTTTGTAGTCTTTAGTTTATAAAGAAATATAATTGAAATGCAGAACGACAATATTTGATAGTGCTCTCATTGTCAGACGCAAGGTAAGGTTTTCTTAAAAACAAATAGGAAGTTTCAGAAAGATAGGTTCTGACCCACAATACTATTTATCTAATGTTATCCGTACTTTGGAAAATTCGCTAATAAATTAATATTAATTCATATTTATAGTGACATATTGAAGGCCGCGCGAACTCCGTTAGTTAGTCAAGTTTCTTTTCATCGTACATTATAATCTAATTTTAATTTTAGTATTGATGAATTAAAATATTTAATGACATTAAAAACTAATATTATTATTATTAATTCAATAATTCCCATGAATGCATTCTTACAATCTCAATAATCATATTTGTCGAAACACATATCTTATTAAACGGGAATTGAAATCAGTCATTTTGATGGGTCCTGTAGTGTTCGTATTAACAAGCATTGCGAGTGCATACAATCGTTTATAGTCCAGTCAATGAAGAATGCTCATAAGGGGGGTGTAGAGGGAAATGGAAGGTACACAATTTTTAACTTTGGAACTTTGTTTGGACTAGTTAGGAGATAAATATAGTAAAAGTCCCTATACTCCTAGGAGGTGTAAGGGGGGCACGTAGAAGGTCCCCTTTTTCAGTTTTCCGCTTATATGTATCTCGGAAACTATGCGTCCTAGCCTAGCGATAAGACCATTCCATACAAAATTAAAGCTGACAAAATGTGCCACAAGATTGATTCGATTCAGTTTTTCGCTATCTCGCATAGTTTCCGAGATATCCGCGCTCAAAGTTCACTAATTATGAAAAAGAAAATAGCCTGGTGAAATTCGCCCCCGGCGGGATTTTAATCGAGCTTGAACCATTCGATAGCCTACCCAAAAAGACCCCTCTCTGACAAGTTTTAGCCCCATATCTCATCTGTAAGTGTAGTTATTGAGAAAAATCGAAATGCCAGTTTTTGGCCCATTTTCCCTATATATTAACAATTAAAAATTCTGAAAAAAATCTGACACATTTCGGATACCAAGCCATATATTAGGTATCGTTTCCAGATTTTTCCGTTGTAAACTACGGTTGTAAAAAATGAAAAATACGAAAAAAATCGAAAGAATGCAGATTTCATATAAAAGTAGGTCTCGTACCACTTCAGAATTAATTTAGCAATGAGATATTATCAAAAGTATTATGCTCAATTTTTTTCAGATTTTTGTGAGTGTTGCAACAATGTTGAAAAAAATAAAAATCACTTAGTAAGTGTAAGTACAAGTACACTAGTGAGTGTAACTTAGAAAAAACGTCGAAAAAAGTGGTTTTTATTTTTTTCAACGTTGTTGCAACACTCACAAAAATCTGAAAAAAATTGAGCATAATACTTTTGATAATATCTCATTGCTAAATTAATTCTGAAGTGGTACGAGACCTACTTTTACATGAAATCTGCATTCTTTCGATTTTTTTCGTATTTTTCATTTTTTACAACCGTAGTTTACAACGGAAAAATCTGGAAACGATACCTAATATATGGCTTGGTATCCGAAATGTGTCAGATTTTTTTCAGAATTTTTAATTGTTAATATATAGGGAAAATGGGCCAAAAACTGGCATTTCGATTTTTCTCAATAACTACCCTTACAGATGAGATATGGGGCTAAAACTTGTCAGAGAGGGGTCTTTTTGGGTAGGCTATCGAATGGTTCAAGCTCGATTAAAATCCCGCCGGGGGCGAATTTCACCAGGCTATTTTCTTTTTCATAATTAGTGAACTTTGAGCGCGGATATCTTGGAAACTATGCGAGATAGCGAAAAACTGAATCGAATCAATCTTGTGGCACATTTTGTCAGCTTTAATTTTGTATGGAATGGTCTTATCGCTAGGACGCATAGTTTCCGAGATATAAGCGGAAAACCGAAAAAGGGGATCTTCTACGTGCCCCCGTGCACCCCGCTCACCTCCTAGGAGTGGGAACTTTTAGTATATATTGTTACGGGTCTACCGGCATACTAATGTTACGCGTCTGTCGGTATACCCGTTGTATAGAATTGTTGGAAGATTCAGGTTGATTACAGCGTCGTTAGGAAAACGACGCTGGAACGATTGAGAGTCGAAAGACAAACACGAGAGAGAGCGGACGTTGAAGACGTCAAAGGCGATAAAAGCGATTTAGCCAAAGATAAGTTGCCTTCCTCCGAAAAGTAGCGTATTACGGTTAATGAAAGTGTGTCCATTTATTTAGCGAAATAGAGACTTCGTTACATTGGTGTCAGAAGTGGGATTCTGCTGTTGAGCAAGCGACTAGCGGAACGAGATGCAGACTCGGTCTGTTCGTTTGGAGGAGCGTCTCGCGGCTTTGGAAGCTCGACTGCTGGAAAACCAGGCGAATTTTCGAGCGGAGGAGTTCACGTCCATGCAAACACAGTTAGCGAATAATCAGGCCAGTCTTTGCCAACTTACTTCTCTTTTGGAGAGATTTGTAGGGGATGGGAACCGTGAGGCCGCCGGTGACGTAGGTTCACGCGCGTTCAATCAATGTTCGCGTCCGTGCAATGCTAATCCATCTTGTTACCGCGTTAAGCCCGCAAAATTTAACGGTTCGGGTTCATGGAGACTGTACTTGACACAGTTTCTTACCCTGGCAAAGATTAATAACTGGGATGATACTACTAAGAGTCTGGCCCTCGTAGACTCTCTTGAGGGTGAGGCCCTTACGGCCCTGTCGTGTCTCGAGGAATCGAAACGTACCGACTTTGACGCGCTTGTTTCTCGATTAAATATTCAATATGGCAATGAGCACTTGGCTCAGCTAGACCGGTTTAGGTTCTTTAATTATAGACAACGTAGGGGAGAGTCTCTTCGGGCTTTGGCTAACCAAATTTGTTTTCTTTCTCATTCGGCTTTCCCTGACGCGACACCGGAATTTCGCGATAAACAAGCGCATCAGAGGTTCCTCAAGGCGATCGGGGACCACAATCTCAAGAGAGATGTTACTCTTGCTTCGATGAATTGTTCCACACTGGACGAGACACTCGCGATCGCGGTGAGGGTGGAAGCTCTAAATTTTCAGGACTCTTGGAGGTCCCAGCAG
This sequence comes from Lasioglossum baleicum, assembly GCF_051020765.1. Classification (NCBI taxonomy): domain Eukaryota; kingdom Metazoa; phylum Arthropoda; class Insecta; order Hymenoptera; family Halictidae; genus Lasioglossum; species Lasioglossum baleicum. Next base: position 663,317 of record NC_134930.1, read on the forward strand.
CCTATGCAGGAGAGTGCGAGGATGGACACGCGCCGTTTTCGTCCATACGGGGGACAGCCACGTGACTTTAGCAGACCTTTGACTTGCTGGAAATGCGGAAAAATTGGTCATATTTCTTCAAATTGTTCTTTGAATAAGACTAACGCTTCGGGAAACCAGAAGGGATCGTTGTAAAGAGGGTTGCAAACGATCAAATACAAGAAAATACCCTCTGTCGAATTTCTTCGGTTAATAACGTCGCGGTCGAGTCTGGTGTTAGCGTCATGGGCCTTCTGGATGGTCATTCCCGAAAGTTCATTGTCGATACCGGTTCGCGAGTTTCACTCCTAAAGGGGACGTCAGTTGAGGGTTGTTGCTCAATGTCAGGCGAAATACATCTTAGATCCGTTACAGGAGAGAGGGTTCAGATTTTCGGGGAGCGTAGCACTTTTGTTGAGTTTGGAAAACTACGCGTTCGGCATAGGTTTCTCGTTGTCGATATCGAGGAAGATTGCATTTTAGGGCTGGATTTTCTGTCAAGATATAGGTGTTCGGTCGATTTGGAGAATAACTGTTTGCATATTGCCGGAGTAGACAAAATTTGGTTTAATGATTGTTCTATCGATGCTTGGTCTTCGGAAAGTGGCGAAGGCATTGCAGGGGATTCTGAAGACCGGGTTTTGCCAGAGTTTTTGTTTCCGATTTTGGAAGAAAATTCCGTACTCCTGGGCCAGAGTGAGAAGGAAGACTTTAGGAATTTTCTAATTTCATTTCAAGACGTCTTCGCAAAAGATAAAAAGCAGTTGGGAAAGTGCAAGGTAGTGAAGCATCGAATAGATACGGGAGGTCACGCACCTATTAAACAAGCTCCCCGTAGGGTTCCCGTTCAGCGAAAGGACGAAGTACGGCAGTTAATTGCGGACATGGAAAACCAGGGGGTGATTGAAAAATCGGTTAGCTCTTGGATGTCGCCGGTGGTTTTAGTTAAAAAGAAAGATGGTTCGACAAGGTTTTGTATAGATTATCGCCAGCTAAACAACATAACGAAGAAAGATTCATATCCCTTACCTCGGATTGACGATACTCTAGATGCGATTGCGGGATCTTCGTGGTTTACGGTTTTGGACCTGCAGAGTGGTTATTGGCAGATCGAGATGGATGAGAGGGATCGCGAAAAGACTGCGTTTTCAGTAGGCGAAGGGTTATGGCAGTTTAGGGTGATGCCGTTTGGGTTGTGTAATGCTCCAGCTACGTTTGAGAGGTTAATGGAAAATGTTTTGGGAGATTTGACTTGGCGAAAGTGTCTCGTTTATCTAGACGATATTATCATTTTTGGGAAGACGTTCGAAGAGGAACTGCAAAATTTGCATTTGGTATTTGATAAACTACGCGTAGCAGGTCTTCTTGTGGCTCCTCAAAAATGTTCTTTTTTTCAAGCAGAGGTGAAATACTTAGGGCACATTGTTTCTAGGGAAGGTGTTAAAACGAATCCGGAGAAAATTTCCACGATCAGAGAGTGGCCTAGACCGAGGAATAAGTCGGAAATGAAAAGCTTTTTAGGGTTGTGTACTTATTTTTCGCGGTTTGTAAAGAATTATGCCACTGTTGCAAGGCCGCTTTTTGACTTGACGGAAAATAAAAGTTTTGTTTGGTCAGAGAAAGCGGAGAAAGCTTTTGAAGAGTTAAAAATTTGTTTAACTTCAACACCGATTTTAGCTTATCCTTCGCACAGTGATCCATTCCTGTTAGATACGGATGCTTCGAATGTCGGTATAGGGGCGGTTTTACTGCAGGTTCAGGATGGTGAAGAGAGAGTGGTTGCTTATTTTAATAAATCTCTAAACAAATCAGAAAAAAACTATTGCATTACCCGAAGGGAGTTGTTGGCGATAATTAAAGCTATAGAGCATTTTCATCATTACTTGTATGGAAGGAAATTTACAGTACGTACAGATCATGCGGCGTTATCGTGGTTACTTTCGTTTAAAAACCCTGAGGGTCAGATAGCCAGATGGTTAGAAAGACTTCAACAATACGATTTCACGATTTGTTATCGGAGTGGTAAATTACATTCCAATGCTGATGCGTTATCTAGAAGGCCTTGTTGGACAGATAATTGTAGGCGTTGTTTTAATGCAGAAAGTAGGGACGAACATTGTCAGGAGGTTGAAGAAATTCCAATCCTTCGTACTCAGTGTTCTTTGTTTGAAATGCAGGATTGGGAGAGTTCTCAGAGGAATGATCCACACTTAGAATTGGTTTTTAAAAGTAAACTGTTGGGAAAAAAGCCGCCTAAAGAAGTTTTGACGGCTACGTCACCGGAGGTTAAATTTTATTTCTCATTGTGGGAATCTTTAGAGATTCGAGATGGTCTTTTATTCAAAAAGTGGGAATCTGCGGAGGGAAAAAAGATAGTTTGGCAATTAGTGGTACCGAGAGAAAAGAAAGATGCAGTTCTTCGTGAGGCTCATGATTCGACTGCTGGGGGACATTTCGGCATCAATAAAACAGTTTCTCGGATCAGGGAACGTTTTTATTGGGTTAATTGTATTAAGGATGTAGAAAAATGGTGTAATCGTTGTGAGGTTTGTATCTCTAGGAAAGGCACGGCTAATCGTGGCAAGGGATTGTTGCAAATTTACAATGTAGGTTCTCCTTTCGAGAGAATAGCTTTAGACATCTTAGGTCCTTTACCAAAATCATTTTCTGGAAACCGTTTTATGTTAGTTGTGGCAGATTACTTCACTAGATGGCCAGAAGTAATACCTTTACCAAATTTTCAGGCTAAAACCGTAGCTAATGCGTTAATTAAGGATATTGTAAGTCGTCACGGAGTTCCTCAAGAAATTCATTCTGATCAAGGCCGAACTTTTGAATCAAATATTTTTAAAGAACTAATGATTTTGTTGGGCACTAAGAAAACTAGAACGACTCCTTTACATCCACAATCGGATGGTCTTGTAGAAAGGTTAAATAGGACAATTCTTCAATATCTTTCAATGTTTGTGTCTAAGCATCAAAGGGATTGGGACGAGTTAGTCCCTCTTTTTCTTCTTGCGTATAGGTCTGCTCAGCATGAAAGTTTAAAATTAAGTCCATCAATGATGTTATACGGTCGAGAAATTTGTTTGCCATTGGATTTGTTGCGCGGAAGTCTTCCAATTAGGAATGTTTTGTATTGTGATTTCAATTTAGATTTGAGAGATAAAATGGATACTATTCACAAATTCGTTAGAAAGCAACAAGAAATTTCTTCGTTTAAAATGAAACAGCAATATGATTCTAAAGTAGTGGAGAAATCTTTTCGGGAAGGGGATTTGGTATGGTTATATCAGCCTCTCAGAGTAAAAGGGAAGTGCCCTAAACTTCAATGTCATTGGGATGGACCGTATGTTATTAACACAAAATTGAGTGATGTTGTCTATAGGATTAAGAAGAATAAACAGAAATTTAAAGTAGTTCATGTTAATAGACTTGCGAAGTTCAATGATAAGTAGTAGTAGTAGAAATTATTATTAAAAAAATCAATAATAAGCCTTAGTTTTCGAAGATGCTAACGTTATTCCTGGTTTGCTAGGAATCGCTGGTCTACTAATTTGCAGGAGTACAAGAAAAGAAAAGGAAAAGCAAGTTGTGGAGGGAGAAATTGAAGACCGCATACATTAGAATTATAATATTGTTGTTATTTTGAAGTTACTAATTGTTAATTGATATTGTTGTATTTCGGCCGCTAACCACTCCAGGTTTTTAAGCCGTGGTTTTCCCTGGAGCGTCGGGCAAATGCCGGGTTAGTTGGTGATTTTGGAGGGTCCACGGTGTTTGTTTCATTATTTTTGCTCCTACAAAATCACAGGTCATTTTTTTTAATTTTTGAATAAAGTTCGTTTTTTTTTTTTGGAGGAGGGGGGGAAGTGTTACGGGTCTACCGGCATACTAATGTTACGCGTCTGTCGGTATACCCGTTGTATAGAATTGTTGGAAGATTCAGGTTGGTTACAGCGTCGTTAGGAAAACGACGCTGGAACGATTGAGAGTCGAAAGACAAACACGAGAGAGAGAGCGGACGTTGAAGACGTCAAAGGCGATAAAAGCGATTTAGCCAAAGATAAGTTGCCTTCCTCCGAAAAGTAGCGTATTACGGTTAATGAAAGTGTGTCCATTTATTTAGCGAAATAGAGACTTCGTTACAATATATATGTTTACCTCCTAAATAGTCCATACACAAACCCAAAGTTAAAAATTTTGTTGCTTCCATTTCCCTCTACAAGTTTTCGTTGACTGGACTATTATTAATATGTCACAATCCTTATACTATTATTTACTGGTTTATTGAAAATTGTCTAGATATAAATTTGCTTGTTTCTCGTGCCGAAGGCGCATGCAAACGAATCTATGTAAGTAATGTTTTATGCAGGGGGACATCGTTGGGGCGCGTCCATATTCGCACGTTCCCACGTTCAATTTATTTTGGAAATTTAGAGTAAAGTTCAATGACACCCCGTTACATAACCGATCAATTTCAACTTTTAAATACATATGTACATAGAAATTTAGGTTAGCATTGAAATAACTGTGTTTTTTCTGTTATTGTACTCTCGCTGCATTTATCGTGTCTTACTGAAATGCGGGCGTCTAACCAATCTTAATTAAATTACAAGCTCTTGTGAAAACTAGCTCGATTCAATCATCCGTGTACAGTCAGACCTTGTTAACGTTGATAATATTCTGTAAAATTTTAGCAAACAAAGCAACGTTCACTTTCGGCTAATACTATCATCAACAAGAGTTATGCTAATTTAAATATATTGTAATTAAAGTACGTAATATAATAACATTGTATTTTATATACACAGTATTTTTGAATTACTTTATAATTGCATTACTTAATTCGAACACCTTCCACTTAATTTAATTGTTAATTACGCGAATCATGACTGTAATCGAAATATAATAGAATGTAATTGGAATACAATATGTATAATGTAAGTTACTCAATGTGTACATTATTACTCGCTTAATGTGAAAAATATCATTCATTTCTATCCGTGTTTCTTCCGTTTCGCATTCGCAGACAATTTAATTTCATGTTTACGTTTTGCGTCTGTTCTTGTTCCGTGACTGGACACTGGGCATCATCTGTTTTCTTTAAAAGTTGCTGACAATTGCCATCAGTGAATGTGACCGCATAAGTGATTAGTGTCACACGAAGAATGTTTTCTTTTTAGATTTTTTCTATTAAATGGTGTTACTTTTTTCTGTAGTAATTTTGTCCTATGTCTTTCGACAATTTATATTTCTTTACTGAAACGAACAATAAACTCGTTTATTTTTTTAAACACATGAATTTATGAATAATACCATATTCATCACTGATACTCTAATCTTTCTCGTTTTCTTTTTCTACCTCTTATTCTTCTTTGTATAATATTACATAATCCATAATTACTACACAGCGGGTTTTATGCATTTATAAGAAAAATGAGTATTTGTAACTTGGAAAAGTAAAAACATTCGATGAATTTAAATGTACTATTATATTATTTTCCACTTATTATACATATTATATATGTATACATTAAAAAGGAAAATAAATTTTTTTATTATTCCAGAGTTTGTTAGAATTCAGATAGAAAGTTTTTATTTTGCATAAAGATCCGCTAGCTAATAATACACTGTACATACTTTGTAATTGTACAGTGCGCATCAGCAGTTTAGATGTACTCTATTATTTTAACAAAAACGCACCCTCTGATGAATCTCCAATTGATGTTCTCATCGTACGTTTTGAATACCATGAAAAATGATGACTGCTACTAAAACTATTCCTATATTCCTATATACCACTGCAGGGAAGAATTTGTAGCCAAAATATGAAAAGGGGCCGTACCAGAATTTTAGACTTGCTTTTCTTGTTGTTTGTAACTCTATATCGTACACCATTGGTATACTGTTCGTTATAACAGTGAAGTTAGTAAAATATTAAGGGACTCAGCATGAAGATAGCCGTAGAATTGGTTGTTAGAAAACGAAAACTGGCTGCTCAATAAAACTTTGGCGGATCAACCACAGCGCAAAAATGATAAATTGTGAGTATGTAGCAGATTCTGTACATGGAAAAGCGACTTTCCGCGGACGCGGAAACTTTTCCTTTCCCAAGTACACCCGGCCCAAGGGATGGGGTGCCCGGCCGAAGGATTGTCCATTAAAGGTGAGCGCATACTAGAGGGTCGCGGGAAGGCCGCGGATAGTCTCGGGAAGGCCAAAGCCACCGATGGACGACCATGCGGCAAGGGAGCAGGGCTACCTGCTATGGAGCCGTCGGCCCGCTAGAGATTTCTTCCCGCGTGGACGTTCATCGGCGGCTTTGGCCTTCCCGAGACTATCCGCGGCCTTCCCGCGACCATCTAGTATGCGCTCACCTTTAAGTGGTGATGGCTAGAAACCTTGACCAGGTCACTAAAAACTCCTTGGCAGTGACGGTTACCAGATGCATTCATTGGGGAAAGAAACTTTCTCCGTGTCCTTGAGGGACAACACATTTTCCCATGTTAACGGGTTTCTGGGACACGTTACTGCCTCGGCCGCCAAAAAAAGGATCCTTCGACCAGGCAGAAAGCTCGCGATATTCTTAGAGTATTTAGTCCAGTCAATGAATGCGCAAAAGGGGGATGTGTAGAGGGAAATGAAAGGAACACAATTTTTTACTTTGGGACTTACGAGAAGACCTCACGTATCTCGAGAACGCCGGATCGCAACGACTTTCTGTGTGGACATAGCTTACGCACCCTCATGAACTATGCAATTGGTTTTAGCCGCCAACGCGAACCCGTTTTCGAGAAATTCGTTCCCGTGTCGGTATTTTTTATAAACATTTTTTTTCACTTTCTTTATTATTTTTCTACGTGCCCTTCAATTTTTCAAATTTCAATTTCAACATCAATTTCAACTCTTCGATTTCAACTTCAATTTTTGAATTTCAACTTCGTCTTCAATTTCCATTTCAACTCTTCGATTTCAACTTAAACTCGTCAATTTCAACTTCAATTTTTCAATTTCAAATCTTCAATTTGTCAATTTCGAATTTCGATTTCAACATCAATTTCAAGTTCAATGTCTACTCTTCAATTTTAACTTCGACTTCAATTTCTATTTTAACTTCAATTCCAACTTCAATTTGCATTTTAACTTCAATTTCCGTTTCAACTTCAATTGTTCAATTTCATCTTCGACTTCAATTTTCATTTCAACTTGAATTACAACTTAATTTGCATTTCAACTCGTCGATTTCAACTTCAGCTCGTCAATTTCAACTTCAATTTTTCAATTTCAACTCTACAATTTCTCAAATTTCGATTTCAACATCAATTTCTACTCTTCTATTTCAACTTCAACTCTTCAATTTCCATTTCAACTTCAGTTTCAACTCTTCGATCTCAACTTCAGTTTTTCAAATTTCAACTCCAATTTCCATTTCAACTTCAATTTCTCAATTTCAACTCTTCGATCTCAACTTCAATTTTTCAAAGTTAAGCCTAGCTTTATCAGAAGAACGCATGTAGAATAGACATTAAAAGTGTAATAAAAATAACAATTGCAATTAAATCACTATAAAAATAATAAAAATTGAAGTTGAAATCGAAGAAGTTGACATGGAAATTGAAGTTGGAATTGAAGGTGAAATGCAAATTGAAGTTGAAATTTGTAAAATTCAAGTTGAAATTGAAGTTGAAATCGAAGAGTTGAAATTGAAGTTGAAATCGAAGAGTTGAAATTGAAGTTGAAATCGAAGAGTTGAAATTGAAGTTGAAATTTGTAAAATTCAAGAGTTGAAAGTGAAGTTGAAATCGAAGAAGTCGAAATTTAAGTTGAAATCGAAGAAGTTGAAATTGAAGTTGAAATGGAAATTTGAAGAGTTGAAATTGAAGTTGAAATTAAAGTTGAAATGGAAATTGAAATTTGAAAATTGAAGAGTTGAATTTGCGGTCGAAATTGAATAATTGAAGTTGAAACAGAAGAGTTGAAATGGAAATTTAATACGAAGTTGAAATTGCCGAGTTGAAGTTGAAATAGAAGAGTTGAAATGTGTGGAAATTGAAGACGAAGTTGGAATTGCCGAGTTGAAGTTGCAATCGAAGAGTTGAAATTGAAATTTGAAAAATTGAAGAGCACGTAGAAAAATAATAAAGAAAGTGAAAAAAATATTTTAAAAAATGCCGACACTGGACACGGACCCCGACTAATCTCGCGGTAGACATTCGCTCAACCCACTCGGCCACCGACCGCTGTGACCAGGGTTTTCACTCATGGAATATAACGCACATGTCGCATTTCAAAATAGATTTTCTCGAAAACGGGTTCGCGTTGGCGGCTAAAACCAATTGCATAGTTCATGAGGGTGCGTAAGCTATGTCCACACAAAAAGTCGTTGCGATCCGGCGTTCTCGATACGCAAGGTCTCCTCGTTAGTTTGGACTAGTTAGGAGGTAAACATACTAAAAGTCCACACTCGTAGGAGGTGAGCGGGGTGCAGGGGGGCACGTAGGTCCCTTTTTTCGGTTTTTCGTTTATATCTCGGAAAATATGCGTCCTAGCAATAAGACCACTATATATAAAATTAAAGCTGACAGAATGTGCCACAAGATTGACTTGATTCAGTTTTTCGCTATCTCGCGTGGTTTCCGAGATATCCGCGCTCAAAGTTCACTAATTAAAAAAAAAATGTTATGCCTCACGTTTTTTGCCTTATTTGACTAGCTAACTCTTCGGTCCTTTTTTACTCCTACGAAAAAGGTCATGTAAGAGGAAGTTGTAGAGAGAGCATTAAATTTTCTTCAATAATATATGATAGTTTACTATTTTATCTTCAACCGTTTAAAAGTTAGAGCAAAAACTTTATGTGTATATTCCGACATTTTGCAGAAAAACTTAACTTTCGTATTTTTCGTTATTCCACTGCTGTCGATATTGAGTCGCCGCGCCGCGCTGCGCCGTCGCACAGTGGGTAAAATCGACGTTCTAGCTGTTCACGCCTATTTCACCATTATTTCAATACATAAAGACCACATTAAATAGGTCGTTGGATTCGTCTTGCCGTCAGCTATAACATTATTGAATAAAAAATATATAGTTATAAATAAATAATGAAGGTGACCACAATTTTTTATTGAAAAAAAATTTTTTTGGAAATTTTTTGTATTGATATTTGTAAAAGACTCTGCACTGATTACTTTTCGTAGGAAACATTTTTTTGTCACATCACCGGAAATGTCTCAAAACTCGTGTGAATAATGAATAATTTGGCCACGATTTCGATCGAACTCACCACTGTGCGCGTGTCATGCGACGCTTTAAACTATCATAACTTCGGTTCCCCGGATTATCCCGGATCTAAATTTTGCACGATCTTTTAGAGGAGATCTTGCCGAAAATGTTCCACTTTGTCAGACCATGGGAATCCCCGGGAATGACAACTTTATCCCTTGTCAAAGGTGAAAAACTTCGACGATTTTCCTTAGTTGATTAAATATTTTTTTTCATAATAAATTATGAACAATGACGTTTAGTTTCTGGTGCGTTCTCAACATAGATATATATTCTTCATATAAAAAAAAATTGGTCACTCAATCTTCAGTAGGTTTTTCAGGACATCATTATGAAGAAAAGGAATTTTTTCGGTGATAAATCGTATCTGAAAAAGTTTGATCTTTGAACGTTTATTGTAACGAGAGTTTTTAATAGCTTTAATTAATATTATCGTTTTCGAATGTAATAGACATTTAAGAAACATTGTGCATTCGTTAAAAATCGATATGAGGACTTTGAGTTTTTAGCCCGTGAACAGCTAGAACGTCGATTTTACCCACTGTGCGCCGGGCCGACTATGCCAATTCGCGTCTAGGTCGCGCTCTGATTGGTCCGTGTTTTTCGTTAATAACGCTTAAACAAAGCCGCGGACGCCATTTTTGCAGAAGAAAATGTCGCTTCAGATGACCTCAGGAACCTCCCATTTACGGATTCTGCAAGAGTTTTGGGACACCCTGTATAAGAATTCAAGAAAAGATCCGTAGGCCTGTGATTAGATTTTCGTGTTAGAAACTGCTGTCCGCTGGAACGATGCTCTTGGAGCAAGAGATATTTTTGCTAAAATTGTTTGACCCCGATAGAGGAACCGCAGCTCCAGCTCTTTGACTCCTACGACTCTAATTTTAGCGAACGCGTGATTCATTCAGCTACAAGGGGTCTAACAAGACCCCGCAAACGGTAACCATTTTTTTAGCCTTATACTTCACACGTTTTAAGGAATGTACCTCTAAAAATCATTCTGCACAGATTTGATATTGGCAGACTATTAATTTATTGATTAATTATTGCTTTAAACCGATTAGTTTATTTAACAAGTACATTCTGGTAAATGCGACGTTAAGGGGAGCAAATGTTTGGCCATGCCTGATTTATAACATCGAACTTTGTTAAATCTTTAATAATTATAATCTACATATGAAAATATTATTTCTGCCCTGTTTAATTCTCATTTTCTGTTGCAAAGCAAGCATTTCAAGAGACAATACTTCTTTCTCCATATTTTCTAATTGAGAGCATAATTTTGCTTTCTCTTCTATAATTTCATCTTTGTTATCATTACGTAGTGGCTTTAGACATTATTATTTAGATTCATCATTGGTTTTTATCTTTATATCTTTAATTTCTTGTGTAATTATATTTTTTCTTCCGTCTAAATTATTATTGATTTCTTATTCTTGTTCTTTTATCATTTCGTTTCTCTCTTTTTCCTGCTTTCTTCACAAATGTTCTTCTTCTATAATTTTTTTTCTTGCTCCTATTTTTCAAGATCTTTCTTCTGTCTTCGACGGTACAGTTGGTGGTCCTTTCTTAGGATCCACCGAACTTTAATTTTTCATTCTAGAATGCAGTGTGCGTTTTGGAATCCTAAACTGGTCAGCGGCTTCCCTTAATGATAACCCACCACCCACTGTAAAACCCACTGTCGAGAGCTTCTACGATGGATTCAACAGAATGAGATTCTAGATTTCTGTTCAATTTTTTATTTTTATTCAATCTTTTACTTTCCTTCAATCTGTCATTTTTAATAATATCCTTAGATTTTATGTACACTTTTCGCTTGCTCTTACTTTTAATTTGTTTTTATGATACTTGTTAATTAATTTTTTCGACTGGAATCAAAAGTTTTATATCTAATGACGGCCCAGTATCAAATTTAATTTTTAAGGCAAGTTTACAATCTGAAAAAAACGTTTTTTAGGAATTATATCGACATGAATAATTAATTTTCGAGGTTAGGTATTAATACTGATGGGTCATTCCATGCCAAATATGTAGATCACTTTTTGCAGGCACCATCGTCGATTTTGTTCTAAATGAAATATGTTGTAGTCCATGTGAAATTAGGGTGGTTTAAGTCGTCATTATTCCGGTTTCGAATTTTTTAAAAAATGGCAGGCCTTCAAAGTTTTCAATTCTTTCCCATTTCGGCGAAAACGTGCCTCACTTACGAATTTTTATCTCGGGAACTATTTGTCCGATTGAGCTACATTTTCTTTTGTTTTATTCGGAAAGGATTGGGCTATTACAAAATAATTTTTTCAACCCCGACAATCAACTTTATAATGTCGAAAAATTTAAACTGTAGCGACTCGATCGCTACCGGTTCCGAGAACTACGGTATATTTCACCTAGGCCCGGTACGGGCCGGCTGAGGATAGGCCTGCAATACATCTGGCGAACAGATTCGCACAGGCTGGAATTACCCGTTTTTTGGGATTCTTTGTAGAGTCTTTGTTTCGTGACGGGTACGGCTAAGAGAGGTATACGCACATACCTGGTAGTCACCCCCGCACGAACAAGGGACTTCGCGCGGAACGTGTCCACGGCCGAGCCGTCGTTCCCCTTCCACAGGGCACGCTGCCTTTTGTCAAAGGCTAAATAAATAGCCCTCCGAAAGCGTCGGAGGGTCTCTGTTGACTTTCCGATTGCTTGCTGTGAACTTCGTTGTATTCCGTTCCGCGCTCTTCGACATTTATCGTGACGTACCACGAAGTACTTTCTTTCGTACGACCTATTATAGTGTGAAGATATTCAACGGGTTAATAAACGAGTGAGTTACGTATATATGTGCACTACCTATTTCATCTCCTTCAAAACAAATTCTATTTTTACGTTTTCTTCGAGGATGGGGCTCAGTGATTTAAATTTTGAAAAAAATATGGTAATATTCCTTGAAGAGCTTCCCCTTTAAAATGAGCCCTTGAAAAAGATGGTATCGTTAAAATTGGCGTCACAGTGACCTGGCAAAATACGCTGTGTACCTCCGTTTCAGGTAGAGGCGATTCGAGCGTACCGCTATTATGGTTCGTTGACCATATACCGCATGTTATTATACATATCTGAATGTATTTTTCGATCAGTTACCCGATGCAATAAAATAAAAATGTAGTTATGTATGAAAAAACATCGATGACCTTGATAACTCCGAAAAAAATGACCTTCGAAAATGTTGAGATGTAATTATTTTTCTGTATGTTTGAATGTGTATGCTAACCGCGCCTTTACTCGTGATTGGTTGAATGGTATGCCTGGCGTGTGATTGGTGCATGAGTTTGCTACACATGTATGAGAATGACTCGCTCTCTCCCATTTTTTCTTTGTCAGCTTTTGTAATGTAAAGAGAAAGGTCAGAACAAATTTTATGTGTAACAAAAATGTTTATAAAGCTTTAATATTGTAAGGTTCTAAGGCAGAATGTGTCGAGTGATTAATTCGCATAAAAGGTATGTTATGTATGATCTGTTTGTACAACTTGCGAATGAAAATTATTTAATTTTGTAACACACGTGGCCTGTAGTGTGATTTCTAATAGATCGAATTTATATTACAGGCGCCTTTTAGAAATACTTTCTGAAATACTTTAAGAAGTACTTTCAGTAATATTCCTTTTGTTTCGTTTGAAGAGATATAAAGCTTAAATAACTCATTTAATGAATAAAATACATTTAAAGGAATCTATTCTGTTGTTTGATACTCCATACACACAAAGCTAGTCAGTATATAGTCGGGAGATACCTCATGTTTAACAGAAAAGAAATATTCGTGCCAGATATTTGGTCCATTGACAAGATGCATATTAGGTAAGAAATATTTTTTGCATCACAATAACCTGAAGAGAGATATTTAGGTGTCCTGTTTTAGACGAAACACCTTGTATACTATCTGTACCCGCGACTTTGTCCACGTCCAATAACAAATCCAAAATTTATAAGCAGAAAGGTGCCTAAATGAGGGCGGAAAAGTCGTGTTTGGTCACTAATGACGTCACAACTTTTGAACGAATCGACTTTTTCGAATGCGGATTTCTCCTAAACCTTCCCGAAGAAACGCGCTGCGTCTAAGGCCGTTATTAGACTAGGCCACTGGTGGGCAACTTGGTGGCGCAACTTGGTGGCGCCACCGAATTGAAGAGCTTTTATGAATCGGTAACTGGTGGTACCACCAAGCGTTCATTCCAGTTCATTCCCGCTGTCGATGTAACGCTGTGTCGTGTTCTTATGTATTTTACGATAAATGTGGTGGTAATTTGAACGTCAATTGTTCATGTTTTCGCGATGCTGGTGGCGCAACTTGGTGGCTTTGTCTAATAGGCTACATTCAAATCAATACCCCGGCTGGTGGCGGCGCCACCAAATGTTGCCCGGCCGGTTGCCGATGCCGTCCACCAGATCGGCAACTATTTTTGGTGGCTCCACCAGTTACCGTAGTCTAATAGGTTACATTTGTTTCAATGCCCCACGACTCGGTTGCGCCACTGGTGGGCAACTTGGTGGCGCAACTTGGTCGCGCCACCGAATTGAAGAGCTTTTATGAATCGGTAACTGGTGGTACCACCAAGCGTTCATTCCCGCTGTCGATGTAACGCTGTGTCGTGTTCTTATGTATTTTACGATAAATGTGGTGGTAATTTGAACGTCAATTGTTCATGTTTTCGCGATGCTGGTGGCGCAACTTGGTGGCTTTGTCTAATAAGCTACATTCAAATCAATACCCCGGCTGGTGGAGGCGCCACCAAATGTTGCCCGGCCGGTTGCCGATGCCGTCCACCAGATCGGCAACTATTTTTGGTGGCTCCACCAGTTACCGTAGTCTAATAGGTTACATTTGTTTCAATGCCCCACGACGTGCTGAGCCACTGGTGGCGCAACCGAGTTGCGCCACCAGTGGCCTAGTCTAATAACGGCCTAATGGCTCAAATCCCAACTTTCTACGTTCAGCCGTTCTTAGTTGATGCCGTCACAAACAGACAGACAGACAGACACGATTTTATTATACTTATAATAATATTATAATTTTATTATACATATATGTATATGTGTATATACATAGATAGAGATCGAGATAGAGATATGGCCAAAGTGAGACCCTGTTTGCTTTCCGATCTCCACAACTTGTTTACAAAAACAGTAAACAGACGCCGTGCCGCGTCGGAGCAGGCTTACGTTGCCACGGAGCGTGCACGAATACGGAAAAATCAATTCAGTACTAGCAATAGTTTTTTGCAATTATCTCGGAAACTAAGTCCGTGCGCCGCGCCGGGTAGATGTATAGCGAAAAGTTGTTCAGAATGTTGTCCTTGACAACATATGTCAAGGTCAAGGTCATCCGAGATTGTTTGAGAAAATTATAAATTATTTTCAAGTCTTCTATATCAGATTTACATAAGAAGGAACTGATACAAAGAGGAAAACTGTTCTTGCCTTTAAGAAGCTTTGTTTCTATTGTCTTACGTTCGTTCTCATAATTTGGTCATTGCCATATACTACATAGCATGGTTTAGTTTATGTAGGTCTTGAATTTCTGCTCCGCATGGGCAAGCACTGTTAGCTATAATGAGGCGTTTAAATTATAATAATTGGAACGAGATCTCTAATAACAGAAACTAAAAAATCTCTGGAAAGTCCAAGTCTAGTGTACCATGGCTTACCTTTGTCCTTCTGATAAAAAATCTAAAGTAGTTCGAACCTTCAACCCTTTCTCTACCGTGGACGAGATATCTGGCTCCCCTGTTGTCGAAGAAACAATGCTATGAACGAGATATCTCGTCATCATGATTTCGTCGTACACTGCTATGACGAATTATCTCGTGTATCTTTATTACTGATATCAAGTGCTCAGCAGAGGTGGGCATTATTTGGCGAATAAAATATTTGAAATACTATTTAATATTTTAGATTTCATTTTGCTTAAAGAAAATAGTATTTTATTTGAACAATCTGAAGCTCGAAATAAAATATTTCTATTTGAACAATCTGAACCTCGAAATAAAATATTTCTATTTTAACAATTTCATCCACAAAATAAAATATTTATGTTTTAATAATCTGAAACACAAAATAGAATATTTTATTTTTTGCATCGTTATACCTAGTACTTTCAGAAATCGCATTATTTATTTAATATTTCTTATTTTAGCAATAATTTAAAGAGGAAATGGTACTTGATATAAGAAACTATATCATTTGCCACATTTTCGTTCTATTTTTTTGTTTGATTGCTGCTATTATTATAGCATGTGCCTCTACTGAGGTTTGTTGATAAACATACAGTGTATTTTATCACCAGGAAACTATTTATGTATACTTAGAAATCTATTGAATGCGAACCATTTTTTGAGCAATAATATTGAATATAATAAAATTGATATTGAAAATAAAGACAAAGTCCAAATATTTTGAATATTCTTAAAATAAAATACTATTTTCAAATACTATTTTCAAAAATTACTGCAACAAATAAAATATTTTATTTTCAAAAATTACTGCATCAAATAAAATATTTTATTTTCAGTCGTACAGACACTGTAAAATAAATGGGATTATATCTAGAGACGCGGTAGCGTTTCGACGCCAAGTACATGAAAAATTACTAAACACCCTGTATCGATGTCGACTGTCGCTGCCGCGTATCTTTTACTCGTAAACCAGGCATTCTAACCTAACCTGAAACTTCTTTAGTTAATATCTCATCACGCCTGCAATATTTTCTAAATTGAAAGGCATTTTGCTAATGTAAACCGCATATAAGCTTTCGAATAAGACCATATTCAATCAAATCGATCCACGTATGACAGAGATATCGTAATATCATGTCATGGATCAGTAAAAAATGATAGGATTTTTCTTCTGATTCTTCTCCTTCGACAGGAAATTTTCGTCAACATAATACGTATACGCGTTACACGCACACATTCAGCCAAATGGACTAACACACGTGTTTCGTTCGTCGACTCTCGGGATCATTCGGCAGGGCTCGGGCTCGTCGACGGCGTCACCTACCGCGGTCACCGCCAGATGGACAACGCGACGTAGCGAGTTTCTCGCAAGTAAAGTGTTGCACAGGCGGTATTAATATGCGTAGCGAACGCGGATATTCACCAATATTGGCTTATATTGACCTTATGGTATGATTTGCAAAACCCACCCATCCTGTTGTACTCTATTGATTTTCGACAAATTTTAATATTATTATTTATATATTTCATACGCGGAGAGAGAGAGAGAGTGCGAGAGAGAGGGGGAGAGGGAGAAGAAGAGGAAGAAGAAGAGGAAGAAAGAAAGACAGACAGAGCCAGACATACAGACTGAGATAGACAGAGTTATTAACACTAACACAAGTATAATTCGTCATGTCTATAATTAATAGTATTAATATCCTACCCTACCGCTCAGTTTTAATAATATGCAAATTATCATTAAAGACGAATGGTTAACAGATGATCATATTGAATATTTTCATACATTATTACAAGTTAACTCTAATTCTTGTAAAAAGAAATCAAAACTTCAAAAAAGTAAAAAAATTACGCCAAGTACATGAAAGTGGAAAAAGGAAAAAAGATAGAATATAATAAACAAAAACAATATAAAAAATATGTGAAATCGAAATGAGCTGCAAGTACATAAAGGTGCTTTCCAGTAATGTGCAAAGGCGACACTGTGTAACACAATGTAAGATTCGGTGAAGATAAAATGTAACATGTAGACATTTGCCTAGATGTAATTTAATTGTATAATTGAATTAGCACAACTCTGAGTGGGTTAAGATATTAAACCGTTACCGCCCACTACTACGCGATTGTAGGGGGTGGCAAGGCGCCATCTCGTATGGGTCCGAATTGGCGACATTGTATTGATGCGAGCGTGAGAAGAAGGTTCCCAGGCAGGACTACGGTCACGTGTCTCGAGGTACGATGCGCGCCCGATTGGATTAAAGTGGAGGAGGCAGGCCTCGTTTCACACGCATGTTCGGCTGTTGTCGAAATATTGGCTATGGCGGCCACACATACACACTATCTAGCGTACAGCGTCGAAGTTAAAACATTGGAACCACGGGCGCGGCTGTGGTGGGGATAGGCAGACCTACAGATGATAGGCTCGATTTGTTTATGTGCCGTTCCCGGGGCTGTTCTCTATGAAGAGGTTTATGACAAATCATTACTATTGAGCTGGAAGTCGGCACTTTCTCGGACAACACGAGTTGTACTTTACTTAACTCAGTTGTAAAGTAATTTAAAAACTTTACAGGAAAGAATTATGAATTGGACGCGCCAAATGTTTTATTGCACGTGCCGATAGCCGCTACGCTATCGTACGTCGCACAGTGATGCAAAATCCTCAAGACGTGGCAATAATTCGTTTACTATGATAACGTCATTTTAAAAAATCTATGTACTGAAATACATTAAAATATTAATACATTACAGTATTAATACATCGATCATAGATTATAAGAGATAGAACCTAAGCACAAACGCTGACATCGGAAACAACTGCGACATCCATTTGAAGGAAAAAATTTTTTCTACTTTCTTTATTGTTATAATGTATATGCACTCCTTGATTTTCTAAACATTTATAGTGTAGATATTACTCAGTGCGGTGAGTGCATTACTTTAAATTATAAAAAATACAAAACTAATTATTAATTTTTTTCGTTTAGAACTGGACGTTAATATGAACGTTATAATCCAAAAAAGTTATGAACGCATCTCAAAGAGAATTCTTTGAAATCTTGAAAATTGATGGTTCTACGCGGACGTGAAATATGAGGTGTCACAACTTTTTCATTAAATTATAACGGCCAAACTAACAAAACAATGACAATTTTAGTTTTGGGTGCACATAGTGAAACCATAAGAGTATTTAATAAAAATTATTTCAGTTGAAAAAATATTTATTTTCATAGTTTATTTTGCAATTGTTTTTTAAACAGGCCCATTGCTATCATGCCGCCAGGAAATTGGAAAAATAGAAATAATGATAATATAGCCCCAAGTGTCCTCTTTGTGGACCCGTTCTTAAAAATACGGATACTTGAAAATTGGCGACATGAAAATTATTTAAAGTGAACGCTGCACCGTCCGACGTAGGGCGAAAAACGAAATGATTTGATTCTCCTCCGGCGTCGGGACCCCATGGGGTTTGTCCATTGTTACCCTTCTCGAAGGTCTCGAAAAGGTTCGGCTCCCCGCTGACCTTGACCATTTTGCCCGATATCGGCTCCACTGTGAGCACCTTTTCGGTCGAAATCGGCCGAAAAGACACCAAAACATGCTTCTCGAACGCTCGTCTGTGTGGGCAAAAGTCGGTCGTCGGGCGAAAACGGGTCCACTGTGCGCGTACCCTAACCGGGTAAGAGCGGGTTACGGTTGGAAACCGTAACCTGAATCGGTTTCGGTTTTTGGTAACCCATGAAACACTGTAACCCACACTAAGAGCGGGTTTTGAGTACGCAAAGTTTGAACTTCTTTTCTTATTTATAATTATGCTTTGGTGCCAATCATTTGAATTTATCTACAAATCGATTTTATATAATATGAGGACAACTTATTATTGATAAAGAAATTTGGTAAAGAAATTTGTATTTTAGGTAATTATGAAGAGTATGAATGTTGTGTGTTTCGGAAGGAACGTATACAGGGTGTCCCAAAACAAGTAAAAATCCCGAAAGGGGGTGGTTCCTGAGACCATTCTAAGAGACATTTTCCTTTGCATCAAAGTCAACTGCGGCTTTGTTTAGGATTTATTAACGAAAAACAAGGACCAATCAGCGCGCGCCCTGGGCCGCCGCGCCGTCACGATGCGATGTCACGGCGTACCGCGACACTCGCTTGCCGGCGCGGCGGCCCAGGGCGCGCGCTGATTGGTCCTTGTTTTTCGTTAATAAATCCTAAACAAAGCCGCAGTTGACATTGATGCAAAGGAAAATGTCTCTTAGAATGGTCTCAGGAACCACCCCCTTTCGGGATTTTCGCTTGTTTTGGGACACCCTGTATATGTATACAGGGTGTCCCAAAACAAGCGAAAATCCCGAAAGGGGGTGGTTCCTGAGACCATTCTAAGAGACATTTTCCTTTGCATCAATGTCAACTGCGGCTTTGTTTAGGAGTTATTAACGAAAAACACGGACCAATCAGAGTGCGCCCTGGGCGGCCGCGCCGCGCCGCGCCGACAAGCGAGTGTCGGTGGTACGCCGTGACTTCGCAACGAACAAGAGTTTCTCGATTATGTGAATGCTCTCCGATTTCAATGAGCTTTGGATATGTGGTCAAGATCATTATTCTGAATAACATTTCTCTTTAGTCTATTTGGCGGTTGGCTTTAGTTTACGAGATTATCGTAAAAAAGAGAAGAAGCACAGAAACTGATTGTATTAAAAACTCACGTATTCAGCCGTAAATCCATTTGCTGCTTCGAAATGTGTGTCTTGAAATTTCTCCACACTCACAATCATTGTTCACATTTGTCAACACATAGTTATGCACTAATAATAATTGCCATATCCCTTGTACTGCTGCACAAATCACAACAATCAGGTAATGCAATCACTAGACCGCGGATTTCATGTATTTGTAGCAAACATGAGTAGTTGCATTTTAATACAGTAGAGAGATTAAAATAATTTCAAAACACCATAGTATTATTTTCAACTTCTTAAAATGATCACAGTGAGAATCAAATATCTGTCTGGCTCCTGTCCCTTGTAATAGCGGCAGCCAACATTAATGTTGCATAAAGATCCGTAGTCTAGTGATTAGTTTAAATATTACTATCAAAAACACAGCTAATAGCAACCGTTAGCATTGAATTGACAAGTCTTTGGAGATGTTCTCTCTACCGCGGCTCGAACGACACTGATTTTCCGCAAGATTTTTCTAAAGAATTTAGGGAGGGCATTTAGAGTGTCGAAATTCGAAATGCACGCTGTAGCACGAGAACGACGGGACGGTTGGACGAAAAACAGGATACGAGAAGGACCGCTTTAAGACTTATGGCAATCACATGTTTAGTTTTTCTTGTAGATTGGTACGCAGAGTCGATGGGTAACCGTTCGAAAACGTCGTCTGTCCTTCTTTTAGAAAGTTTCTTAAGGAAGGTATAGGACAATAGGGATGGTACGCTGACCTGACATTTTTACCCCTTGCTGGGTAAAAGGACGGATGACGTTTTCGAACGCGCGGTTACCCATCGACTCTGCGTACCGATCTGCAGGAAAAACTAAACATGTGTTTGCCGTAAATCTTACAGCGGTCCTTCTCGCGTTCTGTTTTTCGTCTAACCGTCCCGTCGTTTTCGTAAACGTGCTACAGCGTGCATTTCGAATTTCGACACTCTAAATGCCCTTCCTAAATTCTTTAGAAAAATCTTGCGGAAAATCAGTGTCGTTCGAGCCGCGATAGACAGAACATCTCCAAAGACTTGTCAATTCAAAGCTAACGGTTGCTATTAGCTGTGTTTTTGATAGTAATATTTAAACTAATCACTAGACTACGGATCTTTATGCAACATTAATGTTGGCTGCCGCTATTACAAGGGACAGGAGCCAGACAGATATTTGATTCTCACTGTGATCATTTTAAGAAGTTGAAAATAATACTATGGTGTTTTGAAATTATTTTAATCTCTCTACTGTCTTAAAATGCACCTACTCATGTTTGCTGCAAATGCATGAAATCCGCAGTCTATTAATTGCATTACCTGATTGTTGTGATTTGTGCAGCAGTACAAGGGATATGGCAATTATTATTAGTGCATAACTATGTGTTGACAAATGTGAACAGTGATTGTGAGTGTGGAAAAATTTCAAGGCATCTGTGTGAAATAAACATACGAATTATTTATCGATTCGAAAGTGAAAGTGAAATTCTGGATCGTCGACTTGACCGCGCATCCCTTAGGCCTTCTACCACCGGCTGTGCAGTTCATCGACCTGGCCGTACGTTCCTTGACTTTCGGTACTGCCGTGTACCTGAAGACATCTGTGCAGTTCGTCACCGAGTGACCCAGTGACACACATTTCGAAGCAGCAAATGGATTTACGGCTGAATACGTGAGCTTTTAATTCAATCAGTTTCTGCTTCTTCTCTTTTTTTACGATTATCTCGTAAACTAAAGCCGATCGCCAAAAAGTCTAAAGAGAAATGTTGTTCAGAATCATGGTCTTGACAACGTATCCAAAGCTCATGGAAATCGGAGAGGAGATAGTTCAGATAGTACATCGATCGATTTACAATTACAAGTTACTTATCTCGTAAACTAAAGCCGATCGCCAAAAAGTCTAAAGAGAAATGTTGTTCAGAATCATGGTCTTGACAACATATCCAAAACTCATCGAAATCGGAGAGGGTTCACATTATCGAGAAACTCTTGTTCGTTGCGATGTCGCGGCGTACCACCGACACTCGCTTGCCGGCGCGGCGTGGCGCGCCGGGCCAGGGCGCGCTCTGATTGGTCCGTGTTTTTCGTTAATAACTCCTAAACAAAGCCGCAGTTGACATTGGTGCAAAGGAAAATGTCTCTTAGAATGGTCTCAGGAACCTCCCATTTCAATTAAGTACACGAATTTTGGGACACCCTGTATAATAAGGCAATAATGAGCCAAGAATGCCTGGTATTGTGGTATGGTTGTTGGAGCGTCGATTGGCAATTGTTTGACGCGGAACGGAAAACGAAACGAAGAAAAGATTTATCAACTGTTTTTCGATTTTTTATTGTTATGGATTGCCCATCCATCCCATTCTTATTTCACACGTTGTGTTCACACGTTGTGTTGAAAACATTTATAGTTCATATTGTTTTTATTGTGTGTTCACGTTTAAATAGTGACATTATAGATGACATCATAATACTTCGGACAAATGAATTCGATCTTTAATTTTGAAAATTATTGTTATTATCTAATAATCTAATTTAAAAAGCTCTTTTCAATATGATTATTACCTGAACCTGTTTATTTACGTTAGCTATAAATACTTTACGATTCGGGTTATATTCCGTGAATCTCTATTTAATAGTAAGTAACCCGCTCTCTCTAAGATTTGAGAACCGTTCCCTCGAGGATAGTATGGGTTACAGCGGGTTACAGTAACCTTCCTTGGTTAACCGGGTTTGGGTTAGGGTTAGGCGTCGGGTTAGATCCCCTGGTTGCTCACCACTGATCTAAATTAATGTAAGGAATATAGGTATGAAACTCCTACGATTCAAGAATATTACGCAACACTACTGAATCAGTAGTGTGTTATGATGAATCACTTCCTAATAACAACTATTTTCCTATTACATGTTATATAAATTACATCTTTATCATATATTTAATTAAAGTTTTTCATCATATGGTCACGAACATGTGGTAAGTTTGGGTTGTTGACGTTTTTCACGGTTTGAAATAACCGCCAAACATCGATCGACGATTGACTTTTGTTTTGATCGATCGACCAGTTACGTTCTGTGTCTAATGACTTCGATGGTCTATGATCCAGTATCCTGTCTGACGACATGAAAACAGCATGTGCTAAGACAATTTCAATTCCGTGTTTATAATCTTTATAAAGCAATGTAAGTAAATTATTGCAGTATCTTGTTACATTGTTACATTCTGGTTACGCAGATATTTTAAAGTTTCTGGTTTTACATTGTGAAAATATATTTTTCAGACGCAGTTTTTCTACTTTCTTGAAAATGATCTGAATGAAGATCGAAACGTTGAAAGTTCCAAACTAACGTGCAAATTTTGCTTTTTTCCTATAAACTGATCGAACCGTTGCGCCGAGAACATTTGAATATTATACATTTAATGTAAGGAATATCGAAATTGCGAATGTCGAGAGCGGGCAGCGTGCGGCTCGACAGCGCGACGCGTACCTTTCAGATTAAGCCCACTTTTTGTTGCAAAGGGTGAAACGAGTAGAAGTTTACATATCTACCCGACCAGCTAGTTTTATGAAACCACAATTCGTTTTTAACCTATTTTTTGTTCTAATGACAACTCACGTCGAGAAAGCTTAGACTTGAATTGCTTTCCATTTCATATGTGAATTGTAATCTTTCATGAAAGCTGTCAAATGTATCCGACAAAATTTTCAATTGTTCAGGTTTTATACATGTTATTGTTATTATATCATCAACATACCTTTTATACAGAACCGCAACAAAAATACAGGCATATTTTTATGAACCATATTCTTTATATTGAATCATTCAATAGTTTTTGAAATTATTATAACATATTTACTTTACAGACGCGATTCAAATAAATCTTGAAAAGGATCCAAACTAGGATCGAAACGTTGATTTTGTTTCATAATTAGTAATAAACGATCGAACCGTTGCGCCGAAAGCATTTAACATTTATTAACAGCAAATACGATCGATATAAGAAACATATTTATTCATCAGAGGGTACGTTTTTGTTAAAATAACGCACTGTATATGTATACAACTCAAAATAAATTTCATCTAGAATCCATTATTTACAATCCTCTTTTTTTGGCTTTTTCGAATTATTTTCTTACAGGCCGAAAGTGTTAAAAATGTTAGTGGTGCTACAGTTATGTTCCCTAGTGTAGTATGTATGTAATATTCGAACCTCCTTTCTTATTTTGGCCGTCCTCATTTGACAAGGCGTAACCTTGGTCGAGGCTTCTAAAATAGACGCATCCACGTGTTTCCCGGAAATCCTGATCAATTAACACTCGTTAATTATTCACTGAAAATGCAAAATGTTATTAACATCGTCTCACGATTATATCTTTGTTTGAAAGGAGGCATGTGATAAGTGATGAAAAATACTAAATATCTTCTGAAAAATGATGAACGGATTGCTACCGAAGAGTGAGTTTGTTCATTTTCTTTTTTGCTAACTGCGAATGTATAAAAGATTGGATACGAGTATCTAAACGAAAGATAAAGACTTCTTTTGAATAGGCTTATTCATTCGTGAAAATGGTGTTCGAGGTGATATTCCTCTTTCAATAATTCTATGTTGCTTACATAAAACAGTATACAGTATACAGACGTTGAAACACTAAGCGCAAAAACACATTTCAGTAAATAATTACAATTATTAACAATAACAATAATAATATTAGTATACAATAGCATATTATGCTCAAGACTGATTCTCATAAATAGACAGCGGATCTTCATGCAAAAATAAACATTATCTACCTGATCTGCGACACACTGGTGTGAAATAGAAATTTATTTTCTTTCTCAATACATTTAATAGGTCGAAAATAATATAAGAATATTCTTAAATTCCTCCAATATTATTACCATTTTAAATTACATCTAACCATTTTTCACATACCTAAATGCATAAAATCTAAGAGTATAAGAGACGCCATTTTTATTAGACCCACTTTTTTAGTAGAGCCCGTAATGAAAATAGTTACTAGGTTTAAATTCTGCATAATGTATAATTTACGTCTGAGCTAACATCATCAGCTTAATATGTAGAAATAACTTAAGAGACGAAGATAATGCTCAAAGAAAAACCAGAAAAATATTTTAAGGTTTACACGAGTCATCCGATTCAACTCTTCCTTTTGCGGTGAATCTTTCTCATGTGTAAATTCCAAATAATTAATTTTTGTTTATTTAAGAGAAGATCTCTATATGATGTACATGGTGGAACAATCATTTCGACTACGATCCCATAGCCTTTTTTAAATTTTCTTCTTTCACCTCCGTCTTGAGATTAACAACAGTATTTTCAGTATTGTTCAGTTATGTATTTTCATTGCCTCTTTTAAACTTTGTCGCGTCTAGTATCTTTAACGTACTCAATTATATCCGTTCGTTTAAGGGTAAGTCATTGTATTCATCATCAATATT
This sequence comes from Lasioglossum baleicum, assembly GCF_051020765.1. Classification (NCBI taxonomy): domain Eukaryota; kingdom Metazoa; phylum Arthropoda; class Insecta; order Hymenoptera; family Halictidae; genus Lasioglossum; species Lasioglossum baleicum. The sequence continues at coordinate 688,495 of NC_134930.1, forward strand.
TTCAAGTTCGATATCCCTATCAGTCTTTAAGCCTGCAATTTTCATTTTCTTCTGTGAGGACAAACTTTCTTTACATTTTTTAGCTTCTTCCCTTTTCCTTTTTCGTTTTTCCCTCTCCATTTCTTTCTTTTCTTTCTTTTCTTTCTTTTCTTTCTTTTCTTTCTTTTCTTTCTTTTCTTTCTTTTCTTTCTTTTCTTTCTTTTCTTTCTCATCTAGTTTCGTTTTCTCCTTTTGTAACCATCCATTCGTGACTACTCAATACGAATATCTGTTTATCGGGAATCTTTAGTCCTTTTCGTGACGAAGTGCATGATTATTTCCTGAAACAGATAAAACAAATTAAAAATGCTAACATCTTCAAGTAATGACTACGAAATTCTCGTCACATCTAAGAATACGAGTGATGTGCACAAGTAGGTATATGTATAAATAGTACAATGCGATTAACTCTCTAATGTCCATTGCAATGATTGGCACCTCATTATCCTATAGTGATTGGCCCTTTCAATGTACAATGAATCCAAGTGCCAAGCCAGTGCCAAGAATCGATAAGAAGACTTCTTTCAACGAATTAAAGTCATATTTCTAATTTGTCTTAAAGATTCAAAGCATTAATCTTTCGAATATTAAAAGAAAATCCAAAACTGTCTATCTAGTAATTGGCATAGGTGCCAATTGATTAAACTTCCATACAAATAAATGAACCATTCGTTGACACCTGAAAATTTGAGGTTATGTCTGATAAACAGTAAGAAGTAAACGTTAAACAGGCTATTTGATTTATAATTAAACATATACACACATATTACATCTGTAGTACAGTCCGAAATTAAGTTATAATTAATAAAAATATAAATGTTTGTTTGTTCATAATCTAAGATCTCCGAAACCGCTGAACGTAGAAAGCTGGGGCTTGAGCCATTAGCCGCAGCGTTTCTTCGAGAAGGGTTTAGGACAATACGCATTCGAAAAAGTCCATTCGTTCAAAAGTTGTGACGTCATTAGTGACCAGAAACGACTTTGGATTCATTGGATTCAGCTCGCCGAGTTCTTTCAAATTGCCACTGATCCGATTCTGTAGGTTGCATAGTTTAGGAGGTATAACACAAAACGTGTGCGTTTTTCTTAAACTTTTTGGTTTATCGACTTTTTAAACAGCTGTAGCTTTTCAACGGTAGGTGTTGAAATATGATTTTGTAAACTGTATGTGTTAGTTGTCATCTGGACCAATGATGTATGTAAGGTTAGGAAGACAACTTGACTAGTGTATTGCGTAATTGCGTTTGAAAGAGTTTCCGTTGTAGATCCACGTTATTATATAAAAAGAAATAAAGTTTATTAATTTGTGAATATATATTAAATAAATAAAGCGTTTTCCTCATTATTCTATCAGTAGGTTTTAGGAAAAATCTGAGATCACCTTGGCGATTGGAAATTTAATTCTCTACAACTTTCATATTTCATACTTTTTTTCTCCGACGGGATCTAAGGGGTCATGCGAGAAACGATACAAACTCGAAAATGTTGATAGGTTTGCTTTAAGGTATTTTCGCGCGCGGCCGTAACTTTTGAACCGTTTGTCGGAAATAAGTTTTAGGCAAACAGGCTTACTTGGCGTGCGAAAATGTACAAAATGAGTCCAACAGTTTTACAGAAGTTAGAAGCAGAAATATGGTCGAAATGGTAAAATATGGTAAAAATGCGAGCCACAGCAACGCGTGGTCGGAGTACAGCTGGTACACAATAAAAACGAAAACATTTACAATTATATTCTAGTTTATTTACACTTATAATTAATGCAGTTGAAAGTAATGAAATAATTAATTATTCAGGTTTCGCTTATACAACATGACAATGTTAAATTGCCACTCCAGGAGGTATTAACTAAGAGAGATAGGTACTTTATACATCTTGTGACAAATTCTCTTTTGTGGCATCGGATACTGTTTTCTATATCCCGCATCGTGGGAAAATAAAATATTCTATCCCTTTCTCGACATAGAGTCTTCCATCGTTTGCGAGAATTTTGTACCTTTTGGTAGTTGTTTCACTGTCCGTTCCGAGATTGATTGCCTCCACCATCTGTATTTTTCTGTGGATTTCAATCTCACTATCAAAAAATCCCAACGCTGCAGTTTCCGACGAAAAATACCATAAATGATTGATCATTTTATGTATTGTAGTGCGACTTATTGTGTCATGTGTGATCAACGGGGCGATAGTTGTACAAATTCTTTAAAAACTCGAAATCTTGTCGTGGAGCCTCTATTGCGTTTGGAGCTTCTATCCATGCTTTCAAGTATGTATGTAAGCTGGCGAGAAAAAATAGAAATAACCCGAATTCCAATAGCCTCTTCGTTGGTCAAGACGAATTCGTTTCAGAATTAACATATTTTCAAAGAGTATATCGCCTTCGCCATCCATCGTGTGTGGTGAAAAACTCCTGGTGCTCGGAAAGTACAATTTCTCGTAGGATTTCCACCTAAGAAAATAACTACGAGTTCCAGAAATTCACGATAATCTTCTCGTGGTTGTCGCTCTCTTTCCAAAGTATGCAATGCAAAGTCTAGAATTTCTGTAATACTACGAATTGATTGACGGACGAAATCGTCTTCGATTCCTGTCACGTAATTAGTCTTGTTGATACGAGACCAAACTCTTGAAATTTATTAAAAACTGGAATATTTGGACCAGACGATTTTTCTATCTTCTGCTCATATGCATTCCGCAAAATTAGTTCGTAAATGTGATGTCGCGCCGGCACGGAAAATATAGAAAATCTCTTTGAAATTTTTGTTAGAGAAGAATACATATGTATACCTCGGAAACGGCCCATATTGGAGGATGTTGTGTCACAGTGCACTTTGTCGCTGAAATTCCATTCCTGCACTAATTCATATACTGCGGAGTTTCATATTGTTCGATGGGACTGCAGGTACGCCAAGTAAGCGTCAAATGCCTCTACAAGTTATTATCACAGGTAATCTGTCGACCTTTTCTTTGCCTGTTAAAGATGGCAACAACTTTCCGTCCCATTGAAGAGTAACAGCATCAAGATCGCAGTCTTTAAACGCTGCACAATGTTTTTCTGCGAGTTTTGCTCGATAATGCGTGCGTTCACGTCGAATGGACGTTCGATTTATTACTAAATCATCTAAATCTTGACCAAGGGCTTGTGCCGTTGCTGTAATTATGCGGAAGGCATGCGGCATTCCGATCGCTCACCTTGCATTTATCCATAGGGTTGCAATCAAAATATTGAATGTCTCCATTATTTGTAGATATATAAAAAAACTCTTCAAACAAAAGTTGTACTATATAATAAGGAGGTGTATATGTATAGTGACTGGGAACAAATTATTTTTCAAGATGGATACTTTTTTTTATTAATACCTATTTATGCTGTCGATGTATCCTTAAATAGAAAAAGAGACAAATTCGACGATATATCATACTGTACATTTATGTGACGGTTTAAAAAATGCAAAATTTTTCAAATTTGATGCGCGCCGGTTTCTCGTAATCCAATCATATCCTCACTTATTGTCACATCATTGGGGGGGGGGGGCCAAAGAAATTTGCTAGTCGAATAATAAGGTCCACCGTAATTATAGCTGTTGCGAATGTTAATCGATTTTTATGAAATTTTCAGTATGCGTATAACTAACATAGATCTACAAAACATATATTTTAAATTTTGATTAAGGGCCAATATATAAAAGAGTTTTAAAAAATGCATTTTATTCTTGCAATCTTGTAAATTGCAATTTTTGGAAAATCTTTTTTGTAGATCATTTAGTAAACCAATGCTTCTAAATGCTTACAAAACATCAGGTAGCTTGGTAGAATTATAAAAAAGTTGTACTGTTCTAAAGTGCGGTGAAATACTTTGGCGGTTCACTGTTCGTGCGTGTATGTTTATCAGACATATATATAATAGTATGTCAGTGTCTGAAAACTCCTATTTGTTTTCTGGAAAGCATTATCTTGCGTCCGAGTATGTATGTACTATCGAATATTGTCGTTCTGCGTTTTCATTTTGCATTCAAGTGTACCTTATCAGAGGGCAAGGTAAGCGTTGTTTGTGTAAAGGAGATGTGTGTCAGTGTCAGTGTCAGTGTCAGTGTCAGTGTCAGTGTCAGTGTCAGTGTTTCGAAGTAGAGATATGTAGTAAGCGTTCCACGTTCCACGATGCCTTCCTGCTACAATACACCACGCGCGCCTGGGCAATTGCTGTTCCGAAAGTTGATGACGTAGAGTGTAGAGAATCGGCTACCCCACTCGCGGTCGGTCAGCTTCAGAGAGAAATACGAGCCCGCCTTGCTTTGCCTTACGGAGCACCAATTGTCCAGGCGTGTGCTACACGTTTCCTGTTTGCGAATTCAGTTACAGTCAACGCAGAGAGAGCACAACAAATTCATTCGAAACAATACCCAGAAAAGAATGAAAACAATTTGGTATTACGTAGTCAATTGCTATCGTTCAAAATTAACGTGAACAAGTCTGTGATTTATATAACTTGAAAATTAATTGTAAATTGAACAAATGTCAATATTTCAAATGTGATCCTCTTGTTTCAGAAATATTGTTTTTTATCAACTACTTTTTACATCACTTTTCTCATACTTCGAAGAGTACATATTGCATTTAATAGAATATTGTAACTACTGTCAAAATAAATGGCGATCGCAAACGTATAAATTAGAAGAAAGAAGATAACATTAAAACTTGTAACAATTTTCTTTCAAAATACACAATAAATATACAAATAACACACACTTCTGTAATGAAAAATGTATTCGAATAATATTACAAAATCTATTTACAAGGATTATACTATTTACACATTGTAGTTTTCAAATTAAAATTCTACGACGCAAAAATAGTTTGTTCAAAAATATATACTTAAAACTAAAAGTTTGGCTATGGACTATGGATTTTATTTGATTTTATTTGGATTGAATTAGACTATGGATTTTATGCATTTATTGCAAAAGTGGGTAGATGCAATTTCGAAGAGTACAATAATTAAGAGAATTCAAGTGTATCAAGAGTATAGCATTTTATTTTTAGCTTTCTGAAGTTATTACAGAAGAAAAGAAATTTCTATTTTTATTTTGTATAAAGATCAGAAGTCTAATGATTAATTAATTGACTGCGCATCTTTATGCAAAATAAACTGTTCGCACATCAATTACGATCTATAGAAGCCAAGTAACAATTTCTTGTCCTCATTAATCATTTTTATATGTTAAAGATAGTGTATCGACACTGTTAAACTCATTTAATCTTTTTACTGTTTCGAATTACATCTATTCATTTTTTCCACCTATTATTTATATCTAACAATAAATAACACTTTAACAAAAGTTTACTTCGATACATTCCGATACTAGTTTAATTATAATGTAACAAGACAAAAATACGTGATCAGAGCCACAGCGCTAAAATGAAACTGCATTTAAGAATCGTTTTATACAAGAATTTATATTTATATACATATAGAGTGCGGAGCTTGCGTCTACTCTAACCCAGCACTTACAATTAGAAAGCATCATCTATTATAGTTTCTTAACTTTCTGTAGCAGCTTGCATTTTTAGTTATTTATACGAAATCTTAATAAATCTTGGAAAAATATTTAATAAAAGCAAGATAGGATAATACTCACTTAAATCTTTATTTAAGCCCATAGAAAACATGTTTAATTGTAATATTATCATCTAATTAAGATTAATTAGACGCACCCGCATTTCAGCAATGTACGATCAATGTAACGAGAGAAGTGGAAGAAGACACGGTTGTTCAAGTACTAAATACGTACTTTGAAATTTTTATATCTGAGAGTTTAAAATGAAATCGATTCGTTCTACATATAACGTAGTGATATTATATTAACAAACCCCTTGCCGTATTTTAAAGAAGATTTCATAAAGATTTTAACAAAGTCTAACAAATACGAACGTGAAATGATATTTGATTCGTTTGTGATTAATATTTAAACATTAAAATAAATGCAGACGTACAAAAATTATAATTAATCGAACTTTCTTTGCAAAGTTTAACCCTTTGTAAACAACAATTTCTACCGATCTGGGATAATTCCATTCTATATGATTTTTTTCTCTTTATGGATATGAAATTGATATTACACTTCAATTAGTAATTGGTTAGGTCCCAACATATTTAATAATGTACAATGGATAGTATTTTGTATAAAGTTACAGCAATTTTTAATGGTGATTATGAGGCACCACTCGAGTGCTAAGCGTTGATTTTTCAAAGAGGGGGATAGAAACTGTTTGTAGACTTGTATGATGGATATGTCACGCGTAAGCGATATAGTTTTAAGTACGATTAGCCCACGACGAGAGAGCGCGTAAGTAGGCGCGCGCGTAAAAAATGTAAACAAGCCACGACGATCGTGGAGCGGTGCAAGCGAAAAAAAACAACACGACCTATATGTATAACAAAGCCAAACGGCTTCGCTGTGACGTCATCGCTAAGAGGCGCGACGTTCATGATTTACTCGGAATAGTAAAATTCACTCAAATAATATACATATTTATAAGCAATAATTTCATTTAGTTTATAATAACATAAACTAGAGGGTTATTGTTGCTCGCTCGCTTCGCTCGCTCGCGAGTAGGGTTGTTTTTAATATACTACATAACTTTAATATAATACACAGAATGTGTATTATAGAATCATAAAAAGAGACGAAAATTCAGCATGTTCCAACATCTCCAAAAATTCAAGTCATTTAGTCCCGAATCTGATGTCTTTAATGTTTCGTACAGACCTGAACATTTCACTTTGAAACTTTAATTCACTCTGCTAAACTGCCAACATTTTCTGTATTTCTTTGTGTAGTATACGCCGCTGCAGCTCCCATTGTTGGTTGCAAAGAATTCTGGATATAGCACGAATCCGTTCCGTTCGCCGAAATGCGCGGTTCGTCGAAATGTTCAGATCTGTACGAGGCCTGAATTATAAAAGTGATCCAAGTGAAAATTGAAAAAATGAATTTATCAGTTATTTCATATGTTGCATGATTATTGTTTCATTCTGTCTGCATGATTATTTTGTAAATTATAGCAAAACTCGTATAATTGTATCAGATCGTGGATCATGTTTTTCACCACAACAGTGTTTTGATTTTTTAAAGGAGGAAAATGTAAAACATGCATTAAATGTTACAAGATCGTCACAGGCTAACGGCCAGGTTGAACGAATAAATTTAGTATTAACTCGAATGTTAGGTAAAATTGTTGAAAATAATGAAGGAAAGCATTGGGGTATAAAGTACTCGATGAGGTAGAATATTGTCAATAAAGTAACAGGTGAAACACCAAGACATTTATTATTTGGTGTCGACCAAAAAGGCCATGTGAGCGATGAAATTAAGGAATATCTAAATAAAAATACATACTATATAATAATAACAGAAATTTAATAGAATTGAGGACCAAAATTATAATGTAAAATATTCTAATAATAATAATCGGAAGAACGATTGGAAATATATAATAAAATAGATGGTTATGTAATGTTACGTAACTTCGATAATGCACTTGACATTTCTAGAAAGATAATTACGAAGCCTAGAGGACCTTATGTTATTCTAAAGGAACTTCGAGACGATCGATATTATTGTAGGTGACATAAATGATTTCCAACAAACGCATCAAAAATATCAAGGTGTTTGGAAACCAAGAAATATGTGGCCATGGAAAATGAGAAACTTGGAAGGAGACTACTCCGTGCGATAAGCGTAGCATGTAATATGATTACAATAATGTGCGTGTTTGTTTTAGTAATAATTGTTCTATAATCGTTGTAAAAAATATTATATTCGTAATTGTTTGAATTTTGTACCGTTAATAATCGTTGTACATGTTTCTTGTAACGCGAGATCGAGGACGATCTTTTGTCAGGCTGGCCGAACTGTAAAAGTTTATAATATTATACAGGATGAGTCCGAAGAAACAGAACACCTAAATATGTCCGTTACTTTTTGTTGTACAAAAAAGCTTCTTAGGACAAAGTTACACTGTTTGAAGGGCCACAGGTAACGGTGTAAGGGAAAAAATTTTCGAGGTCATTTTTTTATGAGATTTCAAGGTCATTGGCATTTTTTAAAATGGATTGAAGTATTTTGTAATACATCAATCGATGCAACTGGGAATTCGTTATAAAAAAGTACTAACCCATGTATGTCGAAAAGTTAGTATAGTTCACAAGATATTTCAAGTTAAATAACTCTAAAACACCATTACTGTCTTACTAAGACGTTACACAAGTAAGTAAACTCTAACATCAATTTGAATTTCAATGTCAATTTTTCAATTTCAATATCAACTCTTCAGCTTCATTGTCAACTCTTCAATTTTTCAATTTCAACTTCAATTTCTACTCTTCCATTTCAACTTCAATTTTTCAATTTCATTTCGTTAATTTCAACTCTTCAATATCAAGGTCAATTTTTCAATTTCTACTTCAATTTTTCAATTTTAATACGTTAATTTCATCTCTTCAACTTAAATTTCAACTGCAATTACAGTATCAACTCTTCAACTTCAATTTTTCCATTTCAACTTTAATTTCAACTTCAATTTTAACTCTCCCATTTCAACTTCAATTTCTACTCTTCCATTTCAACTTCAATTTTTCAATTTCATTTCGTTAATTTCAACTCTTCAATTTCAACGTCAATTTTTTAATTTCAACTTCAATTTTTCAATTTCAACTCTTCAATTTCAACTTCAATTTTTCAATTTCACATCGTTAATTTCAACTCTTCAATTTTCAACTTCAATTTTTCAATTTCACATCGTTAATTTCAACTCTTCAATTTTCAACGTCAAGTTTTCAATTTCAGTTCGTTAATTTCAAATCTTCAATTTCATTTTCAACGTCAATTGTTCAATATCAATTTCAACTCTTCAATTTACACTAGCAAGTAAACGCTAACGTCTTAGTATGACAGTAATGGTGTTTTAGAGTTATTTAAATTGAAATATCTCCTGAACTGCTAACTTTTCGACATACATGGGTTAGTACTTTTTTATTACGAATGTCCAGCTGCATCGATTGATGTATTAAAAAATACCTCGTTCCATTTAAAAAAATATCGATAACCTTGAAATCTTGTAAAAAAATGCCCTTTAAAATTTTTTCCCTTGCACCGTTACATGTTGTCCTTCAAACAGTGTAACTTTGTCCTTAGAGGTTTTTTTGTACAACGAAAAGTAACGGAGATATTTAGGTGTTCCGTTTCTTCGGACTCACCCTGTATATGGCCGAACTGTAATAGTTTATAATCTATGGTTGTTGGCAGGGCCCGCTCTAGGGGGGGGGACAACCCGGGCATTTGCCCGGGGCGCCAAAATTTAGGGGCGCCATTTTGGCTTTGGCTGTAAGTGTGAGAAAAATATTGATGTTTTAAATATTCAATTAATAGAAAATTTCAGACTACCCTTGCCAGACAATTTTGCAAAAAAAAAAGGTCATTTTGTTCAGCGCGGTGCTTAGTGCTTAAAAAGGGGCGGCAATTTGTTTTTTTGCCCGGGGCGTCGTAACCGCTAGAGCGGGCCCTGTTGTTGGTAAGACATTCAAGGCAAGGCATGTTAACAAACAGAAGACAGTACCTCGTTGACTGTAAACCGGGGCACAGCGGCCCGTGCCAGGGTCTATCCTGACCCCACACGTATATTCACAGATACATTTACTATCGTTCGAGCTCCCCACCATAAGTCACGCAACGCACACAGCGAAAGCGAAAAGCGAAAAGAGTAAAGACTCCTCTTGCCTTCTCTGTGCAGTCCCGCCGCGCCGGTCTCGCGACTCCCGCGTCCCGCGTCCTGCATACCTACCATCAGCGGATACGTCACATTTCGTAAATGTGTGCACAGTGTGCGACACCGCTCTCGAGGAACGCGCTGCGATGGGTAAAAAATCACTCCGGCACGGTCTTCGGAGGGTTAATAAACAACTTTTATAAAAGCGAAGTGTCCAGTCCTAGCTCGAGATTGGAGAGCACATCGATTAACACATTTTCTCGACATAATTCTTTTTCGCGTATCGCTTGTAATTCTAGATTGTAATTAGACTGCGGATGTTTACGCAATTTGCAATTTTTCTAGACGAATTCTAGAAAGTGGAATCAAATAAAATCGAGTTTTCAGTGGTAGTAAAAATCGTACTAAATTCTGTCGAATTTTATATTCTAGCATTACCGATGCGTTGTTAGGAATCCGTTCACTAAACCCCGATCATACATGTAGTAAATAGTTGAACGATTAAATTCTAATAAAGTCATTCATATGTATATTGACAACAGTATTCATTTGAACAGTCTGAAACACAAAGAAAAATATATTATTTTAACACTTTACCTACCGGAAGCCTATTAATAGGATTTTCAATAATTGTGCTGTACCAACAGAAAGCATAGAAATGTTCTTTTACATTGCAATCTTCAATGAAAGTATCCGACGACGTTATTGAGGGTGACTTGTTAGTTCACAATGAAAATTGCTGTTGCTATTAAAGATTCCATTAAAAAGTGTTTGGCCATGTACCATAGATTTCTCAAAATTATGCAATAATCACCGGTCGGTAATATGTTAATAATCTGGCTCAAAATACAATACTTTAATCTCACTTGTAGTATTGGGTGATACGATCGTATAAGTAATGCAGATTTATTTGGGTCAAATGACCCGTTTTCGATTTTTTATTTGGCAATTGTTGAGATTGTAAAGGTGTTTTCATGGGAATTGATTGAATACATTTTTTCACTACAGTATGCATACATATATTATACTAGAAATCGCACAAAATATAATATATATAAATTTAATCTTGTTATTTTTATAATACCATACACATTCGTCACTATCGATGGTCGGTGGGAGCTTCTATCGTCGAGTTATTAAGACATCAGAAAACAAATTTTGGGCAATGGTGGTAAAAGAAATTTTTGTGATTTAATTAATTTTAATACCATGGAAATCTGCATTTTGTTTATGACTGGACTACGGATTTTATGCATTTATGATAAAAATGGGAAAATCAAATGCAAAACAGTGAATACATTTAAAGAAATTCAAAACACTTTTGCATTTTTTCAGCTCGTTGAAATCATTGAAAGGAGAACTGCATGGCTATGTGGATCCTCTACATATGTACCTTACAATTAATCCGAACAATTCTTATTTTTCATAGAAATCTGCAGTCTTCTTATGACTATATATATGTATAGTGCGGTTTGATACTAAACAATATAAACATACATACAACGTATCTTGTAACTAAAGACAATTTATACTTGTACATATGTGCATACGAACTATTATTTTCAGTAAGGACATGTGAAAATACAAATACATGCACAATATTAGCGTTATTCTTCAAATCAAATACTATATTAAAAACTTGTTGCTTTTGTGGTTTCGTGGTTTTGTTGTACGTATATTGTGTGTGTGTGTGAATGGTAACTAGACTAAAAAATAAAAAATAAAAAATGTTCGCATTGATTGCAAAACACAGAAGCCGAATAAAAATTGTACATTGTAATATACAGTGTAAAAATTCTCTTCTTTTTATTATTCTATTAAACTGAAACTAATACATTGATGTGCTCAAAAAATTGTTAACATGTCCACTGCTTTAAATAGTACGTGTCCATTTTTGTCATAAATGCATAAAATCGGGAAGTTAGTACAGCCCAGATAGCACAAAGACGTCTTAAAGATGTCTGCAGTTGGACATACAGACGTCTTAAAGATATCCCGAAAGTCCTGCGAACGTCTTCCTAACGTCTCCTGAACGTCTTGTGTTAGAAAATGATACGTCTTAACGACGTCTCTAAGACGTCTAAAAGACGTCCAGACGTCTTTCAGAATTAGAGGTCCATAAATGTTAGTGAAATTAAAAGAAAGGAACAGTAAAAATATTATAGATTTCGACAAAAACGAATTCAAAGTTAAACCAATAAAATAGCTTTATTAGAAGGACGCATGTGGAATTGGCATAAAAAGTGTAATAAAAATAATAATTGCAATTAAAATCGCAAGAAAAAATAATAAAAATTACAATTACAATAAAAAATGGAATTGAAAGTGAAGTTGGAATTGAAATTGAAAAATTGAAATTGAAGTTGAACTTGAAGAGTTGAAATTGAAGTTGAACTTGAAAAGTTAAAATTGAAGTTGTAGTTGGAATTGAAGAGTTGAAATTGAAAAATTGAAATTGAAGTTGAACTTGAAGAGTTGATATTGAAGAGTTCAAATTGAAAAGTTCAAATTGAAAAATTGAAATTGAAGTTGAACTTGAAGAGTTGAAATTGAAGTTGAACTTGAAGAGTTGATATTGAAGAGTTCAAATTGAAAAATTAAAAGTGAAGAGTCCAAATTGAAAAATTGAAATTGAAAAGTTCAAATTGAAAAATTGAAATTGAAAAATTGAAATTGAAGTTGAACTTGAAGAGTTGAAATTGAAGTTGAACTTGAAGAGTTGATATTGAAGAGTTCAAATTGAAAAATTAAAAGTGAAGAGTCCAAATTGAAAAATTGAAATTGAAAAGTTCAAATTGAAAAATTGAAATTGAAGTTGAACTTGAAGAGTTGAAATTGAAGTTGAACTTGAAGAGTTGAAATTGAAGTTGAAATGAAGTTGAAATTGGCAAATTGAAATTAAAACTGAAATTGAAGCAAACACGCTAACTCGAACAAATAATACCAATGCTAATATTATATTTATTGCCAGAGATTATGGGTATATAAAAACCACACCGTTTATGGTCTTAAAGACGTCTTTTTAGGACGTAAGACTTTCAGACCTAAAATAGACATAAAATGGACCTCCTTAAGACGTCGTGTGCTATCTGGAAGATACACGTGTGTACTATTTTACCTGTGTTTAAATATTATTAAATCCATTTGAATTTGCATAGTTTTTAGAACATTGATGTCAGAGTTGGGCAAAAATTTTATTTAAATAATAATTTCTAATAAAGTGGGTTTAAAACCCACTTTATTCGAAATTTTAACTTGAATCAAATTTTTGCTAAACTCTGATTGATATTAATTTATGTCATTGATATTATTTGTGATTACATCTTGTTTTCGCAGTTATGCGTGTATGTTACATACAATTTCTCACCATACAGTACAAGCACGTCCGTACAACTGAATAACAAATTAAGTAATAATGGAATTGAATAGTGTTGCCGAATCTTTCAGCAGACACTTCAGATTTAATTACAATTCGAACTTATAGAACCGGCGAAATAATATTTCCAACAGCTAAGAATATTGTTATATCCCAAAAGAAGTCGTTTATTGTCAGAACATTAAAAACTATCGGATTCTTCTCCAATAAACTAGGGTTTGTTGATTCTATTTTTTAATGGGAGTGGTTTTCAAATTAATTTTTCCTTTTATTTTGTATACCTATATCTTGCTTTCACAAATTTGTAACTGTATTTAAATACACAATGACTCCCACTAATACACGGACGCTCTCAAAAAACCGATAACTCTTTTAATATACGACTACACGAATTGAACTTTGTTTAAGAAGTTAGAGGAATTAGCTTACTACACAACGTGAACAAATTTTTGTAAAAAACGTGCATGTCGTCGGAAGTGAAGAGAAAATACTAAAGGTTGTATTTTGTAACTTTTTTATGTGGGTTTACGTGGAAAATTTAGAAAACACGTTTCGTAGCTCTGTATCAATTAAACATAACCTAAAAATTTCGTTGAAATCGGTCGACATTGCAATCGGTTACAAACGTTTAAATTCCAGATTTGCAATAAAAATCTTAGGATTTTTCCCCACGTCAACCGATTTTGACGAAATTTACAGAATATGTTTCACTGACACAGATGTACAAAACGTATTTTTTAAATTTTCAATATAGGCCCACATAAAAAAGCGGTAAAATGCAACTTTTAGTATTGTCTTTAGAATTCCTACCAACTGGAATTTTTGAAAAAATTTCTTTTCACATCCTGTAGTAAACTAATTGCTCCAGCTTCCTAAAAAAGTTCAAATAGTATAGTCCAATATTAAATAATATCGTCCAATATCCTAGTCCAATATTAAAAAAAGTTATCGTTTTTTTAGAGCGTCCTCTATTTAGAGCGGTAGCTATTTAAAATAAATAAAATAATGTAATTTTAGACAGCTCTGAGCACTCGGTGCGAGATAAAATATTCGTTTGACCGAATAGCCGAATTCCTTGTCCCCCATGGCCGCATCGTAAAGCAAACTGTATCCTTCTCCCGTCCTGTCGCTCTAAAGCGCCTCGATGACAGTTCAAGGTATCGATAAGGTCTGTTCTCATAGTCCTCCGACATTCCTCGATGCATTGCCCCGGGACCTTTATCCATTGTTTATAAATAATTGTCGTCGCAGTTGATAAACGCGAACGCGAACGCGAACGCGAACGCGAACGCATACGTTTACATTAAAGTGAATCCCACGAGGACTGACTCATTCATGGCAGTCGCCACGAGCACGATCGATCTGTCAGTCGAGCGAGGCTGCTCGTCGTGGAAGGGTAGCTGCGTGCTCTCCGACTCCGACTCCGACTCCGTCGACTTCACATACACAGTTCGTTTTCTATTTCACTTATTCCAAATCGTGCATCGGATAGTGCAATTTTCCTTCAGCAAAGAAACCGAGCATTACTTCTGTCAATCAGTTCATTTTTCATACAGAAAAACACGTTCTTCTGTATCATTAAAATTCGAATTTATATGATATTCTCCATTTAATTAATTTCTATTATAATTGAAACATTTTGGCGAAGCGCGTGAAAGATAATAGATAATAAAAATTATTTCTGCTAATCGATTCACTGATTGTAGGATGAAAAGATTTTGCCGAAATTCGTTAAAAGTGGTGCAGTAGTGGAATTTTTATAATACAATTTTTAACAATTTTCGTGTGTTTGATGAAAAATTGTACAGCAAATTTTTCTCGTCACGGACAGAGCTAAACTTGCACCCGCTACATATGCACATAGTTCGTTCATTCACAATCATGAGAAGAGTTTGGAATAACGCGAAAGACAATGTGTTGATGAAGTGAATAATTTTATTTGTCAGAGGATTGTCATCGAGTAGAAAAAAGTGTTCTCTTTTTTAGTGAGAGTGAGACTTGTGTTGATAGTCAATGTTAATTACATAGGTTGCAGTTAATGGATTGGAAGTTTTCTTCGTTAGATATGCAATTGGTTGCCCGCAACTGACAGGATTCTGATGCGTACTGCCAAAATGACAGTTGCTTACAACGATGGTAAGATACATGCGATACACAAAATGTACTTTCAAAATAAACGGTCCATATTATTATTACATCATTATTATTATATACACATTATTATTACATATATGTATACAGTATACAGGCTGTCCCAAAATTTCTTTATTACACGGGATATCTCTTTATCCATCGTATTTAGAAAAAAATACTTCCAATGAAATTTGTATAGTTTTCAGAGCTCTATGGAAAGTTGTATTTTTTAAATATTTTATTCGACGCGTTGAAGGTCGTTTCAAGGTCAAGTTCACTTTTCTAAATGGAAACATAATTTTTTTATTACACCAACTTATTCTATGAGAAAAAACAAGTAAGTTTTATTCGAAACGTTTTTTAATTCGACATCGGCTTTTTAAGTTATTCAATGATACACTCCGCGACAAAACGATAAGACACTTCTAGATTTCGAATGTTTCTCAATACCAATGATGTGTACAAAGATTTTGTATACATATAGATCACTGTATAGAGTATCCTCTGTTTAGTAACATACGAAGTAACTGCTATTATTTACGTTGTGTCTTAGGAGCTAAATCGGTTTACATGAAAAACCGGTGCGTCAAAACGATAAGACATGGTGAAGAAGAATAGTGATTTAATTACACTGTTCAACACCAA
Organism: Lasioglossum baleicum; assembly: GCF_051020765.1. Lineage (NCBI taxonomy): Eukaryota > Metazoa > Arthropoda > Insecta > Hymenoptera > Halictidae > Lasioglossum > Lasioglossum baleicum. Next base: position 704,447 of record NC_134930.1, read on the forward strand.
ATTTCTTCCACAATTACTGTTGGGTGTATTTTATAGAGTTTTTTGCGCTGATTCCGAATATGCCCTTCATTTTTCTCCTAGACGCACAGTTTTTGAGAAACATGAATTAAAAAAAAAAGTATTTTTTGTGATGTTATTATAACATCGTGATGTTATTATAAAAGATATTGAATTGTTCTTTGCAGCCAAAGATATTGTAGATTTTCCCGAATATAGTGATATCCAATATTAATACATTATGAATGTTTAAACGTGTTTAAACAAGCATTAAAGACGGAGAGACACCACTCTGCATCAATTCTTGAGGATATTTTTCAATTTATATAAAAAAATAAGGGTTTATTTATTATTTTAGATTTTATTTTACTGAAAGGAAATAATATTTTAAATAAGATATACAATTTGGAAAATGAAATATTTCTATTTTATCAATCTGAATCTCAAAATAAAATATTTCTATTTCAATAATTTGATTCACAAAATAAAATATTTCTATTTTAACAATCTCTCTCTCTCTCTCTCTCTCTCTCTCTCTGAAACACGAAATGAAATATTTTACTTTTTGCATTGTTATAATACTCTGAGAAACCGCATAACCATACAATCAATCTTATCGTTAAAAAATGATTTACACTCATAAATGTACTGAATTAGAACCATGATTTTCAGCAATAATATTTCGAATTAAAATTGAAAATAAAGGCAAAATATAAATATTTTCAATATTCTTTAAATAAAATACTATTTTCAAATAAATTTCTACCTCTAATAAATTATTTTATTTCCAAAAATTACTGCATCAAATAAAATATTTTATTTTCAAAGTTGTACACATACTTTAAAAAATAAATAGGATTATTTACTATTTACTATTTAAAACACTATTTTACCCAGCTCTGCTTTCGAACCACAAAGCAAAATATTTTCAATCTAGATCAAGGTCATTTCAAGGTCATGTCATTATGCATATCTGAATGTATTTTTCGATCAGTTACACGGTGCAATAAAATAAAATGTAGTTGTGTATCAAAAAACATTGATGACCTTGATAGCTCCGAAAAAATGACCTTTGGAAAAAAATATTCACTTTACGTAACAAATATTTTTTGCATCACAATAACCTGAAGAGATATTTAGGTGTCCTGTTTTAGATGAAACACCCTGTATATACAAAATCTTTGTACACAGGATTGGTATTGAGAAACATTCGAAATCTAGAGGTGTCTTTATAAGAAGTGCATAGTCCAATGGCGTCAAATCAAGAGAGCGCGCTGGCCAATCAGGAACTTCTTCTGGTGTCTTTGATCAGATTTATTTGATGAAATATACAAAGATTGAAACCACTGTTCTCAGTTTTGTTTTATCAAATCATTGACATATTTTTTAGCAGTGGTGTAAGCACCAGATTGCGCATGTTTCAGCAATTTTCAATTTTTGTATTCGAATTTTAAGAATGTGGTGCCACATGAAATTCTACCATATAATATTCCAATTTACAATTAAATATACAGAGAGGGTGGAGCAATAACTATGTCCACTTTGAATATTGCCGTTATTTGTAATATAATTAGACTGCGGATTTTTATGCAAAATAAAAAATGTTTGCATCGATTGCAAGACACAGGAGCCAAATAAAAAATTTCTATTAAGCTTAATTTCCTTATTAAGCTGAAAATAATATACAGATGTCCTTAAATCTTTTTAATATGTCCATGTACGACGTACGTACAATTTAAATTGTACATTTTTGCCATAAATGCATAAAATCCGCAGCCTAGTAATAATATGAAAAAATGTTATATGTATAGAGAGAAAACTTACACGGTATAGAGGGGGTCATATTGTGACATAAAGATTGTCTGCGTGGGTGGAGGCATAGGGGAGATTTGAAGGTCACCTTGACTTTTTAAAATGGAAACACCTACTTTCTGTATCACGAATCGATTGACTATCGAATTCTGAGTGAGAATTTATTGACCTCCATATGTCCTAACTCTAATACATAGTTAACGAGATATTATCGAAACAATTTTCTTTCTTCTTTGGATAATATCTCGTTAACTATTAGGTTTAGCACATATAAAGGTCTACACTTTTATACTCAAAATTTGATACTCTATTGATATATTGTATAAAAAATAGGACATTCCATTTAAAAAAGAAAGTTGACCTTCACCTCACCTTGGAGTGTCCACCGAGAAAAATAAAAGTCCCACCACATGATGGTCCCCCTCGGTACTGAACAACTTTCATCTGAAACATTTTTGCGTACGATCAATATTTTTGGAGATATTCGTCCGTAACGCTTTATAATTTACACTGCTTGTATTTCTTGTTGCTTAATCCATAATCCCTGCTTCTATCGTAGATGAATTTGCTTCTACGTTGATCATATGTAGTTAGAGCAGGGCAAAACGTAAACCGATTAATGATTGAAAATTACGATTAATATAAAATCCAATTATTAATCGTGGCTACCGATTACTAAATAATCAGTAATCATTGATTAACGAATAAGAAAGGATTCAGAAGTTGTGGTAATCAATGTTCGTAAGAGATTGCTTTATTAATTATTGCTGATGAAATGATTTTTCATTATGGTTTAATCTGTACTTCTGTTGTAATAACGACACTGTGAACATATTTTTAGAAATATACTATTCATATGTATACTCTGTATACATACATATATAACTCTGTATATATATTTTTTACATAGAAAATCGCCGAATTATACACATCATAACCGTGTGCTAGACAGCCAGAGCAATCACCAAGAATAACATTTAATTCTGCAATCGTACAGCACAGGCCTGGCCAACCCAAATGGTTTCACGGTCCACTTTGATGACTCGTAACGTTACAGCGAACCGCGTGTTGGCCAGGCCCAGTACAGCACTAGGCGATTACGATGATGTGAAAGAACTTTATAACAAAAGGCAAGTTGTCCAATTGATAACGGACAAATATACATTACAGATCTGTATAAAATATAATTAATCATTGAATCATAAGTAATCACGATTACTAATTTATTTCAACGGTGAGTGTTTACAAAAGAATTAATTACTGCCCAACTCTGTACGTATACTTTAAATTGTTAAATTATATCACTCGACAAATACGCGGATATTTGGATATACAGTGACTCGAATTAATATTCGGTCGCTCTAAAAACAATGAGAACGTTTTTAATATTTCACTATACGATTTTAACTTTTTTGAGAAGTTAGAGAAATTTATTTACTACATGATGTGAAGAGATATTTTTCAAAAATGGCAATTGAGTGGAATTGTAGAGAAAATACTAAAAATTGCATTCTAAAACTTTTTTATGTGGGTATTTTTTTTATTGAAAATTTACAAAATACGTTTTCTAGATCTGCGTCAATTGTATCTGTATGTATGGTGAAAGTTTCATCGAAATCGATTGACGCAGGAAAAAACAATTGAAAGATGTAAAAATCCTTTGATTTATTGGAAATCTGAAATTTTTACCATCTTTAAACGTTTTGTAACTCATTGAAACGTCAATCGATTTTGACGAAATTTTTAGAATATGCTTCATTGATACAGAGCTACGAAACGTGTTTTCTAAATTTTCCATGTAAGCCCATATAAAAAAGATGCTAAATACAACCTTCAGTATTTTCTCTGCACTTCCGACAACTTGCACATTTTTTACAAAAATCTGTTCACGTTGTGTAGTAAACTAATTGCTCTAACTTCTTAAACAAAGTTCAAATCGTATAGTCGAATATTCAAAAAGTTGTCGGTTTTTTGAGAGCGTCCTTATATTTATGGGCATCACATAGAAATGGAATTTACTAATCTGTTCTAATGTAAAGAACATGTAAATTAAATCTGACCAAAAAATACCCTATATTTTATAAATTTTAATTATTATTCTAATGTTTTCTAATCTTTTAAATTAAAGATGGTCAATTTTTCTTACCGCTCTAACTTCTCAAAAAAGTTCAAATCGTTCGAAATTAAAAATGTTGTCGTCTTTGTAAGAGTGTCTAAATATTAGAGGAAGTCGCCATAGGTCATGTTATAAAAAAAATTGTCTGTATCGAAATTGTAATAAGTGTCCGGTGAGTTATGGACGGAAGTATATTTATTAATTACACGTATTCTACTGTGCAAATTCGAATTAGATTAACATAATATTAATGACATAATAATATGTTATTATTAGACTGCGGATCTTTATGCAAAATAAAAATGTTTCGCATTGATTGTGGGAAACAGGAATAACATATAAAAATTGATTTTATCCTTTAACGACTTTGTTATATTAAAAGCAACAATACAACATTCTTGAATCTGAAAATGAGTAATAATATTAATAATCTGATTTTAGTTCGCAACATGAAATTGTTACAAAATCACAAACAAGTTGCTATTACAACAAAGTCGAGAGAAGATGTATTAAATATAGATATATTATTGTTTTAATATTACCACTAAATATAGTAGGTGTAGTGGCCAGTAATAAAAAGTCATTGACTAGTCCTCACTATAGACAAAAATGACAGTCGTTCTGTCGTTCACCTATCACTGTTGATAGCGTAAGGCTTGCAATACCGGACCAAAAATACAATACCGGTATTCAGTATTCTTTTAAACGTTGTACCGGAATACCGGAATTTTCAGAAAGGTACAAAGAGACAGTTGTTTCTTTGCCTTATTTTTAATTTTATACAGAAAATAATAAACAATTTTGTTATGTACAAATATAAAACTAGAGGGTTATTGTTGCTCGCTCGCGAGTAGGGTTGCTTTTGCGAAAGGGTTAGTGGTACGCATGGCTAGTAGGGCCTGCAGCTATTAATGTTTTTTATTTGGTGTGTGACTCTCCAAGAGCCACACAAAGAACTTCCCGATTCGTTAGTTGCAGTATATTATTATCATTATTTTTAGTACGTTTTAATAAGATTGTACGTTTTGAGGGAAATTCAATAGTTTTCTACTTATCAAAATGTTTGCTATATAGCGTCGCATCAAACCAACATCGTAGGCTCGTTGCTCGCTTGGTTCCTTGTTGTAGCATACTAATGTTGCAAAATAAATTGTCTTAATTAGTTTTTCGCTAACGATACAACTCCTCATTAGCTGGGTTTGCAGTATTGATCTTGGTTTTCTTCGATACTGTTAATTTAAATTGTCCCAAAATATATAAACTACTCAATTTTGAAACTCTGCTCAGTTCTACATACAACATTTGTAAAGTTCATTTTTCTGATGTTTTAAAATTCAAACATACTTTCTCGTATGTTTGTCCCTGACTTTTATGAATCGTAATCGCTTCAGCAGGAACCACTGGAAATTGACTACGTGTGATTTGATATTTTTCCTCACTCGACATATTTACTTGATTCGATATCTTTATTATTGGTGTTAAATTTTGATGAATATTTGCATTTTTCATATAATCACGATAATGAGTTCTTACTTTCACTCCTACTCTGGCCAATTGAAAATCCAACCACAATATAGACGGAATTTTAGTATTTCCTTGAAAAGTAATAAATTTTAATATTCCGTATGTGTGTGCTCCATTAACCAATCCGTTTTCAACATTAATGTTATTAATAATTATCATATTGTTTATATTAATTTTCAATTTAATCTCAGTTAATAATTCGTTTTGAACTGATTGTTTTTTTAAAGATTGTAATATAAATTTTTTTTTGTAGTTTCATCGATATTCTTTGAAAATGTATTCTTGGGAGTAGAGATGATTATTAACTCACTCTTGCATTGGGATAATTTTCGATTATTGTTAGCGGAAACATTAGCGTAAGGTACAAAAAAAAATTTTTTTTAATTAAAAAATTTTTTTTTTAAATTTTGAAAAAATGAAAAAAAATTTTTTGTGTAATTAAGTTTGTTTCTTCGGTGGAAACTTTCCGTTCTCTCGTATAAATTGCATTGTTGAATGAACTTCTTTCGAAGAAAAATAAAAAAACTAAAAAACTAGTGGACCAAAATGGACCAAAATCTAATCAGCTCTAAGTTACGACGGGGCACATCGATTGCATCATTTATCATTCTGATCGCGTTGTTACTTTTTCAGAAAACGTTAACGAAAAATTTGATACCATAGAAACAGACATACGCACACACACACACACACACACATACGAACATTTTGCTTAAAATAGTCTAGAATGACTGCAATGACCATGAAACGTGAAGATCTGCTAAAAAATCGATTTTCGATTTTCGGGGTCATTACAATAACTTCCGTATAAAATCGGGAAGTTAATAATATATAAACGTGTGATTTTAATTGCAAATAATAACTAAACTTTTTATTTAAATAAAAATTATTTAAATAATTCCAAAAATGATGCATTTATTATTTCTTATTTGCAAATAAAAGATTATTTGGTAATTATTGCGAAGGTCTGCGTCCTCCGATTTTGATGAAATTTTAATATGTTATACAGCAACACATTTTGAACAACTTTTTCCTTTTCCAAGATAGGGGGGTCCGCTTTTAGTTTTCGAGATATTTGCAAAAAACTATCGCTAATACTGTTTTGAATTTTTCGTATTCGTGCACGCTCCGCGGCAACGTAAGCCAGTCCCGGCGGCGCGGCGTTTGTTTACATTTTGCTTGTAAACACGCTGCGGAGATGAGAGAAAAAACAGGGTCTCACTCTGACCATACATATATATAGGATGGGCTTTCAGTTTTGAAAGACTACTCCTACATTTTCGTATACGGGCCGGCCCTCTCCGCCCCTTGCCACCTGACCCTAACTAATTCTGATCGCATAATCTTTTCATTCTATACAGGGTGTCCCAAACTAAGTGTAAGTCCCGGAAATGGGAGGTTCCTGAGACCATTCTAAGAGACATTTTCCTTTGCACCAATGTCAACTGCGGCTTTGTTTAGGAGTTATTAACGAAAAACACGGACCAATCAGAGCGCGCCCTGGCCCGCCGCGCCGCGCCGCGCGGGCAAGCGAGTGTCGGTGGTACGCCGTGACATCGCAACGAACAAGAGTTTCTCGATTATGTGAATGCTCTCCGATTTCAATGAGCTTTGGATATGTGGTCAAGATCATTATTCTGAACAACATTTCTCTTTAGACTTTTTGGCGATCGGCTTTAGTTTACGAGATTATCGCGAGAAACTTTACTTGTAAATCCATGGGATCGATGTACTACTAGCTTCTATCCGATTTCAATGAGCTTTAGATATGTGGTCAAGACCATTATTCTGAACAACATTGGCTTTAGTTTACGAGGTTATCGTAAAAAAAGAGAAGAAGCAGAAACTGATTGTATTAAAAACTCACGTATTCAGCCGTAAATCCATTTGCTGCTTCGAAATGTGTGTCTTGAAATTTCTCCACACTTACAGTCACTGTTCACATTTGTCAACACATAGTTATGCACTAATAATAATTGCCATATCCCTTGTACTGCTGCACAAATCACAACAATCAGGTAATGCAATCACTAGACCGCGGATTTCATGCATTTGTAGCAAACATGAGTAGGTGCATTTTAAGACAGTAGAGAGATTAAAATAATTTCAAAACACCATAGTATTATTTTCAACTTCTTAAAATGATCACAGTGAGAATCAAATATTTGTCTGGCTCCTGTCCCTTGTAATAGCGGCAGCCAACATTAATTTTGCATAAAGATCCGCAGTCTAGTGATTAGTTTAAATATCACTATCAAAAACACAGCTAATAGCAACCGTCAGCTTTGAATTGACAAGTCTTTGGAGATGTTCTCTCTACCGCGGCTCGAACGACACTGATTTTCCGCAAGATTTTTCTAAAGAATTTAGGAAGGGCATGCAGAGTGTCGAAATTCGAAATGCACGCTGTAGCACGTTTACGAAAACGAAGGGACGGTTAGACGAAAAATAGGATACGAGAAGGACAGCTTAAAGATTTATGGCAATCACATGTTTAGTTTTTCCTGCAGATTGGTACGCAGAGTCGATGGGTAACCGTTCGAAAACGTCGTCTGTCCTTCTTTTAGAAAGTTTCTTAAGGAAGGTATAGGACAATAGGGATGGTACGCTGACCTGACATTTTTACCCCTTGCTGGGTAAAAGGACGGATGACGTTTTCGAACGCGCGGTTACCCATCGACTCTGCGTACCGATCTGCAGGAAAAACTAAACATGTGTTTGCCGTAAATCTTACAGCGGTCCTTCTCGCGTTCTGTTTTTCGTCTAACCGTCCCGTCGTTTTCGTAAACGTGCTACAGCGTGCATTTCGAATTTCGACACTCTAAATGCCCTTCCTAAATTCTTTAGAAAAATCTTGCGGAAAATCAGTGTCGTTCGAGCCGCGATAGAGAGAACATCTCCAAAGACTTGTCAATTCAAAGCTAACGGTTGCTATTAGCTGTGTTTTTGATAGTAATATTTAAACTAATCACTAGACTACGGATCTTTATGCAACATTAATGTTGGCTGCCGCTATTACAAGGGACAGGAGCCAGACAGATATTTGATTCTCACTGTGATCATTTTAAGAAGTTGAAAATAATACTATGGTGTTTTGAAATTATTTTAATCTCTCTACTGTCTTAAAATGCACCTACTCATGTTTGCTGCAAATGCATGAAATCCGCGGTCTAGTGATTGCATTACCTGATTGTTGTGATTTGTGCAGCAGTACAAGGGATATGGCAATTATTATTAGTGCATAACTATGTGTTGACAAATGTGAACAGTGATTGTGAGTGTGGAAAAATTTCAAGGCATCTGTGTGAAATAAACATACGAATTATTTATCGATTCGAAAGTGAAAGTGAAATTCTGGATCGTCGACATGACCGCGCATCCCTTAGGCCTTCTACCACCGGCTGTGCAGTTCGTCGACCTGGCCGTACGTCCCTTGACTTTCGGTACTGCCGTATACCTGAAGACATCTGTGCAGTTCGTCACCGAGTGACCCAGTGACACACATTTCGAAGCAGCAAATGGATTTACGGCTGAATACGTGAGCTTTTAATTCAATCAGTTTCTGCTTCTTCTCTTTTTTTACGATTATCTCGTAAACTAAAGCCGATCGCCAAAAAGTCTAAAGAGAAATGTTGTTCAGAATCATGGTCTTGACAACGTATCCAAAGCTCATTGAAATCGGATAGAAGCTAGTAGTACATCGATCCCATGATTTACAAGCAAAGTTTCTCGCGATAATCTCGTAAACTAAAGCCGATCGCCAAAAAGTCTAAAGAGAAATGTTGTTCAGAATCATGGTCTTGACAACGTATCCAAAGCTCATTGAAATCGGATAGAAGCTAGTAGTACATCAATCCCATGATTTACAAGTAAAGTTTCTCGCGATAATCTCGTAAACTAAAGCCGATCGCCAAAAAGTCTAAAGAGAAATGTTGTTCAGAATAATGATCTTGACCACATATCCAAAGCTCATTGAAATCGGAGAGCATTCACATAATCGAGAAACTCTTGTTCGTTGCGATGTCACGGCGTACCACCGACACTCGCTTGCCCGCGCGGCGCGGCGCGGCGGGCCAGGGCGCGCTCTGATTGGTCCGTGTTTTTCGTTAATAACTCCTAAACAAAGCCGCAGTTGACATTGGTGCAAAGGAAAATGTCTCTTAGAATGGTATCAGGAACCTCCCATTTCCGGGACTTACACTTAGTTTGGGACACCCTGTATAGCCGTCACATACAGAATTTAAACTAGTAATGGAAACAAGCGAAAGAACAGTTGCACCGAAATTCTCTGTCGAACCTTTATCTTTGATATTTTACCACGGCGTTTGTTTTCGATATGACGCGTCGCAATACCACCGTCTGAACTACATCTCTCTGTTATAATCTCATAAAAATGTTCAAAATCGATAGTAAAATTTCATACATACAAGACTAAATAGCAGAAAATAATTATTTAAATAAAAATAAATTTTTAAAAAATACCACGTTTTTAAAATGGACTAAAAAGTATAAAATAATTTTTCCTAGCCCCGTACAGAGACTCCTAACCACGTACAGATAATCCTGAAAATTTGTGATTGTGAATTTTTAACAGCTACGCAAATACTTGTAAAATTTAAAACGAAGAACGTGGGGCGCAAGATAATAGTAAGGAGTGTAGAGAGTAGCAGCCGTTGAGAAATCTCACACAACAGTTCATATCATTTGCGAAGCAATAAAATTTTTAGTAATTTGGGTGAACTATTCATGCATCAATTATCTATTGCATGCGCCCCACGTTTCTCGTTTTAAATCTTACAAGTATTTGCGTAGCTGTTAAAAATTCACAATCACAAATTTTCAGGATTATCTGTACGTGGTTAGGAGTCTGTACGGGGCTAGGAAAAATTATTTTATACTTTTTAGTCTATTTTAAAAACGTGGTATTTTTTAACTTCCCGATTTTATAGGGAAGTTATTGTAATGACCCCGAAAATCGAAAATCGATTTTTTAGCAGATCTTCACGTTTCATGGTCATTGCAGTCATTCTAGACTATTTTAAGCAAAATGTTCGTATGTGTGTGTGTGTGTGTGTGTGTGTGTGTGTGTGTGTGTGTGTGTGTGTGTGCGTGCGTATGTCTGTTTCTATGGTATCAAATTTTTCGTTAACGTTTTCTGAAAAAGTAACAACGCGATCAGAATGATGAATGATGCAATCGATGTGCCCCGTCGTAACTTAGAGCTGATTAGATTTTGGTCCATATTGGTCAAGTAGTTTTTTAGATTTTTAGTTTTTTTCGAACGGAGTTGATTCTACAATGCAATTTATACGAGAGAATGGAAAGTTTCCACCGAAGAAACAAACGTAATTACACAAAAAAATTTTTTTTTCATTTTTCTTAAATTAAAAAAAATTTTTTTAATTTAAAAAAAAATTTTTTTTTTGTACCTTACGCTAATGTTTCCGCTTACAATAATCGAAAATTATCCCAATGCAAGAGTGAGTTAATCATCTCTACTCCCGAGAATACATTTTCAAAGAATATCGATGAAAGTACAAAAAAAATTTATATTACAATCTTTAAAAAAACAATCAGTTCAAAACGAATTATTAACTGAGATTAAATTGAAAATTAATATAAACAATATGATAATTATTAATAACATTAATGTTGAAAACGGATTGGTTAATGGAGCACACATGCGGAATATTAAAATTTATTACTTTTCAAGAAAATACTAAAATTCCGTCTATATTGTGGTTAGATTTTCAATTGGCCAGAGTAGGAGTGAAAGTAAGAACTCGTTATCGTGATTATATGAAAAATGCAAATATTCATCAAAATTTGCCACCAATAATAAAAATATCGAATCAAGTAAATATGTCGAGTGAGGAAAAATATCAAATCACACGTAGTCAATTTCCAGTGGTTCCTGCTGAAGCGATTACGATTCATAAAAGTCAGGGACAAACATACGAGAAAAGTATGTTTGAATTTTAAAACATCAGAAAAACGAACTTTACACATGTTGTATGTAGCACTGAGCAGAGTTTCAAAATTGAGCGGTTTATATATTTTGGGACAATTTAAATTAACAGTATCGAAGAAAACCAAGGTCAATACTGCTAACCCGGATAATGAGGAGTCGTATCGTTTGCGAAAAACTATAATAATTAAGACAATTTATTTTGCAACATCAGTACGCTATAACAAGGAACCAAGCGAGCAACGAGTCTACGATGTTCGTTTAAGGCGACGCCATATAGCAAACATCTTGATAAGTAGAAAACTATTGAATTTCCCTGAAAACGTATAATCTTCTTAAAACGTACTAAAAATAATGATAATAATATACTGCAACTAACGAATCGGGAAGTTCTTTGTGTGGCTCGTGGAGAGTCACACACCAAATCAAAAAAACATTAATAGCTATAGGTACTACTAGCCATGCGTACCACTAACCCTTTCGCAAGAGCAGTCCTATCCGCGAGCTCGCGAAGCGAGCGAGCAAAAACAACCCTACTCGCGAGCGAGCGAAGCGAGCGAGCAACAATAACCCTCTAGTTTGAAATAAAAGGGTCTAGCCGGATAAGCATGGGCCAGCGGCCCCCGCTCCGATTTTCCTGATTCCTGTCTTAAAACGTCGCTTTATGTCTAAAAAAACATTGTGTAAAATTTCAAATGTCTACCCCTACCGATAGGGGTGATATTGAGGTAAACTCCCCCGCACTTAAATGCAATTTTCTCTAAAACGAGAAAAGATATCGACATGGGATAAACGGCAAATAAAAGATATAGATACACTCTATATTCGAGATTTTTTTCAGAATTTTTTGCTAATTATTTATAGTTGAAAATAATTAATTAATTTTTTGGGAATTTTTTTCACTACCTTCCCCTGGGTTGACACCTACCAAAAAATTCTAAAATATTGCTATGATTCTAACCTATTTTGTAAAAAATTTTCAAAAGTGTCCGTTTGGTGGAACAGTGTCAAAAAAAATAAAGTATGCCGGCGAACGCTCGGTTTGATCAGTAACGGCGCAGCGGCCGAGTCCCCTTGCGGTGGCTAGTGACGGGAGCGAGCGGGAAGTCGGCGCTTGTACGGGAAAGCTGATACATGTAAAAATGCGACTAAATCTTCTAATATATGATTACAGTTGGAATTCTAAACAATTATATTCTAGGAAATAGCTTACATTGATGCAGAAAAATACGTGTAAAGCTAGTTTGTTGGAGTCAAGTAATAGGAAGAAGAAGCTTCTCACAAGTATGTTGTATGGTCATGGTGTTAGAGGCTCTGCTCGATGCTACGGAGGGCTCGAGTTCGAATCCTCCTCAACTCAACTTTTTTCTCTTCTTGTTTTTTTTCTTTTTTTTATATGTATTTATAAACTAAACGATTTTTATTCTTTGCACTTCAATATTCTATATGATAAAATTACAAACATAATTATTAATTTGTAATTATCATATAGATTAAAATGTTTTACATGTCATACTGCGTATGACAGAACAGTTAGCTCTCCTGGTCTTCGAACAATACTGGTAACGTAACAGTCGAATGAGTTCTCGCGTTTCGCGTTTCGCGCATTTCGCGGCAAGCCGTCTTTGAACATGCCGCAAAGTCGGCATATTCCTTGATCGCTAGTCGACGTTACAATGTTATCTGGCCACACGTCATTCGTTTGGTCAAACACGATCAGAATGAGTGCGGTTCCAGTCATCGGCTGGATTGCAATAATAAAAGAAAAAATTATTGTTGTTACGCAATCATCCCTTCGCGGTCTTGGTACACGCGCAAGATATTATTATTTCACAGTGTTCAGAATTTGAGCGCAGAAAAACAAAGGAGCATATTGCATTATAGTAAAGTAATGAGGAGTAAAAAGAAAAAAAATAAACCCATTATATGGGCGTAAATAATAAAAACTAGATTTATATTTCCGCAAAATTAGAAACATGTAAAACATTTTAATCTATATGATAATTACAAATTAATAATTATGTTTGTAATTTTATCATATAGAATATTGAAGTGCAAAGAATAAAAATCGTTTAGTTTATAAATACATATAAAAAAAAGAAAAAAAACAAGAAGAGAAAAAAGTTGAGTTGAGGAGGATTCGAACTCGAGCCCTCCGTAGCATCGAGCAGAGCCTCTAACACCATGACCATACAACATACTTGTGAGAAGCTTCTTCTTTCTATTACTTGACTCCAACAAACTAGCTTTACACGTATTTTTCTGCATCAATGTAAGCTATTTCCTAGAATATAATTGTTTAGAATTTCAACTGTAATCATATATTAGAAGATTTAGTCGCATTTTTACATGTATCAGCTTTCCCGTACAAGCGCCGACTTCCCGCTCGCTCCCGTCACTAGCCACCGCATGGGGACTCGGCCGCTGCGCCGTTACTGATCAAACCGAGCGTTCGCCGGCATACTTTATTTTTTTTGACACTGTTCCACCAAACGGACACTTTTGAAAATTTTTTACAAAATAGGTTAGAATCATAGCAATATTTTAGAATTTTTTGGTAGGTGTCAACCCAGGGGAAGGTAGTGAAAAAAATTCCCAAAAAATTAATTAATTATTTTCAACTATAAATAATTAGCAAAAAATTCTGAAAAAAATCTCGAATATAGAGTGTATCTATATCTTTTATTTGCCGTTTATCCCATGTCGATATCTTTTCTCGTTTTAGAGAAAATTGCATTTAAGTGCGGGGGAGTTTACCTCAATATCACCCCTATCGGTAGGGGTAGACATTTGAAATTTTACACAATGTTTTTTTAGACATAAAGCGACGTTTTAAGACAGGAATCAGGAAAATCGGAGCGGGGGCCGCTGGCCCATGCTTATCCGGCTAGACCCTTTGCCTAACACTGGCGTCATATCGAAACGCCGTGGTAAAATGTCAAAGATAATAAGGTTCGACCGAAAATCTCGGTGTAACTGTCCTTTCAATTGATAACAAACATTATAGTATAATAATACGTAATAACTTCGTAAACACCGCACGGAGCTCAAACGCACCAGGGAGGGAAATCTCCCATGTACATATAATGTATGGACCTTAGCACCGCCATCTATCCTACTACCCTCAACTAAAACCTATATATATACCTAGTATATATACTAGTATATATACTATATATATACTATAGATATACCTAGTATACCGCTTACTTTAAGAAGTACAAGGATACAATAATTTTGTATAAACATAGTTTAATTTAACAATTTTTTATTTTAATGTAATATAATAATACATAATGAAATAATATAATAATACATAATAAAATAATAATAAACATAATAAAATATACATAATTTGTCTTGAGCACTCATGGTATCCGCTTGACGGTGAAGATGCTCCATCACAACTTGTGATACTCCAGTCTCGACTGGAATTTTCCTTAGCATCTTCTTCAGTGTTGTTTCGCTGGGTAAATTACACAGCTTCCTCAGTAGCTTGTACGATTTTGCTGACTATTTCAGAAGTGCCAAGGCAAATATCTTCTCATCCGTCGTGTAGCGCCTTCCCTGAAAACATATTTCATAAAGTTATAAATAAGTTACAATTAAATAACGCAATAAAAATACAGCATTCTTACCAGACTAGATTCTGATAAGGCTCTTGCTCGTTCCAGTCGTGTCTTTAAATCTTCTCTCTTCCTGTTTGCATAACGGTTGCGTTTCAGTAATTTCTTCACAACGCTGTACAATCTGGCTGCAGTTGGGGTCAATTGGCACTTTTTCATGCCCCGCAGCAGTACATTTTGGCTCTTCTGTGGGGTTGAACACTGCTGTAACTGTCCTGATGATGTACTTGGACCAGCTTCGTTGTGTCCATCAATATCCCACGCTGTTTCTTCGTAAACCATATCTATACTTGGCGTAATCAGTTCTTCATGATTAGTGTCTTCATTTCTCAGCGGTGTAGCAGATGTTGGATATTCTTCTGCTTCTATATTATCATCTGCATATTCCGTCTTCTCACTTTGCAGATGTGTCTTCTGCACTAATATTATTTTTTCATGCACTTTTTTCACTTTTTCGTCTAACTGCTGCACTCCTTTGCACCTCACTGTCCACTATCCTAAAAAAAACTTTTAAAAAATTTTATAATTTATGCACAAAATTCCAAAAATAAGCTCGAAAATAAGTTTCCTGAGTGTCGTTCAATTTTGCAAAATTATTTGTAAAATTGATTTAACACTGAGCAAACTTCTTTTTTCGAGGTTATTAATGTTCTTTTGTGATGATAAAATATAAAATATTATTAAAAAAATCCTGTGAAATCGTCGCTTTTGCAATGGTTCACACAATCTGACACAATCACAGCACGGGGCACGTGATTGACAATTGAAAGTTGATTTTGGCGGTAGTAGGTAGTAATCAAATATTAGCGCCAAATTCTCCGCCCAATAGCGACAGGGAATGAAACAGTGCTGTGATCGTGGTGCCATCTAGTCTAGTTCTCTCGAACTATACTGGGCGGTCCAAGGCCATACATAAGAGTTTTCTCCCGCTGAAACGCACATTGACGCACACCGAGCTCCTTCGGTGCGAAGCGGGTCAGTGGAGTGGGGATGAGTAGGAGTGGGAACGCGTAGTGGAGTAGGGAGCGCTGTCGCGCGGCTGGTGATCGCTGATCGCTGAACGCGATGACGTAGTTTTGCGGGGAGGTGAACAGGTAAATATTTAATTGTTATTTCTCCGAAACGGATAGACTTTTTAAAAAATTTTTTTTTGAATAATGCATTGTCATCCAGTTCTGAGCTATGTAACCGATTTCAAGTCTCTAGCTCATAAGGAAGTTAATTTAAAATCAATTGCAAAATTTGCCACCGAACAGATAAACAAACAAACACACAAACAAGAAAGCGAGCTAATAAAAACGTGGTAAAAGAAGGAAAACACTTTCGTGTGACCTCCACGCGTCCGTTTATTAAAGAATATATTTACACCAGATTGTAGCTCCCGCAAAATCATTCGATTCTTATCTAAACTATTATTTTGTATAACATACAGCATTTAGAGATTAAAACCGGTCACACTGTACATTTTAGTATTTGTGCATGGGGATGTATTGTGTTGCGCACATTCGATGCGTTAAGATTTAGGATCTTTTCGTCGTATGGTTGTTCTCGAAAGAAATCCTCTTCAGAAACGAATGAAAAGCCCTTTCAAGTCTAGAGTCCAGGTCCTTTCAATGTCTACGAGTGTTGGGTTCGTTACCTGATTTACGGCCCCATCCAAGGCTGATTAGCTTACCATTTGGCTACGGGTTTCGAACGACAAAAAATATATTCGGAGAATGTACAGGGTGTTTAGCGAAATTTATCTTGTTGCTACATATTAACCTTTGCCGTATCATTTTCTTTACAGTTACGGTCTTTATCCCAAAAAATGTCGCAGATGAGAAAAGAAAATGTATACTTTCTTATATGGCTAGTTTCATTTTAAGGGGTTAGGACACAGTAACAAATGGGGAAAATATAAGATTTTTAAACAAAAGTACAGAAAATAGTGAAAGATCGATTAATAAAGATTTTCTATTTCAGTTTACTATATTATGAACTATCAAAAAATGCTTGTAATATTTAAAAAATTATTTGTTCTTATACCTTTCGTCGTCTTTGCTCTCGGAATATCTTTTCTTCCAGATGGCCAACTGATGTACGGGATTCCTACAAATCGAATTAATTATCTCAAAAATTCCAAAAATGTCATAAACTGTGATATATTCTCTAGGCATTGACGATCTCACATTTCAATTCCTGTGAAAATGAACAAAATTGCAGAAATTTGAAATTTAATGACTGAATTTCGGTAGAAAATTTGTTAATTTTTTATCCACGTTTAACAAAATAATGGGAAAATGAGAAAAAACGATCGTCAATGCCTAATAGATATTATCTATACATATACGTATATGTATAGTTAAAGGGAGCACCAAAGCACAATGCACCTCTGTTTTCCAACAATAACTTATTAGGAAAATTAATTAAGCAGGCTTTTGTGTACACGTATAGCTACAAACAGTCAAATTTTGAAGAAACTTGAAAACTATTTTCTACGACATATGGTTCCTTTCAAAATCATTCTCTTCTTGATGAGTAGAGAAGGTGCTGATGTAAACAAATTTTTAACAACAATCTTTTGTTGTTGTAAACAATTTTGCGAAAAGTTTCTTTTACGAATGTCCACCGATTCAGAGGTTAAAATTCACCCGTAGAACGGATGGTTGACACTTTCACTACACCCTGTATAAACTTTTCTACTTTCCCATATCTATTTCAGAAAACATGTATACATATAGGGTGGACCTTATTATACGATTACCAAATTTTTTTGATGCCACCCCCTAAAATTGTAACAAACAAGTGAGAAATAGACCTGGAAAAAAATTCGGCCCGATTGGGCCACGAGAAACCGGCGCGCATCAAATTTGAAAATTTTGTATTTTTTCAAACCTTGACATAAATGTACGTTATGATATACTATCACATTGAATTTATCTTTTTTTCTCTTTAAGGATACATAGATAGCGTAAACAGTTATTGATAAAAACAACATGCATGACCTCGAGAACTTGAAAAAATTTGTTGCCACTCTATTCACGTTCTTATATACTATAACTTTTGTTTGAAGAGTTTTTTTATATATCTACAAGTAATGGAGATATTAAATATTTTTATTGCAACCCTATGGATAAATGCAAGGTGAGTGATCGGGATGCCGCATGCCGTCCGCATAATTACAGCAACGGCACAAGCCCTTGGTCAAGATTTAGACGATTTAGTAATAAATCGAACGTCCATTCGACGTGAACGCACGCATTATCGAGCAAAACTCGCAGAAAAACATTGTGCAGCGTTTAAAGACTGCGATCTTGATGCTGTTACTCTTCAATGGGACGGAAAGTTGTTGCCAGCTTTAACAGGCAAAGAAAAGGTCGACAGATTACCTGTGATAATAACTTGTAGAGGCATTTGACGCTTACTTGGCGTACCTGCAGTCCCATCGAACAATATGAAACTCCGCAGTATATGAATTAGTGCAGGAATAGAATTTCAGCGACAAAGTGCACTGTGACACAACATCCTCCAATATGGGCCGTTTCCGAGGTATATGTATTCTTCTCTAACAAAAATTTCAAAGAGATTTTCTATATTTTCCGTGCCGGCGCGACATCACATTTACGAACTAATTTTGCGGAATGCATATGAGCAGAAGATAGAAAAATCGTCTGGTCCAAATATTCCAGTTTTTAATAAATTTCAACGAGTTTGGTCTCGTATCAACAAGACTAATTACGTGACAGGAATCGAAGACGATTTCGTCCGTCAATCAATTCGTAGTATTACAGAAATTCTAGACTTTGCATTGCATACTTTGGAAAGAGAGCGACAACCACGAGAAGATTATCGTGAATTTCTGGAACTCGTAGTTATTTTCTTAGGTGGAAATCCTACGAGAAATTGTACTTTCCGAGCACCAGGAGTTTTTCACCACACACGATGGATGGCGAAGGCGATATACTCTTTGAAAATATGTTAATTCTGAAACGAATTCGTCTTGACCAACGAAGAGGCTATTGGAATTCGGGTTATTTCTATTTTTTCTCGCCAGCTTACATACATACTTGAAAGCATGGATAGAAGCTCCAAACGCAATAGAGGCTCCACGACAAGATTTCGAGTTTTTAAAGAATTTGTACAACTATCGCCCCGTTGATCACACATGACACAATAAGTCGCACTACAATACATAAAATGATCAATCATTTATGGTATTTTTCGTCGGAAACTGCAGCGTTGGGATTTTTTGATAGTGAGATTGAAATCCACAGAAAAATACAGATGGTGGAGGCAATCAATCTCGGAACGGACAGTGAAACAACTACCAAAAGGTACAAAATTCTCGCAAACGATGGAAGACTCTATGTCGAGAAAGGGATAGAATATTTTATTTTCCCACGATCCAAGAGCTTCTTTGAAAGGTTCTCAATACCAACGACGTTTCTGGAAAGTGATCGTTCTACGTGGGAAGATGACAACGATTTTCAAATTGGCAGGAACATCACTCGACAGTTAAAAGTTTGAAATGACACTGCTGAACGTGGTGTTAAACTTATGGAGGAATACAACAAACATTATTATATCAAAAAATGAAGAGGGGAAACAGAGTTTATATTACAAACTGTAACGGAATATAGAAAACAGTATCCGAATGCCACAAAAGAGAATTTGTCACAAGATGTATAAAGGACCTATCTCTCTTAGTTAATACCTCCTGGAGTGGCAATTTAACATTGTCATGTTGTATAAGCGAAACCTGAATAATCAATTATTTCATTACTTTCAACTGTATTAATTATAAGTGTAAATAAACTAGAATATAATTGTAAATGTTTTCGTTTTTATTGTGTACCAGCTGTACTCCGACCACGCGTTGCTGTGGCTCGCATTTTTACCATATTTTACCATTTCGACCATATTTCTGCTTCTAACTTCTGTAAAACTGTTGGACTCATTTTGTACATTTTCGCACGCCAAGTAAGCCTGTTTGCCTAAAACTTATTTCCGACAAACGGTTCAAAAGTTACGGCCGCGCGCGAAAATACCTTAAAGCAAACCTATCAACATTTTCGAGTTTGTATCGTTTCTCGCATGACCCCTTAGATCCCGTCGGAGAAAAAAAGTATGAAATATGAAAGTTGTAGAGAATTAAATTTCCAATCGCCAAGGTGATCTCAGATTTTTCCTAAAACCTACCGTTGAAAAGCTACAGCTGTTTAAAAAGTCGGTAAACCAAAAAGTTTACGAAAAACGCACACGTTTTGTGTTATACCTCCTAAACTATGCAACCTACAGAATCGGATCAGTGGCAATGTGAAAGAACTCGGCGAGCTGAATCCAATGAGTACCTCGAATTGAATATTGGTGCTACCAGTCAAAAGTTATAAGCAGAAACGTGCCCAAAGGAGGGCGAAAAGTCGTTTCTGGTCACTAATAACGTCACAACTTTTGAACGAATGGACTTTTTCGAATGCGGATTGTCCTAAAACCTTCTCGAAGAAACGCTGCCTAATTCTGTTTAATGGCTCAAGCCCCAGCTTTCTACGTCCAGTGGAGATCTTATATTATGACAAACATTTATATTTTTAGATAAACAAACATTTATATTTTTATTTATATAGATATTCTATTATATGCATGAGCGCGTTGTGTGTGTGTGTGAAATGTGACTTCTCTAAATATCTTAATTATTTGCAAATGAATGAAAAAATTGTTTAGACAAAAATGTGTTGAATTGTTCTATGAGAAAAAACATAGTAGTGAAGAAAAATTTTTTTATCAAAAAGTTGGTTTTTGAGATTTCCAAATTTTGTTCAGTTTTTAAAATATAATAGTATATTTTGTAAGGTGTGTGGAAATGTATAGTTACAATGTAGTATAACGAAGAAAAATGATGTTTTAAAATAAAATATTTTCAAATTAGATGCGCGCCGGTTTCTCGTACTCCAATCGGATCCAATTTTTTCCAGGTCGTTTTCTCACTTGTTGTCACATTGTATCCATCCAAGGTCTACACCCTAATGTCCACGGACTCAGAGATTTAAATTCGCCCCTAGAACGGATGGATGGTCGATACTTTTTTACATCCTGTATGAACTTTTCTACTTTTCCACGACTATTTCAGAAAACAGTAAACTGCAATTATAATAATCCGACATATTAATTACGGAAAATTTGATGCGAGAATCGATTCGATAACCATAACAACTGATATACAGTGAGTCTAAAAAGTTTCCGTACAACGTAGAAAAATATATTTAAAGTTGCGTAATTTTAAACTAGATGGTAATAAATATATAATTCTTTCGTTATTGTGTTCTGAAATATAACATTAATTATTAGTGCAAAGAAAAAGATGTTACATGCATTTGTTAACAAATAAACATATTAATGCAATCGAACATTTGTGGGAAGAAATAAAAAGAAATTTGAAAAAATACACAATTAAAAACAAGGAAGACCTAAAATCTAAAATATTGTTGGAATTGGAAAATGTTCAGGCAATTGAGTCGCAAAAATTAATCGAAAAAATCCCAAAGAGGATGCAAGAAATTATAAAATTAAAAGGCGGCCCAGCTGACAAATTATGAATAATAATTATGTTATATGTACTTTTCTTACCTCGTTTTCGTTGAGTTTGAGATTTGCCGTTGTTTATTTGCTAACAAACAAATGTTACATAGCTTTTTTATATTTGTGAGCATAATAACGCAAAAATTATTTATTCATTACCATTTGCTTTAAAATTATGCAACTTTAAATTAATTCTTATACGGTGTACGAATACTTTTTTGATTGACTGTACATACATATGTAGGTACTTACAATGGCATAGAAATAAAATTGCTCCCAATGAGCACAGGACTATCCTATGTTCGTCCAAGAAAGGTCTGCTTCGGACATTCGGGACGATCGGAAAACGTCCAGAATATCCTAGTAACGGGCTAGTAACATCCTAGTAACAGCCTCTGAATTGTCATGTTACCAAGTAGAATATCCTGAGAACGTACGGTGGCGACATACTTAGAAGGTTTTTAGACTGTTCGAAAGTACCATTCTCAGGAAATTCCTAGAAGAGGTTTTTAGACTGTTCGAAAGTAACGTTCTCCGGAAATTCGGACATTTTGTGAACGTTTAAAGAAGTAACAACATTTATTTAAAATTTCATTTATTTTATGATTTTTTTCGCATTTGGTATATGCAACAAACAAGATTTTACAAGATTATACGGACATGTACGAACATGACAAGATTTTAAGTACATTTGCTTCTTATTTCCGACTGCTGCAACTTCTTGGCTCCGCTTCCTGCTGTCTTCTTTCAAACTCTCTGGGTCTGTTTAGAGTCAGCAAATCCCCGCTGGAGGCAGTAACTAGAAATAAAATATGTTTTTATGAAAAAAGATACACTAATTACAGTAATAGGATGAGATGTACAGCTATGAATGTAATAATTTAATGTTCAATATGTAGAGCGATTCTTTTTTGTAACTACATACCAATCTTGCTGCAACTTCTTCGCTCCTCTTCCTGCTGCGTTGTTTCATATATTCTGCGTCTCTTCGGGGAGGGCGGCAATTCCTCGCTGTTGGCAGTGACTGCAAATAAAATATGTTTTTATGATAAAAGATATACTAATTACAGTAATAGGATGAGATGTACAGCTATGAATGTAATAAATTAATGTTCAATATGTAGAGCGATTCTTTTTTGTATCTACATACCAATGTTGATTTTCTTCTCCAATCTTAGGGGAGTGGGTAAAATTGTCTTTTCTGTCCCACACAATACGGTTTTCCTTCGTTTTGACTTCTTCGCCGCTTGCGTATGATCACAACTCGTTACAGACGAGAAAACTCCTCATCTTGGATTTCCAGGATTCATCGTCTACTTTGTCGATATTCTGTGCGCCGTGTAAATAGTACCTTCATTTTTTGATCGCGCAATGGCGGCGATTTCAGCTTCAGTAGTCGATGAGATGGCGTCAGATGGAGTACCTCGAATACCCCGCAGTGCGCCGGAGCGGAAATAGTAACTTCAACAGCGCCACTCGAGGTGAACTACGCAGACAGAGAGCAGATATGTTTCTCGTAGGAAAGACACTGACAGAGAATATGAAACAGCTTGATTTTTTCAATCACGCGGGTAAGCTGCATTTCGCGAAGAAGCAATATTTTTTGATGCTCTTTGTGTTGAAATATTGTCTGCATTATTGCGGGGTCCCGTAGAGAGCACTTTTTTGCAATTTGGCTCTTGGAAATTTGTAAACAACAAAAGTGTACGTTTTTATGGAAGAACTTTTTTTCTGTACACTTTTTCCAAATGCTCTTTGCGTTGAAATACTCTCTGTATTATTGCGGATTAGCATGCAGAGGTCTTTTTTCGGAAAAGTGTACAGAAAAAAAGTTCTTCTATAAAAACGTACAGTTTTGTTGTTTATAAAGTTCCAAGAGCCAAATTGCAGAAAAGGGCTCTGTACGGGACCCCGCAATAATGCAGAGAATATTTCAACACAAAGAGCATCAAAAAATATTGCTTCTTCGCGAAATGCGGCTTACCCGCGTGATCGAAAAAATCAATTCATATTCTCTATTCTGTTTCATATTCTCTGTCAGTGTCTTTCCTGCGAGAAACAAATCTGCTCTCTGTCTTCGTAGTTCACCTCGAGTGGCGCTGTTGAAGTTACTAGTTTTGGTCCGGCGCACCCGGCCTAGGGACCTTTGGTAAACCTAAGAAACGGACATATTCCTGGAACGTCCAGAACAGTCCAGAATTCAAGCCCTAGGGACCTTTGGTAAAACCTAAGAAACGGCCATTCCTAAAGCGTCCAAAATTTAATTCCTAGATACATTCTTGGGAAGTACTGAATGGACGCAGGACGTTTGGACGTGAACTGGACCTGAAACGTACGTTTTGGGGAGGTACATGGCTACTTGGGCTGTTTCAATCGCTTTAATGATTATCCCGTATCGTAATATTAATTGGTAATGAATATGTTTGTATGTTTATACCCATCGTTTTTGACTTGCGCAAAGTAGTTTTCGTGATGTTTTTTTACATTGTTAAAGTAAACATGCCAAAATACAAATTCGAGTGATTTTATCGAGTGCAATCCAATGTGGCATACAAAATTCGAAAAATTACTTTCAACTTAATCGAAGCAGTTTCATATACATATGTAGGTTCTTTTAGAAAAGGAAATATAATAAATTTCAACCAGGAAGTATCTAATAATGTTTTACAGTAACAAATATTACGTAACAATGTTTTACAGAAACAAACTATTGTTGCTGTTACTGTTTTCACAATTTCCTCTTTCAAAATTTAGGTTGCACATCTTTTTATGAATTTCTCCCTGTGTAGATTGTTGACTATTTTACCACGCTTATATTAGCTTGCCGTGTTTTCTTTCTACTAGTGTTAAATTTTTTTCTGTGGTGGCGTACATATTATGAAAAGGTTTTACATATTAGTTCTCCGGCACGAATTCTTTATCATTTATTTATTTATCTCGTATGTGTATGCGAAGCATCTCGAGTTTCGTTATTGGGTAGCCACATCAGGCCATAAGAACAACGTTACTTTCGACCCCGACTGCTGACGTTACAAACGTGCCCGACCGTGTAATCAAGCTCCCCAATATGCTTACGATTTTTCACTAACGACACGCTTAATCATTTTAATTAACGATCACCTATGACATTCATAAAAGTCCAATTAGAGAATACAAGAAGGAAACAATAGTTACTTGAATAAGGAATATTTATATCTCAATTTTAAAGCACTAAGAAGAAATTATTGTAATTCGTAACATGACGAAAAATTATTTTATTCATTATACAGGATGTTAGCGTCGTTATTAGTCGGCGTTTTGTTGAAAACTATTGTGATTCGAAAAAAATGAAAGAGGGATAAGTTATTGTAAGCAGCCTTTATGTATGGTGTAAGCAGCCTTATGCTTAGGTGTCATGTGTGCCGCTTGAGGCGCTGTGTGAATGAGCACCGTATCGAATACGAGTGTACAGTGTACGTGTGAGAGTCGTTGGCCGTTCGTCGGTCTCAGTCGGTCTTAGTCTTTAGCCGAATTTAGTCGTTAGTCGGCCTTAGTCATTAGTAATTAGACGTTCTTAGTCTTTAGTTAAAGTTAGTCGCGTTATTACCTGACTGTAATGCATTTACGCATCTTTATTTTGTTAATAAATGTATGGACGCCCCTTACATTATATGTACTGCTTTTTTGCAAGCAATGAAGTCTCTAATGTTTTTTCGTCTGCATTATTTTTTTAGAAATGAAGGTGACCTCCAATTCTTTTTGCTATGTATTTTTTATATCGTATCAAAACGTGTACCAAAACGAACTCAATCCAAAAATACAAGCTTATACAAGGTCACAGATGGGTGGAACATTTTGAATATTTCGTAAAGATATTGTTTACGATTCATTCAAAATACCGCAATCATGTGCATTGACATTTCGGACAACACTATCAAAAGTTACCAAAAATGTAAAGGAGACCGAAATGTGTGTTCATGCACAGAAATCATATTGACCATTTACTGTAACCTCGTCAATAACGAATACTTGTAAACTAGAGATCGTCGTGTTGAACATGTATTAATATAATTAATGTAATAATAATGTATTAATAACACACGTAATTTAGTCAGTGTCATTTTAAGTACACGGGTACACGTGTGCTATTTCACGTGTATTTAAAATTTAAATACACGTGCGTTACTGCATCCTCATTTGAATTTGCATAATTTATTAGTGATTACGCTGTCCAACAAACTTCAACTTTGTTTATGTTTCTAATTACTATTGGGTGGATTTTATAGAATTTTTGCGCTGATTCCGAATCTGTCCTTAATTTTTCACCTACATGCACCGGTTTTTGAGGAACATGGCTTTAAAAAAAAAACATATTTTTCAACTTCAAACAAATATTGTGATGTTATTATAAAAGATATTGAATTGTTCTTTGCATTCAATTTGTGATATCCAATATTAATACATTATGATTGTTTAAATATGTTTAAACAATGATTAAAGACGGAGATGCACCACTTTTGCACCAATTTTTGCGGATATTTTCGAATTTATCTCAAAAAATAAGGGTCCAGCGAAAAATTGAACTATACCACGCGAAAGAGCAGACTTTTATCGTGAGAAACCGCCCTGTGAAGTTTGCATGGTCGACGTTTTTTTCGAACCAAAAAGCAAAATATCTTCTGTCGTTTTTTTCTGCATCAACCGATTTCGATGAAATTGATGAAAACGCATATTTTAAATTTGCATTACGGGCTCTAATAAAAAAGTTATAAATGGTGCCTCTTTTACTTTCTCATGTAATTCTTAACAATTGCAATTTTGTCAAAATCTTTCAATTCTAATAAATAAGCAATTCTTCTAATTGCTGAAAAATCTCTATTAGCTTATAATAATAGAAAGTTAAGCTCGTTTAAACATTTCAATAAAAGATGGAAAGATTTTTACTATGATTTTGGTTTTGTGTGTCAATCATTGTTAGTCCAGTCAATGAATGAACACACTTTTTAACTTTGGGACTTTCTTTGGACTAGTTAGGAGATAAACATACTAAAAGTCCCTCCTCCTAGGAGGTGAGCGGGGTGCAGATGGGCACGTAGAAGGTCCCCTTTTCGGTTTTCCGCTTATATCTCGGAAACTATCCGTCCTAGCGATAAGACCATTCTATACAAAATTAAAGCTGACAAAATGTGCCACAAGATTGATTTGATTCAGTTTTTCGCTATCTCGCATAGCTTCCGAGATATCCGCGCTCAAAGTTCACTAATTATGAAAAAAAATAGCCGGGTGAAATTCGCGCCTGTCG
Organism: Lasioglossum baleicum; assembly: GCF_051020765.1. Lineage (NCBI taxonomy): Eukaryota > Metazoa > Arthropoda > Insecta > Hymenoptera > Halictidae > Lasioglossum > Lasioglossum baleicum. Next base: position 731,329 of record NC_134930.1, read on the forward strand.
GGATTTTAATCGAGCTTGAACCATTCGATAGCCCACCCAAAAAGACCCCTCTCTGACAAGTTTCAGCCGCATATCTCATCTGTAAGGGTAGTTATTGAGAAAAATCGAAATGCCAGTTTTTGGCCCATTTTCCCTATTGGAAGTGGTACGAGACCTACTTTTATATGAAATCTGCATTTTTTCGATTTTTTCGTGTTTTTCATTTTGTACAACCATAATTTGCAACGGAAAAATCTGGAAATGATACCTAATATGTGGCTTGGTATCCGGAATGTGTCAGATTTCTTTTGGAATTTTTAATTGTCAATAAATAGGGAAAATAGGCCAAAAACTAGCATTTCGATTGTTCTCAATAACTACCCTTACAGATGAGATATGTGGCTGAAACTTGTCAGAGAGGGGTCTTTTTGGGTAGGCTATCGAATTGTTCGAGCTCGATTAAAATCCCGCCGGGAGCGAATTTCACCAGGCTATATCCTTTTTCATAATTAGTGAACTTTGAGCGCGGATATCTCGGAAACTATGCGAGATAGCGAAAAACTGTATCGAATCAATCTTGTGGAACATTTTGTCAGCTTTAATTTTGTATAGAATAGTCTTATCGCTAGGACGCATAGTTTCCGAGATATAAGCGGAAAACTGAAAATGGGGGACCTTCTACGTGCTCCCCTGCACCCCGCTCAGCTCCTAGGAGTGGGGACTTTCAGTATGTTTACCTCATAACTAGTCCAAACACAGACCCAAAGTTAAAAATTGTGTTCCTTCCATTTGCCTCTACAACTTTTCGTTGACTGGACTAAATCGCGGAGGACGTGTAGCGCGGAGGACGTGTAGCGCTGAGTAGGGATGCCACGTGGTACTTACGAGTTTCTCTGTGCAAACTCTTGTTGGACGGACAGTACTTTCGGCGCGATATTGCTCCGTGCAGAACACAGCCGTTTTGCAAAATAACGCGACTTTACTGAATACACTGTCCAACACCAAATTTGATTTCAATAAACTGTTGGGTCCTTCTTATAGAATTTTTTGCGCTGATTCCGAATCTGGTTTTAATTTTTTTCCTATACGTCCAGTTTTTGAAAATCATGGCTTTGAAAAAAAAACATATTTTTCAACTTTAAACAAATATTGCGATGTTATTATAAAAGATATTGAATTGTTGTTTACAGCAAAAGATTCTGTAGACTTTCCCGAATACAGTGATATCCAATATTAATACATTATGATTGTTTAAACATGTTTAAACAATGATTAAAGACGGAGATGCACCACTTTTGCACCAATTTTTGCGGATATTTTCGAATTTATCTCAAAAAATAAGGGTCCAGCGAAAAATTGAACTATACCACGCGAAAGAGCAGACTTTTATCTTGAGAAACCCCCCTGTGAAGTTTGCATGGTCGACGTTTTTACCGAACCAGAAAGCAAAATATCTTCGCCCGACATGCGTTGACGCCAGTGGTGCTCTTCCACTAGCGCGGTCGTTCGTCGGGATACGGCGCGGCGCGCTGCGGTGAAACGGCGCGTGGCTATAAGCGCGCAATTATGTCAGCTTACTTAAATGTAATATTTTATTAAATGTTATACTATTGTTATTTATTATTTATTAGTATATTTATTCTGTATAAATTATTTTATGTATTTTTTAATGTTAGTCTTTCGTTTATAGTATATTTAATACAAAAAATACCTTTTGTAACAAAAAAATAATTTATTCACACACTGCACTATTACACTATTTACAATGCTAAAATATATGTACACTATTAAGATATAATACACTACTAAAATACATATATTATATACACAACAACTAAAATACTATAAATAACTATAAATGTTTTTTATGAAGTTTTATACGTAGCAATGCAAATTTGAAATGCTTGACACGACTGATTTCAACAAACTCATAGCCGAAACTGAACTCTGGCATCAGTTTTCTTAAGAACCACCACGATATTTTGAAATAAATGGCGGCCTACGGACAACGGAATACATACAATGTAAGGAAAGTCTGCAATGCGGTGACTGAAAAATTTTATTTTCATCTTATCTATGTATTGTAATTATAGTGCCAATGAACACTCGAGATTCTTCCGAGTAAAATAAGTCCAAACACAATATAAATGGGACTATTTTTATTGACTTAAATACATAATTAAACTAGTTTGCTCCATATTAAATCGATATAGTGTATTATATCTGAATAGTGTACACATATATATTAGCATTGTAAATAGTGTAATAGTGTAGTGTGTGAATAAATTATTTTTTTGTTACAAAAGGTATTTTTTGTATTAAATATACTATAAACGAGAGACTAACATTAAAAAATACATAAAATAATTTATACAGAATAAATATACTAATAAATAATAAATAACAATAGTATAACATTTAATAAAATATTACATTTAAGTAAGCTGACATAATTGCGCGCTTATAGCCACGCGCCGTTTCACCGCAGCGCGCCGCGCCGTATCCCGACGAACGACCGCGCTAGTGGAAGAGCACCACTGGCGTCAACGCATGTCGGGCGAAGATATTTTGCTTTCTGGTTCGGTAAAAACGTTGACCATGCAAACTTCACAGGGGGGTTTCTCAAGATAAAAGTCTGCTCTTTCGCGTGGTATAGTTCAATTTTTCGCTGGACCCTTATTTTTTGAGATAAATTCGAAAATATCCGCAAAAATTGGTGCAAAAGTGGTGCATCTCCGTCTTTAATCATTGTTTAAACATGTTTAAACAATCATAATGTATTAATATTGGATGTCACTGTATTCAGGAAAGTCTACAGAATCGTTTGCTGTAAACAACAATTCAATATCTTTTATAATAACATCACAATATTTGTTTAAAGTTGAAAAATATGTTTTTTTTTCAAAGCCATGATTTTCAAAAACTGGACGTATAGGAAAAAAATTAAAACCAGATTCGGAATCAGCGCAAAAAACTCTATAAGAAGGACCCAACAGTATATTGAAATCACAAAAAAAGTTGAAATTTGTTGGACAGTGATATTCATAGAAAGAAAAAAATGATTCTGCGTCGGAAGAAATGTTTAATTTTCGAGTTAAGGTAACTCCGAGTGCAAATGGTGAATATTCTGTGGGCGTCTGCAATTGAGAAATGTCAGTTTTCTTTTTCAATTGATTACAGGTGACAACTCGCGATGCGTTCGCTCCGAGTCTGAGAAACTACGGCAGAAGATTCAAAAGTGCATACGGAACCGGATTTACACGAGCACAGTAATCGTTCCTTTGATGGCGAGGCATTCTTCCAAAGAAAAAACGTTATTCCGAATTTCACCGAAGGATATGACTCAACCACTGATAACGACGGAAGACATCTCGCTACAGGCTGCGAAATCTGCTGGTTCCAATATGGTGGTGCTCGAGGTACGAAATATAAAATGGGCAACTGCAATTTATACGATTGTAAGAGATTTCGGTAATTGTGTAGAAAAATGGATTATTCGTCGATTTTGATGGCCTTGAAATATGTTGCGAGGTCGTCATTCTGAACAACTTTTCTCTATTGGGATCTGACCCATGAGGGCATCGACAATACATATTGTACAGTGGCTCCCATTAATATTCGTACACTCTTAAAAAGACTATAACTTTTTAAATATTGGACTATACGATTTGAACTATTTTGGGAAGTTAGAGCAATTAGTTTACTACATGATGTAAAAAGAAATTTTTTGATAAATTGTAGAGAAAATACTAAAAATTGTTTTGTAGGTCTGTATCAGTTATAGATGTCCTGAAAATTTCATCAAAATCGATCGACGTTGCTGCGAGCTACAAACGTTTAGAGATAGTAAAAGTTGCAATTTTTCACGATTTTCAGCGACTAAGGATTCTTATATCTTTCAATGCCGGTCGTTTTGTTTCGCATCACCCGATTTCGATGAAATTTTCACAACGTAAGTATACAATTGACATAGATCTACAAAAAGGTATCTTTTAAATTGTCAATATAGGTACCCACCTAAAAAAGTCGTAAAATACAACTTTCACTATTTTCTCTGTAATCCCGACCAATTGCAATTTTTAAAAAATCTTGGTAAATATTACGTTTAAGGGTTCAACTCGGATGACCTTGATATGTGTTGTCAAGGTCACTTTCCTGAGTAACACCTTAGGGTGGATTTATAGTGGAGCTGCGAGCATCGATGATAGCGGCGCGGTGAAAAGAAACCAACATTCGTGACAACATTTCGACACATACTAATGAAAAAGTACAGGGTGTCACAAAATTATATGTCGTGGACACCATAGCGCGATTCTACACCCCCGATTTAGTAGAAAATGACGTAAGAAACCCCCCGCAAAATTGACCTTAAACGTGAAAAACAAGGTAAAAAACCAACATTTTTTTTAAGGATTAAGATTTTTTAAATTTTTATACCAAAATTTTCTTTTAAGATTTAAGATTTTAGATTTTAAAAGAAAATTTTGGTATAACAATTTAAAAAATCTTAATCCTTAAAAAAAATTTTGGCTTTTTCACCTTGTTTTTCACGTTCAAGGTCAATTTTGCGGGGGGTTTCTTACGTCATTTTCGACTAAATCGGGGGTGTAGAATCGCGCTATGGTGTCCACGACATATAATTTTGTGACACCCTGTACATATGTATTTTCTTTGTTGTTCTTTATTTTTCCGCACAGCTCACCTCGCTGCTCCACTATAAATCCACCCTTAGAAGTTTTAGTCGACGCTCGTTTTTTATTTAAATGTTACGAACAAAAAAGTTAGCACATAGCAGTAAATATTACGTTTACGGGAGGCATCTCGGATGACCTTGACCTTGACATATGTTTTGCAAGGACAACATTTTGAAAAACTTTTCTCTGTATATCTACCCGTCGCTCGGACTTCGTTTCCGAGATAATTGCAAAAAACTATTGCTAGTACTGAATCGAATTTTCCGTATTCGTGCATGCTCCGTGGTAAAGTAAGCCTGCTCCGGCGCGGCGTCTGTTTACTGTTTTTGTAATCACGTTGTTGGAGATCAGAAAGAAAACTGGGTCTCACTCTGGTCATACATATACAGGGTGAGGCGCCAGAAACGGGCCACCTGAATAACTCGGTTGCTATTGGTGTTAGGAAGAAATGCATCAGATGGAACTTGCTTGGTTTCGAGGGGGCATTAATCAGATGTTAGTACCTTTTTGTAGGTGGACGCGTAAAGGACATATGAAGATCAACTTCATTTTTTTAAATGGAATGAGGTATTTTTTAATACATCAATCGATGCAGCTGGACATTCGTTATAAAAAATTACTAACGTATGTATGTCGAAAAATTAGTAGTTCAGGAGATATATCAATTTAAATAACTCTAAAATACGATTACTGTCGTGTATCGATATATGATCATATATAAACTATGTCTATATACTTATTACCATTATCTATATATAATAACAATATATGTGTACATTCATTTAATCCCAATATGGGTTAAATTGTAAATTATATTGTTTTTTGTTTTTCATTTACAAGGTGGCAAATTTACTGTTGATTTGCAATAATGGTTTACATTTAGCTAAAACATTCATTATTCAACGTATACTTCATTGCGACCTATTTATCATCGAATAAGTGACACGCGTGTATACATAACTATACGCATATAATGATAATGAGGTACAAAAGTTAAAAGTACCTCGTCGCTTGTGTGTTGTATTTGGCACAGATATGTATATGATCAATATGGTCGTAAGACGTTAGCGTTTACTTACTAGTGTAACGTCTGAATTACTAACTTTTCGACGTACATAGGTTAGTACTTTTTCATAACGAATGTCCAGCTGCATCGATTGATGTATTAAAAAATACCTCATTTCATTTAAAAAAATGAAGTTGACCTTCATATATCCTTTACACGTCCACCGACAAAAAAGGTACTAACATCTTATTAATGTCCCTAATTAATTTCTTCCTAACACCAATAGCAGCCGAGTTATTCAGGTTGCCTGTTTCTGGTGCCTCACCCTGTCCAAACGGATATCATGTACTCTCCTCCTTTTCCTGTCCCCCACTAATTGTAAGACCGTAGACTACGGCGCCCGTGCCGTAGACTGGTCTGGTCATCAGAGAGGGGATACATCTCACCGTGATTTCCCTTATATGGCATCACTGATTTTAAGAGACTATTCCTGGATTCCGCATGCCAGGAATTTCCGCCCCCTCTCGCGACCTAACCCAGCGCCCGCTTTAGCGGTTACGTCGCGTCGCCCCGGACAAAAAGACAAATTGCCGCCCCTTTACAATATATATTTTTATTACTATTAATTTTTTATTTTCAATCAAAATCAAATTTATACTTTAATAAAAGCATTTATATTAATAAAAGCAAATTTTCTATTAATTGGGTATTTAACATATCAATATTTTTTTCACACTTACAGCCAAAATGGCGCCCCTAAATTTTGGCGGCCCGGACAAATGTCCGGGTTGCCCGCCCCTAGTGCGGGCCCTGCCTAGTAGTAGTAAGTGCGTTTGCCGGGGAAGGGCGGGTCGGCCGCCCCTCGCTTCCTTAAGGCACACCGGATCTTTCATCACCAGTATCACAATTGGCGCTGCCGGCACTCGGCCCTTTTGCAGGTTGCAGGTATCCACGTTTTTCAGCCGTCCCCTCTGTTTTATTCGGCCCGGGCCATTTTCAGAGTCGTCGACTTACTAGACGGGTCGGTCATCATTGATGAGCGGGCCATGCTACCTAATTTTTGTCAGTTTTTGAGCTGTTTTACGGCTCGGTGTGAACGTCGGGCCCCCTCACCTTCAGACCTGCAGGGTGTCTCGCCTGCCCTTTCAGACTCCCCCCACTTCACCATAATTTTCATGTCGAATGTGTCAAGTTTTTTGAAGCCCGTCCCTACTTTGTTTCGGGATAGTCCAGAAACCTGCCCACACCCTCCCCTAGGGCTAATCCCTCCGCCTGTGCTGTGAGTCTATTGGGAGTTCAAGATGCAAGGGACCGCGTATTGTTTGACCATTGGGAGGAAGTTACTGCTACTTGGGATCCGATCCGACTTTATCGAAATCACGGCTGGGCCGAGATATCAATTCCATACGGTCTTCTCTTGCGGAGTCTACTTCGCGCTGGGGTTGAGAAGGAAGGGTTCACCAACTTCGCCGAAATCTGTCTCCTGAGAGATTTGATATCGGGTTCATCGAGATCTTCCTTCTTGGGTGGGCTTGACACATCCTAGAAAGTATGGCTGATTGTTTGGATGTGACCATCATCCTCGGTTCTGGTCGGTGTTCAGCAATTAGCTCCGTCCACCCGGCCTTTCCCTTAAAGGTTTCTTAATTCCGTTTGCGTTTCTTGAATTCCATTTTTTAGTAGGGTCCATTGCCCAGTTTCCACAGTGGTACCATTTGTTCGCTGACCACCCACTTTTCCTTACTCTATCCCCCAAACAGGGGAGATAGAGCAGCGGCGGGTACCCTTATGAGGCGGGATGGCCAACAACTTGGGCTTCCAACAGTTCACCGATTCCCTGGATAAAGGGGAAATTGTTGCCATTGGTTGCCCTATGACCCCGACAGTAGGTACCGAGCCCGTAGCAGGAGAAAAAACCACCTTGGAAATTTATGCCACCCACACCCGGGAATCGAACCCTGGCCTTCCTGCTACGAATCAGACACTCTACCACCTGAGCTACTGACGGGCCCTGCCTAACCACAACTCACTCTATTCGCATAATCTTTCCATAGTTGATGTCATCCAGAATGTAGGTTTAGTTTTAGGTCTGGATTAGGTTTGGAGAGAAATATGGATAGCTAGTTTTCAGAACTGCACCAATCTTCGGTTCAAAAGGTGTTAGAAAAGGTTAGAGATATCATTGGGCTATAGATAAAGAATAAAAAGAAAGATTGAGTTAAGTCTATAAGAGTGGACCAATTTGCAAATTCTGGATGACATCTACAATGGAGAGATTATTGATTATTGTATTCTATATAGCCGTCATACAGAATTTGAACTATTAATGAAAATCATGCGATCAGAGTTAATGTGTCAAGGTCAAAGTTATTCGAGGCGCCTTCTCCTCTTCGTAATATTTACCAAAATAGCAATTATGTTATGTATTGAAGGCTAAAACGACTAATTATAATCTTTCTGAACAAGAGCATACACGAGAATCCAATGTTTCTTCAGGGGGTAGACTCGTTTCTAGAATTGCTAGGGTGCGGGATGTGCTTTCGCATTTCTCTATAATGCAAAGATGAGGTTTTTCAGTAGCCAAAAACTGCAATATAAAAGATCAATTTAGGCCTCAATCGACCCCAAAAATCCTATTTTTACGTTTACGAGGCGTAATTTGCATTATTCGGAAGCATAAAGCTGTGCACATGTATCTAGCTATGTATTTTTATAATACTGCGACAGCTACAGTAGCGGACAAAAGTTTAAGAGGACTATCTTTCCAGTAGATTATAGATAGTTCTCAACAAACAGTTCTTAACATTTACACATACAGGTTGTTCATTTGAAAACTTTCCAGCCAAATATCTCGAAAAGTATGAAAGGTATTAAAAAACTGTGAGACACATGTCCACAAGGATTTCGAGGGGCAAAAAGGGGGGCAGTATCAGTTTTTTATTTGGGTGGCGTTTTCAAGGTCATTTGAAGGTCAACTTTGTTTTTTAAAAGGAAACTTATATTTTTTATTACGGGATCTTATTGTACGTAAAAAGACCAGCAATTTTCGTAGGATACTTTTTTTTATCTGCGCACTAATTTCGGAGATATTTAAGGAGAAGTAGAGAACAATTTTGTGTTAAATGAAGAACTTTTGCACTTCCAACATGATGGTGCTCCCTCGCATTACACGTTACCAGTTCGCCAGTGGTTAAACAATCGATTCTCACTAAGATGGATCGATAGAAGAGGTGTTATTGAGTGGCCACCAAGATCACCAAATCTAACTGCAGTCGACTTCTTTTTGTGGGGACACTTACTGCCAATTTTGACGCGGTTCAAATCGCGCGTTTTTGACCCCGCGATTTTTGTTTTTGATTGTCCGATCGCGCGGATGCGTGTGAACGAATCCATATACGCTAATGTAAATAAGGTCCGCGCGGTCCAAATTGCGCGGTCGAAAACGCGCGGTTTCCGCCGTGTCTGAACGGGCTCTTAAAGTCTGTTGTTTATAAAACACAACCAGAAAGTGTCAACGATTTGCGTCGCAGAATTGTACAGGAATGTAGAGCTATTCCAACGGATACCTTCAAAAATGTTCGTCCAGAATTTCAGAATCGTCTGAATTATGGTTTAGAAAACAACTGAGAACATTTTGAAAATTTGTTATAGTTATAAAGAAATTATATACTTTCTTGTAGTATAAGTATCACTCGCTCTACTTCTCTTTAAATATCTCCAAAACTAGTGAGCGGATAAAAAAAAGTATCCTAGAGATAATTGCTGGTCTTTTTACGTACAATAAGATCCCATAACAAAAAGTATAGGTTTCCATTTAAAGAAACAAAGTTGACCTTCAAATAACCTTGAAACCGCCACCCAAATAAAAAACTGATACTGTCCCCCTCTTTCCCCCTCGAAATCCTTGGACACGTGTTTTACACTTTTTTAATATCTTTCATACTTTTCGAGATATTCGGCTGGAAAGTTTTCAAAAGAACACTCTGTATATTCGCACTCTATCTACGAATAACCTAGACTTTTTCAAAACATAAACAGTGTTTGGCAGAATGCGCATGAAACTTTCAATGCTGCATTTGCTGCGGACATTAATTTAAGACTTATTTATGAAAAAGGTATTTATGTTAATACAAGTAAAAATAATTTCTTTAAAAGTTAATATTTTGTGGGGTAACAGTTACTTTTAATAACTGCAGCACATCTTTGTGGCATTGGATCAATTAGCTTTACACATTGTTCAATTGAAATGTTGTTCCACTCGGTTTCAATTGCAGTTTAAAGGTCACTCAAATTTTTAGATCTACAGGGTGTCCCATGCAACTGGAACAGGCTGTACCTCCTAAACTGTCGGGAATAGAGGAAAATGTAATAAGAAAAAGTTGAATGGCATTAGACGGTGCATACTACGCAACTAATTTTATGCACTTTTGTGCATCGGTGCATCAGAAAAATGCAACTGCATTTAAAAAAAAACGGAAACCTACATTTTTGACTGCACCAATCGATGCAGTTTGTTGTGCTCTACGTAAAAGTTCTACACACTTATGCCCTAAACTTATTCGTTAAGAAGTTATCGAAGCTAAAAGTTCTCCGATTTATAATGGAACATAACCGATGCACAAAAGTGCATAAAGTTAGTTGCGTGGTATGCACCGTCTGATGCCATTCAACTTTTTCTTATAACATTTTCCTCTATTCCCGACCGTTTAGGAGGTACAGCCTGTTCCAGTTGCGTGGTACACCTTCTATACAGGGTGCCAATTATAAATAGTTAAAAACGAATATCTCCAAAAATATTGATTATACGCAAAAATGTTTCAGATGAAAGTTGTTTACTACCGAGGGGGATATACAGGGTGTCTCACCTGATTTTGACATCTTAATTTTCTCGCTATTGTTACTCGTAGCAAAAAATTTATCAACATAGGCTTACTTACGTTAGTGTTAGTGTTTACTTACTTATGTAACGTCTTAGTACGACAGTAATGGTATTTTAGAGTTTTTAAAATTGAAATATCTTCTGAACTACTAACTTTTCGACATACATAGGTTAGTACATTTTTATAACGAATGTCCAGCTGCATCGATTGATGTATTCAAAAATACCTCATTCCATTTTTAAAAAAAAAGAACCTTTATATGACCTTTACGCGTCCACTCACGAAAAAACTAATAACATAAAAATATGCTCCACTCGATACCATTCAAGCCATACTCCGGAACACTCGCCGACACCGAAATAATTCAGTGAACTTTTAGTTTCGATAACTTCTTAACGAATAAGTTTAGGGCATAAGTGTGTAGAACTTTTACGTAGAGCACAACAAACTGCATCGATTGGTGTAGTCAAAAATATAGGTTTCCATTTTTTTTTAAATGCAGTTGCATTTTTCTGATGCACCGATGCACAAAAGTGCATAAAATTAGTTGCGTAGTATGCACCGTCTGATGCCAGTCAACTTTTTCTTATAACATTTTCCTTTATTCCCGACCGTTTAGGAGGTACAGCCTGTTCCAGTTACGTGGGACACACTGTATATTTGTGTACGTTTCTTTTAACAATGTTCCACAAGTTCTCAATCGGATTGAGATCCGGTGATTGTGATGGCCATGATAAAACGGTACATAATATTTTCTTCTATAAAGTACTGCTTCACGATTTTAGAGGTATACTTGGCATCATTATCCTGCTGCTTATAATTACGACTCGTAAACGTAAATCTAGAATTTTTGGGGCGATTGCAGCCTAGATTGATCTTTTATCTAGCGCTTTTGACTACTGAAAACCCCCATCTTTATACCCTTGCAAACCTGAAAACGAGAGTCAACCCCGTTAAGTAGTGCGATATTTGGAATTTTATTCGGAATGTTCATTTAAGCAACTAGAAATATGAGCCGTTTATTTTGAAAGTGGCCTATTTCCATTCTTGGTAAGAAGACGCATATTATTCACTTAATAATTTCTATTATTTTAATTGGAATTGTAAATCGAACTCTCTTAGTTACAGTTAAGGAGTGTGATACATTGATATCCTATACGTGTATATTTTTAATTTCATTGAAATGTGTAAACTTTTAAATATCTCAATTTAAACTTAAATGAACTTGGGCCACTTTCAAAAAGAAATAGACGGCTCATATATTTCCACTAAAAGTTGTCTAGTTGGATGGTCAAATAATATAATCGTCGAATGCTCCATATATGCAACAATGGCAGATAAGGGGTTAATAATCCATTAACAATGTTGCACTGATCCATATGTAAACGAGAAAACATGCCTTTATCTTTGAATAAATATAGGCCGGTCTACCTGGTGACACATGGAGGTACTGCGTAGATAGAGAACAACTCGCTGAGAAGTCGGAGTTATTCCGCGCCATGCTCATCGGTCCTCTTGCGCCTGCACCGAGCGATCCACCGCCTTTGCTGCAGTTGCAGCACGTGGAGAAGCGTGCATTCGATTATCTGTTCAGGTAAATCATCGACTGCCACCTGATCCCATCGTTACATCGACGTTACCACGCATAGTCTTCTGAAACGCCGAAAAACTGACCAAGCATTAAAAACACTAGAAGAGAACACTAGAATTGTACTAAGGGTGAACACTCGCACACCGGTAGGGTACACATTAGGGTGGTCCAAAGCTATACCTATGAAAATTTCTTATCGAGATACAAAGCACCGCACCCCCCAGAATTGTTCCTTTAGGTGAGAAAAAAATTTGTGCAAAGTTTGAGATCGATCGAAAAAAAGGATCACGTGCCTCAAAGCGACTGAAAATTTTGAAAATTGTGAAATTCACCTCAACTATGGAACATGGCACATCGTTGGATTTGTCTTTTTTTTCTGAATAGGAATATGGAAAAATTATATGACTTCCTTTAAATAATAATAACAATGACCTTGAAATTTCAAAAATATGATTTCCAAAAAATTTTTTTATTTTGCCATTATATTTACCTTATTGAACAATGCAAATTTCTCCTCTGACATTTTTTCGTACAATCACAAGTAACAGAGATATTTAAATATCTACATCAAAATGTAGCATATTTTGACCGATGGTGTTATGTGTAATGTAAGTATATAAATGTAAGTTATATGTAATATTTACATATTTTTCGCCAAGGTAGTTTTATTTATATCAGAATATTGCTGACGGTAATCTTTTACAATTTGTAGTATCATCTGTGTTTCTTCCTCACTACGCGCTAAAATTTGGTTATAGTCCTGCATTAACTTAACAGCACTTTCTGCTTTATCGTTAACCACTGGTAAAGCTTTAATGATATCTAAACCTATTTTATAAGATGGTTCATCTTGCCAAACTATAGGATCTTTTTCTAAAAATTCTGCCGATATGCCAAATCTACTAAAAAACTTCCGACTTTCGTCTGTTATAAAATATGAAATATCCTTCTCCATATGGTCGGTTACATTACTTGGTAGGAGGACAAACTTTTTATAATAATTACCGCCGCCACTATTAGTGGTATTTAACGCCTCCACCATTCGTTTCTTTGTTTCTATGGAAATGTCATTATCGAAGAACGATAACGCAGCATTTTCTGGTGTCAAATACCACAAGTGTCTCAAAAATTTTTCTAACGCTACATGACTAATGTCTTTATCTATTTTCTTATATTTATATAAGGATTTAATAAAAGTAAAGTCCTGCTGCGGAGCCTTTGTCGGGAGAAGAGCTTCTACCCATGCTTTTAAATATAAATTTGCAATAAATAAACATATATCGCGAATTCCATTTGTCTCCTCTTCGCTTAATTCGAATTCTTCGCGAAACAAAAATATTTTTATACAATAAATGCCCTTCGCCATCCACCGAGCATGATGGAAAGCTCCGGGAGCTCGAAAACGGTACTCTGAAGTATTACCTAAAAATACTAGCACAAGTTCAATAAATTCGCGATAGTCTTCCCGTGGATGATGCATTTCCAGAGTCTATTTCGCAAAATTTATTAGCTGTGGTATATATTCTAATTTTTGATTGACAAATCGATCTTCTACCCCACAGTGGAAGTTTAATTTATTTATATTTGGCCACGCTTGCTGGAAGCGTTTAAAAATTGGCACGTTTGGACCCGTAGAGTGGGACATCTTCTTCTCAAAAACCGCTCTTAAAACTATTTCGTACATATGGTGTCTGCACGGAAGATATAGCAAGTACCGTCCGATTACGTGCTCTAAAATTACACACGCACCTTGCAAGTGACCCATATTAGATGCTGTCGTATCACATGAAAGTGCTTGCACTTTGTCGCATATGTCCCACTCCTTGAGTAGATCATGGACAGCAAGAGCTTGATCTCTTCCAGTAGAAGTCGGGATTATCGGAACTCCAAGTAAGTGTTCACGCCCTCTGCAAGTTATAACGACAGGCAACCTTTCCACCTTTTCTTTGCCGACTAGAGCAGGTAACATTTTACCATCCCAATGTACAGTAACTGCATCAATTTCATGTTGGGAAAAAGCTGCACGTAGCATTTGACTGTGTTTCTTGCGCAACTCTGTTCGATAACGACGAATCGATGATCGACTTATGGTCAAATCATTAATGTCGTGACCCAGAGCTTGAGAAATTGCTACAATTATACGGGCAGCATCGCAGTCACTAACTTTACATGCATCAAGTGTTGACATAAGCTTTAGCGTAATAACCTGTTTTGAACCGCGTTTTCGTTTAGGTTTGCTCGGACCAGGTTCTGTTGCATCACAATCGCTCGCATTGGACTCCAGCGCAGGATCCTCATCCTCATCCTCAGTACATTGCCGATTTTCTTCGTCGTCGTCGGGTGATGCAATTGATGCAAAGTTGATTGTTTCTTCTGATTGTAAAAAAATGTGAATAATATGAGTATAGAGAAATAGATTTCGACAATTTTACTTTAAAACAAATAATTTCTGGATAAACGTACCTTGCATAGCTGCTTGCGTTTTAACTCGACGTGCTTCTTCTTTTGCTTGACGAAGCGCTTGTCTGTTCTTTTGCGTAAAGAACTGTTATCTTCATCGATCGTGATCATTTCTAAAGCATCAACATGTGCGATATCGAAAAGATCATCTAATTGATCAAGAAACTGTTGTTTCTTGTTATCTTGTAGCTGCGATCGTCGTGTAGAATTCTTTTGTAACAGCCTCCACTTCTGGTATAAGGACTCCAATTTCTCGATGCTGTGATGGCTTTGCCTGAATGGAATTTTTGCCTTCTCCCACAACACTTCCACTTCTTTCACAACAAGATATGAGCTAGATCGAAGGTTCAATTTCACTTTCCGTAAATTGTAAAACAAAACTCTTAAAACTTGCCCTATCGATGGCAACTTAGCGCCTACAATTTGACTTTCGTCATGTTCTAATAAGAACAGTTTTCCGTGATTTCTACTCTCCATTGGACTTCTGTGTACTGTTCGGTGGTTAAATCAGCTATGACTGATGATCAGTTTTCGGACGGGCTTTTATACAATTTTGTCTGGGTCCGGAAAGGGCCTAATTGTCGTGAAGGAGCGCGGACCTTGGAGAGTGCCCCTCGTGTCGCGAAGCGATGTAGCGTCTCTGATTGGCTCGCCCTTGTGTCAGGAAAACAGGAGTAGACTAACGGGAAATTGTCCTGGAGGGTGCACGACGCACGTGTACTAAACATCCCTCGTACCTGACCGTCGTGGGTCCAGTGTTCAGTACGGAGAGTTGTAAACCGGTCCGCTGCCCCTCGCTACCCTCATTTAAGGGGTCCTAATCCCGGTGAAATGTTTTATAGCGTTTTATGTTAATGGACGGCATCGAGGGTACCCAGGTACGGAACTGTACTGGTTTCTGCCTTACGAAAGTCGTTTGCAGCTCATATTTTGCAAACCAAAGCCAGTTGACAAAAAATTGTGGTAGCAGAAATAGTTTTACTTAATAATTTTACTTAACAGTTGACAAAAGTACTTCGTAATGCAAAGTACAAGTTGATTTTGTTTATTGTTCAATGCCAATGTAGCTAAACTGTCACTTTAGACTTCTTAACGTCTTGTTTCAGTACAGGTATAAATAAAATGTAATACATGGAAATGTTTAAATATCTCTGTTATTTGTGATTGTACGAAAAAATGTCAGAGGAGAAATTTGCATTGTTCAATAAGGTAAATATAATGGCAAAATAAAAAAATTTTTTGGAAATCATATTTTTGAAATTTCAAGGTTATTGTTGTTATTATTTAAAAGAAGTCATATAATTTTTCCATATTCCTATTCAGAAAAAAGACAAATCCAACGATGTGCCATGTTCCATAGTTGAGGTGAATTTCACAATTTTCAAAATTTTCAGTCGCTTTGAGGCGCGTGATCCTTTTTTTCGATCGATCTCAAACTTTGCACAAATTTTTTTCTCACCTAAAGGAACAATTATGGGGGGTGCGGTGCATTTAATTCGTTGGTCAAAAAATATGGACCACCCTAGTACACATACACACCGCTAGACCACGTATACGTACGCGAGGATTGCATGGGTCCGGGATTCCACTTCTGATTTCTCGATAATGCAAAGACGGGGTTTTTTAGTAGTCAAAATCCCTAGATGAAAGATCAATCTAGAGCGCTATTTGCCTCAAAAGTCCTTCTTTTACGTTTCCGAGCAATGGTTTTGCAATATTTGGCTGCATGTTGCCCGTCAGATTGCGCTGCAGTCACGCCGGCGTACTAGCCTCTCCGACGGGCAACATGCAGCCGAATATTGCAAAACTATTGCTCGGAAGCGTAAGAGAACGACTTTTGAGGCAAACAGCGCCTTAGATTGATCTTTCATCTAGCGATTTTGACTACTAAAAAGCCCCGTCTTTGCATTATCGAGAAATTAGAAGTGGAATCCCGGACCCTTGCAATCCTCGCGTACGTATAAGTGGTCTAGTGGTGTGCAAATGTTCACGCGCGAGCGTCGTCTGCTGGAAAAGACACCCTTAATGTTAGATTTAAATTTTAATTAACCGTTCGTTAAGAAAAAATTAAATTTTTATTGAAGAATTAATTTTATTTGTATTAAAAATTTAATTTTTTACTGTTATTAAAAAATTAATCTTTTATAGTTATCTTTCCATTATATAAAATAGTTTTGTAGTTTCTGTCACGCCATAACGCCGAGCGAAAATTGAGCGCGTGGACAATGTATATTTCTCAGAGAGTGCAAGAAAGAGCAAGAGAGAAAGAGAGAGAGAGCAGGAGAGAGAGCAAAGAAGTGTACAAATATAAGAATAGTAACACAAATGATGAATACTTTTCTTAATTTTCTGTCGATACATCCATTAGTAGTGGTCAAACTTCAGATAACATTCGTTTCTTAAAGGAGAATGCAAAGCCTTCGCGTCACAGATTTAGTTGAGACTTTATAGAGTTATAGATCTCGTTCCCCTGATTACGGATATACCCCATTACGGGGGCAATTTTTCAGTAATTTTCGAGATATTTGCAAATTAAAGTTTTATGGACGTAACATGTCAGTTTAGTTCACTCTGTTGTAATGGTGTGGCGTAGCGGCAGCGAGCTGAACTGCTTACGCCGTGGGCCCGGTTTCGAGTCCCGTCGGAGTAACTGTTTTTTTATACTGTTTTTTATATTTTAGATATATTTTTATCCTCCAAAGGGTTAATTGAAAATGATACTTATTATTTTATAAAAGAAACACCAGATATCTATTACTACATACACAAAAGATTATAATTATATTAAAATAATACATAACAAACAAAAATGATATAATAGAAAAAACCATTACTACATACGCAGAAGATGATGATTATAAGACAACAATAAAAAAAAAAGTATAAAAAAAGTTACTGCGACGGGACTCGAAACCGGTCCCACGGCGCACAGTGGTCTAAACAGGCGATTTAGCTGGACAAAATTATTCTAGCATTATTTTAAGACTTAAAGCCGTAGTTAAGTAGGTCATTGGATTCGTCTTGACACCAGCTACAACAATATGTAATAAAAAATACTTAGTGGTGTTTAAAAAATTAACATAAACATATTTTTTTATTAAAAAAAAAATTTTTGTAAAATTTTTTTATTGGGATTTATAGATGACTGAGTATCGATTAACTTTTGTTGGAAACATTTTCTTGCCAGATTATCCGAAATGTTCAAAACATCGTGGTGACAATTGGGCATTTGCGTCGAAAAGCTGATAGAACTACTTTTGCATCATTCTATTATTATTCTACTATCGCCTGTTGTCTCTTAATTGGTCGGCGTCTTTAATCGAAAAAATTTTTTTTCTAAAAAAAATCATTTTCAAAATTTAAAAAAAATTATAAATTTTCAAAATTGTTTGCATAAATTTTAGGGGCCCAAAAATACGATATCACTTTTACTCCAATCAGATTTGATATCTTTTTGTCATTCGTGGCTTACGTAGAAGAGAATCATAAAGATGATTCGAAATATATCGACATTGAATTACTAAAAACTGTCTCAAATTCAAACGTGCAAGTTCGTGCAAATGAAATTGATTTTTTCGGACACTCTAGACTTCTATAAAGATGTTCCAACATGTTCCATCCTAAAGGTATTTAAAGGTTTTTTTTGCGAGACTGTCAAAGTTTGAATGCTATATACGTTTGAAGTATACTTTCATTTTTAAGCAAATAAATAATATATTTAAGTTTTATTTGAGTTTTGTCCTTTTGGTTCATGCTGGTATCCATCATAGAATGAAAAATTCCACAAATATTTCCACTACTAGATGTTCACAACGAGATATACTAATGAATAGTGAGGTGTCGAACGACGATGAAGAAATACGAAGTTGAAAAATGAGTTGTTCGTGGGGGTATATTTTATTATGGGGTGATAAAAAGGGAAAAACAGCAGTGGTTCATCTTACCTGGTACCTTACCTCTCATTTACCGAAGCGGGAAATTTTCCTGCTGGATTTCCATTTTTTGGGTTTTGTCCAGCTAATGGACCCTTTAGTTTGCCACAGCATCCGGCCGCCACCAATGCTTAAGGATAGGGCGACGGACATCGGCAGCACCGGTCCGATTTCTCTCCGAAATTTTTCCTCGCGCCGGGCCGCAGCCGTCAGGTCATAAACTCTCGACGGGGGTCGCGGCTGCCTGCTGTGCGTGGCACAAAAAAAAGGTTTTTATGTGCTCTACAACTCCTTAGGTAAACTATCGGTAGGTCTCCTTTATAACATCATGGAAGACGGAAGCGTTCCTACCGCTTGGTGAATTCTTCTTAAATAATGATTTAAAATAATTGCTAAAAAATATATTAGAGACATATCTTTGTTCTGCAAATTTTCCACCGGATCTAGTGTGAAAAAATGTTTAAATATATGGTCGTATTCTACGATTCTTGCTCTTTGAAATACCGTTCTTTTTTCATTGTTCGTAACAACTTGTTGCCATCATTCAGGTTACCTGTCAATTCCCGTATCTCAATGACTAATTAGCAACATGTGTTTTCGATATACAAGTAAAATTACTTGCTTATTTAAAATGCGCCATAACTCTTTCCTTCCAACCTAATACACATATGATATCAAAAATTATTTCGGATACACCGGAAAATAATAAAATGTTCATTTTAGGGAAACCAATAGTGTCATTTCGCCCACTACGATACTTTGCAACTGTACGCATCATGTAAAAATTTCATACGACACACATGTGATGTGAAATACTCCAGTAACTACAAACAGCTGTTAGGTTTGAATTGTTTGTTGTTTCGGGTGAATAAAATTGCTGAATATTCTTTAGACATTACACCTTCCACGTAGTGAAAAACATTTTCAATTTGTTTATGTCCAACAAGTAGTCCAATACACTGCCCCGTAAGTACGAGCGATGGGGGAACAGCGCAGTGGGTTCAGATATAATAAACCGCTACCGCCCACTACTACGCGATTGTAGGGACTGGCAAGGCGCCATCTCGTATGGGTCCGAACTGTTGACATTGTATTGATGCGATCCTGAGAAGAAGGTTCCCAGGCAGGACGCGTATCTAGGTATGTACGAACGCGCGGCCGATTGGATCAGAGTGGAGGAGGCAGACCTCGTTTCACACGCACTTTCGGCTGTCGTCGAAATATTGGCTACAGCGGCCACACATACTACGTAGCGTCCAACGTCAAAGTCAAAACATTGGGGCTACAGGCGCGGGGCTGTGGTGGCGATGATAGCAAGACTTAGCGATAGGCTCGCTTTGTTTATGTGCCGTTCCCGGGGCTGTTCTCTATGGAGAGGTGTATCACAGTTCATTACTATTGAGTTGGAAGTCGGCACTTTCTCGGGCAACATGTGTTGACTGTAAAATAATTTGTAGGCACCCCGACTTCTCCGGAGGAAAATAAATGTAAAAATGCTACATACAGAGAGCGACTCCCACTAATATTCGGACGCTCAAAAAAAGACGATGACTTTTTAAATATTCTACTATACGATTTTAACTTTTTTGAGAAGCTAGAGCAATTAGTTTACTACAGGATGGGAAAAGAAATTTTTTAAAAAATTGCAATTGATCGGAATTGTAGAAAAAATACTAAAAGTTGCATTTTACAATTTTTTTATGTGGGCCTATATTGAAAATTTAAAAAGTACGTTTTGTAGGTCTGTGTCAATTGTGAAAGTTTCATCAAAATCGGTTAAAATTCGTGAAAAATTGAAATTTTCAACATCTTCGAACGTTTGCAGCTTATTGCAACATCGACTGATTTTGAAGGAATTTTCAGAATTGACACAGATCTACAAAACGTATGTTTTAAATTTTCAATATAGGCCCACGTAAAAAAGAAAAAATTTCCTTTCGCTTCCTGTAGTAAACTAATTGATCTGGCTTTCTAAAAAAGCTCAAATCATATAGTCCAATATTTAAAAAGTTATCGTCTTTTTTTGGAGTGTCCAAATATTAGTGGGAGTCATTGCATGTAGTCTTCGAGAATACACGTAGAGGGGAGTATGCACAGGAAAGTAGTAAGTAAATTGTTCATTTTACACTACGATACTTTGCAACTTGATTGACCTTGTACGCACCGTTTAAAAATTTCATACGGTACACATGGAATGTGAAACACCCCAATAACTACAAACAGCTGCACATAGAAGGTGTTCTCCTGTTCGTCCGTTACCTTAAGTCCATAAATTTTATTACAGGGAAAGACAGGTATAAATGAGGGTAGCGTAAAAATAAGTTTCGTTGACGAGCATAAATTACTTTATGACCACCGTCCGACAAAAGCCAAAATAGTTTGTCCCGACATTTCGGGCCAAACACCCCACTGAGCGATGGCTTGTTTAACATTGGTCCCCGCGAGTTTAATTTTTTTGAAAAGTTAGTACAATAAATTGACAACATGACGTGAAAAAGATTTGTAGAAAATTGCAATTGGTCGGAATTGCAGAGGAAATACTAACAGTTGTATTTCGCAATTTTTTGGGGTGGCCCTTTATTAAAAATTTCAAGAGCACGTTGTGTGGATCTACAGGGTGTTTCACGCTATTCCTGGCCAGCGTTTTTCTTGCAAATTATTAGAAAAACATGAAAGAGGAAAAAGTAGTACATACTGTTTTTTATACGCACAACGCAACGACATATGTAATTATTCTGTGTTTATAATATTTTGTTAGATACGAAGGTGACCTTCAATTTTTTTAAATAGAATGCTTTATTATTTCTTATGTCACATGAGAGCGCGTGTCTAGTCGAATTCATTCGTATACTGTGCAGTGACCCTCAAGGTCATGCAAGGTCAGAAACGGAAGAAGCATTTTGAAATACTTGCAAACACATTGGTATTAAATATTCAAAATGCTTTTTTCGTTTCCGAGCTTGCATGACCTTGAGGGTCGCTGTACAATATACGGATTTACATCTAACAAAATATCATAAACACAAAAAAATTACATATGTCGTTGCATTGCGTATAAAAAACAGTATGTACTACTTTTTCCTCTTTCATGTTTTTCTAATAATTTGCAAGAGAAACGCTGGCCAGGAATAGATCCACACAACGTGCTCTTCAAATTTTCAATAAAGAGCCACCCCAAAAAAATTGCGAAATACAACTGTTAGTATTTCCTCTGCAATTCCGACCAATTGCATTTTCCACAAATCTTTTTCAAAAAAATCAAACTCTTTGTTATAACGTTTAAATTCCTTAACAACGTATTCGCCACCTATTGACACGACAAACTCTGACAAGTTCTAGTCAATAGCTTTCTAAATAAATACAGCATGTTATATTCTGCCTATGCCACGCCGGAGCGGCGCCGGAAAGATTTCGGAGAGCTTGGAATTTCTCCGGCGACGGACCGGCGACGGACCGGCTCTAGGATAGGCATCTCCTGAGATGTAGAGGGGAGTAAAAGATTCAGGGAACCCCTGTGGTTTGTCCGCGAACCCCTGGGGTAAGACACGATCCCCAGCGCTTGGCCTTTGTGCGAGCCTCACGAATTACGACCAGCCCACCGGACACCAAACTAAATGGTCCAACATGTCCGCGCGCCGGAGACGATGCAAACTATAGGGTCTTTAAATCGCCCGTTTAGACCACTGTGCGGCGCGGCGTAGCATTTCAGCTCGCTTCCGCTACGCCACACCATTACTTGGTAACAGAGTGAACTATGTAAACTGACATGTGTTACGTCCACAAAACTTTAATTTGCAAATATCTCGAAAATTTCTGAGTAGTTGCCCCTATAATGGGGTATATTCGTAATCAGGGAAACGAGATCTATAACTCTGTAAAGTCTCAACGAAATCTGTGACGCGAAGGCTTTGCATTCTCCTTGTCGGTACATTTTTTCTTGATGCCCTATCAAATGACCCATCGTCGATATAATTCGGCTCAAGTGCACTTTTGACCATCTTATCCGGCTATACCTATATTATTTTTCGAGTTCTTTTGGATTAGGTGACCGGCGAATAACTGGCCACGAAATAAAATCGCACGCACGTTATTAGTTATTTACAAATTATCATAGTAGAAATGCGTAGTAGCAATATGTGTTCCTGCGCCTATGAACGGCGCGGCGCGGCGGCGGGAGCTACGCGTGAGTCGAAAAGTGGTGATCGGGCGGAGCGTCCGCAATGCCCTTCTTGCCCCGTTCCCGTCCCGCTAGTTTACACTCTTTCAGTGGACAGTGGACTTTCTGTATCAGGAATCGATAGGCTATCGAATTCTGAGTAAAATGTCCTAAACCTAATAGTTAACGGGATATTATCGAAATAATGTTACTTCTTTGGATAATATCTCGTTAACTATTAGGTTTAGGACATATGAAGTTCAACACTTTTATTCTCAGAATTGGACTATGACTCAAGGTCATTCAAGGTCAAACTTGCAGGGAAATGCAGAAAGGGTGTGATCGTTTTATTTGTTCTTTAGTTCGTGTCTTCGAACTTTCACACCAAAACAATAACATGTGTTCAATATAATGGAACACCGGAATAATAAGCAAATGGATTTACGGCTGAATAAGTGAGTTTTTAATTCGTTAAATTTCTGCTTCTTCTCTCGTTCGGGTAAAGTTGCCGATGATGTGGGTCCTCACTGATTTCGATGACTTTGAAATATGTTATACATTCGATGTTCTAAATATCTTTTTCCTATGAAATAAAGCTCATCGAAATCGGCGAGGAGATCGATTTACAATTACAAGTTCTTACAATTATCTCGTAAACTAAAGCCGACCGACAAAAACGGTAAAGGGAAATGTTGTTCAGAATCACGGTATTGACAACATATCCAAAACTTATCGACATTTGGCGAGGATTCACATCATCGAGAAACTTTTGTTCTTTGCGACATCGCGGCGTGTCACCGACACTCGGCTGCCGGCGCGCCAGGCTTCACGCGTCTAGCTCGCGCTCTCATTGGTCCGCGTTTTTCGTTAATAACTCGTTAACGAAGCCGCGGACGACATTTTTTCAAAGGAAAATGTCGCTTGAAATGATCTCAGGAATCTCCCATTTCCGGGTCCGGAGGGAATTTTGAGACACCCTGTATATGTATGTATATTTACATTTTAATGAAACACGAAAAAAATTTATACAATTTTTCAGCAATGGATGAAACGTTCAAGCGATTAAGGCCGTTATTAGACTAGGCCACTGGTGGGCAACTTGGTGGCGCAACTTGGTGGCGCCACCGAATTGAAGAGCTTTTATGAATCGGTAACTGGTGGTACCACCAAGCGTTCATTCCCGCTGTCGATGTAACGCTGTGTCGTGTTCTTATGTATTTTACGATAAATGTGGTGGTAATTTGAACGTCAATTGTTCATGTTTTCGCGATGCTGGTGGCGCAACTTGGTGGCTTTGTCTAATAGGCTACATTCAAATCAATACCCCGGCTGGTGGAGGCGCCACCAAATGTTGCCCGGCCGGTTGCCGATGCCGTCCACCAGATCGGCAACTATTTTTGGTGGCTCCACCAGTTACCGTAGTCTAATAGGTTACATTTGTTTCAATGCCCCACGACGTGCTGAGCCACTGGTGGCGCAACCGAGTTGCGCCACCAGTGGCCTAGTCTAATAACGGCCTTAGTAGCAGATGATTGGAAATATATTGTTTCATAATTAAATTGCGGATTTTTGTGCAAA
Source organism: Lasioglossum baleicum (assembly GCF_051020765.1). Taxonomy (NCBI): domain Eukaryota; kingdom Metazoa; phylum Arthropoda; class Insecta; order Hymenoptera; family Halictidae; genus Lasioglossum; species Lasioglossum baleicum. Next base: position 755,605 of record NC_134930.1, read on the forward strand.
TCGCTATTTTCACTTACTTTACAGAGATCGCAAACGATGTTTTATTGTAAAAACATCATTAACCACATAGTTAACGTAAATATTTTCTGTTACGTTATATTTAAGACACCATAAATGTGTTTAAAATCCACAGTTTATTTCTAGAACATGACGTAATATTTTACGAATATTACAAATACATATTTAAAAATCTGCTGGGTATCTTTCCCGTGTTCACATCATGTCGGCCACGTGTTTGTGGACGCTTGTAATATCCGGTACAATCGCATACTTCTGGATTATTTTTCTGCTTACGTACTCGTTGGTGGTCTCTTGCAAACGAAAATTGGCTAGACCTCGGTTTACCAGAAAGGAGCGTTGCAAATGCAAATCACGGAAAACTGTTTCCTAAGACACGCATATACGATCCAAATCAAATGCTACCAAGAAATTCTAAAAGTGATCTAGACACGTGCCAAGGGGAACAGGTGAACAGTTTCTGAAATAGTTGTGTTACGTAAGAAATTCGCCAATTATCTTGTAAATTTACACAAACTCTTTTGTCGTAAGGATAAAAAGTTTGGTTAAATACTGAAGTTGTCAAGCGTGTTCACTCGCGTCAGCTTAAAGCCGATCGATTTTCTGCGCAGATATCTTCTGGGTGAGCCGATAAATTTCCAATCGGTGGTGACGGCTAGGGCCACCCTCGACGCAGCTCATCAATACTTGTGTCCGGAGTTGGTACATCTTGCTGTCGAGTATCTCGAACGGAACCTAAACCCGAGCACCGTGCTCGAGATCTATCAAGGACTCAGTCTCTACGCGAGTCCGATACCATCCAACGTCTCGAGATCGTTCGATGTACCCACCGCACCACCAGCCCCTGGAGACGATGCTGGCGAAATAGGTATTGTAACCCTCCTCCCCCTCCACTTTTTCTTTCTCCACTTTCTTCAGACTCTTATAACCACTTCGCGAACAGAGTCGCCAGACGAGGAGAGAGAGTACAAATTGAGGGGAAAATGATACCCTCTCTCTGCTAATACCGGACACATATTTACTATGGCAAGATGACAAGATGAGTCTCGCGACGGCACACAGTGGGCTGGATCGAGAAATTTAGTGACATTTCACGAAAGAGTCGACTTTCTCATATCGACTTCTAATAAATTCGTATTGCTTCCTAAATGTCCATCAACATGGAAGCGGAAAACATTAATGTTCGTTCACAAAAACTGTAGTTAATATAAATTCACAAAGATAGACATTTGGGATGCAGTATTTTTCAGCGAAAAATTGCTTCTTTTCATCGAGGTGTCCTGATTACCCTATTTAATATTTCTTCTGGGTCTTTTGTGTAAATGAAAAACAGTCCTTTGCGGTAACAATTAACGCTGTTAGTTGAGGATGGTTGCTCGCAATCTATTAAAAATTAATATTTAATGTGAAATGAATAAAATCTATATACTTTCTTAGAATTTGCAAGGTGTATCTTTTAGAGGACCTAACGGCACCTAATCGGATAAGTCAGATCATTTTCATTGGACCTTCCTCTACATATCCCCACAAAAATCATATCCGAACCGATCCGATATTGGAAATTATGATTGTTTAAAGTTATCGGGACGTGCCACCTGATGCATAGCAACTCATATATAGTACTTAAATACCATCCAAATATGAATATTTTTGCAATTGCATTCAAAGTTCGTACCTACCTAAAACAAGTATGTAATTTTTAACAATTAATTAAATAAAAAAAAATTTATTGTTAAAAATATAATGAACGGTAATAATATAACTAGACTAAGAGTTTCTTAGTTTTTCTTAGTGAATTAACGATTGAGAAACTCTTCTAGCGAACTGTTTAGATTATCGAGTTGCGAGATGTTCATGCTATGCTGCAGATAAGGTTTTGATTAAGATCCACCGTTCTATCTACGTTTGGTTGAAACAAAATCTTTGGAGAGATCACAGTGATCCATACTGACAAAATAAACAAATTATTATTATTATTATTATTATTATTATTATTATTATTATTACCACTACCACTACCAGTACCACTACCACTACCACTACCACTACCACTACCACTACCACTACTGAATACAAAAATTCAATGAAAATTAATTAACAATTATTGTTTAACAAAATAGAAAAAATTTTATTTGTTTACAGTTAAAATTCACTATTTTTTAAATGAATTTTAGTGCAAATTTCATCCCGATATCTCTTATGGTTCAAGAGTTATAACAAGATGTCACTAAATTTCTCGATCCAGCCCACTGTGCCGCGGCACAGAGGCAAGAGGGGTCTATCCTCCTGCATACTAGTAGTAGTAATGTGTGTGACCGCTTCGGCCAACAGAAGGCGCGCTCCTTCCAAACTAACTAATCGACCGCGCATTCTTACCTACGACACATGGCAGAGACCCAGTGTTGTCGCCAGTAGAGGCTGAATCGAGCCTCAATTACTCTCCTCCTTTTACCCTTCCACTATCCCATTCCACCACCACGCGCACACTTCAACGTCCCCCACTAACGAGGAGACCTCGCGTATCGAGAACGCCGGATCGCAACGAGTTTTTGTGTGGACATAGATTACGCACCCTCATCAACTATCCAATTGGTTTTAGCCCCAACGCGAACCCGTTTTCGAGGAAATCGATTTTGAAATGCGACATGTGCGTTATATTGCATGAGTGAAAGCCTCTTGCAACAGCGGTTGGTGGCCGAGCTGCTTGAGCGAATGTCTACTACGAGATTGGACGGGTTCGTGTCCCGTGTCCGGCATTTTTTATAAATATTTTTTTTCACTTTCTTTTTTATTTTTCTACGTGCTCTTCAATTTTTCAAATTTCAATTTCAACATCAATTCAACTCTTCGATTTCAACTTCAATTTTTCAATTTCAACTTCGTCTTCAATTTCCATTTTAACTCTTCTATTTCAACTTCGTATTAAATTTCCATTTCAACTCTTCGTTTCAACTTCAATTATTCAATTACGATCTCAAATTCAACTCTTCAATTTTTCAAATTTCAATTTCCATTTCAACATCAATTTTAATTTCTTCGATTTCAACTTCAATTTCAACTCTTTTCAAATTTAAATTTCAATTCCAAATTCAATTTCCATTTCAACTTCAATTTTTATTTTTATAGTGATTTAATTGCAATTGTTATTTTTATTATACTTTTTATGTCAATTCCACATGCGTTCTTCTGATAAAGCTAGGTCTAACTTTGAAAAATTTGAAAAATTGAAGTTAAGATCGAAAAGTTGAAGTTGAAATAGAAGAGTAGAAATTGATATTGAACTCGAAATTTGAAAAATTGAAGAGTTGAAATTGAAAAATTGAAGTTGAAATCGAAGAGTTGAAATGGAAATTGAAGTCGAAGTTAAAAGAAGAGTTGAAATGGAAATTGAAGACGAAGTTGAAATTGAAAAATTGAAGTTGAAATCGAAGAGTTGAAATTGATGTTGAAATTGAAATTTGAAAAATTGAAGAGCACATATAGAAAAATAAAAAAGAAAGTGAAAAACAAAATTTATAAAAATGCCGACGACACGGGACGCGGACGCCGACCAATCTCGCGGTAGACATTCGCTCAACCCGCTCGGCCACCGACCGCTGTGACAAGAGTTTTTCACTTATGGAATATAACGCACGAAAAGGGGTTCGCGTTGGCGCCTAAAACCAATTGGATTGTTCATGAGGGTGCGTAAGCTATGTCCACACAAAAACTCGTTGCGATCCGGCGTTCACGATACGCGAGATCTCCTCGTAAGAGCAGGGAGTTGTTCTGATTTATTTCCGTCCGAGAACCGCAAGGTCCCCACCAAACTTCTTCCCACTACCACGACAGTCGTAGAATTAGTGAGTGGAGCGGCAGTGGCGGCGCGTGAGTTACACTATATGCGTATTTTACTGTACATATGATGAAGTCTACGAGTGAGGAAAGAATCTAAGCAGGGAAGGTGCCGCGTACGAGTCGCGAGGTACAAGTTGTATGTCCCTGTTCTAACCACCTCCCATAACACTTTTGAACTACTCAATCCCTAACATTACAACTTGAATTTTCGGTATTTAGTCGCTAAACTCTGCAGAATTACATTGAAAAAGGTAAAAATCTTTGGTTTCCGAAGGTGAAGTTTAATTCAAATACTACTTTACCCAGCACTGTCTATACTAAACATTTCAGTCCTCGTTCGAGTGAAACATAGAAAGCATTTTCATCTGTTCTTCTTTTACGAGGATGAAAATTGCGAAAACGGATTTTGTCAGAGGAATCAGTCTTTCATTAAAGCTCCATTGTAATTGCAGCTGAAGTATGTACGCGGCTTCTTCTCGCCTGTCTGGACGAGATCGATTCGCATCCCAGGGTTGTCTTCAGCCAGGAATATTTCGAAGAATTGAATGCGAAGGAGGTAGAACAATTAGCATGCCGCGACACCCTGAAGTTGAAAAACGAGTCCATCTTGTTTTATGCGTTGGAGAGGTGGGCAGCATCCGAATGTCGAAGACACGGAGTCGAACCATCGGCGAGCAACAAAAGGTCCGTGCTTTCTGACAAGGTTTGGTACAGCGTGCGGTATCCTCTTATGACCGATAAGGAGTTCATCGAAGGTCCCATGGCCAGCGGAATACTCTCCAGCGAGGAATCCGCTGCCATCGTTGCCAGAATCCTCGGACATACTCAATCTCAGGACGGAGAAGAGGTATGCATTGACATGTATATTAAAAATTTTTGTATTAACATGGTGTGGCGGCTAACCTCCCATGCTCGCCACAAGATGGACAGTTAGTCAAGACCCTTCTTGCTACTATCTGATCCCGTCACCGATCCCTATATATACCATCCTCAACCGCCTTCCACTCAGTGTTCCCAGACGGGTCACCTTTTCTCGCGCATGCGCGTCCAAAACAGTAACGTATCTATTATGAGGCGATGATGTAGCAGAGTCCTGAGGCAGCTATGTATATCGGCGGGAATGTACCGAAACAATCTGTTCCGGACAAAAAGACTCCAGGACGTGTCCTACGAGTTACAAAATATACAGAAGTACACTTGTCATACATTCGTTTTGTCATAACCAAATCATATTAATTTCGTAAAATTATGCGGGGCGCTCAAGGTGCCACATTTTCTCGAGAATCGTACTTTACTGAGGGTGAAAACGCCGCGCATGAGCGAAAAAAGGTGACCCGTCTGGGAACACTGCTTCCGACATCCCAGCGTTTACGGCAAGCCATACCGATGAGACCTCTAGCGGGCCTAGCCTTAGACGTTCGGATATCGGAAGGCGATTGAGGACGGTATACATATGTATAGTAAGGTGAAGTGCCCTATGCCTGGACAGCATGTTTTTCTATTTTTAATTTTATCAGTTTAAAAAAACAAAAATAATTTTTTAAGAGTTTTAACATACAGTTCAGAGTTTGTAAAGTAATTTAAAATAAAACTAGAGGGTTATTGTTGCTCGCTCGCTTCGCTCGCTCGCGTGTAGGGTTGTTTTTGCTCGCTCGCTTTGCTCACTCGCGGATAGGACTGCTCTTGCGAAAGGGTTAGTGGTACGCATGGCTAGTAGTACCTATAGCTATTAATGTTTTTTTTTAATTTGGTGTGTGACTCTCCACGAGCCACACAAAGAACTTCCCGATTCGTTAGTTGCAGTATATTATTATCATTATTAAGTGTATTAAGTGTTTTAAGAAGATTATACGTTTTCAGGGAAATTCAATAGTTTTCTACTTATCAAAATGTTTGCTATATGGCGTCCCATTAAACCAACATCGTATGCTCGTTGCTCGCTTGGTTCCTTGTTATAGCATACTAATGTTGCAAAATAAATTGTCTTAATTAGTTTTTCGCAAACGATACAACTCCTCATTATCCGGGTTTGCAGTATTGATCTTGGTTTTCTTCGATACTGTTAATTTAAATTGTCCCGAAATATATAAACCGCGCTCAATTTTGAAACTCTGCTCAGTGCTACATACAACATTTGTAAAGTTCGCCTTTCTGATTTTTTAAAATCCAAACATACTTTCTCGTATGTTTGTCCCTGACTTTTATGAATCGTAATCGCTTCAGCAGGAACCACTGGAAATTGACTACGTGTGATTTGATATTTTTCCTCACTCGACATATTTACTTGATTCGATATTTTTATTATTGGTGTAAAATTTTGATCAATATTTGCATTTTTCATATAATCACGATAACGAGTTCTTACTTTCACTCCTACTCTGGCCAATTGAAAATCTAACCACAATATAGACGGAATTTTAGTATTTTCTTGAAAAGTAATAAATTTTAATATTCCGCATGTGTGTGTGTGCTCCATTAACCAATCCGTTTTCAACATCAATATTATTAATAATTATCATATAGTTTATATTAATTTTCAATTTAATCTCAGTTAATAATTCGTTTTGAACTGATTGTTTTTTTTAAAGATTGTAATATAAATTTTTTTGGTACATTCATCGGTATTCTTTGAAAATGTATTCTCGGGAGTAGAGATGATTAACTCACTCTTGCTAACTGGCTCACTCTGGCTAAAATTAAAAAAAAATTTTTTTTTTAAATTTAAAAAAAATAGAAAATAAATTTTTTTGTGTAATTACGTTTGTTTCTTCGGTGGAAACTTTCCGTTCTCTCGTATAAATTGCATTGTTGAATGAACTTCTTTCGAAAAAACTAAAAAAACTAAAAAACTACTTGACCAAAATGGACCAAAATCTAATCAGCTCTAAGTTACAGCGGGGCACATCGATTGCATCATTCATCATCCTGATCGCGTTGTTACTTTTTCTGAAAATGTTAACGAAAAATTTGATTACATAGAAACGGCCATACGCACACACACACATTCGAACATTTTGCTGAAAATAGTCTAAAATGACTGCAATGACCATGAAACGTGAAGATCTGCTAAAAAATCGATTTTCGATTTTCTCGGTGTCATTACAATAACTTCCCTATAAAATCGGAAAGTTAAAAAATGTAGCTCAATCGGATAAACAGTTCCTGAGATGAAAATTCATAAGTGAGGCTCGTTTTCGCCAAAATGGGCAAAAATTGCAAATTTCGAAGGCTTGTCATTTCTAAAAAAATGCGAAACAGGCCAAATGATGACATAACCCCCCCCCCCCTAATTTCACATGGACTAAAACATAATTTATTCCGAACAAAATCAACAATGGTGCCTGCAAAAAGTGATCGATTTGGCATGGAATGACCCCGAAATAACGAGATTCTCGAAAGTATCGGAATAAAAAAAGACGATTTAATGAATAAATGTGATAATGTAGTTCTCGGAAACGCCTCAAGTATCGGAAATCTCATACCACGATTGGTTTTAAAGTGTGTCTTATAACGGTAATCGAGTACTGAAAACCCTGATACTGTCGAGAATCCAGATACCTTTGAGAATCTCGAACATTTTCGGGAATCTTGACATAATAGAAAAATTGAAAATTTTCGAGAACTCGTCTCGATCTCGAAACAATTTTTGTCTCGACCGGAGTCTACATTTTCGGGTTGCCACTAGTAAGTGGCGCTGAAAACAAGAAATGGATGTTTTTAAAAATGGGTATTTAAAAAAAAGATGTTCTGGTATTTTTGCGTACGCAAAAATTATACGTAATGTGAAATCGTTTCGTAGCCATGTTGGATGTGAACCACACTTCCTTATCGAAAGTGAGCCCATATCTTATTACTGAAAATAATGTCCCTGATTACTATCAGGCACCGCTTTTATCTGTCCTTTGATGTGCTAATCTTACAGATTGTTCAAATACAACTTTTACGAAATGCGGTTATCCAAGCATAAGTATTTCAGTCGGCGATAATCTGTCGCGTGGCACACTAGCATTCGGATAAAGCTTTTTTATTCTTTGAGTAACTGAACCGTATTGAAATTATAATTTTATATAAATATTAATGTTCCATTAACGAAATTGTCCGTGACAAAATTGGTGTCAAGTTGTTATCACAAAGTGTACGATAACAAGCAAGACGCAAGAGTTACAGAAGTCCAGTGTACGCTTAAAGAGATGCAAAAAGATGGGACTGTCAACTATATATATATCGCACGTGTAACAAACTCATTTATCGTGGTAATCAATCATCGAAAGTTAATACGTCAATATTAACTATCACTGAATCGTGTAATTGTAATTAGAAACGGTTTCACTCGTTCTATTGCGTATTGTCACTTTGTAGATCAAACAATTACTTTTGAAGTAGCTCGTTAATTCAATATTTTTACCAACTAATTTAATATAATGAATTACATTAATGAAGCTTACAATTAGTATACTTACAGTAATAGTTATATGACTGCGCATATTTATGCATTTATAGAAAAATTGAGTACACCAAATTCAAAATTGAAGGAAAATTTTACAAAATTTAAAGGTGACAATATGTATACTATTTTTCACCTATTTAAATTATTAAGGGAAGAAATAACATTGCATTTGGCTTCTATTCACTGTAATCGATGCATACCATTTTTATTTTCTATAAAGATCCGCAGTCTAATTATTACTAATGGTAATGATAGAAAAAAATGCCAAAGAAAAACTTGATTAGGCTTGATACGATCATAAATGTATGATCTATGATTATAAATACAGTAGGACCTCGATCGGGAGACAAACATTCCGGATAAATAAAGATCCCCGATGGATAAAATCGAGACTCAAGGGAAATAATTAAAATGTACAATGTACATTATATTCCAAAATAACTTTTTTATTTTTCAACATTTATTTCCCTTCATAATATGATCATATTTAAACGCATATTTGTTTATAATGGGGATCCGGTTAATCGAGGTCCTACTGTATTTCGATAAATAAAACATTGTCTTATTTACTTTAGGAGAGACAGCTCCGATGACCTAAACCTTGACATACATACAGTGACTCGAATTAATATACATATTCGGACGCTCTAAAATAGACGTTAACTTTTTTAATATCGTACTATACGATTTGAAATTTTTTGGGAAGCTAGAGCCATTAGTTTACTATAGGATGTGATAAAACTTTTTTCAAAAATTGCAATTGTTCGGAATTGTATTATAGAAAAAGAATACTAGAATTTGCATTTTACAACTTTTTTATGCGAGCCTATATCGAAAATTTAAAAAATACATTTTGTAGATCTGTGTGAATTATATGCACTGTGAAAGTTTCATCGAAATCGGTTGATGCGGGAAAAAACGATAAGCATTGAAAGATGTATGCATTGAAAGAATCCTTAGATTTATTGCAGTTAGGTTAATCGTGAGAATCTGAAATTTTTCTACCGTCTTGAAACGTTTGTAGCCCATTGCAACGTCGACCGATTTTGACGAAATTTTCAGAATATGTTTAATTGACACATATCTACAAAACGTATTTTTAAAATTTTCAATATAGGCCCACATAAAAAAGTTGCAAAATGCAAATTTTAGTATTTTGTTTCTACAATTCCGATCAATTGCAATTTTTTAAACTTTTTTTCACCTCTTGTAGTAAACTAATGGCTCCAGCTTCCCAAAAAAGTTCAAGTCGTATATTGTCCTATGGACGATATTAAAAAAGTTTTCATCTTTTTTAAAGCGTCCGAATATTAAATCTAGTCACTGTATGTATGTCACATATGTATGTATGTATTATCGAGGGCAGTCTCCCGAATAACTTCCAACAGTTAATGAACAAATAGACGATAAAAACATTGGTGAATGAATGAATTGGTGAAGGAAAATTTCAACAACTATTCATAATTATGTCCATTCGCAGATGATAAACGACAACAAATTCTTCTTATCGACTTTTGTATTGTACTAATTTCTTAGTTATTATTATACTAGAGGAGCGACAAGTTTTCGTACATAACTTCTGTTACTCTTGTCAACAATCGAAAAAGGTATCTGATATTACAAATGGTGCTTAATAAATGAAGACAAATTGTTTTTCTTTCATTTTGGCAGAAAGATTTATAATTTATAATTTAATTTTATAATTTCTTCCATCCTCTTTGTGATTATATGGACTAATTTTTGCGTTATAATTGGCTGAATATTTTCCAATTCCAACAATATTTTAGATTTTAGGTTTTCCTTGTTTTTAATTGTGTATTTTTTATTACCACGCTTATATTAGCTTGCCGAGTTGTCGTCATTGTCGTTGTCGTTGTCGTTGTCGTTTGCGTCAAATCTTGAAATCAAATTTTAAACTACTTCCCGATGAGCTAGAGACTTGAAACTTTAAACGTAGCTCAGAACTGGGTAACAATGCAATATTAACTAGAGGGTTATTGTTGCTCGCTCGCTTCGCTCGCTCGCGAGTAGGGTTGTTTTTGCTCGCTCGCTTCGCGAGCTCGCGGATAGGACTGCTCTTGCGAAAGGGTTAGTGGTACGCATGGCTAATAGTACCTATAGCTATTAATGTTTTTTTTTATTTGGTGAGTGACTTTCCACGAGCCACACAAAGAACTTCGCGATTCGTTAGTTGCTGTATATTATTATCATTATTAAGTGTACGTTTTAAGAAGATTATACGTTTTCAGGGAAATTCAATAGTTTTCTACTTATCAAAATGTTTGCTATATGGCGTCGCATTAAACCAACATCGTATGCTTGTTGCTCGCTTGGTTCCTTGTTATAGCATACTAATGTTGCAAAATAAATTGTCTTAATTAGTTTTTCGCAAACGATACAACTCATCATTATCCGGGTTTGCAGTATTAATCTTGGTTTTCTTCGATACTGTTAATTTAAATTATCCCAAAATATATAAACCGCGCTCAATTTTGAAACTCTGCTCAGTGCTACATACAACATTTGTAAAGTTCGCCTTTCTGATTTTTTAAAATCCAAACATACTTTCTCGTATGTTTGTCCCTGACTTTTATGAATCGTAATCGCTTCAGCAGGAACCACTGGAAATTGACTACGTGTGATTTGATATTTTTCCTCACTCGACATATTTCCTTAATTCGATATTTTTATTGTTGGTGTTAAATTTTGATCAATATTTGCATTTTTCACATAATCACGATAACGAGTTCTTACTTTCACTCCTACTCTGGCCAATTGAAAATCTAACCACAATATAGACGGAATTTTAGTATTTTCTTGAAAAGTATAATAAATTTTAATATTCCGCATGTGTGCTCCATTAACCAGATCCGTTTTCAACATCAATGTTATTAATAATTATCATATAGTTTGTATTAATTTTCAATTTAATCTCAGTTAATAATTCGTTTTGAACTGATTGTTTTTTTAAAGATTGTAATATAAATTTTTTTTTGTACTTTCATCGATATTCTTTGAAAATGTATTCTCGGGAGTAGAGATGATTAACTCACTCTTGCATTGGGATAATTTTCGATTATTGTAAGCGGAAACATCATCGTAAGGTACAAAAAAAATGTTTAAAAAAAATCGAAAAAAAAATTTTTGTGTAATTAAGTTTGTTTCTTCGGTGGAAAATTTCCGTTCTCTCGTATAAATTGCATTGTTGAATGAACTTCTTTCGAAAAAAACTACTTGACCAAAATGGACCAAAATCTAATCAGCTCTAAGTTACAGCGGGGCACATCGATTGCATCATTCATCATCCTGATCGCGTTGTTACTTTTTCTGAAAACGTTAACGAAAAATTTGATTACATAGAAACGGCCATACGCGCGCGCGCACACACACACACACACACACACACATATACAAACATTTTGCTGAAAATAGTCTAAAATGACTGCAATGACCATGAAACGTGAAGATCTGCTACAAAATCGATGTTCGATTTTCGGGGTCATTACAATAACTTCCCTATAAAATCGGGAAGTTAAAAAACAAATTTTAAAAAAACTGCGTCTGGGTGAAAAAAAAATTTTAATATTGACCGTCACACCTCGCCGCGCGACGCTCGGTAGTACGTCATCGCGGCCAGCGATCCCCACTCCGCGTACCAGTGCTCCATTACGTGTCCCAGTCCGACTCATCCCCACTCCACTGACTCACTTCGCATCGATGGAGCTCAGTTTACTTACCGAGTTGTCTTACTGAGTAACCACGCTTTTATTTATTGTCGCTAATGTCTAAAAAAATTATTTTCTCCATTTTAGTGCATTTTAATATAAGCGTGGTTTTTAAAAAGTTCTTTTATATATTTTTTTAAAATTTCTTTTTAATTCTCTCCATAAATGTATACAGCAGTTTCGGGACATTGTATAATCTAGAGACGCGGTAGCGTCTCGACGCCAAGTACATGAAAAATTACCAAACACCCTGTACCGATGTCGACTGTCGCTACCGTGTATCTTTACTCGTAAACCGGGCATTCTAACCTAACCTGAAACTTCTTTAGTTAATATCTCATCACGCCTGCAATATTTTCTAAATTGAAAGGCAGTTTGCTAATGTAAACCGCATATAAGCTTTCGTATAAGACCATATTCAATAAAATCGGTCCACGTATGACAGAGATATCGTAATATCATGTCATGGATGGGTCAAAATTTTAGGATTTTTCTTCTTCGTCTTCGTCAGGAAATTTTTGTCAACATAATACGTATACGCGTTACACTCACACGTTCGTTGCCTGGCCACGCCAAGTATTTGACTTCCAGGCTGCGGACATCTAGGCAAATGCCTAAATGTTACATTTTATCTTCACCGAATCTTACATTGTGTTACACAGTGTCGCCTTTGCACATTACTGGAAAGCACCTTTATGTACTTGCAGCTCATTTCGGTTTCACATATTTTTTATATTGTTTTTGTTTATTATCTTCTATCTTTTTTCCTTTTTCCACTTTCATGTACTTGGCGTAATTTTTTTACTTTTTTGAAGTTTTGATTGGGATACCCATTACTTCATTTTCTTAGCCACGTGCTCAGGATCGTTATCCTGCTGGAAGAAAAACGACTCTTCAAGATTTAATTTTCTGGCAGTTTTCCAAATTTTCTTTCAAAATGTTGAAATATTTATGCTGATCCATTACGCCGTCAATAAAGACTAAATTTCCCACCCCCTGCTGCACTCATACATCCCCACACCATTATGCTGCCGCCACCGTGTTTAAACGTCGCGTCGCGCGTCGGGAGTAAATTTTTGGGCTTCACCTGTTCATTTGGTTTTCTCCACACTTTAACACATTTCCATCCAAAGTAATAATATTAAATTTACATTCATCGCTAAATATAACACTATGCCAAATGCTTTGATCCTTATTAACGCGTGTCTTTGCAAATTCAAAACGTTTTCTTTTGTTAGGTTTTGTTGCCAGGTTTTCTCCTGGCTGTACGATCATTGTATTCAGCTTTTCTTATAATATTTCGAGTAGTTTCAGGCACTAGTTTTATATTATAGTCAATTTCTATCGTACTGGTCAATTTTGGTGCACTCGTTTGTGGATCACAACGAATTGTTCGTAGGATTGTACGTTTATGAGTAGTATCTAATCTTTTTGTGTACAATTAATGACACCGTTCACATGAATCTAAATAAATATATAATTTAATCAAAATAAATAAACAATTATTTTTAAATATTTTTAATGTGTGAAATTGATTTGCAAAAGGGTGAAATTTATGTACAGAAAGGTGAAATTGACCTGCAGAAGGGTGAATTTGGAGTGCGAAACTTGTACAGGGTGTGTGAAAACTATATGTCACGATCACCATAGCGTGATTTTACATCTCATGATCGGTGACAATCTGTTAAAAATAGTTGCCGCGCGCGCGCGCGCGCAAAATTGTTCTTGACCTTGAATTTCACGGTCAAATTTTTTTATTATCGCATTGTATTCTACGCAACACAGGGATGAAAAGTGTCAAAGGAACCATGGGTCAAAACTCAACCGTTCTGCTAGAAATTGATGCACAAGTTTTGTCGGCTGTAAGATAAATCCCATCAAAAACATTCTGTAAACAGGAGCCAAGTTCTTATGGCCGTAAAAAGTTGTGAGATCAAACAAAATACGGCAAAGTTCGTTAGCTTAGAAAAATAAAAATAAAAATTAGTTAAAAAGAACGCTATTTAATTTTTAAAGAGACACATGGAGGGCTAAATTATTCAAACTTGGCCGTTACTTTTTAAACCAATGGCCCTAAAACGTGTTAGGTAGCGGCCAAGTTTGAATAATTTAGCCCTCCATGTGACTTTTTAAAAATTAAATAGCGTTCTTTTTAACTAATTTTTATTTTTATTTTTCTAAGCTAACGAACTTGGCCGTATTTTGTTTGATCTCACAACTTTTTACGTCCATAAGAACTTGGCTCCTGTTTACAGAATGTTTTTGTTGGGATTTCATCAATTTTTGTTGAAATTTCATCAATTATCAAGTAGGTATCAAAGATTAACACTGCCGGCGAATTAGATCCCAACTTTACCTAGATTTTTTTTGTTATAATTTTATTGTCATTTTCTACCTTATTGTAATCTACCAGTTTGAGCTTTTTGCCACTACCTCGAATGGCGCTATACGAACGTTGGAAGAGAGAAGATGATTCTTTCCGGAATTTACACGGTTCCTTATGGGAAAAGCGGCATATTTCATTTTCTCCATACATAACCTATTTCGTTTTTTTTTTTTAATACAACCCCTTTAAGGTGTAAAATTTCAAACTTTGATAATTACTCCTTTGAGTGTTTGTTATGGCGGACCTATGTACCAAATTTCAAGCTTGTAGGTCAATGGGAAGTACCCAAAAGGTTTTGATGATCTGTCAGTCAGTCAGTGACAAATTTAGCAATTTTTGAGGTCCTATATCTCGGAACCTACTAATGTTGGAAGATTAATATTTTGTCAATATTGAGATATGACAGCATTTAACAAGTGTACGAAATTACATCTCTCCATCTGCCTCCAGTGTCGAGTTATAAGCCTCTAAAAAACGGCTAAGTTGTTTCGTGTAAAAGGAGGTAGTGCAAGAACTTGGCTGGTGCACTACCGTGCACCTAGATTTTATTCATGGAAGGCTAGTTGTTGACATAAAAACAGTCATGGCGAGATGAAAAGACACCGCTCCAGCGTTAAAGACCACATGAATACATTTAGCGGCAGTGACGCGCCGCGCCGCACAGTGGTCGGAAATCGCCAAAACGTGCCCAAAATAGGAAAGAGTACTCCAATTTAGTTCAAAATTGATACTCATAGATTTTTAGGGTCGCTGATTATAAATCTGATGTCAAAATTACAAAAAAACTTCAAATCGTTCCGCTATACACTAACAGCAGAATAATCTAAGAAATAGAATTTATTACAGGCATGGCCAGAAGTAGCACGCGTAATAGGGGTTCTCAAGGAATACCCGTGGAATACCCCCACTTCTCCCGGCCGCGCGTCTCGCTCCCCGTGGCGGCCATAGTACTCGTAGCAACTACGGCCGCCAAGAGGATTGAATACTAATGAATACGGACATGCACGCCGCATTACAAAAATAGTTATAGTAACTAAAGTGGCACCTAGGGGTGTCCGATCTTTGTTGATTCTACTAGGTGATACTATAATCTAAAAGTGTGTACAAGTCCCATGCTCACAAGCCCTCAAAATCGTAACTATTTCCCTAGTTTTCTGAAATTTTTGTATGAAATTTTTATACATTCCGTATAATAGATTATCCATAATTATTTGCACCTTATACAATACATAAGTATGATTTACTTACCTTCAGGGGTACCCTCCATATTATAGAATGAAAATTAGCACAATATAATGTAAATGTAGCGAGTTATGCACACTTTGCTGACGCGATAATTCGCAGTACGTAGCTGCGCTCTCAAAGAATGTCACTTTCATACTGAATTTCCCGGTTTGGTAGAAGGGCCAGACACTTTTTTCAATTACCATAAAATAGTCCAAACATAAGTACAACCAACCCAAAGATCCAAAACTCTCGATTTGAAAATTCATTTTTTCGATTTTTGGGCACGTTTTAGAGCAAATCGACCACTGTGCGCCGCTTCGGTGCGCAACATAGTTGCCATCCAAAGGATCCCATCCCTTCGTCCGAAAGGATCGCCGATCCCGTCATCATAAAGCGGTGCTCGCCCTTACATTGCTTTTCAGTTACCGAAATCGGAAAATCACCAAACGACGTTTTCAGTGTCTTTGGTGGCTGCCGCTTTACGATGACGAGATCGGCGATCCTTTCGTACGACAGGATCGGATCCTTTGGTTGGCTCCTATGTTGCACACCTAGGCGGCGCATCACCGCTGGGCTGTGCCGATTGTGCACGCACACACGTACGTATCCCTACACGAATGTGATATCAATCAAAGTAGGGCGCGGCCGGATCGGGGGGCGTAGCGTTCCAAAATCGGCCGTCGCGAGTAAATAATTCCGAGCCCTGAATCAAAGCAAAGCAATCAAAATCATGATAGTGGAGGTCACTCGAACTGTATTCATGTAGCCTTTAAAGCTGTAGCGGTGTGTTTTCATTCTCTCCATGATTGTTTTTATGTCAACAAGTAGCATTTCAATTTGAAATCTTCAACTTCTATGAATAAAATTCATCTTACAGCCGACAGAACTTGTGCATCAATTTCTGACAAAACGGTTGAGTTTTGACCCATGGTACCTTTGACACTTTTCATCCACACAATTCTTAGAATACAATGCAATAATTAAAAAATTTGACCTTGAAATTCAAGGTCACGGACAATTTTGCGGTAACTTTTTTTAACAGATCTTCACCGATCATGAGGTATAGAATCACGCTATGGTGGTCGTGACATATAATTTTCATACACCCTGTACAACTGGAATTAATCGAAATGCAGTGTGATTCCGTATTGAAACAAAAATATACAAGGTGTTTAGCTACAGGTGGGAGAAAATTTAGGGGGTGGTTCTCGATGATAATATAAGACGAAAATGAATAATATAAAAATTGCGATCTCGGCTTCGTTATTCAGTTATTAACAGTTAAAAATCTGCCCAAAACGCGACAACTTTTCAACAGCGGTGCACGTTGCGTACGTCACACAGGCGCGCGACAGTCTCGTATCAAGTGACAAATTCATGCATACATTGGTTCTCATTTGGGGCCCCAGCGAGGTGAAAATGTTTAAAAAATCGTTGGACGACATTGAACCTACCTACTCGTTAAAATCCACAAGGGCATTTCTAATATCCGCACTATGGAATTATCGAGTAAAAGGGGTCAATGCCCTTTCACTTTTAAATTCTTCTCACACATATCCACAAATCCTAATCCTGCACTATAATTGTTCATAACACCGTACTCAATATACTAGAATAAACGCTCTTGCACTATTTAGAATATCATACACACGCACTACGAGTTTACAGAGAGTACAAGTTTACTGAGGGGAATATAAGGAGAATGTAAAAACTGGTAATCCTTTAATGTTGAAACACTGCACTTTATTCAACTTGATTTACGTCGCGAGACTCGCTCACAGACGGAACGGACATCTTGAGGTCGTGTGATTTCTGCAAACGGAAATCTTCGACGCGTGCGAGAAGAATCGTCCGTACAAGCTAGCATCCGTATGCATACTGATTCGAGACAGCTGATTTGATCAATGGCACGCACACACACGAGATATTTCGCGATCACAGACAGAATGAGAAAAATCGCGAAATTTTTTCGTGAAAACAGGATAGACAATTTATTGGTATAGCAACGCGCGATGTTTGGGCGATAGTTTGCTGTAGATCATCATTTGTTTTATCGATCTGGCATCGACTTCATCAGCTGTCTTGAATCAGTGTGCAGACGGATGTTAGCTTGTACGGACGATTCTTCTCGCACGCGTCGAAGATTTCCCAGATAGCACAAAGACGTCTTGAAGACGTTTCAGGTTGGACATTCAGACGTCTCAAAGTTGTCCCGAATGTCCTCCGAACGACTTCCGAACGTCTCCTGAACGTCTTGTGTTAGAAAACAGTATGTCTTAAAGACGTTCAGGAGACATTCATGGGACATTCGGGAGGTCTTAAAGGTCCATAAATGATAATTCAATTAAAAGAAGGGAGTGAGTAAAAATAGATTTCGACAAAAATGAGTTTAAAGTTAAACCTAGCTTTATCAGAAGAACGGATGTGCAATAAAAAGTGTAATAAAAATAACAATTGCAATTAAAATCACTATTAAAATAATACAAATAGAAGTTGAAATTGAAGTTGAAGAGTTCATATTGAAATTGAAGTCGAAATTAAACAGTTGAAATCGAAGAGTTGAAATTTAAATTGAAGTTGAAGAGTTGAAATTGAAAAATTGAAATTGAAGAATGAAATTAACGTGTTGAAATTGAAAAATTGAAGTTTGAAGAGTTGCAATTGATGTTGCCGAGTTGATATTGAAATTGAAGTCGAAGAATAGATATTGAAATTGAAGTTGAAGAGTTGATATTGAAATTGAAGTTGAAGAGTTGATATTGAAATTGAAGTTGAAAAGTTGATATTGAAATTGAAGTTGAAACTGAAAAATTGACGTTGAAATTGAAGACTTGAAATTGAAGAGTTGAAATTGAAACATTGATATTAAAGAATTGAAATTGAAAAATTGAAATTGAAGTGTTGAAACTGAAGTTGAATAAAAGCACTAACCCGTACAAATAATACCAAGGCTAGTACTGCTCGATCATGGCTATATAATACCCACACTGTTTATGGTCTCAAATACACCTTTTTAGGACGTAAGACTTTCAGACGTGAAATAGACGTAAAATGGCCGTCTTGAAGATGTCGTGTGCAATCTGGATTCCGTTCGCAGAAATCACACACGACCTCAAGATGTCCGTTCCGTCTGTGAGCAAGTCTCGCGACGTAAATCAAGTTCAATAAAGTGCAGTGTTTCAACATTAAAGGATTACCAGTTCTTTACATTCTCCTCATTCCCCTCAGTAAACTTGTATTCTATGTAAACTTGTAGTGCGTGTGTATATTGTAAATAGTGCTAGAGTATATGCGTAGTTTGTTCCAGTGTATTACGTACGGTGTTATGAACAATTATAGTGCAGGATAAGGATTTTTGGATATGTGTGAGAATAATTTAAAAGTGAAAGGGCATCGACTCCTTCTGCTCGATAATTCCATAGGGCGGATATTAGAAATGCCCTTGTGAATTTTAACGAGTAGGTAGGTTCAATGTCGTCCAACGATTTTTTAAACATTTTCACCTCGCTGGGGCCCCAAATGAGAACCAATGTATGCATGAATTTGTCACTTGATACGAGACTGTCGCGCGCCTGTGTGACGTACGCAACGTGCACCGGTGTTGAAAAGTTGTCGCGTTTTGGGCAGATTTTTAACTGTTAATAACTGAATAACGAAGCCGAGATCGCAATTTTTATATTATTCACTTTCGTCTTATATTATCGTCGAGAACCACCCCTTAGATTTTCTCCCGCCTGTAGCTAAACACCCTGTATATGGATGGTTGTGATTCCACATTTTTACAATTATTTATCTGTGTCGAGCGATTTCCCGACATGTTATGTGCAATTAGGCGTATTTCAGCTATGTTCGGTAGCAGTGGTAGTACATATGTATACATACCACTACTTTTAACGTTAAAAAATAAAAAAACTGCGGAAAGTTCAAGATGAACAGACCAGCGTGTACAATCAATTTCAAAAATAATTACAGCTCAACAAACTCAACCGAATTATGGAAATTTGATTACTGAAAATTACTGCCAAGTTTCTTCGAAACAAAAATATTGATATATGACGTCGTTTATCTGTTCCTAGAACTATTATATACATATACATTCGGGGAACCATATCTTCGGGTGTGGATATGTGACGTCATGATACAGAAATGAATACTGTTCCGAGAACCATTGTTTTAAACATTCCAGGGACCATCTCTGCCGGTCCTATTACATTAATCTCTGCGATATCTTAGGTTTACAAACAGAGATAGAGCGGCGGCCCTTTGAATTCGCATGACGACAATGACTCACGTTTTGGTATATAATGTACCGGCAAGCTCCGGACCATCATCAGTCTAAACCTAACTTCTGAAGAGAGAGCATCTACATAAATATCGTTTAAAAGATATCTGTCTGTTTTCTTTATTATAAAATTACCTTGCTTCCCAAATAACCAACAAAAAATGAAATAGTTTTATTCAAATAAAGTAAACTTGAAAAAAAACATCTTTCGTACGTATGTTATTTTGTATGTGTATAACAGCAATGTTAATAAAAGAAATGTGTTTTAATATGAAATCGGGCACAAACTTTTGGGCTGACCTAATACTTTCGACGCAAGTCTCGCCTGCAGTGTAATGAATAAACTGCGGATATTTGCGGATGAAGCAGGAATAAAATAAAAATTGATTTCGTCCTTTAATGACTTTGTTACGTTGAAACCAACATTACGATTTTCTTGAATTTTGCTAATCTATTAGTGTTGTATACAGGGTGTCCCACACAAGTGGAACAGGCTGCACCTCCTAAACAGTGTCGGGAATAGAGGAAAATGTCATAAGAAAAAGTTGAATGGCATCAGACGGTGCATACTACGCAACTAATTTTATGCACTTTTGTGCATCGGTGCATCAGAAAAATGCAACTCCACTTTTTAAAAAAATGGAAACCTACATTTTTGACTGCAGCAATCGAAGCAGTTTGTTGTGCTCTACATAAAAGTACTAACATACTTATGGCCTAAACTTATTCGTTAGGAAGTTATCGAAGGTAAAAGTTCTCTGATTTATAATGGAACATAACGTACCTAGGTACTCTGGAACACTTGCCGAGATCGAAATAATTCAGTGAACTTTTAGCTTCGATAACTTCTTAACGAATAAGTTTAGGGCATAAGTACGTTAGTACTTTTATGTAGAGCACAACAAACTGTATCGATTGGTGCAGTCAAAAATGTAGGTTTCTATTTTAAAAAAAAATACAGTTGCATTTTTCTGATGCACCGATGCACAAAAGTGCATAAAATTAGTTGCGTAGTATGCACCGTCTGATGCCATTCAACTTTTTCTTATTACATTTTCCTCTATTCCCGACCGTTTAGGAGGTACAACCTGTTCCAGTTGCGTGGGACACTAGGGTGGACCTAAGCTATACTTGGCGAAAAATTTTTATCGAGATACAAAGCACGACGCCCCCCAGAATGGTTCTCTTTGGTGAGAAAAAAATTTGGGCAAAGTTTGAAATCGATCGAAAAAAAGGATCACGTGGCGCATTTAAATTGAAAATTTTGAAAATTTTGAAATTCATCGTAACTATAAAGTATTATATATCGTTGGATTTGTAATTTTTTTTTAAATAAGAATATGGAAAAATTATATGACCTTAATTAAAAAAAAAATAACGATGACCTTGAAATTTCGAAAATTTCATTTTTAAAAAAAATTTTTTTTGTGCCATTATATTTACCATATTGAACAGTGCAACTTTTTCCTCTGACATTTTTTCGTATAACCACAAATAACAGAGATATGTCATTTTGTATTGTACTATTGTACTATACATGTGAATGAATATTTTGAATATATTCTACAGAATAGTGATAAGGAACTATTTCTTATATTCTAATGTAAGACTATCCGCTTTTAAGATGGCAAGGACAGAGCGGGTCACCAAATAATACGCCGATCAATGGTGAAGCCGCTCGCCAAGAATGCATTTTATTAAATGAACAGACAAACAATACAAAATCTAGAGAGAGAATCCAAACTTGACAAGTCACTGGAAGAACGGGTCCTCAGACCCGAAGTGGCTGTAAGGACCCGCGCTGCCAGCGTATTTTATGACGCTACCCCTCTGGGTTTCCCTGAGAGGGAGGTAGCTGTGTGGTTCGCCTGTGCTGCGGACCGTCGACGTTCGATTTACATGTTTTTCGCTATTGTTGTTTTCGTTGCGTCAGGATATTGCTGGCGGTAATCTTTTACCATTTGCAGTACCAACTGCTTTTCTTCCTCATTGCGAGCTAAAATTTGATTGTATGTAATCCTGTATTAGCTTAACGGCTCTTTCTGCCGAATCATTGACCACAGGTAAAGCCTTAACTATATCTAAACCTAGTTTGTAAGAATCTTCATCTTGCCAAACTACTGGATCTTTTTTTAAAAATTCTGTCAATATATTAAATCTACTAAAAAATTTTCGGCTTTCGTCTGATATAAAACCTGAAATGTCCTCTTGCATGTGATCGGCCACATTAGTTGGTAAAATGACAAATTTTTTATAATAATCGCCGCTACTAAAAGATCACTAATTGATCAAGAAACTCTTGTTCCTGTTGATCTTGTATCTGGGATCGTCGTTTACAACTCTTTTGTAAGACCTTCCACTTGTGGTATAATGACTCCAATTTCTCGACGCAGCGACTGTTTAACTGAACTGGAATTTTGGCCTTTTCCCACAACACCTCCACTTCTTTAACAACAAGGTGTGCACTAGACCGAAGGTTCAATTTCACTTTCCGCAAATTATAAAATAGCACTCCTAAAACTTGTCGTTTCGATGGCAACTTAGCGTCAATTATCTGATTTTCATCATGTTCTAATAAGAACAGTTTTTCGCGACTTCTACTTTCCATTGGGCTTCTCAATTTATATAGAAATTGAGTAGTCTTCCTGTATGACTACTGTAACGTCTCGCGTCTGCCAAATCTGGATTGAACGACGATGATCACGAGTCCGATTTTGTAAGTTGAGGTGATAGTTGATCAAAGACAACACTTGAGGTTGTATGTTCGCTTACTCGATACTGATGATTACAGTTCGTTAGCTCAGACAGATCTAATCGGTGGTTCTCTGATACATCTAAATCTTACTTCGGTGTGGATGTCGTTTGTTTGAAAAAGCGTGATGATTGGTTGATGGAGTTGAAAGTAATTGGTGGAAAAACTTGTAAGGATAGGAGTAGGAATAGGAGTGGGAGTTTAAGTACGGGTTGTTATAAAATTTTTAACGAGGGTTTACATCTGTTTCCCGGGTGTGCGCTTATGAATTTCAAGATAGGTAAAATTGTAAAAAAGTGGACTTAAGGTCCACGGGGTACATCTGGAGGTAACGTAATAAATTATATTCGGTCATAGGTAATAAATGGATATGTTTAAATATCTGTTATTTGTGGTTCTACGAAAAAATGTCAGAGGAAAAAGTTGCATTGTTCAATATGGTAAATATAATGGCATAAAAAAAATTTTTTTTTAAATCAAATTTTCGAAATTTCAAGGTCATCGTTATTTTTTTTTAAATTAAGGTCATATAATATTTCCATATTCTTATTTAGAAAAAAATTACAAATCCAACGATATATAATACTTTATAGTTACGATGAATTTCAAAATTTTCAAAATTTTCAATTTAAATGCGCCACGTGATCCTTTTATCCGATCGATCTTAAATTTTGCACAAATTTTTTTCTCACCAAAGAGAACCATTCTGGGGGGCGTCGTGAAAAAAATTCGTTGGTCAAAAAATAAGGTCCACCCTAGTGGGACACCCTGAATATTATCCAACTAATTTCTTCATAAATGCATAAAGATCCGCAGTCTAGTAATGAAATATGAAGCTCTTTAAACTGACATTTTTTTCCACAGCTAAGAAGTCCCGTTGCTGGGCCACTATCCAGGCTGTCGAGTGCTCCTAGAATCATTGCTAACACTCACGAGAACCGTGGCTGTACGATGTCGAAATCGGGGAAGAAAGAACGACAAGACAATCGGAACAACTGGAGGAAGGAGTGCGCGACACAAGGACAAAGAACTTGCGTCAGAATTGGCACCTACATCTTGCGAGTTCTTGCCTGTATCTTCGACTGAATAACATTAAGAAGTCAACATGGTAGGACGTAGACTAAAACCAACGGGATGTCCCACCGAGAGCCCCCCCCCCGACATCTTTTCTACTGTGTTCTAACGAGCTTTCTTGTCCGACTCATTTTCTTCGAGAATTGCATAGGCCAGTTAACCCTTTGGTACACGGGTTGGGTCTGCGGGACCCATCGCGAACATTGTTGTTCGTTTAAAAATCCTTGAAATTACTTAAATTATTCAGTTTAAACTATTAAATAAATCCGCTCCCTTGGTTTGTAGTAATTTTTTGCGACAGAGCGACCGCGACCTTATTATAAGGAGAAAAAACAATATTTATTAATGAAAATGCAAACGAGAGAGAAAGATTTTCTATCAGGACATTGTGAGCAGTTCTACAGTTTCCTTTCGATATAAAACATAAGACAATGTTCTTTTTAAATTACACAGCGTCACCGCATCATTCTGTTCCAGCCACACTAATACGTGCAATTGCTGTGTTCGTCAAGCGATTCGGCCAATTGCGGAAGACGTGTAGCGCGGAGTAGGGACATCTCGAGCCATCGTCTTATATCGAAAGAAAACTATATTCACCCGTGCATTGGAGGGTTAATAGACTGCAGATCTATGTACGAATTGTAGAGCTTCCTACCTTGTTTTATCAAGAAGAACAGGAGCCTCTTTGTCTGTGCAGAGTCGAAACTAAAATGAATATAGCAGGCATGGGTATGGGTGGCAGTGATGCCAGAACCGTGGTACTGTGGTACTAAACCATACCCCCACCATACTGTATCCGTAGAGGTACGCTGGTGAGTGTAGCGCGCGGGTGCGTTGGAAAGGAACTTAGGGGCAATAGTAGGCTATGGTGGGGGTATGGTTTAGTACCACAGTACAGTATTTTCTCGTTCGTTGCGAAACTGCCGGGGGTTTGAGTTCGCAACGAGCGAATACTGAACTGTTTTGTGATTTATGACTGCGTCCAGATACACGCCGAGCGCGCCGAGCGAGACTTCAATAGGGAGCCGAACATAGAGAAGGACAGAATGAAATACGGATCGGGTGACCGAAGCGTGTCGCCGTCGCCGGCACAATTTAAAGGCCCGTGAGTTCTTACAATGTATGTAATGGCAGTGATGGAATTGTTAATTTTCCATTAGGCTTTTATGGGACTTTCACTAACTCATTTCTGGCATTTTTCTGATTAAAATGATACCAAACACGATATAATTTGGCCAATATTTAGTGGTTTAATCGACGATGAAAGTTTCGAACGCAACGAAGAAGAGCGTATAGGAAAGAAAGAGACAGCGGACAGTCGTTGCCGCCGTGCGGAGCGACTCGGCCGACTCGGCGTTGACAGGCAGTGGAGTGGGTAGGCACGTCGCAACGAGCGAATACTGCATTATTCGCAACGAACGAGAAAATACTGTATCACGGTTCTGGCATCACTCATGGATGGATCTTGAAACGCCTGCTTCCCCCACCAAGCTTCCTTTCGGTGGCACTCCTCGCGGCTTCGATGCACGAGGCCCGCGCACTGCTTGCGACCAGTGTCGCCAGTTGAGACAGAAACGTTCCTCAATTACTCTCCTCCTTTTCTCCTTCCACTGTCCCATTCCAGCACCATGCGCACACTCCAACGTCCTCCACTAACGAGGAGACCTCGCGTATCGAGAACGCCGGATCGCAACGAGTTTTTGTGTGAAGATAGCTTACGCAACCTCATAAACAATCGAATTGGTTTTAGCCGCCAACGCGAACCCGTTTTCGAGAAAATCGATTTTGAAATGCGTCATGTGCATTATATTCCATGAGTGAAAACCTCTTGTCACAGCGGTCGGTGGCCGAGCGGGTTGAGCGAATGTCTACCGCGAGATTGGTCGGGGTCGCGTCCCGTGTCGTCGGCATTTTTATAAATTTTGTTTTTCATTTTCTTTTTTATTTTTCTATGTGCTCTTCAATTTTTCAAATTTCAATTTCAACATCAATTTCAACTCTTCGATTTTAACTTCAATTTTTCAATTTCAACTTCGTCTTCAATTTCCATTTCAACTCTTCGATTTTAACTTCAATTTTTCAATTTCAACTTCTTCTTCAATTTTTCAATTTCAACTTCGTCTTCAATTTCCATTTCAACTTCGACTTCAATTTCCATTTCAACTTCAACTCGTCAATTTCAACTTCAATTTTTCAAATTCCGATTTCAACAGCAATTTCAAGTTCAATTTCTACTCTTTTATTTCAACTTCATCTCTTCAATTTCAACTTCAATTTTTCAATTTCAAATCTTTAATTTTTCAAATTCCGATTTCAACAGCAATTTCAAGTTCAATTTCTACTCTTCTATTTCAACTACGACTTCAATTTCCATTTCATATTCAATTTCAACTCTTCGATCTCAACTTCAGTTTTTCAAATTTGAACTTCAATTTCCATTTCAACTTCAATTTTCAATTTCAACTCTTCGATCTCAACTCCAATTATTCAAATTTTTCAAAATTGACATAAAAAGTGTAATAAAAATAACAATTGCAATTAAATCACTATAAAAATTGATGTTCAAATTGAAGAGTTGAAGTTGAAATCGAAGAGTTGAAGTTGAAATCAAAGAGTTGAAATTGACGAGTTGAAGTCCAAGATGAAATCGAAAAATAGAAGTCGAAACCGAAGAAGTTGAAATGGAAATTGAAGTTGGAATTGAAGTTGAAATGGAAATTGAAGATGGAATTGAAGTTGAAATGCAAATTGAAGTTGGAATTGAAGTTGAAATGCAAATTGAAGTTGAAATTTGAAAAATTCAAGAGTTGAAATTGAAGTTGAAATCGAAGAGTTAAAATTGAAGTTGAAATGGAAATTTAAAGAGTTGAAATTGAAATTTGAAGAGTTGAAATTGAAATTTGAAGAGTTGAAATTGAAGTTGAAATCAAAGAAGTTGAAATTGAAGTTGAAATGGAAATTGAAATTTGAAAAATTTAAGAGTTGTATTTGAGGTCGAAATTGAAAAATTGATGTTGAACTAGAAGAGTTGAAATGGAAATTGAAGACGAAGTTGAAATTGAAAAATTTAAGAGCACGTAGAAAAATGAAACAGAAAGTGAAAAGAAAATATTTATAAAAAATGCCGACACGGGCCACGAACCCCGACCAATCTCGTGGTAGACATTCGCTTAACCCGCTCGGCCACCGACCGCTGTTACAAGAGGTTTTCACTCATGGAAACGGGTTCGCGTTGGCGGCAGAAACCAATTGCATAGTTCATGAGGGTGCATAAGCTATGTCCACATAAAAACTCGTTGCGATCCGGCGTTCTCGATACGCAAGGTCTTCTCGTAAGACCATAGACCACGGTGCCCGTGCCGCAGACTGGACTGGTCATCAGAGAAGAGGTACTTGACTCCTCTCGATTGCTGGCGACCTGGCGCCACTGCTTGCGACAGACAAAGTGCGTCCTTCCTTCATAGTAACGACGGACAGTGGCGCACCCTGGGCGGGGGCAGGGGGCTTCGGCCACCCGTCCCAAGAAAAAAGGAAATAGAACACTGGAAAATTGGTTAAACTGTAGAACAGCTGCTTCCTCTCCGATGTCGATGATTTTGGGATATGTTACATGTAAAACTGAACATTATGTACATATGGAAGTACATATGTAGATTGGCAGTGGCGCGTCACTCTATGGACAACTTGGGCAAATGCCCGGGGCCCCGGAGGGCCGGGCCGGATTAAGGACCCTTTAGTTTGCACCGTCTCCGGCGCGCGGACATGTTGGACCATTTAGTTTGGTGTCCGGTGGGGTGGTCGTAATTCGTGAGGCTCGCACAAAGGCCAAGCGCTGGGGATCGTGTCTTACCCCAGGGGTTCCCTGAATCTTTTACTCCCCTCTACACCTCAGGAGATGCCGATCCTAGAGCCGGTCCGTCGCCGGTCCGTCGCCGGAGAAATTCCAAGCTCTCCGAAATTTTTCCGGCCGCCGCTCCGGCGCGGCGTGGCATAGGCAGAATATAACATGCTGTATTTATTTAAAAAGCTATTGACTAGAACTTGTCAGAGTTTGTCGTGTCAATAGGTGGCGAATACGTTGTTAAGGAATTTAAACGTTATAACAAAGAGTTTGATTTTTTTGAAAAGTTAGTACAATTATTAATTGATTACATGACATGGAAAAAGATTTGTGGAAAATGCAATTGGTCGGAATTGCAGAGGAAATACTAACAGTTGTATTTCGCAATTTTTTTGGGGTGGCTCTTTATTGAAAATTTGAAGAGCACGTTGTGTGGATCTATTCCTGGCCAGCGTTTCTCTTGCAAATTATTAGAAAAACATGAAAGAGGAAAAAGTAGTACATACTGTTTTTTATACGCAACGCAACGACATATGTAATTTTTTTGTGTTTATGATATTTTGTTAGATGTAAATCCGTATATTGTACAGCGACCCTCAAGGTCATGCAAGCTCGGAAACGAAAGAAGCATTTTGAATATTTAATACCAATGTGTTTGCAAGTATTTCAAAATGCTTCTTTCGTTTCTGACCTTGCATGACCTTGAGGGTCACTGCACAGTATACGAATGAATTCGACTAGACACGCGCTCTCATGTGACATAAGAAATAACAAAGCATTCTATTTAAAAAAATTGAAGGTCACCTTCATATCTAACAAAATATCATAAACACAAAAAAATTACATATGTCGTTGCGTTGTGCGTATAAAAAACAGTATGTACTACTTTTTCCTCTTTCATGTTTTTCTAATAATTTGCAAGAAAAACGCTGGCCAGGAATAGTGTGAAACACCCTGTAGATCCACACAACGTGCTCTTCAAATTTTCAATAAAGGGCCACCCCAAAAAAATTGCGAAATACAACTGTTAGTATTTCCTCTGCAATTCCGACCAATTGCAATTTTCTACAAATCTTTTTCACGTCATGTTGTCAAGTTATTGTACTATTTATGTCAATTAATTGTAGTATTAATTGTACTAATTGTACTTTTCAAAAAAATTAAACTCGCGGGGACCAATGTTAAACAAGCCATCGCTCAGTGGGGTGTTTGGCCCGAAATGTCGGGACAAACTATTTTGGCTTTTGTCGGACGGTGGTCATAAAGTAATTTATGCTCGTCAACGAAACTTATTTTTACGCTACCCTCATTTATACCTGTCTTTACCTGTAATAAAATTTATGGACTTAAGGTAACGGACGAACAGGAGAACACCTTCTATGTGCAGCTGTTTGTAGTTATTGGGGTGTTTCACATTCCATGTGTACCGTATGAAATTTTTAAACGGTGCGTACAAGGTCAATCAAGTTGCAAGGTATCGTAGTGTAAAATGAACAATTTACTTACTAGTTTCCTGTGCATACTCCCCTCTACGTGTGTTCTCGAAGACTACATGCAATGACTCCCACTAATATTTGGACACTCCAAAAAAAGACGATAACTTTTCAAATATTGGACTATATGATTTGAGCTTTTTTAGAAAGCCAGATCAATTAGTTTACTACAGGAATCGAAAGGAAATTTTTTCTTTTTTACGTGGGCCTACATTGAAAATTTAAAACATACGTTTTGTAGATCTGTGTCAATTCTGAAAATTCCTTCAAAATCAGTCGATGTTGCAATAAGCTGCAAACGTTCGAAGATGTTGAAAATTTCAATTTTTCACGAATTTTAACCGATTTTGATGAAACTTTCACAATTGACACAGACCTACAAAACGTACTTTTTAAATTTTCAATATAGGCCCACATAAAAAAATTGTAAAATGCAACTTTTAGTATTTTTTCTACAATTCCGATCAATTGCAATTTTTTAAAAAATTTCTTTTCCCATCCTGTAGTAAACTAATTGCTCTAGCTTCCCAAAAAAGTTAAAATCGTATAGTAGAATATTTAAAAAGTCATCGTCTTTTTTCGAGCGTCCGAATATTAGTGGGAGTCGCTCTCTGTATGTAGCATTTTTACATTTATTTTCCTCCGGAGAAGTCGGGGTGCCTACAAATTATTTTACAGTCAACACATGTTGCCCGAGAAAGTGACGACTTCCAACTCAATAGTAATGAACTGTGATACACCTCTCCATAGAGAACAGCCCCGGGAACGGCACATAAACAAAGCGAGCCTATCGCTAAGTCTTGCTATCATCGCCACCACAGCCCCGCGCCTGTAGCCCCAATGTTTTGACTTTGACGTTGGACGCTACGTAGTATGTGTGGCCGCTGTAGCCAATATTTCGACGACAGCCGAAAGTGCGTGTGAAACGAGGTCTGCCTCCTCCACTCTGATCCAATTGGCCGCGCGTTCGTACATACCTAGATACGCGTCCTGCCTGGGAACCTTCTTCTCAGGATCGCATCAATACAATGTCAACAGTTCGGACCCATACGAGATGGCGCCTTGCCAGTCCCTACAATCGCGTAGTAGTGGGCGCTAGCGGTTTATTATATCTGAACCCACTGCGCTGTTCCCCCATCGCTCGTACTTACGAGGCAGTGTATTGGACTACTTGTTGGACATAAACAAATTGAAAATGTTTTTCACTACGTGGAAGGTGTAATGTCTAAAGAATATTCAGCAATTTTATTCACCCGAAACAACAAACAATTCAAACCTAACAGCTGTTTGTAGTTACTGGAGTATTTCACATCTCATGTGTGTCGTATGAAATTTTTACATGATGCGTACAGTTGCAAAGTATCGTAGTGAACGAAATGACACTATTGGTTTCCCTAAAATGAACGTTTTATTAGTTTGAAAACACATGTTGCTAATTAGTCATTGAGATACGGGAATTGACAGGTTACCTGAATGATGGCAACAAGTTGTTACGGACAATGAAAAAAGAACGGTATTTCAAAGAGCAAGAATCGTAGAATGCGACCATATATTTAAACATTTTTTCACACTAGATCCGGTGGAAAATTTGCAGAACAAAGATATGTCTCTAATATATTTTCCAGCAATTATTTTAAATCATTATTTAAGAAGAATTCACCAAGCGGTAGGAACGTTTCCGTCTTCCATGATGTTATAAAGGAGACCTACCGATAGTTTACCTAAGGAATTGTAGAGCACATAAAAACCTTTTTTTTGTGCCACGCACAGCAGGCAGCAGCGACCCTCGTCGAGAGTTTATAACCTGACGGCTGCGGCCCGGCGCGAGGAAAAATTTCGGAGAGAAATCGGACCGGTGCCGCCGATGTCCGTCGCCCTATCCTTAAGCATTGGTGTCGGCCGGAGGCTGTGGCAAACTAAAGAGTCCTTTAAGCGTAATAGCAGAAGCAGCAAATGCTGGGGGCCCGCGCTTGGAGTAGAAAATGTTGCACTTGTAAATTGTGGAACAGCCCTGGCTACCGCTAACAGATATTCTTGCTAAAAAAAGAACCTAGGGCCTTCTGGTAGCATGTGCTACAGGCCCCGCGCTGGCTTAATCCGGCCCTGTCGTGGCCCCACCGCGCTACTGTACATTCGCAATTCTTGCACCGGGCCACAATATTTTAGCCGTTCAACTCGGCTCCCCAGATTAAATCCTGAGTGCGCCACTGGCGACGGATGCTGGTGGGGACGGTCTAGCCCAGTGGTCGGCACGGAGGAGACTCTGCAGGCCGTTTTCGGCTCGCGCCGCCTCTTTTCACCGACCGCACGTCCCATTCCCCGTAACGGCCCTAGTCCTCGAGGCAGCTCAGGCCGATACCTATCCCAGACCGTATGAACTGCGCGTGGCGCATTAGGGCGACACCCATATCAATAGGTTTCCACATTACCATTGAGGTACTATTGTAAATGCGTTTTTTTATGTGGTTTCCCCTGTAGGCCTATTCCACTCTGTTGCATGACAATTTCTGAAACTAACTTTGAACAATAAACACGGAAAAGATATATATATATATAACTTTGACAAATACTTCGATAACCGTTTCACTGATTTCGATTCCCTTAAAAATGATTTCAGACTATTTCAGAACCCCTTCGCGGCCATAATCGAAGAACAAGCTTCCGAGTATCAAGAGGAACTTCGCGATTTTCATCAAAAAGTTCCTCTGAAGACTAGGGAAGAAAACAGTGTCGAATTTTTTAAAATATTAAATGTATCAAGATATCCTCTCCTCAGAAATTTCGCACTGAGAATTTTTTCAATGTTCGGATCGACATATCTGTGCGTATGTTCGTTTTATAAAATGCGGAATATTAAATCGGAAAAGCGCACCCGGTTGAATGACGCTTCTTTATCGTCTGCGATGCGAGCCGCGACATCTAATCTTCCATTTGATATATCTGATATTCCGAGTACATCTAAACGTCCACGAAGAAGTTTGTCTGAAAGACTGTTTAAAATTTTGGCAATGGAATTAAGAAGTAGTTCTCTCTCTCTCTCTCTCTCTCTCTCTCTCTCTCTCTCTCTTCCGCATTTATTGTTCAAAGTTAGTTTCAGAAATTGTCATGCAGCAGAGTGGAATAGGCCTACAGGGGAAACCACATAAAAAAAACGCATTGACAATAGTACCTCAACGGTAATGTGGAAACCTATTGATACGGGTGTCGCCCTAATGCGCCACGCGCAGTTCATACAGTCTGGGATATGTACGGGCCTGAGGACTAGGGCCGTTACGGAGAGCGAGACGTGCGGTGGGAGAAGGAGGCGGCGCGAGCCGAGAGCGGCCTGCAGAGTCTCCTCCGTGCCGACCACTGGTCTAGCCTCAATTGAGACAAAAACGCCCATGCCTGGAATACAGTAAAGTCGCGATATTTTTGTGCGACCTTCTACCCAGAATTTATTCAGTACCCACTTCACTGCCTGACAACGCCGCCGGGCGGCGATGATTGATCTCGGCTCGGGTATATCGGTGTCAACCACTACTAATCCAATCACAGAACTTCTTTATTTTTCATTATTTTTTTATGGGACCTTCACCAACTTATTTCTGACATTTTTCTGATTAAAATGACACCAAACAAGATACAATTTGGCCCATATTCACTGTACATGTGAAGCATAACTTAGTTATTCCATAGACTCAATTAAACCACTAAATACAGTTGAAATTATGTCGCGTTTGGTGTCATTTTAATCACAAAAATGCCAGATATAAATTGGTGAAAGTCTCGTAAAAAATAATGAAAACTAAAGAAGTTTTGTAATTCAATTAGTTGTGGTTCATATCGATACGCTTCGGCCTTTGTTTGTACTCTCGGCGCGGTAGACGCAGTCATAAAAAAAATATCTCTACACGATATGCCTCCATGCAGAACACAGGCCGTTAGAAAAATGTCACGACTTTAGTGTATTTTATTGAATTTGCATTGAATTATTTGTTTTACACTTCGCGCACTTGGAAGCACTATAAACGCATAAACATCTGCAGTCTAGCGATCAGAAAGGAATTACACTCTTAACATAATTTATTTACAAACTACCAAAGCTTTCCAACGAATCGATCAAAATATAATATTTTCATACCAAACGGGTACGCTACGGCTAGTAAATATTTGAATAATTCAGTTGAAATTGTGGTTTGATTCAGAGTTGGGCATTGATCAATTAAACATTTGGTTAATGCTTGTGATTTTCAATCGTATTAAATCGTTAAAAATCGCGGTTGGTTTGATGCGATTCGAACAACCAGCCAACAATAAAAGCTTGTTGGTTTTCAAAAGCATTTTAACAACCTCATATCACGATTTTATTAAATTTTATTTTACTACTTGTTTGATTGTTTTACATAGTAAGAATAAGTATAAATTAATGGTTCATCATTAACTGTTGGTTTTTAATTGATGTACTCTTTTTGTAAATGACGCATATTACAATATAATTATTTTTAACACATTTATTATTATGGTTATTGTTTATTATACATACATATCAGTTAAATGAATAAATTTACTCGTTAATTGCAATGAATAATCAAATATTTCTTTTGCAATTGTTAATCGTTAATAAGATTGCATGTTGCTCAACTCTGATTCTATCAATCTTTGCCTCTTGTTATGATAAAATATACAAGAGGCTAAAACGATAGTCAACAATTGGTATACTTTTGTTTTTTAAATTAAGGTCTTGCAAATATGTATAACGTTCCTTATAATGACGAGAAATTTCTTGAAGCGCTAGGGCCGTTTAATTGTTATTAGCTTGTGTGGAGTTGTCGACAATCGCTTTGATATGAGTTTGCCTATGAAGCGTACATTACCGTTTATAAATTTGATTATTCAGATATATTTATTTTAAGGCGCGCCGAATGTTGGTATTAGAAGGTGTTGCAACCAGTTCAACACACTGCGGGAATAATTGTTTTAGTATCTACGTTATTAATTCCCTCGGTCATTGCGATAAATTAATTAACGCAATTTTAGTATTTTATGCCGAAACCAAAGAAGAATTTATGTCTCCAAATACAATGTTTTTTAAACAGTATTTTCACATGAACATTTCAAAGTTTATACGATTTTATCAAGTAGAAATAATTATGCTTCGAAAAGTGTTTTATGTATGTATTTGAAATGCCAAACGACAAGTTATGCAAAAACATAACATATATATATATATTGTTTACGTGTGTGAAGCGTGTTGAGTATTTATAATTTTAACTAGTTATGATACAGTGAGCAGCAAAAATATTTGTCGACCCTTAGCATTCATATACAACCGAATCAGCCAAACCTGCTTCGAGCAAATTTTGATCTTACATTTTACTTTGATGATACTTTGCAAGCGAAGGGCAGTCATTTTCTCGTCAAACTTAGTACTTTTTTATAACGAATGTCCAGCCGCATCGATTGATGTATTAAAAAATACCTCATTCCATTAAAAAAAATATCGATGACCTTGAAATCTTGTAAAAAAATGACCTTGAAAATTTTTTCCCTTACACCGTTACATGTGGCCCTTCAAACTGTGTAACTTTGTCCTAAGAAGTATTTTTCTACAACGAAAAGTAACGGAGATATTTAGGTGTTCTGTTTCTTCGGACTCCAGGGCGAGGACGGCAGGGTGAGTCCGAAGAAACAGAACACCTAAATATCTCCGTTACTTTTCGTTGTAGAAAAATACTTCTTAGGACAAAGTTACACAGTTTGAAGGGCCACATGTAACGGTGTAAGGGAAAAAATTTTCAAGGTCATTTTTTTACAAGATTTCAAGGTCATCGATATTTTTTTAAATGGAATGAGGTATTTTTTAATACATAGATCGATGCAACTGGACATTCGTTATAAAAAAGTACTAACCTATGTATGTCGAAAAGTTAGTAGCTCACGAGATATTTCGATTTAAATAACTCTAAAACACCATCGGGTACCCGAATGTTGCAAACTTTCGGGACCCCGACCTTATCATCTCCCGACCCGACCCGAGGCTCGGGTACACGCACACCCCTAGTATTTGCTTGCAAAGTTTGGTGCCAAATTCATACGAAATGAAGAGCAGACTGCTGACTGGTAATTATGATGTAAAAAACTATAAAAAAGTTACATAAACAACGGCGTATTCGTTACAGTGAAATGAGAAAACATTGTTACTCTCTTCACACGTTTTTGTGTATCATCTTCCGTTAACTGACTGATCGGATGCCGACCCCGACTGTTCAACGAACTTATAATATTACCACGTTTTTATTAGCTCGCTTTTAAATAAATACAGTCTGTGTCGGAACGGTGCGATGCCGAAATATGTTCAGTGTCTGTGCGGATAGTATAAATTGTAAATTGGTCATTATAAGTTTGCGAGCGAAAGATAGTCAATTTAGTTGCAAGATTTGCCTCGTAAGAAATTTTCTGCTAATTTCTTATGAATTTACACATTAAATCCGATCCTGATAATACTGAAATGTTGCACAAAGAAACAACAACAAAAATCATGCAAATTTATAATCTTTTAATAACAACATATTCTACTCGTTCTACGCGATGGTTAAGTATGTCTCTCTAAATGATTTCTTGTTTTCAAGAATTTTATTTTCGAAAAAAGATGTTCACGTTACGTCACTCACAATTAGAATGATTCAAGTTAAAATACTTCCTAAAACAATGGTTCTTTTATATGCCGCAGGGCGGCGATGATTTACCTCGGATCGGGTATATCGGTGTGAACCACTACTAATCCAATTACAAAACTCTTTTGTTTTTCATTATTTTTTATGGGACTTCCACCAACTTATTTCTGGCATTTTTCTGATTAAAATGACAGCAAACAAGATCAATTTGCCCCATATTCGTATACCGTCAATTAAACCGCTAAATACAGTTGAAATTATATCGTGTTTGCTGTCATTTTAATAAGAAAAATGCCAGAAATAAGTTAGTGAAAGTACCATAAAAAATAATGAAAAATAAAGAAGTGTTGTAATTGGATTAGTAGTGGTTCACACCGATACGCACGGTCGGCGCGGTAGACGCAGTCATAAAAAAATAGTGTCCCTGCACGATATTTCTCCGTGCAGAACGCAGCCGTTTGCAAAATAACGCGACTTTAGTGTACTGATTCGACAGAGTGTAATTCAAATTGTATGATATTATTTAAACAGACATACTTTATCTTCGTATGTGCTCTGTGATTAACTCAAATTATAATCTTCCGCAATTATCCAACTCTTATCTGAATAGCTTTTCATTAAAATCATTTTATTTTACGCAGCCATCAAAATGGTTCTAATTACATGCTGTATTTGTACAGTGATCAGGAATGTAGAACCGAAAAGCTTATGTGAACGAGATATTTTAAGTGAATTGCATTGTATGAATATTTTGCTGCCTATTGTACAAAAATTTCTATGGAGACACCATTGGTCAAGAACATGGCGCAAGTTGCTCCATGGAATTTCTAATTTCTCGTTGCCACGATTTAGCATGTATCCTGTTACACGTTACCACGGTGTTCTTTAGGTTCGTTGTGTTCATAGTTGCTGTTCAAAGCATATAGCATTTAAATTATCAGTTATAGCGTGGAACCATGGCTGGTCCGTGTAAGCGTGCAAAGTCTAACAACGAAGATTTCATGTTTGCTGAACTTTTTTTCACATCGAAACGTTGTTTAGAACGTTGTGGAACCTTTCTATTCCAGGGTGAACCAGATAGTCGCTCTAAAATTTTTCTCAACGGACGGTCATACATTGAAGTTGAAAAGTAGATAAGAAATTATTACTAGAGTAATGGTATCAGTTACCGTGCCCCACCCGGTTATCGGACACGAAACAAACATTTTAGAAATTAATAAAAATAACATCATGTACCTAGTATTACTTTATTCGGTAAATATTACGTTTAGGGGAGGCATGGTCGGATGGCCTTGACCTTGATATATGTTGTCAAGGTTACCTTTCTGAGTAACTCCCAAGAGGTTTCAGCCGGCACTCGTTGTGTTTAGTCGTGCACTTGTCCAATTATGTGAACTTGTGCAGCGTGTGCAATCGATGTAACAAAATGTGTCCTATTGACTTTTTGAGCCTAGTTGATTGACTGGTTATTTCAGCTTGTTCTTTAGCTCTCCTAATTGGTCGACTTACGCTAGTCTTTACCCGCAAACTCACCCCCTTGGGTATGGGGGAGATTCGAGGTGACCGCGTGGTCCCTCATTTGGTGGACTCGGTGAGCAGTGATGCCAGATGCGGGGAGTGACGGGGAATGAGTAGGGCGAATGGGAGACACGTTGCACGTGCGCGATGGGGACCGTGGAGTGTGCGCCTGCGCACGGTGCTGGAATGAAATAGTGGAAGGGGTAAGGAGGGAGTACATGTGAGCGCCGTTCGGCGCTCATTCTGGCATCACTGCCGGTGGGGCATTGTAAACCTGGACCAGGTACGCTGCGGTAAACCTTAGCCCGACTCGTTACCTTTATTGCTAGTGTAATCAGAAAAATCAGAAAAATCAGAAAAATCAGAAAGACTTCGGATAGACCGAGGTCTGCCATCCAGATGTTTTGCATGTAATAAAACATTTGTTTCATCCTAGGACGGAACACGTTGTTTATTAAAAAGTTAAAAACAAAAGAAGTTTTTCAAATATAGCAGTTATTTTAAGAATTGAAGGCTAACACTACATACTGTATTGACACGTTATCACGGTCATCTTTCTAAGTAACCCACAAAAGGTTTTAACAGGCGCACGTAGTTTATTAAAAAGTTATAGACAAAAGAAGTTTTCAAAATATATCAGTTATTTTGGTAATTATTTAAAAAGGGGTACCCCTCTCCGATTTTGATGAAAATATGTTACAGGTTTCGACATTTTGAACAACTTTTTCCTTTTCACATATGAGGGGGCCTCTTTTAGTTTTCGAGATATTCGCAAAAAACTATTGCTTGTACTGCGTGGTAACGTAAGCCTCTAGTCCGGCGCGGGATCTGTTTACTATTTTTGTAAACACGTTGTAGACTTTAGAAAGAAAACAGGGTCTGACTCCAGAATAGATGTATAGAGAAAAGTTGTTCATAATATTGTCCTTGACAAGATATGTCAAGATCAAGGTCATCCGCTCCCCTAAACGTAATATTTACCTTTTTAAAAATAAGATTGATGTCTCCCCTTCGTATATAAATCAAAAGTATTACAATAATTTCTGTTTAAGATATAGAAAACATTAGTTAGAAACCTTATTTCTCGAGACAACGCAATTTTTCGTTTGCGATTATAGAAAATGCTAAGAAACTGTGATACACCAGAGGATATTAAAATAAAGATTTTATGGTTTTATTATTAGAAAAAAAATATTAATTCATCAATTTGTTATCAGAAATTTCTTGTGTCCGGTAAATAAGACCAAAAACCTTCGGATTAAAACTTCGTTAATATTTCGATTGCTTTTACACAAAATCGTCCAGAAAAAAAGATTGATAATAATCAATCGTTCATTACAAATAATGCAAAATAAATTACAGAATGCCTTCAAATTAATAAAAAACTTCCAAGTCGTCACTAATTATCCGGTATCTGGAATCTGGTACCTTCTTTACCCTATACAGGGTGAGTCACCTAACGTTATCATCTCAAATATCTTTGCTTGAATATCAATGCTTGAAATGTTTTCAAACATCCTCTAACCGATTATGCTACGATCTATTTACTAACAGTATGTTTCCAAACGCGATCCCGCTATGTCTTACCCAATAATTGAACGGTATGACATGATAACGGTTTACTGTGAATGTAGACAAAATGCATTACAGGCCCGATTGCTTCATGAAGAAAGGTAGCCTGATCGAAACACTCCTTCCAGGGTGACTTTTACTAATATCTACAAGTTAGTTAGAAATACTGGAAGTGTAGATGTAAGAGAGCGTAAACGAAAGAATCCCATGACTCCTGAAGACAATGAAATTAATATTTTAGCAGCTATAGCTGTCAATTTACATGTGAGTACGAGAGAAATTGCCCGAGAAGCAAGCATCAGTCAAAGTAGCGTAATACGAGTTCTGGCCCGACATAAATTTCATCCGTTTCACATATCCCGTATCGCTACATCAGGAATTGATCAGGTTTTTTTTTCTGTCCGTGACCCTGAATGACCTTTAGTAATTATAGTTACTGAATTCGTAATGAAAGGGACTAACATTGTAGATGTTTAAAAAAGTGTGGTTCCATTTAAAAAAATGAAGGTGATCTTGATATATCTTTAAAAAAATGACATAAAAACAAATTTTTTTTGTGTTGCACGAGCCCCATTTTACCTTTTAACTTTGTCCTGAAGATATTTAATGTATTGTATCTATATATATATATATATATATATATATATATATATATATATATATATATATATATATATGAAAACAGCAAAGATATTTGACGTAATAATTTTAGGTGACTCACCCTGTACATACAGGGTGTCCCACTGTATCGAGAACGGCAGAATATCTCGGAAGACAGTGTCGTTATCAAAAAAGTGTTCCTACAAAAGTTGTTTGGTATTACGGGCTACGTTACGTGGTATTAATTGTTTTGTTGTGGGTGGAGTGGTGGAGGACATTTCAAGGTCACCTTGATTTTTTTAAATGGAATACTATATTTTTTTCTTTAGAAAATAATAGCGGGTAGTGAGACGAATCCAAAGATGTGCTACATGATATTATTCTGATTTTGATGAAGGTGAAAAATGCTTGTGTTTACATCCTGGATCGGTCGTCGGCCAACAGCCAGCAGCCGCTGCTAAGTGGCGTCGAATACGTCGGTATTAAATTACTGCGATAGGTTTGTGGGAATCTGTTTGAAAAACAGATTGCAGTCGCGAAAAAGCACAAAAAAATAAAATAAAAAAATTTTTTTTTTTTAAATTAGCAAAAAAAAAATTAGCACATCTTTGGATTCGTCTCACTACCCGCTATTATTTTCTAAAGCAAAAAATATAGTATTCCATTTAAAAAAATCAAGGTGACCTTAAAATGTCCTCCACCACTCCACCCACAACAAAACAATTAATACCACGTAACGTAGCCCGTAATACCAAACAACTTTTGTAGGAACACTTTTTTGATAACGACACTGTCTTCCGAGATATTCTGCCGTTCTCGATACAGTGGGACACCCTGTATATGTAATTTGTTTGTACACAACGTGAAATTGCGACATTATCTAGTCACCCGAGATAGAAAGGTGTCCTATAAATGATATGCGAATTAAATCACGCTTTTGATATACATATATTGATTAATATTGACTAATGGACTGCGTGGGCTTATCCGAATTTATATTCTTAAGGTGTAATTTATAAGAGGAAGTTAAACAGGGGGGGAGGGAATTACTTCTATAAACAACTTCTTTTTCATTAATCGACTAACTTCTGCTTAAAAATCAAATACTGGGTTGCTTCCTTTAAACAAAATTCCTTTAATGCGATGCATACGTTCGAACACTGTAATTTAATTTCAGCTTCCTGCTCGCGAAAAATTAAATCGATATGATTGAAAAGATTTCTTTTTAAATGGACATTCAAGTAAAAATAGAATATGCGATGGTTTCGAATCAACGAACACTCTGTATATTCAATTTAGGTTTTAGAAATTATGAAAATCGCATATTATGAGGTTTTAGAAGTTTTATATTTTCTATTCTGTGATTGTAATCCCTGTTGAATGTTCCTCTTAAATTATTGAAAGCGAAAGCTGTGCCATTCAGTAAGAATTATTTGATTTGAAGGAGGAAGGAAGCGTTCGTATTTTTTTCTGCATTATTCAGTTACATAAATATTTTATAACTTAACACAATCAAACATCTATTGGATACTGCGTTGTGGGACACAAAATAACGTGCCGTCGAGTTCTTTTTATCTTCCAGAAAATTCCAATGTTTAAAAATTGCATGAATAATGTTGATTTATGTGAAATTTTGAAGTAAAAATATAAAAGTACATCTTACAACGCAAACAGAAAGATATCACTTCACAGTATCTAATAAAAACGGGATTAATTATTCTATTTCTCGAATTAATAAGACGATTTAAAACATCCATAGTTAATATAATTGGCAGAATTTATAAGACTTGAATGATTGCTTCCTCCTTTAAATTTAAGAATGTTTCAATGGCGCATGTAAATTGAGATGTAATTCGTCGTATATTTTATAGTCATCGAGTTGTGTTGGTTAATGTGCTGCGTTCTGGTGCGACGCAAAAGTTGCGAGTTAATTACTCGGCCATGAGTTATCGTAGTCTTTACTGACGGTTTGCGCGAATTTATGTCGTATATACATGAGCGCGTAGGCGTGTTCTGTCGTTACCATTATATTGTAGTCATTAATCACGTGTTGCCATTTGATCGGTTAAATTTTATTCGTCGCGACGTTGCTATCAGATTGCGTTTTAAGATTGAATGTTTCTCTAATCAATTTCACTGAGTCTATTGTGTGTTAACGCGATTATTTATAACTCGCACGATCGTTGTACAGTGATTGATTAGCAAAATCAAAGCATAATCGTTTTAAATTCGTTCCGTCATGAAAATAAGAGTGAAATTCACAGATGTAACAATAGATAAAAATGCAAATAAACTTTGTGCGTATACTATGTATAATCCATAACTCACAGTGTTTCCTATTTATTTAGTATTACCTAAATCAATATTAGCACTAGAACTCAATAGTTTAAATCCACTCATTTTCACGACGTTTTTATTAGCTCGCTTTCTTGTTTACGTGTTTGCAAATTCTGCAATTGATTTTAAACTATCTTCCCGATGAGCTAGAGGCTTGAAATTTTAAACATAGCTCAGAACTGGATGATAATGCATTATTCAAAAAAAAATTTTTTAAAAAGTCTATCCGTTTCGGAGAAATAACAATTAAATATTTACCTGTTCACCTCCCCGCGAAACCTACGTCAGCGCGTTCAGCGATCGCCAGCCGCGCGATAGCGCTCCCTACTCCACTACGCGTCCCCACTCTGACTCATCCCCACTCCACTGACCCGCTTCGCACCGAAGGAGCTCAGTGGCTCAGTGCAGTATCGCCAGAAAGTGATCGAACCGTCACTCGAGGGGAATACAAGGTACCCCCTCTCTGATGACCAGAGTAATATGTGACACGTTGCGCGTGCGCGATGGAGACGCAACAACGACTGACATTTCGCAGGTTTTAGGTTATTGCCGCGTATCGTATCGTACCTATTATGTACATATGAATCATGTGGGTCGTTATAAATAGAGACTGTAAACATTCTTTATTATAAATAAAATTAATTGTAACATGTGGGAGTTTCAGTCGTGAAGCGAAGTATGAATGCTTACTAATTACTATATGTACAATTGAAAAAAATCTTAAATCTGTATGTATGTAGTACTGACAATGAGTTACATTTCAGTAAAATCAATAAATCATAATATATTTTAACACTGTTAACTCTCATACGCTCCTCAAAAATAGTTGCATAAAAGAGACTGGGATAATAAATTCACTCATTTTTCTTCTACACGATAAATTGACAAATTATGTTTTATTTGTAACGTTACATTTTAAAGAAATACAACTCACAACATAGACATAAAGGGATCAATAATTACATAGTATGTGAAATAAGTAAATGGGTGAATTTTACGCGGCAATAACATAAAACCTGCGAAATGTCATGTCATTGTTGCGTCCCCATCGCGCACGCGCAACGTGTCACATATTGCCCTGGTCATCAGAGAGAGGGTACATCATTTCACCGTGACTCACCTCATCTGGCGACACTGGCTCAGTGTGCGTCAATGTGCGTTTGAGCGCCGTGCGGTGTTTACAATGTTTATCCAGACAGGGGTAATCGACAAGGAATCGAGGGGAATACAAGTACACCCTCACTGATGACCAGAGCAATATGTGATACGTTGCGCGACTGCGCGACGAGAATAGAGTGGGCCGAATGGGAGACACGTTGCGCGTGCGCGATAGGGACTGAGACACAGTGTTCCGATTGAACCCACCGTAACTCGCGCATGCGCGGCACTTTCAGCCTCAGTAACGTAACTGTTTCGATGAA
This sequence comes from Lasioglossum baleicum, assembly GCF_051020765.1. Classification (NCBI taxonomy): domain Eukaryota; kingdom Metazoa; phylum Arthropoda; class Insecta; order Hymenoptera; family Halictidae; genus Lasioglossum; species Lasioglossum baleicum. The sequence continues at coordinate 798,791 of NC_134930.1, forward strand.
ATCGGGTAGCTTGAGCACCCCACAGACTTTTAAAAAGTCTTTCCTCACTATTAACTGCCATTGTATAATAAAATATTAACGTTCCGCGTCACGTCTATCGTCCATCAGTCGTCCCGCTAATAACACCGGTACATTCCCGCCAATATAACTGCCTCAAGGCATCAGGGCCCTGGCCCAGTGATGCCAGAATCGAGGACGCGAGGACGTTTCCCCTCCGGCACAGGACCCCCCACTCTGACGGACCGTGGACTTACCGTCCTCGCCGTTGCTTCTGCTGCGCACGCGCTACACACGAACGTACTTCTACTCTGCCCGTGTGAGTGCCTGCTCGATTGCACGCGCGCTACACAAACAAGCGTACATCTACCATGTCCGTGTGACTACCTGCTCGACTGATCGACGCCGACGCGTTCCTTCGATTTTCACGTTGCCGAAGTTTCGGAAGCATGAGGCGAAAAGTCGGAATCTGGAGACGGCGCGCATTTGAATCTCGGGCACAGCACGCAGCGCGACGCACATTTTGCTATAACTTTTGATCTAAAAGAGATATTGAAGAGAAAAAAGGCCTAATTTTTTTGAAAAATCGGTTTTAACGATGTAAACAGAAATATATTTTGTATTTTTTAAATAATGTTTTCGTTGATTCTTAAGGGTGTGGGTCCGGCTTGAGCGAGAGTGTGGTGGCACCCTAACACACCGCTAGACACTGTATATGTACACGAGGATTGCAAGGGTTTCGTAGTTCCGCTAATCCACATTTGGAGCCCCTACGTAGTCACAATCGATAGATAAAAGACCCACCAATTGCCGTTGCTGTCTAAAATGGCCTACTTTTGCGTTTTCGAGGCGTAATTTTCATTATTCGGCAGCATGTAGCGGAGTTCGACAAAAATTGGGCGGCGCGACAGTGCTGCCACTGTCAAGACACATACATTTTCTTAAATATCGAGAAATTTAGGGTTCTTATAGAAAAATCATACAGCAACAGAAGTTGCGGGGTCACATACAATGCCAATGCAACGTTTATTATGTTAAACCATACGTGTTCAAACACACACTTTGTAAAGTACGGAAACATACCCCTAAACGGAGGGTGGGATACTAGTATAGGTCCGGCATTTTTCGCTACGGGGCGCTAATATCTGTTTCTGCTGTATCGGTAAAACAGTGGACGAGAAAAAGCATGTTCCCGGTAAGTTAGGCTTCATACGTAAACGTGACGTCACTATACGGCTCACGATGATGCAGCGTCAGTGTGTAACTGACAAACCATTTCTCTATTATACACATTTGGAACCACTACGTAGTCTCAATCGCTAGATAAAAGATCAATCTAATGCGTATGGTGTCTAAGATGGCCAACTTTTGCGTTTCCGAGGCATAATTTTAATTATTCGGCAGTAAGATGCTGTACCGCGCGGCGCACTCACACACTCGTCACTCGGGCAGCGTGTACGTGTGCCTAGGCGGATCGCAAGGGTCCGGTTCTAGTAAAAGTACGTCTCGCTAATGCACATTTGGAGCCCCTAAGTAGTCTCAATCGCTAGATAAAAGATCAATCTACTGCGCATGCTGTCTAAGATGGCCTACTTTTACGTTTTCGAGGCATAATTTTAATTATTCGGCAGCAAGATGTCTGTTCGGGAGGCTCTGCAAGCAGGCTTGACTTTGACCAGCCATACCGCGCGGCGCACTCACACAGTAACCGCTCGGGCAGCGTGTACGTGTGTCTAGGCGGATCGCCAGGTTTCGGGAAGCTTCAAATCATTTTTCGTTCTTCGCCGCCTCCTGCACTAGGTATAATATATCTATATCTATGCCATGTAATACCTTCCTATACCTGGTATATCATAGAGCACTATAAGGGTCGTTACGGGGAGCGAGACGCGCGGGAAGCACGAACACTGGTTGAACAATGCTGGCGTTGCCGACAACTGCTGCAAACCATTTCTCGTCCTCCGCTGCATCCTCCGCCGTATCTTCCGCCGCATTATAAATTGTTATTATTATTCTATACATTATAAAAATTCAAGCAATTATTTTAACAATTAATTATTAGATTGGAACGAAAGTTCGTAGCGTTTTTAAATAAAAATTCAAAGATGAAATTAAGATATTTATGTATTCATAGGATCATTGAATAACAAATACATTATAAAAATTGATTTATTTATTAATAGTATATTTAAATATATATATATATATATATATATATATATATATATATATATATATATATATATATATATATATATATATATATGGTTTGTACGCGCGCCGGCGAATCTCCGGGGAATGCAAAGTGCACATTTTATAATTTATAATTTATTATAATTTATTGTAAAAGTAAAAATTATACGGGCCGCCTCTTCGGCCTCCGTCGCGCCGCGCGCTGCCCCGCGTCCTATCAACCCTTTGAAGACTTCCTTCAGTGCCTGTCTCCTTAGTATTTTCTGCAACATATAATAAAAATTAATGATAATGAAAATAACATAGGATACCTAGTTGGGACCTGGGATTGAACACTGTTATGATATCGGTTCCGGTTCTCGAAACAGTTATGAAGAATCTAAATGGTGTTGTAACTGTTACGAGTATATCGGTTCTGGCTTACATATGTAAATATCGATTACGGTAACGGTTTTGGAGAACCGATATTATTTCGGTTTTATAATTGTTAAATTTCGGTTCTGGATGTCGGTTCTGGTTTCCGGTCTGTATTATGTATTGTGTTCGGCCTTATATATTCATTATTCAAGTAGTTCTTTATTGTTATTCATAATTTAAACAATTTTTAAATGAATAAATTTTTATAATTTGTCTCTACATGCATTAATTGAATTATTATTCCAATAATAATTTGTTGTTAAAACAATTGTTTAAATAAACATTATTATGGAAATGGTAATTTAAACAATGAATATAGAAACAAACTATACATTATGAAAATTGATTTCTTTAAACTATTGTTTCAACAATACATTGTTATTCAGATGATAATTCAAATAATGCATGTAGAGACAAATTATAAAAATTTACTAATTTAAAAATTATTAAATTATGAATAACAATAAAGAACTACTTGAATAATGAATATACATATGTATAAGGCCGAACACAATACAGAATACAGAACCGAAATCGGGAATCGACATCCAGAACCGAAAATTAACAATTATAAAACCGAAATAATATCGGTTCTCCAAAACCGTTACCGTAATCGATATTTACATATGTAAGCCAGAACCGATATACTCGTAACAGTTACAACACCATTTAGATTCTTCATAACTGTTTCGAGAACCGGAACCGATATCATAACAGTGTTCAATCCCAGGTCCCAACTAGGTATCCTATGTTATTTTCATTATCATTAATTTTTATTATATGTTGCAGAAAATACTAAGGAGACAGGCACTGAAGGAAGTCTTCAAAGGGTTGATAGGACGCGGGGCAGCGCGCGGCGCGACGGAGGCCGAAGAGGCGGCCCGTATAATTTTTACTTTTACAATAAATTATAATAAATTATAAATTATAAAATGTGCACTTTGCATTCCCCGGAGATTCGCCGGCGCGCGTACAAACCATATATATATATATATATATATATATATATATATATATATATATATATATATATATATATATGTATATATATATATATATATACATATATATATATATATATATATATATATATGTATATATATATATATATGTATATATATATATATATTTAAATATACTATTAATAAATAAATCCATTTTTATAATGTATTTGTTATTCAATGATCCTATGAATACATAAATATCTTAATTTCATCTTTGAATTTTTATTTAAAAACGCTACGAACTTTCGTTCCAATCTAATAATTAATTGTTAAAATAATTGCTTGAATTTTTATAATGTATAGAATAATAATAACAATTTATAATGCGGCGGAAGATACGGCGGAGGATGCAGCGGAGGACGAGAAATGGTTTGCAGCAGTTGTCGGCAACGCCAGCATTGTTCAACCAGTGTTCGTGCTTTCCGCGCGTCTCGCTCCCCGTAACGACCCTTATAGTGCTCTATGATATACCAGGTATAGGAAGGTATTACATGGTATAGATATAGATATAGTATACCTAGTGCAGGAGGCGGCGAAGAACGAAAAATGATTTGAAGCTTCCCGAAACCTGGCGATCCGCCTAGACACACGTACACGCTGCCCGAGCGGTTACTGTGTGAGTGCGCCGCGCGGTATGGCTGGTCAAAGTCAAGCCTGCTTGCAGAGCCTCCCGAACAGACATCTTGCTGCCGAATAATTAAAATTATGCCTCGAAAACGTAAAAGTAGGCCATCTTAGACAGCATGCGCAGTAGATTAATCTTTTATCTAGCGATTGAGACTACGTAGGGGCTCCAAATGTGCATTAGCGAGACGTACTTTTACTAGAACCGGACCCTTGCGATCCGCCTAGGCACACGTACACGCTGCCCGAGTGACGAGTGTGTGAGTGCGCCGCGCGGTACAGACATCTTGCTGCCGAATAATTAAAATTATGTCTGAAAGACGCAAAAGTAGGCCATCTTAGACAGCATGCGCAGTAGATTGATCTTTTATCTAGCGATTGTGACTACGTAAGGGTTCCAAATGTGCATTAGCGAGACGTGATTATACTAAAACCGAACCCTTGCGATCCGGCTAGGCACACATATACGCTGCCCGAGGGCTGAGGGTGTACCACACACTCTCACTCGAGCACACCGACACTGTGTGACGTCACGCTTGCTCCTGACTTACCGGCAACATTTACTGATGCAGTGACGGCAGACAATGTACCCAGCTCCCCTACTGGACGAAAATGTTATTACTTAGGTTCTACTAGCGGCCGCTCTTTCGTTTTTGGCGTGACCATCGAAAAGTTGTCAAGGTCAACTGGGGACCCACACCCTTAAGGTATAGCCGGAAAAGATGGTCAGAAGTATGCAACCAAATTTGTTTTTAGTCACGTCATGTTCAACAGAAAATTATGAAAAAATTCATGAATATTCTACCGAATAGCATACACTACTGAGATTTTTTTCAAAATTTTTGGTTGCAAAATTGATTTTTAAACAAATCGGAAAACATAAAATTGCCGATTTTATGTATATACATTAGGGTGGACCTTATTTTTTGACCAAAGAATTTTTTCCAGGGTACCCCCCAGGATTGTGACAACTGTTGAGAAAATGATCTGGAAAAAATTTGGGGCCGATTGGATCATGGGAAACCGGCGCTCAACGAATTTGAAATTTTTTTTCTTAAATCTTGACATAAATATACGTTGTAATATATCGTTGAACTTGTCTTTTTTTTCTCTGTAAGAATCCATATATAGCATAACCAGTTGTTAATAGAAAAAACATCCATGATCTTGAAAACTTGAAAAAATGACCTTGAAAAAATTTTGTTCTCTGATGCTATATTCACCTCCTTATTATGTACTACAACTTTTGTTTGAAGAGTTTTTTCATATGTACATAACTGACAGAGATATAATAGAGTTTATTTTAAACGTTCGTAAATAATCTTGTAGAAGAAAGATGAACCAAAGTACCCAGGTGTTTAAGATACATTTTAAATTTTATCTGAAATATGTAATAGTTGTATTTCTGATAATACTACAGTTTCTTAAATAGTTAATTCGTATATTTTTTAGAATTTTAGTTTTGAATGCCTTCCAAGTATGTATAACTGTTCCGTCGTAAAGAACCGTAGTCCTGCAGAAAGTTCGTATATCCTTTGTAAAGTATAGCAGCACGGAGATTTGCCTTTCGCACCATTTTATGACACGTATCGTGTATATTTGTTGACAATTTCAGAATTTCCAAGAACAGCAATAAAAGAAATTCGAACCGTTTCACGATATCTAAATTGCTTTCGCTGCTTTATACCAGGAGACGCGACGAAGTAATAAAACGTCAATAAAACTGGGCAATTGCTTTGACCGTCGCGAGGGCCAATAAATCCTGGGTAGTTACCAAAACAACTCTGGATTTTCGAACTCTGTTTATTGCGCGCGCTGTGTTTCCCCACAATGAAACTCCTGCACGAAATTACCTGAACCTTTTCCCGGAATGTTCGTTTGACAAGCAAATTTTCACATAATCATCCATTTCATTTCCAAAGTACAGTACCAGGACCTCGACGAACCGGCTTGATCCAGAGACAAACAGCCCGGACAAATTAAGGCCCGATGGATATTTGAGACCCGAGGGAAACCACGTCTTACCCTGTCATAGTCCGGCCACTCTAAGCGACCGTGATTATCCTTACGGGCAGCGTCGTCGCGTCGGTTCTTCCACGCCATAATTAATCCTCCGGCAACCCTCCCTCTCTTCCAAGTTTTCCCCGAAATTCTATACAATTGTACTTGCAGCTTGCAGCTATTCCTTCTGACGCGATAACGGTAACGTTAGCGATCTGCTTTATAATATTTGTCATTGTTGTAATATCCTGCAATTTCTACCATCTTTAATCCTTAGCACTCCAGTGGTGACTCGAAATCACCACTAAAAATTACTGTCCCATTATTCAAAATATTGTTTACATTGTTAAACATGTTGGTATCTAATCAATTACTAAACCTTTAATTATTGTATGAGGTATTACAATCAATTTCATATGCATCAAATGAAAAGAATCGTATAGAACGAAATTATTCTACCTAGAATGAGATGTTTCATTTTCGAGTTAAAGCAGCTCCGAACTTAAAGCAGCTGCGAAGGGTTAATTATTATAACTATCTTAAATTTTCAATATAGGCCCACATAAAAAAGTTGTGAAATGCGACTTTTAGTACCTATTTTCTCTACAATTCCGACCAACTGCAATTTCTGGAAAAATATCTTTTCACATCATGCAGTAAACTAATTTCTCCAACTTCTCACGAAAAGTCCAAATCGTATAGTCCAACATTATAAAAGTTACAGTTACTCGAATTAATACAACCCCTGGCAGAAAGTTTCCGATCCGGAGGCATTGATACGGATTTTACAGAAAACTATTACTTTATGGAGTTAAAACTGATGGGAAATTAAAAGGGGCTTATTAAAGAATGCAGAACAACAAATTAACATAAGCTTCCATTTATTATAACAAAGAAACGAGAAAATAAACAAAATGTTACACGGAAAAAAGTTAATAGACCCATTAATAGATCTGCTGGAAGAAAGTTTCCCATTTAATTTACAGTCTCCAACACCAAATTTGTTCAACAATTACTGTTGAGTGATTCTTATAGAGTTTTTTGCGCTGATTCCGAATCTGCCCTTAATTTTTCTCCTAGACGCACAGTTATGAGAAACTTAATATTGTAACCTAGATACAAATTTCGGATCACGAATAATAGATACAAAATTTGTAATTAGTTACTCGAAGATATAGATACACAGGGGACCACCTGTAGCGATATTTTCGAATACCTCGAAACCATTCTGCACTTCGCAATCATAATTTAAATTGTGTTTCTTTTTTTTCAATTACAAAAAGTGGACAGCGAAAGTCGACAGCGCGAACTGCATCAATTGTTTAAGTTGAAAATAAATGTAGACAATTAAAAAATGTTTTTGGTTAAACTTTTCATTAAAACTCGAAGCAATAAGTATTTACCGAACAAAACGATTATACATGCGGGATTCGATTCGGGGCCAGAAGATTCCCAGCCGTATATATATGTCGGGACATGACGGAAGCGACGCAACCCGTTGACAGAGACGCGTAACGCTTGCTTATTGTAAAAGACAATTATGTTATCTCTTGGAATTGTACGTCCGTGCAGGACTAAGTTTAGTTTTAAAAATAACGGTTTGGAGATTTTGGTTATGCGTTTACGGTCGAACGGCTGCGAGTCAGATGCTTGACCGTACCTTAGTAATTGCCCAGCGAAAAGGCAATAAAACGTTTCCCGTTTACCTGCATCCCTCTTCGCGCGCGGCGCGGGGAGAGATGCGAAATAGGGTCCCTGGAAAAAATGGGCTGGGGCCTTGTTGAACATGACCACGAGGGGCAGAACGTTTTTGGCTGCGCTACAGTAAAGAGCGTTTGAGTTCGGTGGACAGCGAGTCGTCGCGAGTAGAAGCGAAAGAGTCAGACGTGAGATCGTGTTAGGAGATTCTGCCAGCCTCGTGGGCTCGTTGACGTGTCTCCCCGTTGCGCTACGGGTCGAGGGTTGTAGTGTTTAACGGTGATCGTTGTTTCCCGGTTTATTTAAGACCGCGCGTGCGAAGACAATGAGTGATCCGGTAAAGAATGTCTCCGGTCAAGCCCTAGCGGGTCCGATGGAGAATCCTAACGATCAGCCTCCGACATATATGTACTTGTTTTGTTAACGACTACCCAATCTCTAAAAAATTATAAAAAAATTAAGAACGGTTGCTTCAATAATATCCAAGTACTGAATTTTTATAAAACTGGAGTCTCTAACACTTCAATAGAAAACATGCATTTTCTTGAAATTTTTGGAGGTTTTCAATTTTTTAAAACATGTTTCCATAATCCGAAAAATCTGAAAAAATACACATTGTAGCATGTATAGAATATTCTAGAAGAAATTCAGAATCGACAAGCTTCTAAAAGCTTCTAGAAGCATAGTTTGTAGACGACCGACGTGAGGTAGCGACGTAAGGGGAGCGCTGTTGATTTCATGTTCGCGGTTAGTAACGAATTTATATAAATAGAGGGTTCACGGAGGGACTCGGCCTATTTGCTATTCCGAGAGAGAGGACGAGGTAAGGACCACGGCCGCTCTTGGTTAGCAGTAGCACCTCGGCAGGAGAGTACGGCGATAATACCTGGACGCCTTGTCGAGCGAGAGAGGACAGAGTACCTTTTAGTCGTTTGAGCGAGAGAGGTTGAGAGTATTCCTGGCCGCTCGTCTCGTCAAGGAGAGTACGGCGATAATACCTGGACGCCTTGTCGAGCGAGAGAGGACAGAGCACCTTATAGTCGTTTGTAAGAGAGAGGATGAGAGAGAGAGAGTTTACATATTCTGTAATTCGATCAATTGAATTATTTTATATACTTCACCTTCCTGTACGCATGTTCCTAATCCAAAACAAATTTGTGTGTTCAGCATATCCTACTTATTCCTTACCGCTATGGCTACAACATTAATAATCAGGATCAGACACAACTAACGTAATAATATAAATGTGGTCAACTGAAGACTTTGATATATGTATTGTGACGTTGCCTCTTTTCGCTCGGCTTTCTGACCGGCGAAAGCGGTCAACCCCGAGAATTTACAGTCGCTGAGGACGGGCCGTGCGCTGCCGCGCGGACACGGACCTCTCGGGACAAATGTGATTGACGAGAATACTCGAAGGGAACACTAACTGAACGATTGTTCTGGCGCCAGGTACTCGGGAGTACCACACTAAAGAACACCAAAGTCTCGTGTTCGTACGGGGACAGCCCTCGCGGCAGGACGGGTCTCGCAGGTCGGAAATAAACTCGAGAATATTATGGCTCGAACGAATTTATTCGGTGTCAAATAATAAATTACAGGTGGGCGGCCACGTGGCCGCAAACGATACGCACTCGCCTCGTCCTCGCACTAAATATCGAGCCAACACGAAATAACGACCGAGGATCACTTATCGACTTACTGTGGTAGACGTAGGCTCGCCGGACCTCCTACTTCAGGCCGGTAATTCTGCCTTCGGTTCCTACGCTCGCTCGGAAATAACCACCCGCGTCGCGTGTCCGTTGTACTACGGATTTCGAAGCTCGGAAATACGATGGATCTACGGAAAACGATTCGTCTACTCGACAACCAGCGCGACAGTGATCCGCGGATTCGCATCGATGGAACGCATCGATTCTTGGTCTCCTCACTCCTTTCGCCCTACCGAAATTCCCTAGGGGCGCACCCGCAACGCGACTGCGACTAGCCGCAGGATCGAACTATCAGAACAGGTCGTCGGGCCCCGACCTTTCCAACACTAAATACCGATCGTCTTATGACGACCGTGGAGGATTAATCCTCCGAGGCGCTCCTCCGCACCACCCTGCCGGAGCCGTCTGTAGCCGGGTGAGACGACGGCGGGACCACCAAAAAGCTGCTGACCTGCAGTGGCGGCTCCTTCGTCCCAGATCGTCGCCTCCGAGTTTATTAGCTCGTGTGCAGCGGTGCCCCTTGCCACTTCTCCGGATCCGGAATGTTTTTGATTATGGCCAATAGTTCGTCGTCGGCTGATCCTACGATGCGGGGCGTATTGTCGGTATTTGCCGCTCCCTAGGCACGTTCCTGAAAGTAGCCACTCTCGGCGCGTGCAACCGATGGCATTAGGAGCGATCTTCGATTTGAATCTCTTCCTTAAGGAGCGCTCAATATTGCGGGTGGTTATCGTAATCACTAACGATCGGTCCGGTCCACTCCCGATACGGTTATTTGACCGTTTCTCAAACGGAGAAGTGACGTCGCAGGCTTGCAACGTCACAAGATATATAGCTATAGATATACCTAGTATACCGCTTACTTTAAACTCGAAGTACAAGGATAAGGATACAATAATTTTGTATAAACAAAGTTTAACTTAACAATTTTTTATTTTAATGTAATTTTAATAATACATAATACAGTATACCCTCGTCCCCGCGTCCGCCGCGAGCCCAAGCTACTCGATCCACCTGAGCCCCAAGCTACTCGATCCACCTGAGGATTTCGCGGGATCGGCGAGGCGCGATGTAACCGGTGACCCGCAGGTGCTGTCGATCAGTTCGGTCGTCTTTAATAAAAAAACATATAAATCACAAATATACATAAATATACAAAATATACACAGATGACATCAAAATACACTGAATAGCACTGACCTTCCTTGATGTCTTCTTAAGTTTTCTTCCGTGCAGATTTTCCAAGCTTATTATGTTTCAATAATGCTTGCTGAAGTACTGCGTCTCGTCGTCTTCTGACGTCCTTCCCACATAGAATCTTGTTGACTGTGGTGCACCACTTGCCAATAAAGTGCGAGACTTTCACAGTCAATATTCTTTTTTGCAATTGTTGTGCATGCTGCATACATACAATAGATGGAAAGTTGGTATCCCCATGCAACATGTTCTCCATGTATTCTCGGAGTTTACTTCTAAAATACACATGAGGCATGGTTTTGTGCAGCAAAGTATCAATTTTTTAAAATACATTCTGTATTGATGCATCTTCGTTCAATATGCGAAGTGATGCTCTGCACAACTCACATTCTTTGTGTGGGCTAACACATAATATTTTTTTTTTAAATAGCACTGTTATTAATGTCTTCATATTCTTCTTGTGCTATATCTTCAGAATTTTGAGGCGCAGCCCCCTTTTCTTCCACCACTACCTCGGACACCTCAGTCTCTTCTTCTACTTCTTCTGTCAGTAGTTTCCTTAGTGTAAACAGGAAGTGTCCACTGCATACATCTTCGCAGTTGAAGCCAACACTTCGGCTGGAGGTAATGTTGTTGATGAGTAGAATTTTATATCCCATCTCGAGGCCATACGGAGTGGTATTTACGTTCTGATATCCAACAGATCGCATGCATCCAAACATATTCTCCAAGGGATCTTGATTGACGTATCTTGTCTTCAAATTTTCATATACCTGTCTCTTCAATAATCTCCATAAAATTTCAAATGAAGAGATAGTATTCACCCAATTCTTGAGGCATAGTGCTCCAGACACTGGCACTTTTGTAACTGGGTGAACATACCGCATACATTTTAAACTCCTTCTTGCTTCGGACCAAAATTCTTGATGTCCACTGGCTTCTGATACGACCGACCTCAGTGGAGCTTCTGAGGCTGCAGTGTGTCCATTGACGGAGTCGAACAGCTTGTTGAAGAAGTTAAGGACTTCTGCTGTCGTGAGGCCTTCCTCCTTTTGTATCTTCAATGAGCCATGGTCTGTTTCTACAACGCCTATAGTAATAAATATTTTGTTAGTTATTCAAGCATAACAGAACGTCCATATTATTCATATAGTGAAATATAACTTTTACTTACATTGGTGGCGGCTAAGAAATCCTATATGTGACGCCACTGTTTCGCTGAACACTTGTGATGCGTACTTCACTTTCAGTTTCTTTATCCTCTGAGGTACGACATGTTCATTCGTCAGCTTCTTCATCATGGGGCGTACCACGTAGCTAGCGATGTCCATATAATACGCCTGCTCAATGGTCCTCCATGATGCGAATTGCCTTTCGCATTCTTTTCTTCCTGGCGTCACATTTATTTCCAGATCCTTATTTAATAAATTGTTTCGGACTCCTTTGATCAGGTGCGGTGGATCATAAAATGGTATTAATTGGATACCATCTATTTCAATTATGTCACCTATAAGTACAAAATGATTGCATTGAGTCTCAATATTATATTTTTCAAATTATACAGAAAACTTAATAAAATGTATACATACGGTGCTCTTCTTCTTGTCTCAATTCTTTCGCCCGTGTGTCTGCCTGTAAGGTCTTGATGGCAGCAACATTCGATGATCCTTGGTCACATACAGTGGCAACAACTTGTATCCCAGTTTCCTTCAGTGCTTTCATTATGTTCTTGATGCACTGTATTAATTGCGGTGTCTTTGTTTGCCCTTCGCAATAATTGTAAGAAATGGGCATTTTCCATCCACTGTACAGTCCTCTTAACATGAAGACAAGGGCATGATCGGCAAATCTTGATGTTCTTCTTGTGCCCCAGTCTTCGAACCCAATGATCTTGTTAGTGTTTGCATTGTAGTCCACATGAGGCTTCAAAGACATTTCATCCCACATCAATATACATAATTTGTCTTGAGCACTCATGGTATCCGCTTGACGGTGAAGATGCTCCATCACAACTTGTGATACTCCAGTCTCGACTGGAATTTTCCTTAGCATCTTCTTAAGTGTTGTTTCGCTGGGTAAATTACACAGCTTTCTCAGCAGCTTGTACGATTTTGGTGACTGCTTCAGAAGTGCTAAGGCCAAAATATTCTTCTCATACGTCGTGTAGCGCCTTCCCTGAAAACATATTTCATAAAGTTATAAATAAGTTACAATTAAATAACGCAATGAAAATACAGCATATATTACATAGCAACAATAAATAAAGGTCAAATATATTATACAGCCACATATCCAAACATAAAACCAGTTAATTATAGGGTCATTCCATGCAAAATCGGACACTTTTTGAAGTACCATCTCGAATTTTGTTCAGAAAATATATAGAATTTCTCAGACACTTCATGCAACTTCATGCATGTGGAACAGCGTGCAAAAAGATATTGCAATTGTAAACATTACCTTTCTTACTGTCTGTGCATCACATCATGTTGACCCATGTGAACAATAATATTATTTAACATTTTGTTGGCAAATTTCGTTGGCTGTAAGTACTGGATACTTAAATAATATGTTATTAACTACATCTAAAAATTTTACTCACCTGTGGCATGGATCTGGATGTGCGTAACTGCATCTCGATGAACATCTTCTACGTATCAGATAGATTTTCAAATCGATTTATCAGACTAGATTCTGATAAAGCTCTTGCTCGTTCCAGTTGTGTCTTTAAATCTTCTCTCTTCCTGTTTGCATAAGAGTTGCGTTTCAGTAATTTCTTCGCAACGCTGTACAATCTGGCTGCAGTTGGGGTCAATTGGCACTTTTTCATGCCCCGCAGCAGTACATTTTGGCTCTTCTGTGGGGTTGAACACTGCTGTAACTGTCCTGATGATGTACTTGGACCAGCTTCGTTGTGTCCATCAATATCCCACGCTGTTTCTTCGTAAACCACATCTATACTTGGCGTAATCAGTTCTTCATGATTAGTGTCTTCATATCTCAGCGGTGTAGCAGATGCTGGATATTCTTCTGCTTCTATATTTTCATGTTTCATTCATTCACGAAGCACAGGAAGGAGGTTTCTTCAAAGTGCTTGTAACACACTCTGTATTTACGTCTCTCAGTGCTTGTCAGTTTAAGTATGACAGGACACTGAATTACGTTAGCCCAAGACCCTGATTGTTCGACGTCTTTGGGAAAAAAGTATGCCGAGACTTTCACACCCGACGAACACTGTGGAACACAACAAGCTCTCACCATTGTTTTTTTGTCCAAATTTTTTATATAAATAGTTTTATGTGTCTTCTGCACTAATATTATTTTTTCATGCACTTTTTTCACTTTTTCTTCTAACTGCTGCACTCCATTGCACCTCACTGTCCACTATCCTAAAAAAAACTTTTAAAAAATTTTATAATTTATGCACAAAATTCCAAAAATAAGCTCGAAAATAAGTTTCCTGAGTGTCGTTCAATTTTGCAAAATTATTTGTAAAATTGATTTAACACTGAGCAAACTTCTTTTTTCGAGGTTATTAATGTTGTTCTGTGATGATAAAATATAAAATATTATTAAAAAATCCTGTGAAATCGTCGTCTTTGGAAAGTCCACAAAATCACAGCACGGGGCACGGTGATTGACAATTGAAAGTTGATTTTGGCGGTACTAGGTAGTAGTCAAATATTAGCGCCAAATTCCGCCCAATAGCGACAGGGATTGAAACATCAGTCATGTCCAATCACGGTTAATCACGTGATGTGCTGTGATCGTGGTGCCATCTAGTCTAGTTCCCTCGAACTGTACTAAGCAGTCCAAGGCCATACATAAGAGTTTTCTCCCCCTGTTCCTATGGGAACAGCTTTTACTACTCTATTCTATTTATATAAATAGTTAATTACACGGCGTATGATTTGAGTCTACTGTAAAATTTCCAAGAACCTACGTTTGAAAACTGCATATATACGTGTGTGTGAACGCATGTGTACCTACGACTCGGAATTTCTGGTGTACATTGTGACGTTGCAAGCGTGCGACGTCACTTCGCCGTTTGAACTCGGTCAAACAGCCGAATTACGTGTGGACCGGACCGACCTTTTTCGGTTACGTAAGCCACCCGCAAGCCATAAGAGCACTCCGAGAGGAAAATCTTCCGATTTCGTGCACCGCACTAATGCCATCTGTTGTGCGTACGGAGTACGACGTTTCAGGCAATTATCGATAGTAAAGAAAGCGTACGAGTCCGAAAAGGTGCCGAAGGATCAAATACCGAATAAAAGGATGGCCAACGATCGAATCCGGCGCCGGAAGCAGCAAAACAAGTCATCACACACGGGCGAACAAACCCGGAGGCGCCGTCGTGGGACGAAGAGATCCTATAGCGAACAACAGCATGCCCGAGTCCCGCCGCCGTCTCATCCCGCTCAACTAGGATCTCAGCATGGGTGGTGTGTCGAATTGGTTGCCGAGGATTATGCGAACCGCTCGCCGAGGGCGAGCGGGAATTCAAAGGTCGCGGTAAATTAAGTAGTCGCGTAAAGTCTGGGGCCCTAGGACTTTTTCGTAGTTGCGATCCTGCGACAACCTAGTTGCGTTGCGTACGGCACCTATCGGAAAATTCGGCAATACGCTCGGAGTGGGGGGAACCAGGATCGATGCGTTCCGTCGATGCGGACCGAGGAACCACTGTCGCACAGAGGCTCCTAGAGTATAGTCGCGTTTGCGCTCAAAGAATCTCGTCCTTTTCCGACTACCGAATACCGCTCAGTTTCGCGTCGCGGGTTGCTTTTCCGGATCCAGCTCGGAATTTCGGTCGAGGGGCAACCTTCAGCGAGGCCTACGAAGTCCGTCGGTAGCGGCTAGAGTAAATATCGTCAACGGTAAGTCGATTCTGTGATTCCTCGATTCGTTTATCGTGGTGGCTCGTGTTATTCGCGCGAGGACGACACGTGTTCGTCTCGCCCTCGGAGATTTCGTAAGAGCTGAGGCGCAGGGCGCCTCGAGCCTTCGCTCGCGTCCTCCTCAAGGACGCTGTGAGCCTTCGCGTAAAGGGTTCCCTTAATTTCGTAAATCGGAAGTCTTCCTCGGGAGTTGTGTCGGTATCGAATAGTCTCGAATATTCTTCGGTTCGGGTAGTCGACGATAGTGGATGCGTAGGCGGAATTACGCGTGAACCGCGGCGGTCTACGCGCCTCGAGTCCCGCGTACGGCCGTGGATTATCCATCGCACGTCGGCAATTTCGTTTCGTCTCGGACTCTCGCGACAGTCTTAGAAATTGCGCCGTTCATCCGCGCCTCGCGGAATCTTGTATCGACGAAGAAATCGAATATTGTACCGTAGTATCGTACGTCCGCGATAAAATCACGATAGACTAACGCGCTCAGCGAACGACCATCTGCCGCTAAAGTGTACAAGGAGCGCGGGCTCCCGGTTCGCGGCCTCGTGGCCGCTCGCCTGTATCTTTTACTTTCGTGACCATTAAAGATCTAGAGCCAATTTCGTATTGTTGATTCTTGACCTGCGAGATCCGTCCTGCCGTGAGGGCTGTCCCCGTTACCTCCTGCGTTCGAACCATCTGGCCGTTCGCGTCATTATTTTACATCGCGTTTCGTGGAGGCTTGACTCTCGGACTCGGCTTCCCCGAGCTCGAGGTCACCATCGTGTTTCGCGTGGTATTTTCTAATACCTGGCGCCCGAACTATCGTCGCGTTGTTCGTTCAAGCCTCCACCGAGTTCCGCCTTTGCACTGAGAGGACCGTGTCCGCACGGCCGCGCACGGCCTGGTCTCAGAGCCTATAAAATCTCGGGGTTGACCGTTTTTCGTCGGCCATAAAACCGCTCGAAAAAGGGCCAACGTCGCAACATATATGTATGTTTACATTACAATTATGTAGGCGAGGTTAAGTTTATTTGTAAATACAATAGTTTTTACTAATCTAATCGTATAAGCAAGCTAGTTTTTAATTTATTCGCATGTACGGTTTTAAATTTATTATTACCTATTTCTATCCCTACTATTAAATCGTTGTATACATTGATTACGCAGTATGGCCCTGTCCAATCGGAGTCAAATTTCGATGTTTTTGGTTTCCTAACTAGATAAACTTAATCTCCTACATTAAACTTACGAGGGTTAACATTTTTATCATACAGTCGTTTACTTTTCTCTTTTGCCCGGTTTGAATTGGTTGCCGCCATCGTTTGAGTAGTAGTAATCTTTGTAAATAGTTCGTTCAAATAATGGAAGAATGTACGAGGGATTTCCTGTTTGCTGAATTCAGAAGGGATGAAGGCTTTGACGCCAAAGACTAATTCGTGTGGAGTAGATCCTACAGCTAACTGTATAGAAATATTATATGAAAACATCCCAACTCTAATCAACCCAATCTGCTTTAGTGCAGTAGTGTTTCTAGTATTCTATGAAAAACTCTATGGGGACATTCAAGTGATCCTAATGACTGTGTATGGAATGCAGTAGAGATGATCCTTGGAATATTTAAAAGTTGGGAGCGGAGTGGGATGAGGGATGAGTGTACTGTCTATGACTCTAATAAGTAATACTTCATTCGCTTTTTGCGTCATATCATAAAGATTCTCTATCTCTATTTCAGGTTTTAATGAGATCGGTCCTATCCCGGATTGCGTCCCTATTACAACCGGCTCGTCAGCCCAATAAACCAGCACTTTACCACGCAACACACCACCACGAATAGCTGCCTGAGACGGATCATTGGGGTTTCCACGAGTGCCGATATTCTCAGGACGTCCAGAGCGTGAAACATAAGGCATCGGGCTTGCACCTAACGGGTCCTGGACGGGGTCATTGGGGTTTCCACGAGTGCCGATATTCCAGGCGCCCGAGTCGACACAAGCTAACGATGCCCGAGACGGAATCCGAATATCTACACTCTCTTCACGGTTGCCGTGTCTTTCAACGACCTCGTCCTGATCAGAGAGTGGTTCCTTCCCTCCTACGTGAAATTTCATTGAGGGTAAAGGCGTCTCGTCTTCGTCAGCAGTATGGTAATCGTCACTGTCATCATTATCACTGTCTTTACTATTGAATTTACTGCAACCCGTTCTTCACAGTACCATCTAAACTTTCGTCTGAGTTTGGATTTGTCTGAAGGTTCGTGAGCAGCACCTCGCCGGCGCCTGCGAGGGCCACACCCGAGTTCTCCAGACAAGGATGTGTTGAATTTGGGGAGTTGGATTATTTAGGACGTCAACAGGGTTTCGGGACAACGCGTCAGCGTTGGAGTTCACCCTACTGATTTCGTACACGACGTCATAATCGTATTCGTTTTAATTTAATTCGCTATCTCATAATCTACTTGTCGTATCTCTCTTAGTTCGTTATGAATGAAATCTACCCCGCAAAATCGCGAGAATGACTCCTACAAGAGGTTTATTAAATCGTCTAAACTATTGATTTCGCGGTGATTTGAGACTAGGAAGTCGGCATGCCCTAAGATTTTATTCCGAATCAAAGCAAGGAGATTAGACTTATCCGACGGGTTTGATTCTTATAATTTTCATCACTGAGCAAGAGAGTCCATCAAATTAGGGTACTCTATATTGGAAAAATACTATTAGATAGCGGGGTGCTTATTTGAGGGAGAGTAACCGTAGATTCGATTGGGGGTAACACAGGAGCTACGTCGTCAACAATAAAAGAATTACCACTACTACTCAAGCTGATCCTACACGCTTTCCTATCTCCCCGCGGCATTTTAAAGCTACCTGACATTCTACGCGTAGTGAAACTAATATAAATTTTATATTGTAGACTTACGGAGACTGCGCTACTCTGATTACACTACTATGGTCCACCACCAATCGCGATATCCTGGTTCCTCGCCGTTGAATTCTCTCGGCTGGATTCCCCTCGTGCTGGATCCTCTCGGCTGGATTCTCCTCGTTGTTGGATTGTCCCGATGATAATGTTTCTTCAGGGGTGCATGTGACAGGCAGGGTAACTTGCACGGCCGCTGACGTCACTCGATCTCTGGTATTTACCCAAGCTCCGGGGGAAACCGTGCGAAAACCCAGGAGAGAGAGATGCACCTTTCCAGAGCCATCCACAAACCGGCAGTATCGTCTTGTTGTTGATGGTCCAGTTGATTTCCAAAATTTTCTTCAAATCCCACCGCTGTCACCAAAATCTGCTATGTTACGTCGCAGTGTGGTGGGATTAGGGAATTTGCTGGGTTCGGGTGCCCGTGGAGCGCTGAAGCACTCTGCTCGTGGAAGGTTTGCAGAAAATAACTTTGAACAATGTAATGTAAGGGAAAAACTAGAGGGTTATTGTTGCTCGCTCGCTTCGCTCGCTCGCGAGTAGGGTTGTTTTTGCTCGCTCGCTTCGCGAGCTCGCGGATAGGACTGCTCTTGCGAAAGGGATAGTGGTACGCATGACTAGTGATACCTATAGCTATTAATGTTTTTTTTTATTTGGTGTGTGACTCTCCACGAGCCACACAAAGAACTTCCCGATTCGTTAGTTGCAGTATATTATTATCATTATTAAGTGTACGTTTTAATAAGATTATACGTTTTCAGGGAAATTCATTAGTTTTCTACTTATCAAAATGTTTGCTATATGGCGTCGCATTAAACCAACATCGGAGGCTCGTTGCTCGCTTGGTTCCTTGTTATAGCATACTAATGTTGCAAAATAAATTGTCTTAATTAGTTTTTCGCAAACGATACAACTCCTCATTATCCGGGTTTGCAGTATTGATCTTGGTTTTCTTCGATACTGTTAATTTAAATTGTCCCAAAATATATAAACCGCGCTCAATTTTTAAACTCTGCTCAGTGCTACATACAACATTTGTAAAGTTCGCCTTTCTGATTTTTTAAAATCCAAACATACTTTCTCGTACGTTTGTCTCTGACTTTTATGAATCGTAATCACTTCAGCAGGAACCACTGGAAATTGACTACGTGTGATTTGATATATTTCCTCACTCGACATATTTACTTGATTCAATATTTTTATTATTGGTGTTAAATTTTGATCAATATTTGCATTTTTCATATAATCACTATAACGAGTTCTTACTTTCACTCCTACTCTGGCCAATTGAAAATCTAACCACAATATAGACGGAATTTTAGTATTTTCTTGAAAAGTAATAAATTTTAATATTCCGCATGTGTGCTCCATTAACCAATCCGTTTTCAACATCAATGTTATTAATAATTATCATATAGTTTATATTAATTTTCAATTTAATTTCAGTTAATAATTCGTTTTGAACTGATTGTTTTTTTAAAGATTGTAATATAAATTTTTTTGTACTTTCAACGATATTATTTGAAAATGTATTCTCGGGAGTAGAGATAATTAACTCACTCTTGCATTGGGATAATTTTCGATTATTGTAAGCGGAAACATCACCACAAGGTACAAAAAAAAATTTTTTTTAATTTTTTTTTTAAATTTTAAAAAAATTGAAAAAAAATTTTTTGTGTAATTACGTTTGTTTCTTCGGTGCAAACTTTCCGTTCTTTCGTATAAATTGCATTGTTGAATGAACTTCTTTCGAAAAAAACTAAAAAAACTAAAAAACTACTTGACCAAAATGGACCAAAATCTAATCAGCTCTAAGTTACAGAGGGGCACATCGATTGCTTCATTCATCATCCTGATCGCGTTGTTACTTTTTCTGGAAACGTTAACGAAAAATTTGATTACATAGAAACGGCCAGACGCGCGCGCGCGCACACACACACACACACACACACACATACGAACATTTTGCTGAAAATAGTCTACAATGACTGCAATGACCATGAAACGTGAAGATCTGCTAAAAAATCGATTTTCGATTTTCTCGGTGTCATTACAATAACTTCCCTATAAAATCGGGAAGTTAATAAATATAGACTTTATTTAATTGAACTTTTAGTTGTTGACTCTATGATCTGAGAATTCTATCTGACTCGTATTTGCCTCGTCCTGAAGTTTTATCTTCTTGCAGCATCCTTTTCCTTAGCCAATAGGAAAATTCGGATCTTCCAGCTGAACGTTGATTCGTCGGGTGGCTCGTCTTTGGTTGCTGCTCGATGGTGATTGGTGGTGGAGGTGCCTCAATAGCGCGCGCACGAGAGTGGGCTACACGCGAGGGTGAAGGCCCGTCGAAACAAGGGTCGTGGGACCGAGCGAGAGAGAGATCCGAGGGAGTTCCAAGAGGTCCTTGACTGAGAATTTACGACTTCCCGTCCTTGTCCAGTCAATGAATGCTCATAAAGGGGGTGTAGAGGGAAATGGAAGGAACACAATTATTAACTTTGGGTCCGTGTTTGGACTAGTTAGGAGGTAAACATACTAAAAGTCCCACCACTCATAGTAGGTGAGCGGGGTGCAAGGGGGCACGTCAAAGGTCCCCTTTCTCGGTTTTCCACTTATATCTCGGAAACTATGCGTCCTAGCGATAAGACCATTCTATACAAAATTAAAGCTGACAAAATATGTCACAAGATAGATTGGATTCAATTTTACGCTATCTTGCATAGTTTCCAAGACATCCGATCTCAAAGATCACTAATTGTGAAAAAGAAAATAGCCGGGTGAAATTCGCCCCCGGCGGAATTGTAATCAAGCTTGAACCATTCAATAGCCTACCCAAAAAACCCCTCGCTGATAAGTTTCAGCCCCATATCTCATCTGTAAGGGTAGTTATTGAGAAAAATCGAAATGCCAGTTTTTGGCCCACTTTCCCTATTTATTGAGAATTAAAAATTCTGAAAAAAATCTGACACATTTCGGATACCAAGCCACATGTTAGGTATCATTTCCAAATTTTTCCGTTGCAAACTATGGTTGGAAAAAATGAAAAAATCGAAAAAATGCAGATTTCATATAAAAGTAGGTCTCGTACCACTTCAGAATTAATTTAGCAATGAGATATTATTAATAGTATTATGCTCAATAGACCGAGACCGCGCACCGTGTCCTGAAGCACCGTATCCGACGTATCGCAAAGGCAGCGAGCACTATTATATTTCAATTCACTTGACTCGTCAATTATTGAATCCCGCACCGATTCCATTCCTCGCGTCGTTTATTCTCCTCGCCGTTTAGAACCCTGGATCGGCGAGCTAATCAGCACCGAGGAGCATCACCGCGAGGAAGCCGAACACCGACAAACCCGACTCGTTACAAACAAAATTGGTAAAAGAATAGAAAGAAAGGACACTAATTGTAAGTTAAGAAAAACCATATCTGCTCAGGACAGGTTAGCAATAACCCTCCGTTTCTTAGCAACAGGAGATCCATACAGCAGCCTCCAATATCTATTTAAAATCTCAAAACAATCAATAAGGGCGCCGGCGCGGCCGTGCGAGAGCGTGTGGGCACACGCACACATCGCTAAATTCGCATATACGTATATGCAATTACAAGGTTTACGAAATGACAAAATTACGGTTCAGCATTGCAATGAGTAGTTCAGAAGTGGTCAATTATGATTCCTAAAAGTCAGATACGTTAGGCTACGGTGCCCAAAATGCATATTTTTACGTTATAGAGGAATAATTTGTAATATTCGGCAGAGACACCGCCTGTCACAAATAACAATACAGCACCTCGAGGTTTCGAAATTTTACACTAGTAGCATGACAATCTCGTTCCTAAGTTGCACGTTACAAATGCACCGACGAGATACTATTAAAGACTGCCAGCACCGACGAGATACTATTAAGACTGCCAGCCCCTGTGTTATTCAGCGGGACCAGTAAGTGGGCGCGAGTGGGCGCGGGGATAACGTGAAAGTTACAGTGATCTGATATACCACATCGCTAAAAGTTCTAAATAGTGCCACAATAATGCCAAAACATCGTCTGAAATATGGCGGAGAATGTAACATTTAATAATAATCGATATAGTTTCATGATAATTCGCATTCTCACCGATGCATCGCGACGAGAATCTCCTCAGTGGTCTTCTTCACCGACAAAATGCCGTCGTTGGCCTTCTGTCACCGACGAGATACTGTTAAAGACTGCCAGCCTTACGGGAGTTGGCGGGACTCGAATTTTTCGGTGTTCTCTTACGCCCTCTAGGATATATTCTGACTGGAGTGAGAAACAGGAGGCCAACGACGGCATTTCGTCGGTGCAGAAGACACTGTATTGGTATCGTGTTAGCAACGCGCCCGCGCGCTACACTCACCAGCGTACCTTTACTATATCCGTGTGCGCTGCTTGTGCGAGCCACAATCTATTTTTAGAACTTGCCATGTTGCCATGCTTTACGGCTTACGGAAACGAAACTGAAATTCGACTGTCGAGCCGTCGAGCGTATGAATCGCAATCTGGAGCTAGCCTTCGGGTCCCCGTGCAGCGAGGATTTTTTTTTTATTTTTATTTTTCATTACTTTTTTAATTACATTTTTTAACCTTCCAAAAATTTTAAAATGTTAAAACTATGTTCAAAATATGTATTCATTTTAAATAGAAACGTTTTGTTACTGTCATAATTGCATTAATAAAAATTGGTATATGAGAACACGTTGATGGTATTTATTTGGACTGATTGGAGAATACGAAAATGCAGGAAGTATTTTTTAGTTTATGAAACAATTTGTAGATTTATTAGTTGTCAAACAAATAATAAAATAAATTGTATAATATATATAAATTGATTTTATACTAGCATACACAAGTTTATTTGATCTTCTGTCTTCCTATAATAAAAAAACACAGTCATAACTATAATTATAATAGAATTTCATAAAATATTGAGGTTATTGCAAACTCATCTTTTTTCGCGATGATGCTCTAATTTTATTGCTTCTCTCGAATGTCCATTTCCTTCCGAGACAGTGCGTTTCTAAGTGTAAATAAAAAATGTTGATATAAAATGTATCATAATTAAACTACAATTATTCTAATAACGTAGAATGTAGTACATATTAAGTTTTAATTACCAGGATTTTCTTCTTCGACGTTAAGCACCCTTTACTGCTTCTCGTAATTTACGTATATGGACATTAGGGTGGACCTTATTTTTCGACCATGAAATTTTTTTGTCCCGTAAACCAGAATTGTAACAAATGTTGAGAAAATGATCTGGAAAAATTTTGGGGCCGATTGGATCATGGGAAAATGAGGCGCAGCAAATTTGAAAATTTTGAATTTTTTAAATCTTTACATAAATAGACGTTATGATATATCGTTGAATTTGTCTTTTTTCTCTTTAAGAATCCGTATGTAGCATAAACAGTTGTTGATAGAAAAAACATCCGTGACTTTGAAAACTTGAAATAATTACTTTGAAAAAAAATTTTTTCTCTGATACTATATCCACCTCCTTATATACTACAACTTTTGTTTGAAGAGTTTTTTTATATATACATAACTGACAGAGATATTAAGGGGCGTAATTTGCATTATTCGGAAGCATACAACTGCGCATATGTATAGCTATTTTCATAGCTACATGCTGCCGAATAATGCAAATTACGCCTCGTAAACGAAAAAATAGGACTTTTGAGGGAGATAGCGCCCTAGATCGATGTTTTATCTAGCGTTTTTGACTAGTGAAAAACCCCGTGTTTGTATTATCGAGAAATGAGTAAATGAATATTTTGCAATCCTGGAAGTCTCTCTACTCCCTTATAAATAAATTCATTAATACGCTCCAATCTACAAAAGAAAAACAGTTAAAATATCGGAAAAAGAAGTTATTATGAATAATAAGTAGACTGACTGAAACATAGACTGAAGGTGGTCAATGATACCGCTGAACGGGGCGTTAAACTAATGGAGGATCATATTAAAATTTTATATAGAAACAAAGTGGAGAAATAATATATACTATACAAACTGTGATGGAATATCGACAGCAGTATCCTGACGCCACAAAACAGATTTGTCAAAGGATTTTTAAATATTTTTTAATATAGAGAGAGAAACACCTGATCAATCGCTACATGCGATCAATTGCATTTTTAAGAGGCATTGAAGACAGCTTATTAACTGAGAGTTATTAAAGTTTTCATTTTCCTCAGAGTCAGTAAGTTCTTTATTTTTCTCGGAGTCATTAAGTTTTCCATTTTTCTTGGAGTTATTCAATTTTTCATTTTCCTCAGTGTCGTCAAGTTTTTTCATATAGTCCAGTCGGCAGGTCGAATAAAGGCGTCTACCTGAAAAGTATTCCGAACTTAATGAAATTTTGACACGTCATTTAGGGGTACTCTGGGGAGTCGAATCTCAGTTTTCGACATCGAGGACCCTGTGCTAACTTGGGGAGGGGGAAAAACCACTACTTTTATTACCTTGTCTTGGTTTTTCGCATATCGGGCTCGAGTCGGGTACGCGATACATCAGACACATCGGGAAGCTTATGACTAGACTGCGGATTTTATGCATGTATGACAAAAATGTACACGTTCAATTTAAAGCAGTGGACATGTTAAAAATATTTAAGGACATCAATGTATTAGTTTCAGCTTAATAGGATAATTAAAAAAAGAATACAATTTATATTTGGCTCATGTGCCGTGCAATCAATGCAAACATTTTTTATTTTGCATAAAGATCCGCAGTGTACTCATGACTCACCTTTGTCGGGCGGCTTCTAAAACAATAGAACAAGATCGCGCGAACGAGTTATCGCGATACCCGAGAATCAACTGTGCGTTCTTATGAAATAGATAATAATAATAATGGTACGTATTTCTTTCATAACTTGTACATAATGTGATTTTTATATAAGTACATTAGGTATATTCGGCAGACATGTGCATGATCGTTATTTGTATTAAAATTTGAAATAATGCACGTTTCACGTGAAAAAATTATAAGAAAATATTTACAACGTGGTATGTAATAAGTTATGATAACTTTTCAGTGGGTGATGTTTTTATTAACTGTTAAGTAACCTACTTAACTATCATTAATCTTACACAAATTCTTAAAAGATAATATATAGTATACAATATAAAATAAAATAGAATTTAACTTAAAATAAAATCATATAAAATAAAAAACTAGAGGGTTATTGTTGCTCGCTCGCTTCGATCGCTCGCGAGTAGGGTTGTTTTTGCTCGCTCGCTTTGCTCGCTCGCGGATAGGACTGCTCTTGCGAAAGGGTTAGTGGTACGCATGGCTAGTAGTACCTATAGCTATTAATGTTTTTTTTTTATTTGGTGTGTGACTCTCCACGAGCCACACAAAGAACTTCCCGATTCGTTAGTTGCAGTATATTATTATCATTATTAAGTGTACGTTTTAAGAAGATTATACGTTTTCAGGGAAATTCAATAGTTTTCTACTTATCAAAATGTTTGCTATATGGCGTCACATTAAACCAACATCGTATGCTCGTTGCTCGCTTGGTTCCTTGTTATAGCATACTAATGTTGCAAAATAAATTGTCTTAATTAGTTTTTCGCAAACGATACAACTCCTCATTATCCGGGTTTGCAGTAGTGATCTTGGTTTTCTTCGATACTGTTAATTTAAATTGTCCCAAAATATATAAACTGCGCTCAATTTTGAAACTCTGCT
This sequence comes from Lasioglossum baleicum, assembly GCF_051020765.1. Taxonomy (NCBI): domain Eukaryota; kingdom Metazoa; phylum Arthropoda; class Insecta; order Hymenoptera; family Halictidae; genus Lasioglossum; species Lasioglossum baleicum. The sequence goes on from NC_134930.1 coordinate 825,151, forward strand.
CAGTGCTACATACAATATTTGTAAAGTTCGCCTTTCTGATTTTTTAAAATCCAAACATACTTTCTCGTATGTTTGTCCCTGACTTTAATGAATCGTAATCGCTTCAGCAGGAACCACTGGAAATTGATTACGTGTGATTTGATATTTTTCCTCACTCGACATATTTACTTGATTCGATATTTTTATTATTGGTGTAAAATTTTGATCAATATTTGTGCATTTTTCATATAATCACGATAACGAGTTCTTACTTTCACTCCTACTCTGGCCAATTGAAAATCTAACCACAATATAGACGGAATTTTAGTATTTTCTTGAAAAGTAATAAATTTTAATATTCCGCATGTGTGCTCCATTAATAAATCCGTTTTCAACATCAATGTTATTAATAATTATCATATAGTTTATATTAATTTTCAATTTAATCTCAGTTAATAATTCGTTTTGAACTGATTGTTTTTTTAAAGATTGTAATATAAATTTTTTTTGTACTTTCATCGATATTCTTTGAAAATGTATTCTCGCGAGTAGAGATGATTAACTCACTCTTGCATTGGGATAATTTTCGATTATTGTAAGCGGAAACATCATCGTAAGGCACAAAAAAAAATTAAAAAAAATTTTTTTTTTAATTTTAAAGAAATCGAAAAAAAATTTTTTGTGTAATTACGTTTGTTTCTTCGGTGGAAACTTTCGGTTCTCTCGTATAAATTGCATTGTTGAATGAACTTCTTTCGAAAAAACTAAAAAAACTAAAAAACTAATTGACCAAAATGGACCAAAATCTAATCAGCTCTAAGTTACAGCGGGGCATATCGATTGCATCATTCATCATCCTGATCGCGTTGTTACTATTTCTGAAAACGTTAACGAAAAATTTGAGTACATAGAAACGGCCATACGCGCGCGCGCGCACGCACACACACACACACACATACGAACATTTTGCTGAAAATAGTCTAAAATGACTGCAATGACCATGAAACGTGAAGATCTGCTAAAAAATCGATTTTCCATTTTCGGGGTCATTACAATAACTTCCCTATAAAATCGGGAAGTTAATTATATAGAGCCTATAGATAATACAGAATAAAATATAAACACGAAATATAATACGTATAATGTTTATATTTATATTTCGTTTTTAATTATTGCCATACTTTACCATATTGTAATCTTCTAGGTGTATTGTATAACTTCCGTAAAGACATTTTAATGATATTATCGATACATATCTAAGTTCATTCGGAGAAAATTCGTTAAAAAGCTAGAAATATTGTCTTTTAAGTTTTTCACATGAAACGTGCATTATTCAAGCTTTAATACAAATAAAGAGCACGCGTTTGGCGAATATACCTAATGTAGTTATAAAAAAACCAAGTATATTAAAAATCACGTTATAAGTTAAGAAAGAAAACCATTATTACCATTATCTATGTCATAAGAACGCAGAGTATTTGAATCTCGGATAACGCAATAACTCGTCCGCCCGAACTTGTTCGATTCTTTTCGTACCCACCCGACGAATTCGAAGTCGAATCGACGGGCCGCCGGACTTTCTGCGACCCGACCCGACCCGAACCCGAACATCGAGCGGCCCGCACATCCCTAAATTATTTATAATTATAAATATATTATATTAAATGACCTATTATAATAACCTATATTAGGTAATTATGATCACACTTTAAGGGGGCCGTCTCCTAGCAGATGACGGTCGCGCGTGAACACTCACACACCGCTAGAGTACACTCACACACCGCTAGAGCACGTATACGTACGCGAGAATTGCTAGGATCAGGGAAATGCCTTCTGATTTCTCGATAATGCAAAGACGGGGGTTTTTATTAGTCAAAATCGCTAGATGAAAGATCAATCTAGTTCGCTGTTTGCTTCAAAAGTCGTTCTTTTACGTTTCCGAGCAATGATTTTGCAATATTCGGCTGCATGTTGCCCGTCGCATGTTGCCCGTTAGATGGCGCTGCAGTCACGCCGGCGTACTAGCCTCTCCGACGGGCAACATGCAGCCGAATATTGCAAAATCACTAACGAGATTGCGTTATCCGAGATTCAAATACTCTGCGTTCTTACTTCTTATGACATAGATAATGGTAATAATGGTTTTCTTTCTTAACTTATAACGTGATTTTTAATATACTTGGTTTATTTATAACTACATTAGGTATATTCGGCAAACGCGTGCCTGCTCTTTATTTGTATTAAAGCTTGAAATAATGCACGTTTCAGTGCATTCAGTTTCTAGTGCTCCTTATGCCGTGTTTGAGCTTATTTTGATTGGGAAAACATTTTCAATCGATAGGTGATGATATCATTATGATAACGTTCATAATAAGTAATATTGGTTTTAGTTAGTAAATGCCAATACGCTGTGCGTTCCAATGTTGCCTCTGATGCTGAATCACGACCGTATCGAACGTCGCGTCGAGTGCCTCCTAGAGGCAACAATGTAAGCGTTTCACCATGTTAGTTACGATTCAGAATTCTGCCATGGAAACGTTATCAATCGATTGTAAATGGTTTGCTGATGAAAACAAGTCTAAACACGCCACAAATCAGATAAGTTGGAGTAGAGGCATGCCCAACGCCCAACTCGACGGCTGAGAAAGATAAAGAGAGTAATAAAAAATTCAATGACTCCAAGAAAAATGAAAAACTTAATGACTCCGAGAAAAATAAAGAACTTAACGACACTGAGGAAAATGAAAAATTTAATAACTCCAAGAAAAATGGAAAACTTAATGACTTCGAAAAAAATAAAAAACTTACTGACTCTGAGGAAAATGAAAAATTTAATAACTCCCAGTTAACAAGCAGTCTTCAATGCCTCTTAAAAATGCAATTAATCATGTAGGGATTGAATCAGGTGTTTCTCGCTATATTAAAAAATATTTACAAATCCTTTGACAAATTCTGCTTTGTGGCGTCAGGATACGTACTGCTTTCGATATTCCATCACAGTTTATATAGTATATATTATTTCTCCTCTTTGTTTCTATATAAAATTTTATTATGATCCTCCATTAGTTTAACGCCCCGTTCAGCGGTATCATTGACCACCTTCAGTCCATGTTTCAGTCAGACTACTTATTATTCATAATAACTTCTTTTTCCGATGTTAGAACTATTTTTACCACGTTTGTATTAGCTCGCTTTCTTGTTCTTTTGTAGATTGGAGCGTATTAATGAATTTATTTATAATATCTCTGTCAGTTATGTATATATGAAAAAACTCTTCAAACAAAAGTTGTAGTATATAAGGAGGTGGATATAGTATCAAAGAAAAAAATTTTTTCAAAGTCATTATTTAAAGTTTTCAAGGTCACGCATGTTTCTTCTATGAACAACTGTTTATGCTATATATGGATTCTTAAAGAGAAAAAAGACAAATTCAACGATATATCATAACGTCTATTTGTCAAGATTTAAAAAATTCAAAATTTTCAAATTTGCTGCTCCTCATTTTCCCATGATCCAAACGGCCCCAAAATTTTTCCAGATCATTTTCTCAACATTTATCACAATTCTGGTTTACGGGACCAAAAAGATTTCATGGTCGAAAAATATGGTCCACCCTAATGTTGCATATACGTAAATTACGAGAAGCAGTAAAGAGTGCTTAACGTCGAAGAAGAAAATCCGGGTAACTAAAACTTAATATGTACTACTACATTCCACGTTATTAGAATAATTGTAGTTTAATTATGATACATTTTATATCAACATTTTTTATTTACACCCAGAAACGCCACTGTCTCGGAAGGAAATGGACATTCGAGAGAAGCAATGAAATTAGAGCATCATTGCGAAAAAAGATGAGTTTGCAATAACCTCAATATATATTTTATGAAATTCTATTATAATTATAGTTATGACTGTATTTCTAATAAATAAACTTCTGTATGCTAGTAGAATCAATTTATATATATATATTATACAATTTATTTTATTATTTGTTTGACAACTAATAAATCTACAAATTGTTTCATAAACTAAAAAATACTTCCTGCATTTTCGTATTCTCCAATTAGTGCAAATAAATACCATCAATCTGTTCTCATATACCAATTTTTATTAATGCAATTATGACAGTAACAAAACGTTTCTATTTAAAATGAATACATATTTTGAACATCGTTTTTACATTTTTAATTTTTTGGAAGGTTAAAAAATGTAATTAAAAAAGTAATGAAAAATAAAAATTTAAAATAAAATCCCCGCTGCACGGGGACTCGAAGGCTAGCTCCAGATTGCGATTCATACGCTCGAAGGCTCGACAGCCGAATTTCAGTTTCGTTTCCGTAACGTAAAGCAATACAACATGGCAACATGGCAAGTGCTAAAAATAGATTGTGGCTTGTGGCTGGCACAAGCGCACAAGCAGCGCACACGGATATAGTAAAGGCACGCTGGTGAGTGTAGCGCGCGGGCGCGTTGCTAACACGATACAATGTCTTCTGCACCGACGAAATGCCGTCGGTGGCCTCCTGTTTCTCACTCCAGTCAGAATATATCCTAGAGGGCGTAAGAGAAATATTCGAGCGACACAGATGCACCGACGAGTGGGTTCTGTTTCCTGCTAAAGATGATGTAGGTTCTGTTCCATGCTAAAGATGATGTAGGAGCTGTTCCAGGCTAAACATGATGTGGAGACAAAAGCGGCACGGCCAATCTCAGGGCGTGAGCACTCTCATATCCTCTCTGACATGTTGTATTGCTTTACGGCAGGCGTGGGCAATTTTGCCTCAAATGAGGCAAAACTGTCTCCACCGTAGCGCCCACTGTCCCCCACCAGCCTCCGTCGTTACTATGTAGGAAGGACACGTTTCGCTTGTCGCAAGCAGTGCGCAGGCCTCGCGCATCGGAGCCACGAGGAGCGCCACCGAAAGGAAGCTTGGTGGGGGAAGCAGGCGTTTGAGGGGCTCCACCCGTGCCCACGCCTGCTTTACGGAAACGAAATTGAAATTCGGCTGTCGAGCCGTCGAGCGTATGAATCGCAATCTGGAGCTAACCTTCGCGTCCCCGTGCAGCGGGGGTTTTATTTTAAATTTTTATTTTTCATTACTTTTTTAATTACATTTTTTAACCTTCCAAAAAATTAAAAATGTAAAAACGATGTTCAAAATATGTATTCATTTTAAATAGAAACGTTTTTTACTGTCTAATTGCATTAATAAAAATTGGTATATGAGAACAGGTTGGTGGTATTTATTTGGACTGATTGGAGAATACGAAAATACAGGAAGTATTTTTTAGTTTATGAAACAATTTGTAGATTTATTAGTTGTCAAACAAATAATAAAATAAATTGTATAATATATATAAATTGATTTTATACTAGCATACACAAGTTTATTTGATCTTGTGTCTTCCTATAATAAAAAAAATACAGTCATAACTATAATTACAATAGAATTTCATAAAATATTGAGGTTATTGCAAACTCATCTTTTTTCGCGGTGATGCTCTAATTTTATTGCTTCTCTCGAATGTTCATTTTTTTCCGAGACAGTGGCGTTTCTAGGTGTAAATAAAAAATGTTGATATAAAAAATGTGTCATAATTAAACTACAATTATTGTAATATAACGTGGAATGTAGTACGTATTAAGTTTTAATTACCAGGATTTTCTTCTTCGACGTTAAGCACCCTTAACTGCTTTTCGTAATTTACGTATATGTACATTAGGGTGGACCTTATTTTTCGACCATGAAATTTTTTTGTTCCCGTAAACTAGAATTGTAACAAATGTTGAGAAAATTATCTGGAAAAATTTTGGGGCCGATTGGATCATGGGAAAATGAGGCGCAGCAAATTTGAAAATTTTGGATTTTTTAAATCTTGACATAAATAGACGTTATGATATATCGTTGAATTTGTCTTTTTTCTCTTTAAGAATCCATATATAGTATAAACAGTTCTCCATAGAAAAAACATTCGTGACCTCGAAAACTTGAAATAATGACTTGCGACGAGGCGATACCTCGTCGCGAACATCGTCTGAACAGAAGCGACTGCTCGCACCTCTATTTATACAGGGTGTCTCAAAATTAGGTCCGGAGCCGAAAATGGGAGGTTCCTGAGGTCATTTCAAGCGACATTTTCCTTTGAAAAAATGTCGTCCGCGGCTTCGTTAACGAGTTATTAACGAAAAACACGGACCAATCAGAGCGCGAGCTAGACGCGTGCTGCCCGGCTGAGCCAGTGTGCCCAGATTCCACGTTTTTTTTCGCGCATGCGCGACTTTTCAGCCTCAGTAAAGTACGCTTCGCGAGGAAATGTGGCACCTTGAGCGCCATGCCGAATGGAACTGATTATGAAAAACGAATGAATGACAAGTGTATTTGTATATATATTCGTATATACATATGAAATATTGAAATATAATATATATATATATGTATATATATATATATTCAGATAATAATATAATTCCGACTTATTCTATTGTATTTAGAGGATGGGGAAGAGGGAAGGAGTGCTAAAATAATTAAGCAAGATAAATAATAAACAACAAAATATTTTATTTGGCAGACACAATGACAGCTACCGAAATCTATAAAACACATTTTTTAAGTTATCGTTACAGGCCCAGGTAAAAAAGTTGGCAAAACATCATATTTTAAAATTTTGTATAATTCCTACCAATTGCAATCGTAATAAATTTTAGTTTACTTATTCTCTAGCGAACTAGTCGGTCTAACATCTTAAAAAATTCAAGTCCTTTGGACCAATTTCTAAAAAGTTATGCGATTTTTAAGCGTGTCCACTTATTATCGCCGCTGACTGTAGCTGCCTCAGGGCTCTGCTACATCATCGCATCGGCCGCAACATAGCTACGTTACTGGTTTGACGCGCATGCGCGAAAAAAAACGTGGAATCTGGGCACACTGGGCTGAGCCCGGCGCGCCGGCAGCCGAGTATCGGTGGCACGCCGCGATGTCGCAACGAACAAAAGTTTCTCGATGATGTGAATCCTCGCCAATTTCGATAAGCTTTGGATATGTTGTCAATACCGTGATTCTGAACAACATTTCCCTTTACAGTTTCTGTCGATCGGCTTTAGTTTACGATATTATTGTAAAAATTTGTAATTGTAAATCGATCGATGTACTATTTTCTATCCGATTTCGATAAGCTTTGGATATGTTGTCAATACCATGATTCTGAACAACATTTCCCTTTACAGTTTCTGTCGATCGGCTTTAGTTTACGATATTATTGTAAAAATTTGTAATTGTAAATCGATCGATGTACTACTTTCTATCCGATTTCGATAAGCTTTGGATATGTTGTCAATACCATGATTCTGAACAACATTTCCCTTTACGGTTTTTGTCGGTCGGCTTTAGTTTACGATATTATTGTAAAAATTTGTAATTGTAAATCGATCGATGTACACACTATCTCCTCGCCGATTTCGATGAGCTTTATTTCAAAGGAAAAAGATATTTAAAACATCGAATTTATAACATATTTCAAAGTCATCGAAATCGGTGAGGACCCACATCATCGGCAACTTTACCCGAACGATAGAAGAAGCACAAACTTATTGAATTAAAAACTCACTTATTCAGCCGTAAATCCATTTGACTACCACATACAACCACCATACTTTCACATAATTGTTGAACTCGTAGCACACTTTTATAACTCGTATCGATATCGAACGAAATTACTTACTCCGACGCGGAAAGAGTTCGATGCTCTTCGCGATGCCGCCCGTAACTGTGCTCTCCCAGCGTACAATGTATTCGATGAAGGCGTCGTTTAAAACAAATGAAATCGTTTCCAAGGAGATATTGATTTTTCGAGAACCATATGGCACTGATTCTTCGAGAATCATATGATTCTCGAAAACACCGATTCTTGACGAACGAACGATGCCATGGACGAGATATCTCGTGTATCCTTATGCACACACCGCTAGATCACGAATACGTACGTGAGGACTGCAAGGGTCCGGGATTAGACTTCTGATTTCTCAATAATGCAAAGACGGGGTTTTTTAGTAGTCAAAATCGCTAGACGAAAGATCAATCTAGGATGCGATCATTCTCAAAAGTCCTATTTTTACGATTACGAGCAATGGTTTTGCAATATTCGGCTGCATGTTGTCCGTCGAAGAGGCTAGAACGCCGCACAGTGGGACCTTTCGTCCAAATCGGAGACAAAATCAAAGAACTTTCGATAGAAATGAGGTAGAGCGATGAAATTTTAAAAAATTAAAGCTGAAACTTTGCAGAATATGTGAAAAATAGGGAGATTATGGTAAGAACGTTTTTTAACGTTGAGAAAATTCGTTAAACTTGCACAATTTCGAGAAAATTGTGGTTTTTCCAATACCACGAGCGGAAAAAATTTTTTCTGAACATGCTGTACTTCATTTCCCGTAGATTTTTTCACGCTGATTTCAAATCTGGTCTCAAAATTTTTCTACGACCTCAGGATATTGCAAAATAGATTTCTTGAAATTCTACATGTTTAATGAATTTTCTCAAGGTTAAAAAACGTTTGTACCATAATCTCCCTATTTTTCCGGTGTTCTGCAAAGTTTCAGCTTTAATTTTTTTAAAATTTCATCGCTCTACCTCATTTCTATCGAAAGTTCTTTGATTTTGTCTCCGATTTGGACGAAAGGTCCCACTGTGCGGCGTTCTAGCCTCTTCGACGGACAACATGCAGCCGAATATTGCAAAACCATTGCTCGTAATCGTAAAAATAGGACTTTTGAGAATGATCGCATCCTAGATTGATCTTTCGTCTAGCGATTTTGACTACTAAAAAACCCCGTCTTTGAATTATTGAGAAATCAGAAGTCTAATCCCGGACCCTTGCAGTCCTCACGTACGTATACGTGATCTAGCGGTGTGTGCATAAGGATACACGAGATATCTCGTCCATGGCATCGTTCGTTCGTCAAGAATCGGTGTTTTCGAGAATCATATGATTCTCGAAGAATCAGTGCCATATGGTTCTCGAAAAATCAATATCTCCTTGGAAACGATTTCATTTGTTTTAAACGACGCCTTCATCGAATACATTGTACGCTGGGAGAGCACAGTTTCGGGCGGCATCGCGAAGAGCATCGAACTCTTTCCGCGTCGGAGTAAGTAATTTCGTTCGATATCGATACGAGTTATAAAAGTGTGCTACGAGTTCAACAATTATGTGAAAGTATGGTGGTTGTATGTGGTAGTCAAATGGATTTACGGCTGAATAAGTGAGTTTTTAATTCAATAAGTTTGTGCTTCTTCTATCGTTCGGGTAAAGTTGCCGATGATGTGGGTCCTCACTGATTTCGATGACTTTGAAATATGTTATAAATTCGATGTTTTAAATATCTTTTTCCTTTGAAATAAAGCTCATCGAAATCGGCGAGGAGATAGTGTGTACATCGATCGATTTACAATTACAAATTTTTACAATAATATCGTAAACTAAAGCCGACCGACAAAAACCGTAAAGGGAAATGTTGTTCAGAATCATGGTATTGACAACATATCCAAAGCTTATCGAAATCGGATAGAAAATAGTACATCGATCGATTTACAATTACAAATTTTTACAATAATATCGTAAACTAAAGCCGATCGACAGAAACTGTAAAGGGAAATGTTGTTCAGAATCATGGTATTGACAACATATCCAAAGCTTATCGAAATCGGATAGAAAATATTACATCGATCGATTGACAATTACAAATTTTTACAATAATATCGTGAACTAAAGCCGATCGACAGAAACTGTAAAGGGAAATGTTGTTCAGAATCATGGTATTGACAACATATCCAAAGCTTATCGAAATCGGATAGAAAATATTACATCGATCGATTGACAATTACAAATTTTTACAATAATATCGTGAACTAAAGCCGATCGACAGAAACTGTAAAGGGAAATGTTGTTCAGAATCATGGTATTGACAACATATCCAAAGCTTATCGAAATCGGATAGAAAATATTACATCGATCGATTGACAATTACAAATTTTTACAATAATATCGTAAACTAAAGCCGATCGACAGAAACTGTAAAGGGAAATGTTGTTCAGAATCATGGTATTGACAACATATCCAAAGCTTATCGAAATCGGATAGAAAATATTACATCGATCGATTGACAATTACAAATTTTTACAATAATATCGTAAACTAAAGCCGATCGACAGAAACTGTAAAGGGAAATGTTGTTCAGAATCATGGTATTGACAACATATCCAAAGCTTATCGAAATCGGATAGAAAATAGTACATCGATCGATTTACAATTACAAATTTTTACAATAATATCGTAAACTAAAGCCGATCGACAGAAACTGTAAAGGGAAATGTTGTTCAGAATCATGGTATTGACAACATATCCAAAGCTTATCGAAATTGGCGAGGATTCACATCATCGAGAAACTTTTGTTCGTTGCGACATCGCGGCGTGCCACCGACACTCGGCTGCCGGCGCGCCGGGCTCAGCCGGGCAGCACGCGTCTAGCTCGCGCTCTGATTGGTCAGTGTTTTTCGTTAATAACTCGTTAACGAAGCCGCGGACGACATTTTTTCAAAGGAAAATGTCGCTTGAAATGACCTCAGGAACCTCCCATTTTCGGCTCCGGACCTAATTTTGAGACACCCTGTAGATGTTTTCGACACATGCGCGCGCCAATCACCGCCGAGACCAAGCGCGCGCCAATCGGAGAGCGCCGCAGCCGCTCGACCGAGAGCGGCACTCTCCATGGTCCGCGCTTTCGCGCGCTATATAAGTTGCGCCGGTATACCAAGCGAGCGGAGTCCGCCTTCAATTCCGATCCAGTTCGGAGTCCGCCTGGTCTCGCGTGAGTCAACATCGTAAGCGCGCTGTTGTTTTCGTAACGTAACGTAACGTGTCGCGTATTTCTAACCTACAATCAATCAACGACAGTACCTGCTCACGCTGCAGTACTCATAAATTGTCTTTTTCAAGACATTTAGCATTAGCAACGCTCCTTTTCAACTAATTAACAAAAATTGAGGAGTCCGATTCTGAAGCGGAGGTGGGTCAATCCCATTCACACCATGACAACCGCATGGTCGGGGTGAAGAACAAACTTCATAGAGAAGTTAATAACAACGGCCCGGAAGTGATAACATCCGACAACCTACAATTATCAGCAAATAAGAAACAGAAAATCAGCAACATGAGCAGCCAACAGCTGAACACCACTAAGAACAACGTAGCTAACGTGCCCACAGCAAACAGGTTTGAAATCTTTTCTACAAAAGCTTTCCAAAATTTTTCTGATACTACGGGACCAACGGTTAGTGACTCAAGAATCAAATCAATAACATCTAGTACAAACCCCACAGTGACTAACCTTGAAACGTCAGTTCGTCCCCCTCCCATTTATATTCGACTAGCAGAAAAAGAAGTAGTTAATTTCAGCAGTGAATTAGAAGCTGAAATAGGGAAAAACTTTTACCTGAAATATTTAGGAAACCAGATCAGACTTCACTTTAACAATATCCAGTACTTCTCAGAGGCCAAAAAAGCTTTTCAAAAAGCTGGTCTAAAATTTCATACATTCGCGCTTCCTAGCGAAAAACCAATCACGGTCGTTCTGAAGGGCCTTCCACCTATTGAATCAGACCAAATTATTTCTGAATTGAACCAACAGAACCTTAACCCACTGAATGCAGTGGCATTCAAAACCTCGCCAAACAACTCCTTTTACAAAATCACCTTTCCCCCGGGAACCAAACTATCGCAAATTAAATCAATCAGTTTCATATATCATTGTCGGGTTTACTGGGAAAAATACATAAAGTCCAAAAACTACACTCAGTGCTATAGATGCCAAGCTTTTGGGCACGCAAGTGCCAACTGTTTTAAAAACCCTCGTTGTGTCAAATGCGGATCAGACCATCAAACAAAAGATTGCAATAAGACTTGTTTACCCCGACACGAATACTTCGTTTAAATCGGGTATGAAGGGTTGGATCAGTCCGGTAGTGGAGAAAGTGTAAACGGGTGAATTAAACCACTGGTTTAAACAAGGAAGCCGGGTTTCTGCGACTTCTAGATCACTTTTAATAACAATTTTACACACGCGATACCAATAGCTGACAATTGAGATGTCGTTTCGGAGGAACGACTCACTAGTCTCGTTTCGGAGGAACGACTCACTAGTCTCGTTTCGGAAGAACGATTCGCGATTCTCGTTTCGGAGGAACAGAGATCTCTTAGTCAACAAACTCGACTGACTCGGATCGGGGTCCTCGCGTAATACGCGGGCATCCCCACCATACTCTCATACTTGGGAGCTTGTTAGAAATCGTTCAAATTGAACGCGAACGGTAAAGACAATAACACGGGACGAGACGGTAGCACATTGCTTTGAACGTATTTACAATCGCGTGTCAAACAATACCGCCCGCCTTGCGCGACCGCGTAACCGAATATAAGAAAGGAACGAGCTCCACCCACTCATTCACACAGTCATTCACGCGTCCCACACACCCGTGTTATGGTACATCGTACGAACCGTTTACAGATTTTAATTAATTTACCGGCAATTTACATAACCGCGTAATAGGTCGACGGTAACAGGAAGTTTTCGTCTGAACTTGTACTATGCGGGTGTTGCCTGCGTTATCTGGGAAGGTTTTTATAACCCTGCCCATTTCCCACCGGTTGGGGTGTAAAATAGGGTTTTCGACGAGCACGACGTCGTCGATGGACAACTGGTCCTTTTTGTCTCGCCATTTGTATCGTGACTGTAGCTCTTGAAGGTACTCGCGTGACCATATCTTCCACAAGCGTTCGTGGAAGTTTTGAATCTGCTGCCATCTCGACAGATGCGAGATTGGCTCTTCGGCTACCGATGGAATTGGTCGCGAATTCAATGGGCCGCCCGTGAGAAAATGCCCTGGAGTTAATATTTCCAAACATTCTGGATCGTCTCGCCCCCGTGTGATCGGTCGGGAGTTCAGCGTGACCTCGACCTTGCAGAGCAACGTTGTAAACTCTTCGGCGGTTGGCGTGAAGCATCCCATGATACGCCGAAGATTGTGTTTGACAGAGCGGATCCTCTGTAACCCCGTGATGCAGAGTCACCGTGGGGTGTGAGACACTCGTCCCTGATGTACTGCCAGACAAGATCCATCCAAGCTCTGTATTCTGGGCAACCGGACCGCGTTTAGGTGACCGACGGATGCCTGGGCGAAGTATCTGGCTGAAGAGTTCGGCTCCAAGCAACAATTCGATTTTTTGATTCGATGCGGGGTTGGGATCGGCTAGCTTGAGGTTCGCGAACGCCCGGTAATTTTCTACATTAATCGGGGGTGGAACGTATTGCGAAATGTTACGTACTAGAAACGCACGTGTAGAGACGACCGGTTTCGAGTGAGCGGCCCCTCCTATCCGAATGAACGTGCTGTAGTCTATGGTGCTCGCATGCTCCCCGCCGAGCCCTGTTACGGTTATGGGCGAACTAATCTGCTTCAAGCGTAAACTTTGAACTAAATTAGTCGAAATGAACGACGACTGGGAGCCTTGATCAATTAACGCGTGCGTTAATCGCGGCCGGCCGTCCGGTGAGAAAACGGTTACCAGAGCTGTGGCTAGTAGGACCACCTTCCCGACGTTTGGAGCAGCTTCGGCGAAATGTGTGGCAACGTTATCGCAGGTATCCTGATAGCTCGACGGGCGCACTTCGCTAGTAGTCGCCGCTGTCGTCAGCAATGATCGCGAAGGGCCATTCGTTGGTTGTTTAACAGTGTTCGCGCGCGATGGTGGATTCCTGTTCGGTCGCGACGGTGCTTTGCTTTGTCCCTGATTCTCCGTTCGGTGGAGTAGCGTGTGATGCTTCGCGTGACATTCTCTGCAGACGTTCGGACTCGCATAGATCGACACGGTATGGTCTGAGCTGAGGCAGTTAATACATACGCGCTGATCCTTCAGAAAGTCGAAGCGTAGGAGCGGGGACAGTCTTCGAAACGCTTTGCATTCTCGGATGGAATGCAATTCGGAACACATTAAACACGGCGCGGGCGAGCGACCAGACTCTTCTATTAAGTGGGCGGTGTATCTCGGACGCGTCAGACTCGGTTGCTGCACGACCGCCGCGGATTTCGGCTTTGAATGTTGTTTTGATTCCAACGCCGCGGCTTTCTTCAGCATGAATTTTTCTAAGGTTTCGTAGCTCGGATAAGTTCTAGTATCGCCGATGTGGTCGCTCCACTTTTGATTTAACTCGCTATCGAAGGTACTCGTTATCATGTAGACGAGAAAATCTTGGTCGGAGGGATGCCCGAGTTTTCGTAGAGCTTCTAACGTATTACGATAGTGAACGGTAAACTGCTTTAAGGAATCGAGCTGATCGTGCTTAATCGACTTTACTGCACACAATTTATGCAATAAAGCTTGAACAACTATCCGTTCATTATCGTACGTTTCGCGAAGGCGATTCCACGCAATTTCGAAATTCGCGTCGATTACATCGAGATTCTCGACGGCGGCGAGAGCTTCACCCTTTAACGCGCTAAGCAGATACTCAAGGCGCGACACGTCGGTTAGCCTACTGTTTTTCAGAATCGAGGAACTAAATCTGGACTCAAACGATTTCCATTTGGCTAGATCCCCGTCGAACGTGGGAAGCTCCACCTTCGGAAGTTTAACTGGAACCGTTCCACTTACCGGGGGTGAGGGATACAAAACGGAGGAACTTGCCGCGGGAGGCGTCATCGGGATGGTCAAGCGTCCGATGTGCTCCTTGAAATAGTCCCATCCTTCCTCGTGTATGTCATCCATGCGGTCCATCTGGTTAGATGTGAAGTACGGAACGTCCTCCTTCTTCCTGTCGGCCTTCCTGGCAGCTTGCAGAAACGCATTCAGCTGCTTGATCTCGTACCAGGTATCCTCGAACAGTTTGAACCTGTCTTCTAGATACCGGAGGCTGTAGTTGGCCTCTCCTTTCTTCTTTGTATTAATTAACGCCTTCTTGAGAGAGACGCAGGCTTGCAACTGCCTTTCCAACGCGGTTTCGAAAGATTCCGTTACATTCAAATCCATCGCAACGGTTGGTGTCTATTTGAGGTTGCCGCGTAGTCAAAGTCACCCGGTCTTGTTGACGCCGGTGTTCGAATTTTACCGGTTTTCACGGTAGAAACCAAAGTCCACTTTCGCACTTTACCACTTAATTACCGTAGATCCGGCTCGAAGGACCAAATTGTTTACCCCGACACGAATACTTCGTTTAAATCGGGTATGAAGGGTTGGATCAGTCCGGTAGTGGAGAAAGTGTAAAGGGGTGAATTAAACCACTGGTTTAAACAAGGAAGCCGGGTTTCTGCGACTTCTAGATCACTTTTAATAACAATTTTACACACGCGATACCAATAGCTGACAATTGAGATGTCGTTTCGGAGGAACGACTCACTAGTCTCGTTTCGGAGGAACGACTCACTAGTCTCGTTTCGGAGGAACGACTCACTAGTCTCGTTTCGGAAGAACGATTCGCGATTCTCGTTTCGGAGGAACAGAGATCTCTTAGTCAACAAACTCGACTGACTCGGATCGGGGTCCTCGCGTAATACGCGGGCATCCCCACCATACTCTCATACTTGGGAGCTCGTTAGAAATCGTTCAAATTGAACGCGAACGGTAAAGACAATAGTCGAGACGGTAGCACATTGCTTTGAACGTATTTACAATCGCGTGTCAAACAGACTGAAGAATCTCCTGCTAAATGCGCTAACTGCGCTGGTAATCACACAGCGAATTATTCGCAGTGCCCAAGCCTGTTAGCTTACGTCAACAAGAAATCCACTCCTCGCGCGCCTCGCAGCACTCCAAATCGTCAAGCTATCCCCAACAAAATTATCAACCCTCATCAAAACCAAATAGTTAACAGTGGTCGCTCATTCAGTGAGGTAGTTAGGGGCCAACCCTCCGCTACGAATCCTATCTTCTCTACATCCTCGTCAGATTCCACCGAAACGGGGGAATTCTTCAGGGAAGCTCTCATGTTCCTCAAAAAAGCCATGCCTATCTTCAAGGCCATCCAACCCAAATTGGCCTCATGCGCCACTATGCTCGATAAGATGGGGGTTATTTTTGATGCTGCACAACAATTATTCTCATAAAACGTTCACTTCCAAAATTCCTGGTAAAATTATGTCTTGGAACGCTTGTTCCATATACTCCAAAATTAGCGAACTCGAACTATACATGATCACAAATAATGTTGTGGTAGCCTGCATACAGGAGACATGGCTAAGCCCAGCCACTGACATTTCACTAAACAATTACAATATAGTGAGGAAAGACAGAAATGATGGTCGACCCGGTGGGGGGGGGGTTGCCATCCTGATACATAAAAATCTACGATTCCATCCAATCCATCTCCCCTCGTTCAAAAACTTGAATCTGTCGCGGTTAGGATGACTAGCCTCAACCTAACTATTATCTCGGCGTACTGCCCAAATCAAACTCTTGACCCTGCAGCACTCGATTCCATTTCTAAATTTGACACACCGTTCATTGCGGGAGTGGACCTCAACGCAAAACACACTGTCTGGAACAACAGATGCAATAACACAAATGGTAGAACACTGGATAATCACATAACTAATAGCAAATACTCCTTGATCGCACCACCTTCGCACACTTATTTCCGACCTAACTGCCTCCCTTCCACGTTAGACTTCTATCTGGCAGATACACTTACTAACTGTCAATGCGAGGTCTCTGAAGACTTGTCTTCTGACCATCGCCCAGTTCTCCTCTTACCAGATGTCAAACAAGTCTTCGCAACATCTTCCCCAGTAACAGACTGGGACACTTACCGCAATCACGCAAATCTAATAACGATCACCCCCAACATCGGTTCAACCAGAGACGTTGATCATCAAGTCCACGCGTTCCAACGTCACCTAAAATCCAGCTATTACAAGTCTCCATCTTTCGTCAACACACCGAACAAATTTATATCGCCAGATGAAAAACTTAAATTTCTCATTCGACTCCGGAATACAGCAAGAAAAAGATGGCAACGCACTGCTAACTTAATTTCATTAGAGTATTACAAACACCTAAACAAATGCATTAGAGATAGAGTAAAGTTCCTCAATTACAAATACATCCAAGATGAAGTAGCTGACGCCAAAAACTCACACACCTTCTGGCCGGTTTACAGGAAGCTTACCAAAAAAGCGACCGTCATTCCTCCCCTTATGGACAGCTCCGGGACATATCATGATTCAGGAGCCAGTAAGGCTCAACTGCTAGCGGACCAATTTAGCAGGGTCTATGAGGAAGCGTATAAAGCTAAATCACCTCTCCAAGTCGTTATAAACAATACTGTTAGAGATTTCCACCAAAAAGAGCACTTCTCTCCGACCCCTAGTGCAGACATTGTCAGCTCCATTTCACCGGATAGCATCAGGGAAGTGGCTAAAGGGATGAAGCGTAAGAAAGCGTGCGGATATAATGGGTTCTCACCCAATTTGATTAAGGAGGCCCCTAGGAAAGCCTACGTTCAACTTTACTATATTTTCCGTGCATGCATCCAGTTAGCATACTTCCCGAAGGACTGGAAAATAGCAAAAGTGATTCCAATTCCCAAACCGGGTAAAAACCATAAACATCCCTCTAGCTACAGACCAATTAGCCTTTTGCCCATTCTGGGGAAACTCTTCGAAAAAATCATTTACCAAATTCTGTATTCCCACATAGAAAATAACAACATCCTAATAAACTCTCAATTTGGATTTCGTAGCAAGCACTCCACAATTCATCAACTGGTGCGCACAGCTCAATTCCATGCACACCACATGAACACTAACCGTTACTCCGGAATGGTCCTCCTTGATCTGAACAAGGCGTTCGACTCGGTGTGGCATAATGGTCTAATAGCTAAATTAATCCTATTAAAATTCCACCCCAGAATAATCAAGCTGATCCATTTCTATCTTGAAAACCGAACCCTCTTTGTCCAGATCGGAAATAACAAATCTCAATTCCTGTTCATAAGGGCTGGAGTCCCACAGGGGTCTGTTTTGGCACCCCTCCTGTTCCTCCTGTTCATCAATGACATACCCAACACTGCTGATACATCCCTCGCGCTATTCGCCGACGACACCGCGATTCTGGCGGCGTCGTTTAGTCACCTTCGCTTAATCAAATTACTACAAAACCATCTAAACATAATAGTTGAATTCCTCAAGAACTGGAAACTCAAACTAAACAGTAACAAAACACAGGCCATCCTTTTCACAAGAAAACGAAAACATCTCACAAAAGAG
Organism: Lasioglossum baleicum; assembly: GCF_051020765.1. Taxonomy (NCBI): domain Eukaryota; kingdom Metazoa; phylum Arthropoda; class Insecta; order Hymenoptera; family Halictidae; genus Lasioglossum; species Lasioglossum baleicum. The sequence goes on from NC_134930.1 coordinate 843,444, forward strand.
CTCCCGCGCTTGGTTGTAAACAACATTGGGATCGAGTGGAGTAGTGAGGTCAGATATCTGGGTGTGGTTTTGGATGCAAAACTTAGATGGGGCCCGGCCGTTCTAGACAGACGAAAAAAGGCGATAGCAGCCCTGGGCGCTTCATCAGTCCTGATTAGTAATAAATCCAAACTAAAAACTCATCTCAAACTCTTAATTTTCAAATCATGCATTCGAACGGTCATCACCTACGGAGTGCATTTGTGGCACACCGCAGCAAAAACCCACCTTGCCTCCCTCCAAAGGATCCAGAATAAGGCAATTAAAATCATACTAAGACTACCAATGGACCACTCCACGACGGATATACACGTTAAAACAGGAATACCAATGCTGAAGCAAGTCATCCATACTCTTATAAAGAATTTCAGATCGGATGGTCATCCAAACCCTCTAATCCAGGACTTGAAGCTATTCAGAAGAGAACTTCTGCCATATACACCAAAGGTGCAATTTCCGCTGGATCTGCCCCTGGACGGACCGGTGACCTCATCTCATCTCTCATCTCCGGATTGTGCCGCTGTTGCCCCCGCCGGGGCACCCCCTGCTGCTGCATCCGGCGACTCCACGCCTGCGCCTGCACCTGCGCCCTCGGACTTGCCAAGGATCGGGGGTTTTCTCCAATTGCTGGACCAGCTTGACGACCTATAGTGACCGAACGTGGAGGGAGGCCACCTCTCCCTGGGAGCCGCCCGGCTTGGTGGCTGGCTGTCGACTCATGGAATTCCATTATATCGTGTATCGTATGCCGCGAAGCGTTGATGATGCAGTACCCTGCATGTGATGTCTATAAGTTTTTTGAAACTTTTCTTATACAGAAATACTCACGTTAACAAAACAATTTAAACCCTTCACATGATTAAAACAACTCCACGCCTCAAGACAAAAGGATAGGGAGCACACAGCTCCAGGCGCCTTTTATACAATCCCTCATGTTCAATAATCAGGCTTGCCCTGTTTAAAAAAAAAAAAAAACAAGCGAGCGGAGTCCGCCTGGAACCACTCCCGTGCACATCGGATCGTACGAGCCCTTTTCAGAGCTATACATCCGTCCAGAACGCAGGCTGGAAGCACGAGTTCCAGGAGACGACTCTCCACCGTGTTCCCGGCTCCCGGAGATCGCCGTGCCATCGCCTTGGCTGGCCCGGACCCGTCGTGTCGGTGTGGTGGGCACGAATACCCTTAGGTGCCTCTAAGGTGAGTGCATCTGTAACCCGTCGCTCAGGTGCTTCTGTGTGAGGGTTGCGGCACCACTCGGCTCTCCGACCGTCCAGCACGGAGCGACTGGCCTCCGGCCCTATCCGAGGGTCAAACCTCCGCGGTTCAACGTCGCGATTTGGTGTGGCGGCGGCGGGTACGAAACTCTCAGGTGCCTCTGAGATACGTACGGACCGTGGTTTGTCCCCCAGGTGCTTCTGAGGGAAAACCGCGGCGCCTACGCTGTGTCGGGCCGTGACCTCCGACCGTATCCTGTCACCTCCCACCTCCCAGCGTAAATCCGAAGCGACTCCGCGAGGTCCCCGCGCCGTCCGATACTGCGAAAGCGTTCGCCGCGTACCGGTTAATTATTAATTGCTCCTGACCGCCTGATCGCTTTATAATTACCGCCGGATTATCTGTTCTGTTCTCCGCCAGACCAGGGACGCCGACCCAGCTAACGAGTAGCCGTAGGCTCCAGCCGCTGTCAACGCGGCCATCGAAATATATATATATATGTTCTGTTACGCGGCCGGATTCGCCGGCCTGCAGAGAAGACTTTCTTTTATCTTATACATTTTCTCTAAAACTCGCTGAGCGAGAATAAAGTTCTGTTTACCCGATTTCGCCTTCACTTCATTAACATACCCGTCAGAACCCTGGTCGACTCCTGAGCTACGGGGCATCGCAAAATCAGAACGTTACAACTTTGAAAAAATTTTTTTTCTCTGATACTATATCCACTAGGGTGGTCCATATTTTTTGACCAACGAATTAAATGCACCGCACCCCCCATAATTGTTCCTTTAGGTGAGAAAAAAATTTGTGCAAAGTTTGAGATCGATCGAAAAAAAGGATCACGTGCCTCAAAGCGACTGAAAATTTTGAAAATTGTGAAATTCACCTCAACTATGGAACATGGCACATCGTTGGATTTGTCTTTTTTTCTGAATAGGAATATGGAAAAATTATATGACTTCCTTTAAATAATAATAACAATGACCTTGAAATTTCAAAAATATGATTTCCAAAAAATTTTTTTATTTTGCCATTATATTTACCTTATTGAACAATGCAAATTTGTCCTGTGACATTTTTTTCGTACAATCACAAATAACAGAGATATTTAAACATTTCCATGTATTACATTTTATTTATACCTGTACTGAAACAAGACTTTAAGAAGTCTAAAGTGACAGTTTAGCTACATTGGCATTGAACAATAAACAAAATCAACTTGTACTTTGCATTACGAAGTACTTTTGTCAACTGTTAAGTAAAATTATTAAGTAAAACTATTTCTGCTACCACAATTTTTTGTCAACTGACTTTGGTTTGCAAAATATGAGCTGCAAACGACTTTCGTAAGGCAGAAACCAGGTACAGTTCCGTACCTGGGTACCCTCGATGCCGTCCATTAACATAAAACGCTATAAAACATTTCACCGGGATTAGGACCCCTTAAATGAGGGTAGCGAGGGGCAGCGGACCCGTTTACAACTCTCCGTACTGAACACTGGACCCACGACGGTCAGGTACGAGGGACGTTTAGTACACGTGCGTCGTGCACCCTCCAGGACAATTTCCCGTTAGTCTACCCCTGTTTTCCTGACACAAGGGCGAGCCAATCAGAGACGCTACATCGCTTCGCGACACGAGGGGCACTCTCCAAGGTCCGCGCTCCTTCACGACTATTAGGCCCTTTCCGGACCCAGACAAAATTGTATAAAAGCCCGTCCGAAAACGGATCATCAGTCATAGCTGATTTAACCACCGAACAGTGCACAGAAGTCCAATGGAGAGTAGAAATCACGGAAAACTGTACTTATTAGAACATGACGAAAGTCAAATTGTAGGCTCTAAGTTGCCATCGATAGGGCAAGTTTTAAGAGTTTTGTTTTACAATTTACGGAAAGTGAAATTGAACCTTCGATCTAGCTCATATCTTGTTGTGAAAGAAGTGGAAGTGTTGTGGGAGAAGGCAAAAATTCCATTCAGGCAAAACCATCACAGCATCGAGAAATTGCAGTCCTTATACCAGAAGTGGAGGCTGTTACAAAAGAATTCTACACGACGATCGCAGCTACAAGATAACAAGGAACAACAGTTTCTTGATCAATTAGATGATCTTTTCGATATCGCACATGTTGATGCTTTAGAAATGATCACGATCGATGAAGATAAACAATTTCTTCTGAACCAAAGAAAAAAAGGACGACCAGGATCGATGATTGGAGGAGGTCGAGTTCTTTACGCAAAAGAACAGAGACAAGTGCTTCGTCAAGCAAAAGAAGAAGCACGTCGAGTTAAAACGCAAGCAGCTATGCAAGGTACGTTTATCCAGAAATTATTTGTTTTAAAGTAAAATTGTCGAAATCTATATTTCTCTATACTCATATTATTCACATTTTTTTACAATCAGAAGAAACAATCAACTTTGCATCAATTGCATCACCCGACGACGACGAAGAAAATCGGCAATGTACTGAGGATGAGGATGAGAACAGAACCTGGTCCGAGCAAACCTAAACGAAAACGCGGTTCAAAACAGGTTATTACGCTAAAGCTTATGTCAACACTTGATGCATGTAAAGTTTGTGACCGCGATGCTGCCCGCATAATTGTAGCAATTTCTCAAGCTCTTGGTCACGACATTAATGATTTGACCATAAGTCGATCATCGATTCGTCGTTATCGAACAGAGTTGCGCAAGAAACACAGTCAAATGCTACGTGCAGCTTTTTCCCAACATGAAATTGATGCAGTTACTGTACATTGGGATGGTAAAATGTTACCTGCTCTAGTCGGCAAAGAAAAGGTGGAAAGGTTGCCTGTCGTTATAACTTGCAGAGGGCGTGAACACTTACTTGGAGTTCCGATAATCCCGACTTCTACTGGAAGAGATCAAGCTCTTGCTGTCCATGATCTACTCAAGGAGTGGGACATATGCGACAAAGTGCAAGCACTTTCATGTGATACGACAGCATTTAATATGGGTCACTTGCAAGGTGCGTGTGTAATTGTAGAGCACGTAATCGGACGGTACTTGCTATATCTTCCGTGCAGACACCATATGTACGAAATAGTTTTAAGAGCGGTTTTTAAGAAGAAGATGTCCCAGTCTACGGGTCCAAACGTGCCAATTTTTAAACGCTTCCAGCAAGCGTGGCCCAATATAAATAAATTAAACTTCCACTGTGGGGTAGAAGATCGATTTGTCAATCAAAAATTAGAAAATATACCACAGCTAATAAATTTTGCGAAACAGACTCTGGAAATGCATCATCCACGGGAAGACTATCCCGAATTTATTGAACTTGTGCTAGTATTTTTAGGTAATACTTCAGAGTACCGTTTTCGAGCTCCCGGAGCTTTCCATCATGCTCGGTGGATGGCGAAGGGCATTTATTGTATAAAAATATTTTTGTTTCGCGAAGAATTCGAATTAAGCGAAGAGGAGACAAATGGAATTAGCGATATATGTTTATTTATTGCAAATTTATATTTAAAAGCATGGGTAGAAGCTCTTCTCCCGACGAAGGCTCCGCAGCAGGACTTTACTTTTATTAAATCCTTATATAAATATAAGAAAATAGATAAAGACATTAGTCATGTAGCGTTAGAAAAATTTTTGAGACACTTGTGGTATTTGACACCAGAAAATGCTGCGTTATCGTTCTTCGATAATGATATTTCCATAGAATCAAAGAAACGAATGGTGGAGGCGTTAAATACCACTAATAGTGGCGGCGGTGATTATTATAAAAAGTTTGTCCTCCTACCAAGTAATGTAACCGACCATCTGGAGAAGGATATTTCATATTTTATAACAGACGAAAGTCGGAAGTTTTTTAGTAGATTCGGCATATCGGCAGAATTTTTAGAAAAAGATCCTATAGTTTGGCAAGATGAACCATCTTATAAAATAGGTTTAGATATCGTTAAAGCTTTACCAGTGGTTAACGATAAAGCAGAAAGTGCTGTTAAGTTAATGCAGGACTGTAACCAAATTTTAGCGCGTAGTGAGGAAGAAAAACAGATGATACTACAAATTGTAAAAGATTACCGTCAGCAATATTCTGATATAAATAAGACTACCTTGGCGAAAAATATGTAAATATTACATATAACTTACATTTATATACTTACATTACATATAACACCATCGGTCAAAATATGCTACATTTTGATGTAGATATTTAAATATCTCTGTTACTTGTGATTGTACGAAAAAATGTCAGAGGAGAAATTTGCATTGTTCAATAAGGTAAATATAATGGCAAAATAAAAAAATTTTTTGGAAATCATATTTTTGAAATTTCAAGGTCATTGTTATTATTATTTAAAGGAAGTCATATAATTTTTCCATATTCCTATTCAGAAAAAAAGACAAATCCAACGATGTGCCATGTTCCATAGTTGAGGTGAATTTCACAATTTTCAAAATTTTCAGTCGCTTTGAGGCACGTGATCCTTTTTTTCGATCGATCTCAAACTTTGCACAAATTTTTTTCTCACTTAAAGGAACAATTCTGGGGGGTGCGGTGCTTTGTATCTCGATAAAAAATTTTCATAGGTATAGTTTTGGACCCTAATGTAGCACTGAACAGAGTTTCAAAATTGAGCGCGGTTTATATATTTTGGGACAATTTAAATTAACAGTATCGAAGAAAACCAAGATCAATACTGCAAACCCGGATAATGAGGAGTTGTATCGTTTGCGAAAAACTAATTAAGACAATTTATTTTGCAACATTAATATGCTATAACAAGGAACCAAGCAAGCAACGAGCATACGATGTTGGTTTAATGCGACGCCATATAGCAAACATTTTGATAAGTAGAAAACTATTGAATTTCCCTTAAAACGTATAATCTTCTTAAAACGTACACTTAATAATGATAATAATATACTGCAACTAACGAATCGGGAAGTTCTTTGTGTAGCTCGTGGAGAGTCACACACCAAATTAAAAAAAAAACATTAATAGCTATAGGTACTACTAGCCATGCGTACCACTAACCCTTTCGCAAGAGCAGTCCTATCCGCGAGCTCGCAAAGCAAGCGAGCAAAAACAACCCTACTCGCGAGCGAGCGAAGCGAGCGAGCAACAATAACCCTCTAGTTATTACCTTGTTTTGGTTTTTCGCCTATTACTCAAAAACTGTGGGTCCTCAAACAAGGTAATAAAAATCGTGGTTTTTTCCCCTCCCCAAGTTAGCACAGGGTCCTCGAGGTCGAAAACTGAGATTCGACACCCCAGAGTACCCCTAAATGACATGTCAAAATTTCATTAAGTTCGGAATACTTTCCAGGTAAAAGTACCTGGCGAGTGGACTATTCAGCATCAGAGGCAACATTGTAACGCACAGCGTATTGGCATTTACTAACTGAAACCAATATTACTTATTATGAACGTTATCATAATGATATCATCACCTATCGATTGAAAATGTTTTCCCAATCAAAATAAGCTCAAACACGGCATAAAGAGCACTAGAAAATATCAGGCGAAACAGTCATGTTTCAGGCGTACGAATCGTCAAGTCGGGGCACTGACAGGACAGACAGTTGAGCTGTCGTGCGGGCTCAAGCGGGCTCGAGTCGGGTACGCGATACATCAGACACATCGGGTAGATCGTGACTAGACTGCGGATTTTATGCATTTATGACAAAAATGTACACGTTCAATTTAAAGCAGTGGACATGTTAAAAATATTTAAGGACATCAACGTATTAGTTTCAGCTTAATAGGATAATTAAAAGAAGAATACAATTTATATTTGGCTCATGTGCCGTGCAATCAATGCAAACATTTTTTATTTTGCATAAAGATCCGCAGTGTACTCATGACTCACCTTTGTCGGGCGGCTTCTAAAAGAATACCCGAGAATCAACTCTGCGTTCTTATGAAATAGATAATGATAATAATGGTACGTATTTCTTTCATAACTTATGTGTATAATGTATTACGCGTCGGGTCGGGTCGGGTATATCGGTGTGCGACTACTAATCAAACAACAAAGCTTAATTATTTATCATTACTTTTTTATAGGATTTTCCTTAACATATTTGGTGAATTTTGTTTCTTTTTATGAAAATGATACCAAAATTATATAATTCCGATAATATTTGCTTATGCAATGAGTTACGCAAGTTTCGGACACAAAGAAGGACAGCGTCGGGAAAAAAAGAGACGCGGAGAGTCCTTATTCTTTTAAGATTTTGACTTCGACTTCGTCTGCTAGCTCTTCGCCTCGTCGCACAATGTACTCATAAACGAATCATGTTTCAGGAAGTGATTAAGTTCAGAATGAAATAAAATAATGTTACACGCACTTTTTAAATAGCGTCATGGTGCAAGAAATATTCGTATAGAGTCAAATAGAATTATTTTTTTAGATATCTTCGTACGAAATACTGCCTCTAAATAACATTGTATGGATAGGAGCCGTCGAAAATTAGTTTAATTAGTTAATACTTTTATCTTGTTACTATTTCTACTTTAATAATTGCAGTCAATAATGCTGTCGAGCATTACAAGTATGGGATAAATAATTTAAAAAATTAATTTTCCGTTTCCTACTAAGGATCTTAATAAGAACGATTGAATTTTGTCATTACATAACATAACAGAATATTTTTTAAGAATCATTATTTTATATATAACGCAATAATTTGTAGAATATTACGTAGTAATTACTTTCATTTTTCCTTCATCTATAAACTATCGATTATATTGTAAACAATTATTACAATTGTGATAATAAGGAAAATAAGAATGCAATAAGAGAATTATATACATATAGTATTATAAGACAATTACAGAATGGGTAATGTGTCAGCATTCTACTATATCATTCTTCTTCAACTTGACGAATATCTCGTCGATGGTGGAACTTTTAGCGCTGTGGTATATCAGATCCCTGTAACTTTCACGTTATCCCCGCACCCACTCGCGCCCACTACTGGTCTCGCTGAATAACACAGGGGCTGGCAGTCTTTAATAGTATCTCGTCGGTGCATTTGTAACGTGCAACTTAGGAACGAGATTGTCATACTACTAGTGCAAAATTTCGAAACCCCGAGGTGCTGTATTGTTATTTGTGACAGGCGGTGTCTCTGTCGAATATTAAAAATTATTCCTCTATAACGTAAACATATGCATTTTGGGCACCGTAGCCTAATGTATCTGACTTTTAGGAATCATAATTAACCACTTCTGAACTACTCATTGCAATGTTGAAACGTAATTTTGTCATTTCGTAAACCTTGTAATTGCATATACGTATATGCGAATTTAGCGATGTGCGCGTGTGCCCACACACTCTCGCACGGCCGCGCCGCACGGTGGGCTCGATTGAAAAAGTACGCGACATTTTTGAATAACTCTTAAACCACTGAAGATATTGCAATTAAATTTGAACTGAATATATAAAAAAATAATTCCTTTTCAATGATTTTTAACTTAATACATTTCACATTTGTTTAACCGTTTTTATTAATTTAAAACAGCTTTATAAATTATTTATTCTATAATGTATTTAATATTTTCGCTAATTAATGCAAATAGATACAATGTTTAAGTTTTACATTCTTGAGAAAAATTAGTTAAGGCCGAAAATATTGAAAAATTGCAATTTTTACCTGTTTCGGCTTCAACTTTATTTGGAAATGCCGGGGCGCCGGGATCGCCCAGATTTGAGCGCGCGGAGGACAGAGAACGTGAAGGAGAGAAAATACGAAGACACTCGCGAGAATAGCCTGGTTCGATTGAGTATAACGAATCACTTTATTGGCGCGAGAATACAGAACTCGGATGATCGTTGAGCGTGATGTGTCGCGAGGTATGAATCCTCCGACGCAGGAGGATCCTTAAATAGCCATCGCTTTGGCCGATGTGGTGTCACGCGATTGGCGTGGATCGCTTACCGAATCGATTGTTTCGGGATTCAAAGCAAGGTGATTTACGGTCGATGCGAGACGTTACGAACGCGACTTCGAAACAATAACAGCGGGCTTTACGCACCGCTGAATCGATGGAAAACCAAATGTCGCACGGTGTTTATCCGTGTCTCGCATCGACCGGTAAACTCCTTACTTTGAATCCCGAACATTACCACTTTTGATCGTTTATAATTCGTAAACCAATTAACCAATTTCAATGAAATTTTCAGAGCGTATATAATTTATAACAGTTGAACAAAATACATTTTTTAAATTTTCGTTATTGGCCCAGCTAAAAAAGTTGTAAAAATCAATTGTTAGTATTGTTCTTCACAATTCCGACCAAATGCATTTCTTCAAAACTTATTTATTAGACGTCATTTACTAAACTAATTCTTCTAGCCTTACAGAGAAATTGAAGTCGTTTGGTCCATTCATATAAAAGTTATTCTGATTTAAAGTGTGTGGAATCAGTTATGCTCCTTACTGTATACTGTATATGAAGTTCTAAAAATAAAATATAATTGATATATATTAACTTACTTGATGTATTATATCAAATAATATGAACAGAAAACGTATAAAACTGAAAATAATATCGGAATCACTGTACTGCTCAGGCTGATAGTTCTGCTCTGACTGACAATAATTCTGTTTCAATCCACAATTTTGCGTCGACAAAACAAAACATTTGAAAAGAAATTTCAAAAGATTTGAAGATCGATGCGCGTAAACAATTACAATGTCGAATTATGCATTGTCAAAAAGAATTCGTCAAACTAACGCAGTCAAAATATCAGAGATGAAAGACTGATTTATTTACTGCAAAATATAAATTAATATTAAATAAAAATATAATATAAATATAAATATTCAATACAGTTCTGTCAGACTTTCAGAGGCTGCATACTTGACGAATTCACGACAAGATAACGCGACGCGGATGTCTTCAGACAATAATATCTTGAAAAAGGACTCGAAGGAGGAAATCATTTTTGTCACATTACATTGTAACCGTACTGCTTACACATCGAAACAACGCGTGAATCCATATCGATCCCTACTAAGACGGCTGTGACGTAATGTGTCATTTCGTCATAGACAAAGATCGCAGGAGCGATCGATATGGATAAGAGGATGCGTGCGCATCGATCCCCTCTCGATTGCGATCGAAGGAGGTCGATGCGAGCAGCAGACTGATCACTCTACGTCTGGGCTCGATCCAGTAAGCACGTATGAGTCTAATTGCGTTCCGCGTGAAATTGAGAATCGTGCAAATCTAAATTTGTCATTTCGAATTGCTAATAAGGCCGATAATTTTCTATTCAATTGCTAGCCCGGCTAAAGGGCATTTCTAGTCGCGAAGTAAATTAAAATTGCGAATATTAAATTGTTAAATCGCGAAATTTATTCGTTGAGAATAGTATTTGAAAATCGCCAATAAGGCAAATTATTTACTTGTATTTATAGCCCGGCAAAAAGGCATTTCTTGTCGCGTTGCGAGCTATTAATGGAATTTGCTATATTTCGAGTAAACTCTCGTTCTACAATATGTTTATTTGAGCATTGAAGCTCCATTTAGTCTATTGTTTAAATTGCGTCAAAGAGACGAATTATTGAATTGGATTTCATTTTGGTAGTGAAAGTGATCACTCTGTGAGTTGCATGTTAGCAACCTAATTTATAAAAATTTAATAGAAATTTTGTCACACTGTTTGTCGCCCGTCCGGCGGGCGATCCAAGTCACGCGTTCCGAAGAATTTAGCGAAGGAGATTCTTCATAGAGAGCCGCTATCTCACGTCGGTACGCGAGGTTATAGACATCTAATTCGCCAGTAAGCGGTAGCACGCGCTGTAATTACCGCGATCATTTCTTATAGCAGCGATCCATTAGTTCCTTATTTATAATAGGAAAGGACTGCTATAAAAATCAAATTGACGCGTGCTGAGCTGGTGTCGATCGTTAAAATCTTACTTCAAGCGACTGATAACCGCGATCGCGCGAACCGTGCGAATTTTCTTATACGCGTTCTGAGAGCGGAAGACTTTGTTTACGGTCTATGGTCGTCGCGTTTCTCTCTACCGTATTGTAGTCGTGTCGTATACAGTAGCCGACCTTGCGTTTTTATACGTCTGTAAATTACGTAATCGGTAGCATAAATTACAACCGGTAAATTACCAGTTATTGTGTCTCAATAATTATTTATATTTGTCTCAACCTTTCCGTCATCCAGTGCCTGGAGGCACGAACCTTTCGTCAATTTAACATCGGGTTTCGTAACCTACCCGGTGTTGGAATTATTACATTACTGTGTAGGTCGTGATTTCGCGACATACACAGTGTGCTTTGCTCAGAACGGACAGCAGGAAAAATTCGTATATCGCCATGACCACGCTTTCGTGCTCTGCCTAGATATCCGTAATTTTTCCCCACCAAGTTTGTTATTGCCTAGTGTGCAGGATCCGATGGTCCTTCCCGGTATAATCCGGTAAGACCGATCGTTTGCCTGAGTGTCACTAGCTGATTTTGAACGGGGTTTGTTCCTGTGTGTCCTGCTAAGAGCACGTAGTTGTTTGGGCGGTAAGGAGGCGCCACGGCCACGAAACTGTGCTCTGCCAGTCTCTTGTACCGCGTCATACAACGAGGTGAATTCCGGGGCAAGTAGAGACCGATCGCCGTTTCCGTGGTATAAAGGTAGCATTGATCGGTGTCGACTACTTCTGCCCAGAGTAATTTAACCAAAATTAATTCATTGGAGCGTTCGGTCTGCGGACGACTCGCCACGGCCACGTTATCGTGCTCTGCCGAGTTTTCTCGTGGTATCGAACTACGATAGTGAGTTTACTGACGAATGTATACACACTAGCCTTTTAACTTCAATAAGATCTTATAAACGAAAAGGTTAAGAATAGTCTGGTTACAACATAGAGGAAGGTTCACTGAAAAGATCCTTACTTGTTAAAAACTGGGATCTCCTGGGACTTGAAAGATCGCGCATGTCAAAGATACAAATTTTCAACGATTATTTTCATTTTGTTCAATATTTTTTAAAAATATGTTATATATCATAATTGTCAATGAAAAGTATGATTTCTTATCAATAAAGTGTGCATTTAGATGTAGAAAAAAATTCAGGACAAGAAGTTGATCACAGTTATCAGGACACTTTAAGAGTGAACAGCCAAATTATTTAGGGAAAATCGATATTCCTGAACTGTCTAACTTCATGCGTGTATCACAACTAGAACTGCTATTGTATTTGATTAATTTTATCATTTTCGTGGTCGGTGGACATTTAGAAATCGATATCAATTGAAAAAATATCAAAATTAGAAAGTTGATTTTTTCTCAAAATGTAGCGTACTTCTTCTATCGAGCCTACTGTGCGCCGCGGCTTTGTTTAGGAGTTATTAACGAAAACCACAGACCAATCTCACCAATCAGAGCGCGACGTAGACGCGAGTTAGCACAGTCGACCCAGCGCGCCAACTGTCTATTGGCCGACTGTGCCAACTCGCGTTTAGGTCGCGCTCTGACTGGTCCGTGTGTTTCTTTAATAACTCCTAAACAAAGCCGCGGCTGACATTGGTGCAAAGGAAAATGTTGCTTCAAATAACGTAAGGAACCTCCCATTTCCCAGACTTGAAGGAGTTTTGGGACACCCTGTATATAGGGTGAGCTTTCAATTTTGAAAGACTACTTCTGGGTTTTCGTATGCGAGGCCTCCGCCTCCCCCTCACCTAGTAGTAGTAGTAGTAGTAGTAGTAGTAGTAGTGGTCGTGGTAATTGCCGGGGAAGGGCGGATCTTTAATCACCGGATCTTTAGTTAGATCACTAACGGGTAAACGCGGGAATTTTAAATCCATACTACACATTCCTTGCTAATTTATAATTTTTATTTGAAAATAAAACAAATTAAAACATTTTAATGCATTTTAAATTCAATATATTGAATATCATAACACTTACAAACAGTATATGTACAATTTTCTACTTATTAATAAATTGAAACCATATTATCAAGCGCGATAACACAGTTTCATTACAAATATTGCAAATTAAACATTATTTACAAACGTTTTCATAATGAGAATACATCAAATGCATATCACAGCAATTAACAATGAACTGGCTCAATAAAAAGCAAAACAATGTATAACACACATCCACACACATCGTATATCTCGTAACACACATCGAGATCGTACAACACACATCGCAACTCGCAGAACATACATCGAGATCGTATAACACGAGATATAAGATGTGTGTTAAGAAATGTACGATGTGTGTTACGAAATGTACGATGTGTGTTACGAGATATACGATGTGTGTGATGTGTGTTACGATGTATACGATGTGTGTTACGAGATATAAGATGTGTGTGGATGCGTAACACACATCGTATATATCGTAACACACATCGAGATCGTATAACACACATCACACACATCAAATATCTCGTAACACACATCGAGATCGTGTAACACACATCCACACACATCGTATACCTCATAACACACATCGTATACCTCATAACACACATCGTATACCTCATAACACACATCGTATATCTCATAGCCAGAGTAGGGCAATAATCAAGTAATATTTAGAAATGATTAATAGTCTTCTTGAATGTTAGTTATAGCAAAATAGTGATTAGTCAAAACTTTTTGATTAGTTAGTGACAGTTAGTCACAGCTCTAAGTAATCGTTAGCTATAGCTTATTAGTGAATCAGTAGTTGATGATCAGTCACCAATCTTTAGTCATCAGTCAGTATTATGCGATTAACATGCATTAATATTATTAATTAGTTATCACTAACTAATCAGAAAGTTTTGATGACCATTAGTCATTTTTAAATATTAGTTGATTATTGCCCTACTCTGCTCATAACATACATCAACATCGTATAATATACATCGCATAACATAACATATCGCATATCGCAGAACGCGAGGGTCATCTGCCCTTCCTTTGCGTAATCATTGATCGGCTTAGTGGCTAGACCACGACGAAGATTCAAAACACTTACCAAAGCCACAGTTGCACCAAAAGAAGGTCATGGTGATAGTTTGGTGGTCTGTGGCCGGGTTGATTCACCACAGCTTCCTGAATCCTGGTGAAACTATTACAGCTGAAAAGTACCGCCACCAAATCGACAAAATTCACGAAAAACTTCGAGGTTTGTGTCCAGCACTGGTCAGCAGAAATGGTCCTATCCTTCTCCACGACAATGCCCGGCCGACCCTTCAAAAGTTGAATGAATTAGGCTACGAAACTCTATCTCATCCACCATACTCACACTCTCGCCCACCGATTACCACTTTTTTAAGCATCTCGACAAGTTCTTGCGTGAGAAATGCTTCAAATCCCAGAGAGATGCTGAAACGGCATTCAACGAGTTTGTCACCTCCAGGACTCCAGAATTTTATTCAACCGGAATAACGAAACCAACGCACAGTGCAGCGTTCTTATGGTCGGAGTGGACAAAAGTCTGTTCTTGACGAATTCTTATAGGAAATTTCACGCTGATCACGAATATACCATATACTAGGGGTCCCTGAATAGAATTTAACAGTTTTTTCCTCAAAATACCGTTTTTTCGAAGTTTTTTGAGTGTTTTTGCGTGAAAAACGGTTAAATTCAATTCAGTGACCCTTAATACATTGTATATTCGTGATCTGCGTGAAATTTCCTATAAGACCTCAAAGTATGTTTCTTTCGTTTGAGATCACACTGTGTATTCCACGTGATGGAAACAGGGGTCAGTTAAGAAAAATTGCTCTTCAATGCATCATCTACAAAAATGAGGAAACATGACCAAAAATTAAATTGAATTTTATTCAAAATTGAATTTCAAATAATATTTTATAAACATTATCACAATAATAATGGACAGAATATATAGGTAACTTCACAATAATAAAGGTATGCCAATTTACATAATAGGCCATAGAGACTATACCTATGAAGTAGATATATATATAAATATTTATTGTATATATATATATATATATATATATATTCATGATATATACATATTGTATTCATATACAGGGTGTCCCAAAATTTGTGAAAATCCCGAAAGGGGGTAGTTCCTGAGACCATTTCAAGCGATATTTTCCTTTGCAAAAATGTTATCCGCGGCTTTGTTTAGGAGTTATTAACGAAAAACGTGGACCAATCAGAGCGCGACCTAGACACGAATTGCCACAATCGGCCAATCGACAGTTGGCGCGCCGGGCTGACTGTGCCAACTCGCGTCTAGGTCGCGCTCTGATTGGTCAGTGTTTTTCGTTAATAACTCCTAAACAAAGCCGCGGATAACATTTTTGCAAAGGAAAATGTCGCTTGAAATGGTCTCAGGAACCACCCCCTTTCGGGATTTTCACGAATTTTGGGACACCCTGTATAGTATATATATACATATGTATATATATTTATATTCATAAAGAAATTACTATAATAAAAACTATAATAAAATATATACATAAAGAAAAAAATATACATAAAATATATATACATAAAGTCACTAATTATATCTGTAATAAATAAACATAAACAATAAATTTTTACTCTTGAAAAATAAAAAAAAACATTGCAATGCACCGCATTTATTTTATGAAAATAAACTCTTTTTTCTCTGTACCGAAATTAATACATAAAATAAATCATTGTCTTCGACGTATATGGAGAAAGAAAATGCTATGAGTAAAAAATTGTTTAAAAATGGTTTTTAAAAAGTTTTTTATATATTTTATTTTCTACTGTCATTGTCATCGCGGAAGCAAGTGTGTATATAAAATTTTAGTAAGATTGGTCTATGCGAAGAGGCTTAAAATTCGATTACAAGATTTGACGCATAAGCGTGGTAAAAAATGGCACACAGCCGTTCAAAGCAGTTTGAAGCAAGAAATGTTTACATATTTGTGAAGTATAATAGTTGTGAAATCGAAATACATCAAAACCCCAGGATGTTTTGACCTGAACTTGAGAAAAGCTAATTTGAAGATATTAACGTCTATAAAACTTGATTCTGACTTAGTGTTTTATTATTGCTATGAAACTATTTAAACGGTTAATGAAACAGGACAAATGGATATTCCTCACCTGCTTCGATACCTTCCATATTCAAAATTGAAAGAACGAACACAAAACAAAGTTATTGATTATAGGAAATCAGCAATTGATTGGGCCAGGTCTCGCGTGAATTCTTCGATGAGCTCTCTAACGAGCTCTCTGCCACTTATGCAAACGTGATTCCTGCCGTTTGTTGTGGAAATTTGAGATTCCCGGCATTTGTTTCATACACTAGAGACATATCTGAAGGGATTAGTAAAGCCAAATAAGGTATGGAAAATAGTTGCATTTTCGACTTTTGTCCACAGGCGGCCGCACTGTGCATCGACGAGATGTGACAAAACTTTCCAACCTATACATTGACATCGTATATTTTTGTTTACAACGTGCACCAAAAAACTGTCATCAATTCCATCTGGCAGACACTTTGAGAATTACTCTTGCAAGTAGTGACATCTTTATTTTGTGTTACAGTACTAAATTCGTGCTAACAGTTCTCCTATTAGAGTGAAACTACCCTGCAGGGGACATAGAGCAGCGGCGGGTACCCTTATGAGGCGGGATGGCCAACTTGGGCTTCCAACAATTCACCGATTCCCTGGATGAAGGGGAAATTGTTGCCATTGGTTGGCCTATGACCCCGACAGTAGGTACCGAGCCCGTAGCTGGAGAAAAAACCACCTTGGAAATTTATGCCACACCCGGGAATCGAACCACGGCCTTCCTGCTACGAATCAAACACTCTACCACCTGAGCCACTGACCCGCCTTTCCCCCTCACCTAACCCTAACTAATTCTGATTGCATGATTTTTCCATTACTGGTTCAAGATCTGTATGACGGGTATATAGAATGAAAAGATTATGCGATCAGAATTAGTTAGAGTTAGGTGGTGGGGCGCGGAGAGGGCCGGCCTACCACGCATACGAAAATACAATATTCGCAATAGTTTTTTGCAAATATCTCGAAAACTAAGACCGAGCATCGGGTAGATGTAATGACAAAAGTTGTTCAGAATATTGTCCTTGACAACATATGTCAATGTCAAGGTGATCCGAGATGGGTGGGTGTAGTAGCTCGTTATCAAACTAGCTGCTCGAATCACTCTTTTTCGCGAATATCTCGGGAACTAAGGCCGAGCGACGGATAATTTATTAAGAAAAGTTGTTCACAATGGTGTCCTTCACAACATATGTCAAGGTGACGGTGATCCGGGTTGGGTCCCCTCAGGGCTATACAGGGTGAGTCTGAAGAAGCAGAAAACTTAAATATCTCCGTTACTTTTCGTTGTACAAAAAAACTTCTTAGGACAAAGTTACACTGTTTAAAGGGCCACATGTAACGGTGTAAGGGAAAAAATTTTCAAGGTCATTTTTTTAATGAGATATCAAGGTCATCGATATTTTTTTAAATGGAATGAGGTATTTTTTAATACATCAATCGATGCAACTAGACATTCGTTATAAAAAAGTACTAACCTATGTATGTCGAAAAGTTAGTAGTTCACGAAATATTTCGATTTAAATAACTCTAAAACACCATCGGCTACCCGAAGTTTACAAACTTTCGGGATCTCGACCCGACTGCCATTTCGGGTACCCGAAATCGCGGGTGCCCGAAGTTTATAAACTTTCGAGATCCCGACCCGAACCCGAACAATTTCTCGACTTGACCCGGACCCGAAATCTTGGGTACCCGCACACCCCTAGTATTTTCAGCTATTACAGCTACAATCATTTGTTGCTTTACATCTGCGGAATTTTGGGGTCAACAAAGGCTAGTGCTACAGTTTCGGGTGTTAGATACCACAAATGATTGTAAAATTTCTGTACTGCTACGCGACTTACATCGTCATTGATGGCACTATATGCGTATAGATTTTTTTAAAATCATGGTCTTGACTTGGCTTCTGCAGCAATTGCAGCTTGGATCCATGCTTTTAAATACAATTTACTGACAAAAATGCAAATTTGACGTATTCCATTTTCTTCATCCTTTGTCAATGTAAAAATTGATCTCTAAATAAGAATATTCTTAAAGAATATATAGCTTCCGCCATCCATCGAGGATGATGAAATGCTCCTGGTGCTCGAAAATAAAACTTTGGAACGGTTCCATTAAGAAAAATTATTACTAATTCAAGAAACTGTCGATTAAAAAATACGGTGTAGCATGTATAGAATATTCTAGAAGAAATTCAGAATCGACAAGCTTCTAAAAGCTTCTAGAAGCATAGTTTGTAGACGACCGACGTGAGGTAGCGACGTAAGGGGAGCGCGCGAAAAGACGAATCGCGCTTAACGACCGCTGTTAATTTCATGTTCGCGGTTAGTAACGAATTTATATAAATCGAGGGTTCACGGAGGGACTCGGCTTATTTGCTATTCCGAGAGAGAGGACGAGGTAAGGACCACGGCCGCTCTTGGTTAGCAGTAGCACCTCGGCAGGAGAGTACGGCGATAATACCTGGACGCCTGTCGGGAGAACGGGAGTCTGTTCCTGGTCGCTCGTTCGACATGGAGAGTACGGCGATAATACCTGGACGCCTGTCGAACGAGAGAGAACGGGTCAACTCCTGGCCGCCCAGGCCTCGGCAGGAGAGTACCTGGACGCCTGCCGAGAGGGAACGAGAGAGTGTTCTTGGCCGCTCGTCTCGACAAGGAGAGTACGGCGACAATACCTGGACGCCTTGTCGAGCGAGAGAGGACAGAGCACCTTATAGTCATTTGAGAGAGAGAGGATGAGAGAGAGAATTTACATGATTGTATTCTGTAATTTGAGCAATGGAATGATTTTATATACCTCACCTTCCTGTACCCATGTTCCTAACCAAAATAAATTTGTGTGTCCAGCATATCCCGTTTATTCCCTACCGTAATGGCTAGAACGGTAATTATTTACATTCAGGGCTTCCTCACCGATTTTGATGAAATTTAAATATGTTTGGGAACCCGGGACTAATTTAGGTTTAGGAGTGGACTGTATGGAAGACGAAAGGATCGGGTACAAACACAGAAGGGAGTCCGGATTGGGAAAGGATGTGGGAAGCGTGAGCGGGAAGAGGTAAAAGAAGGAAAATGAGAGAGAGACGTCGAACGTTGATGATCACCGTGATTTATTTGGCTCGAATCGCGTAAACTAGAGCGGGCGCGCAGTCAAGTCGATATTGAAAGGTATCCCGACTGGCTGTACGAAACTTTACAAGAAGTGGGCGCGATAGCAAGCATGTAGATCGGATGGCGGTTAGAACGATTCTAAAGAGCGGGTACTGCGAGCGATTAACGGTCGTTCTCGGGAGTCACGTGATCGCGCATCACGAACGCGATACCGAGAATTGCCAAAACACGGGCGTTGTGTACATGGGATTCGCAAGACGTGAATCCTAGGTACGGGTAACGCGGGGGGTCGGCTGAGGGCCGTATCGCTCGACATCGATATCTTACGCTCACTTAGTTTCTATGCGCTTAATCCTAAACAAAATATGTTATAGATTTCTACATTTTGAACAACTTTTTCCTATACATGTTCCGCCGCTCGATTTTAGTTTTCGAGATATTTGCGAAAAACTATCACTAATACTGTATTGAATTTCCCGTATTCCTGCACGCGCTGCGGCAACGTAAGCCTCTCCCGGCGCGGCGTTTGTTTACATTTTGCTTGTAAACACGCTGCGGAGATGAGAGAAAAAACAGGGTCTCACTCTGACCATACATATATGGGGTGAGCTTTCAGTTTTTAAAGACTACTCCTACATTTTCGTATGCATTTCGTATGCATGGGAACATTTGTAACGTCCAACCGTCAAACTTCGGAACCAGATTGTCATGCTACCAGTGCAAAATTTCGGAACCTCGAGGTACTGTATTGTCGTTTGTAACAGGCCGAATTGTTATTTGTCTCCGCCGAATATTACAAATTATTCCTCTATAACGTAAAAATATGCATTTTGGGCACCGTACCCACCTGTATCTGACTTTTAGGAATCATAATTGACCAATTCTGAACTACTCCTTGCAATGCTGAAGCGTAATTTCGAAAGTCGTAAACCTTGTAATTGCATATACGTATATGCGAATTTAGCGATGTGTGCGTGTGCCCACACACTCTTGCACGGCCGCGCCGGCTCCCTTAACATTTGACTGATAATAACAGCTAACTTTGTACACCTACGTTGTTCAGTACATATGGCTGCAGGTTCAGGAGGCTATACATATCTAAGTAGTTATGTACATATGTATGTAGTACTATTTTGTATAAAAAAAACCACTTGCTGCAGAAGTGAAACTTCTTGCAGTCTAGTAATGTTTAGAAGTAAATTAAGATTGGAAATGATATATAATCCTAATGAAGCGCGACAACAAGATCAGGAACAACTAATACAAAAAAAAATAATGAAGCGACAACAAGATCAGGAACAACTAATCCAAAAAAAACAAGATCAGGAACAACTACTATATAAAACTAGAGGGTTATTGTTGCTCGCTCGCTTCGCTCGCTCGCGAGTAGGGTTGTTTTTGCTCGCTCGCTTCGCGAGCTCGCAGATAGGACTGCTCTTGCGAAAGGGTTAGTGGTACGCATGGCTAGTAGTACCTATAGCTATTAATGTTTTTTTTTATTTGGTGTGTGACTCTCCACGAGCCACACAAAGAACTTCCCGATTCGTTAGTTGCAGTATATTATTTTCATTATTAAGTGTACGTTTTAAGAAGATTATACGTTTTGAGGGAAATTCAATAGTTTTCTACTTATCAAAATGTTTACTATATGGCGTCGCATTAAACGAACATCGCAGTCTCATTGCTCGCTTGGTTCCTTGTTATAGCATACTAATGTTGCAAAATAAATTGTCTTAATTAGTTTTTCGAAAACGATACAACTCCCCATTATCCGGGTTTGCAGTATTGGTCTTGGTTTTCTTTGATACTTAATTTCAATTGTCCCAAAATATATAAACCGCGCTCAATTTTGAAACTCTGCTCAGTGCTACATACAACTTTTATGAATCGTAATCGCTTCAGCAGGAACCACTGGAAATTGACTACGTGTGATTTGATATTTTTCCTCACTCGACATATTTACTTGATTCGATATTTTTATTATTGGTGTTAAATTTTGATGAATATTTGCATTTTTTATATAATCACGATAACGAGTTCTTACTTTCACTCCTACTCTGGCCAATTGAAAATCTAACCACAATATAGACGGAATTTTAGTATTTTCTTGAAAAGTAATAAATTTTAATATTCCGCATGTGTGCTCCATTAACCAATCCGTTTTCAACATCAATGTTATTAATAATTATCATATAGTTTATATTAATTTTCAATTTAATCTCAGTCAGTTAATAATTCGTTTTGAACTGATTGTTTTTTTACAGATTGTAATATAAATTTTTTTTTGTACTTTCATCGATATTCTTTGAAACTGTATTCTCGGGAGTAGAGATGATTAACTCACTCTTGCATTGGGATAATTTTCGATTATTGTAAGCGGAAACATTAGCGTAAGGTACAAAAAAAAATTTTTGTTCAAATTAAAAAAATTTTTTTAAATTTAAAAAAAATGAAAAAAAAAATTTTTTGTGTAATTACGTTTGTTTCTTCGATGAAAACTTTCCGTTCTCTCGTATAAATTGCATTGTAGAAACAACTCCTTTCGAAAAAAACTAAAAATCTAAAAAACTACTTGACTAATATGGACCAAAATCTAATCAGCTCTAAGTTACGACGGGGCACATCGATTGCATCATTCATAATTCTGATCGCGTTGTTACTTTTTTAGAAAACGTTAACGAAACATTTGACAACATAGAAACAGACATACGCACGCACGCACACACACACACACACACACACACACACCCATACGAACATTTTGCTGAAAATAGTCTAAAATGACTGCAATGACCATGAAACGTGAAGATCTGCTAAAAAATCGATTTTCGATTTTCGGGGTCATTACAATAACTTCCCTATAAAATCGGGAAGTTAAAAAAATCATAACAAAATTATAGAAAAAGTTTCATTTCAAAAATAATGAACGATCAAAATTTGTGACGCAAAGAAGGAGAGCATATGGGAAAGAAAGAGACATAGTTCATAGCATTTCCCATACGCTCTCCTTCTTTGCGTCACTTTTGATTCTTCATTATTTTTTAAATGAAACTTTTTCTATGATTCTTTTTGTATTAGTTGTTCCTGATCTTGTTTTTTTTGTATTAGTTGTTCCTGATCTTGTTGTCGCGTCATTAGGATTATTTACCATTTCCAATCTTAATTTACTTCTAAACATTACTAGACTGCAAGAAGTTTCACTTCTTTCCACGCATATGTTTTTTTTTATTTAAATTATTATTTTCTGCTTTCTAGTCTTTTTTCAGTGAAATTTTTCAATCGATTTTTGAATATTTAGTTTGTGAGCGAGGAAATAGTTAACTTTGAATGTGTAGAAACAAACAAATTAAGATTCTAGAAAGAAAGCCAACACATTGTAGTCCATGAAATAAATTGTTGATTCTAAATAGAATAAAAGCTATGAAAATACTTGTAAGATTTAAAACGAAAACGTGTGTGGGATTCTTATTAGATTTTGGTAAACACACATTAGTATAATAATACTTTGTAAACACTATACTGAGCTCCTACGGTGTGACTAATTTTTTCTTGAAATGAAAAATTATTTCTTACAATATAAATTAAGTTACATCACATGTTGGAACTGCGATCCATTTTCTACGATACAGAGCACCGCTCTTTGTACGAAACTGTTTGTTGTCGCCATAAGTAGGGCGTCTCGGCTTATGTTTACTATATTGCGTCGCTTCCCATATTATGTTTGTATTTATCACGTACACTTCAGAATCATACGTTCAGGAACGTATGGTTCAATTCGTTGGCCACTGTGTTATCCGGATCTGTCTCCGTTGGATTTTTATCTTTGGAGATATCTGCAATCCGTTGTATGTACACGACACAACAATCAATAATGTTCAAGAACTTTGGAATCGCATAACAAACGCATGTAATAGGATAATAAGAGACGTTCTAATTATGGCAACAACGAGACACCTAATACAAAGAGCGGAGCTCTGTATCATAGAAAAATAGATCGCAGTTCCAACATCTGATGTAACTTGATTTATTTTGTAAGAAATAAGTTTTCATTAATGTTACGTTTGCACAACCCTGTATATATATATATTCATTTTGATTTTAGAGTTCTAAATGTAATTTTGTAATTTATATATATATATGTAAGACAATTATTATTTGGGTGATAATGAGTAAGCAAAAAGTGTGTCTCTGTAAACAAAGAAAATTTTTGTCTTTATTCTGTAACGGTTCTGCTTCCGGCGGGATGCGTTTGCCACGGTTGTCGTGTCCTCTCGTGCCGAATAGCTCGCCGAGCCAGGTTCGTTTACTGGCGAGAGAATCGACGGAAGCTGAAAACGGACGAGGTGCGCGGGACGTGAAATAACGACGGCGTGAATGTGTATTTTCGGGCCTCACTACTCGTACTTTCGCGGAACCGGGTGTGACTGATGCGTGAATCTAACGGGGATCCTGGATCGCGACGTGTGATTGTTCATTCGCTTAACCGGTGCGTGAATTTACCGACGTCATGAGATCGGGGCGTCGCGACGCGTGCCCGGCAATCTGGTGCGTGTGACGACTCAGGGTACAGGCAGGAGTGGACAAGGATACCCTACCACGAGTCGGGATGATCTCGTGGCGGTTCTACGATAAATGAAAAGGGTGCTGTCCCCTTCATTTAAGCGTCTCCGTGGCTGACGGAGCTCCCAAGGTGCTGCCCTGAGAGATCGTGCTCGGCGGCTGACCGAACGGCAGAAAAGATGCTGTCCTTTCTGTTTGGCGAGTATGCTGTACCCGCCGGTGGGAACTGCCGATGCCGAGAAGGCCGATGCTGTCGGCAACTCGACGTCGAGAGCGTGGGAATCAGGATGAGTGAATAGCGATACGTACCACTATTCTGGAGAAGGTTCCTAGCTGCTGGCCAGGATGGACAAGAGGCCCGTGCCTCGTTTGCATCGCCTTTTATAGGCCTAGGTTGGTGGTGGGGGGACTGGTGCGGGGAAAGCGGATGTGTGACGTCGCGTTTCCGTGTCCGCTAAGATGGCCGAACCTCGACGTCCGTTTCCCGCCGAATGTGTCTCGGAGCGCGGGACTGTATATCGTGACGCGATGAGTGTGTGTGTACGGCGTGCTCGGCAGTTCTCGGCGTCCGTCGGCGGTATTCGGCACGTGTCTATTGGTAACAGGCCTGCACCGTACAGGTCTGTTACACCCCCCTCCCCTTTCAGGACAGCGAAACGTAAGAGAGCGAGGCCCCGTTTATTTAACAGAACAGTCGTATCCTTGGTGTACATGTGGCCGCATAATGTCGATGCCTTACATCTAGGGGTAGGTAACGAATAAGACGGCACTGGGTTAGACAACACAATAGACATATATATATTTTATATATAAACGGTTCGTAGAAAAACAATCTATGACATATAAATATTTCCCAGTCTTGGCTCGATATACAGCAAAAATAAATAACATCTTTGGCGACGCGGTTGCAGACGCGGTCGAAGAACGAAACAAAAAAAGACACTGTTCCGGCAAACCGGCGCGCATCCGAACGGCTTTACCGACCTCGCGTGGCCACGATCGGGTGACGTCACGTCGTCGCGGCACCCCCCACCCTGCGTGCGCGGAACGCGCGATTTTCGGCAGGCACCGGCTGATCGAGAGCTCGACACTCTGTTAACGGACATCGCGATCAACACGACCGTTAGCAGTTGTCAGTACACGCGTTAGACACACATCTTCTATACGACACACGTCTAGTCGAATCGCGTTAATGGTCCCACCTCGCGTTCTTCTTAATTGTGGGCCATCACATTCATGGCGTCATATTCTATTCTCTGTACCATTGTGATAGTTAATGACATTAAAGTGTAGTTGTTACAAACTCAGCCACTTCAACGTTCACCCACGACTATCTCCCGAATTCCTACATCCGATCCACGAACAGACACATTTGAGCGGGGGCGTCCGCGGGTGTTCGACGCGAACGCTACCGTGATAACCCTAGAATGGAAAAACGAAATAAAAGAAATAACTGAGCGGGGGCGTCCGTGCGTGTTCGACGCGAACGCTAGCGTGATAATGCCTTGCTTCTATACTACCCTATAATCGAAAAACGAAATAAAAGAAATACTTGAGCGGGGGTGTCCGCGCTTAAACGACTTACATTCTAATGGCCTTCTCTGGCGGGGAGAAGGGGTTACGGCGCGTGTCTCATTCGCGCACGGGCCGGTTACTTACTGTCGCCATCCCGGCGCTTACATCGGCGCAGTCTTCCATCCCGCTCGAAGAAGAGCATCCATCGCTCTTCCTCGAGGGATGCGAGGTACTGCCTTGTCTGGACGCAGCGGTCGGGTACCTCCACGTAACGGCCGGTGGGCAGCTGATACCATGTCGTGGGGCACGGCGCGTAATTCCCGACGTATGCGATTGGGCGAGGGGCCCCTGGTGCCCTTCGCCATGGTGCCACCGGTTGCCCTCCGTTTCCCGATTGCTCCTCTTCTCGCAGTCCCGGGCCCGTTGCCGTCGCCACGATTGGCCGGATTATCCCTGGGGACCGTTCCCTGGCGGTCACCTCCGTCGGGGCTGCCGCTGGTGGTGGAGTGGCCGGTCCCGGCCGTGTGCGGGTGGGCCCCGTCCGTGGGTCGGGTCGAGGCTGTCGACCCGTCTCCCCGGTGTTGCCGGTGTTGCCGTGAATACGATGGCGTCTGGGCGCCTCGAAACCCCCCGGCTCGGGGATTTCAGACGCCTTCTGCTGGCCTGCTGTCGCCGCCTTCGGGGTGGTCCCGGCTGGGGTCCGTGCCCGGTGCGGTCGTGGTGTGATGGCCGTCGTGCTCGTGAGGACGACCTCTGCCGGCGTTCTGCCTTGGGTACGAGTGGCTCGTCCGTCCACGATTTCGCTGGTTCCGGCGACGGAACCCGGTGAGATTGAATGGACGGCGAGTGGCCGGCTTGCACCCGGTGGTCGTCGACCGACTGTGGTTGGATGGTCATCACCGAGGCGAGCGCGGCCTCTGCTTGTGGCCCTGGTCGTGTGGTCACGACTCGTACCGGTGCGGGTAGCCAGGTCACCGCGCGTATCCGCGGTATCGCCGACTTTGTCCTGGTGGCCGTCGTGGTTGCCGGTGGTGGGGCAGCTTGGGGTGTTCTTTCGGTGCCCCTCGATGCTGGAGCGGCCCTGGGCGCGGTAGACGGTGCCCTGGAGGTTGCCACCGGTAGAGGCCGGGTGGCCTTCCGGGCGGTGACCTCAATTTTTCGCTCCACTGCTGTGCGGGTGCGTACAACGTGACGGGCCGTAGTGCCCGTCCCCTCCTCGGTCGTCGTGCTCGCCCCTCCGGGTTGGCGGGTGGCACCCTCCGTCTTCTTCTCAGCCGTGCGCGTGCGTACGGCCTGGCGGACGGTGGCCTCTGTCGCCCTGGTGGCCGCGGTGCTGTCGCTGCCTGGTGTCGCTCTGCCGGTACCGCTGGTGGCCGTGGCTACGGCCGTCGACGGTCACATCGCCCACTCCGGGATTGTCGGTGTGCGTGGCCTCTGGTCCTCGTTCGCCGGATCGTCGAACAAGCCGAAGAGCTCCGCGTAGAAATCGTCCATCCTCTTCCCCTTTCCTGCACTGGCGTGTGGCAGATGCTGCTGCGGTTGACGCTGCGACTCGGGAGCTGCTTGCCTATGACAAAGATAAACAATGTTCGTTATTTTCCGTGGTCGGCCGCGCCGTCGTGGTGGTGGCACCGCATCAGGGTTGGTGCTCGAGGCGGTTCCCTCTGCGGTGTCCTCCGCCGCGCTCTCCTCGCTCTCCCCGGACTCCTCGTCACCTTTCGTATGGGGATTTAGGTCGTGCACGTGGATGTGCCGTGCCCACTTCCCTTTGGCGTCCCGGAGGTCGACGATGACCGGACACACGATGCGTCCGACCGTGTACGGACCGCTGTACTTCGGCGCGAGTTTCGCGGCGATGCCCGCTCCCTTGTCCGACAGCGTATGCTCTCTTTTCCAGACGCTCTCGCCAACGGCGGGTTTCCATTCGCGGTGTCGCAGGTTATAATACTTCTCCTGGCGACTGAACGATTTGGCCAAGTGCAGCTTGGCCAGTTCCTGGGCCTCACGGAGGTTCTTCCACCTCTGTGATGCTGGTTCGGTGGTACCTTCAGTCGCGGGTTGCCCGGGTGGTCGCAGCTCTCTCCCCTGATTGAGGTACGCCGGACTGTACCCTGTTGACTCGTGCCATGCGGTGTTAATGGCGAACCGTGCCTCGTCCAGTTTCTCGTCCCACCGCTCATGGTGATTCCCGGTATATTGAGCGAGCATGGTCTTCACGACCTTGTTGGCTCTGACGACCGGGTTGCAGTGGGGCGAGTACGGCGGCGTGCGTCGGTGTTGCGTTCCAGAGGCTCGAAGCATTGCGGTGAAGGGTTCGCCAATGAACTGGCGTACGTTATCCGTAATGATGATTCCGGGAGCTCCGTGCCGGAGGATGACATCCTTCTGAATGACCGCGGCGACGGCGGCGCTGGTGGCTTGTCGAAGTGGCGTGAGTTCAACCCACTTCGAAAAACGATCAAGTGCGACGAGCAGCCATATGTGGCCCCGGCGTGAACGTGGCAAGGGACCCACGAGGTCAATTGAGACCGTGTGACATAGTTGCGTCCCTGGGTTCGCGTGCAGGTGTCCCGGTGGTTGCTGCGGTGTCGTCTTGTATTGCTGGCAGCTCGTGCAACAACGGACGTGGCGGGCTACTTCCCTAAACATTCCAGGCCAGTAATATCTCTGTGCAAGCCGGACGATTGTTTTTGCTATGCCGAGATGCCCGGCGGCGGGATCGTCATGGTGCTGGCGGAGGAGGGCTTCCCTTTCTCCCGCTGGTACACAGATCTTCCAGGCGTTGCTGGCCGTTGGTTCATTGTAGTCGAGCTGGTGTAGCAGGTGTCGAAACAGTTTCCCCTCGCGTATCTGGTAATCGGGAACGGACGCGGGGTTCTGGCGGACTGCTTCGATCTTCTTCTGGTACCACGTGTCGGTGCGCTGTTTTGGCTGGAGCAGATTTACATCTGGTACTGGAGTGTTTCTGGAGAGCGCATCGGCGACGTGGTTAAGTTTTCCGGGTCGTTATTTAATATCGAAATCGTACTGCTGCAGTTCGAGGGCCCATCTTGCGAGCCGTCCCGTTGGGTTGTCGATCTGCTGCAGCCAACGGAGTGCCTGGTGGTCTGTCACGACGGTAAACTGGTATCCTTCTATGTACGGTTTCATTTTCCGGATACCCCATACTACGGCGAGGCACTCCTTTTCCGTCGCACTGTAGTTCCGCTCGGTCATGCTGAGGGCGTGGCTCGCATAGGCGATAACCCTTTCCTCGTCCTCCATGCCTTGCGTCAGGACCATGCCCAGTCCGTAGTCGCTGGCGTCTGTTTGGAGCGTGAGACGCTCCGAAAAATCTGGGCACGCCAATATTGGGGCGGCAACGAGTCTCTGTTTCATTTCCTGGAATGCGGTTTCTTCGGCTTCGGACCACCTCCATTTCGCGTTTTTTCGCGTAAGCTTGGTGAGTGGTTCCATCAGTTCGGCGAAGTTGGGTACGAAACGGCGATACCAGGACGCCATCCCGTGGAATCGTCGTACGTCCCGGATGTTTTTTGGCGTCGCAATTTTGGCGATCGGGTCCGATTTTTTCGGGTCGGTGCGTATCCCTTGTTGATCGACCACATGTCCCAAGTATCGGAGGCTATCCACGCAGAATCGACACTTATCCGGGTTCAGCCGGAGGCCAGCGGCTAGCAGGCGTTTGAAGACCTCACGCAGATGCTGTTGGTGAGCTTCACATGTCGGGCTGACGGTGATAATGTCGTCTAAATATGCAAATGCATATGGCTCTAACTCTGGGCCGATGATTCGGTCTAGCAGTCGCTGGAACGTTGCTGGCGCCGAGTGCAGCCCGAAGGGCATCACTTTGAACTGGAACAACCCTTTTCCGGGCACCGTGAATGCCGTCAGTGGTCGGCTACTGTCTTCCAGTGGAACCTGCCAGTATCCGTTCTTCAGATCGAGCGTCGTCAGGAACTTGGCGCCGCGCAGTTTGTCGAGCGTCGCTTGTATATGCGGAAGCGGGTACGCGTCTGTTTCCGACCTTTCATTCAGTTTCCTGAAGTCGACGCAGAACCGTGGTTTCCCGTCCTTTTTTTTTACTACGACCACGGGCGACCTCTAGGTGCTGCTGGTGGGTTCAATCACCCCGTCTCGTAGCATTGCTTCGACTTCGGTGTCGATGACGGCCTGCATTGCCGGATTCCGTGGGCGATACCGTTGTTTTATCGGCGTCTCGTCCGTCAGCTTAATTCGATGTTGTATGAGGTTGGTCCGGCCGGGCACTGTTTTGAATAGCTCCATTTCGGCGGCAATGAAGTAGTCTAGCCGCTCGCGGTCACTGGTACTGGGGGTGCATAAACCCGTCTCCGGAACTTGTCGTGTTTCGGCGAGATACGCCACAGGCCACGAGGCAATGTCGGCCGGTGGACGTAATTGGATTCCCAGCGCGGCAATTGTCTGGATGCCCAACAATACCTGCGGTCCCATCTTCGGTACTATGGTGAACTCGTGTTCCCACTCGTATCCCATCGTGATGAAAGGAAGTCGCAGCGTGCCATTGGGACGTGTATTCGACCCGTCGGCCAGGCCGACCAGGCCGTTCGTGGTCCTTGGGGTGATGCCCTGTTGCCGGGCCCATTCCTGTACCTCTTCATTGACTCACGACAATTGTGCACCCGTGTCGAGGAGCGCCTCTACCTGCCGGCCAAGGATCAGTATTGATAGCAGCGGCCGGGGTGTGTAATTTATTGCTGGGGATGCATCGTGCGCGTCATCTCGCGTTCGATCAGGGTGACCAGTGAAATCGGACAAGTGTGGCAGTTAAGCGACACCTAGCGTCGACCGACAGTGACAGTGCCGATGAACAAGAGTGAGAGTGCGCGCCATCTCGGGACGCGCGGAGTTACTGCGACCGCGCGGGCAAATTTGAAACGCGCCACGTAATTCAAGGACCGAGTGAACCCATTAGGGCATGTCACAGGGCTCCATCCGAGTCACCAAGATACAAGTGCGCCGAATCATCGCCGAACTGCGACGTCTACGCTTACCGACCACCGGGACACCGGAGGGACGCCGACAGCACTGGGAAAGCTGTATCCGCGCACAGACGGAAGAACTGTTCTGCCTGCCCAAAAGACTGTTCGAAACGGACGATCCGAAAACAACGGCCGGCGGGCCGCCCACGCAAACCTTCATCACCGTCGAGTCTCCGGACGACCCCGGAAGGAACAAGGACCGCATACGAAAATGGGCATGCACCACGGATGGGAAAGACCCACATGCGTTCATAGAACGTCTCGCGGAATTACAGGAGACGTACTGCCTCTCCGACGCGGAACTGCTCCGGGGAGTCACCAAGCTTGTACGCGGGGACGCGCAGGTCTGGTACCGGAACAGCAAACACGGAATCGACACGTGGGCGGACTTCAAAAAGAAATTCATAGCTAATTTCGCCGCGGAACAGACGCAACTACAGCGGGAACGGGAGGCCCGAGAACGCGTACACAAGCCAGGAGAGCCGTTTCAGAAATACATGAACGCTCTCATCACGTTGATGCGACGGGCCGACATACCTACCACCTTTTACCTGGAGACGGTCTACGAAAACATGTTGCCGGAACATACCGTCGTAATCAACCCGGCCCATGTCAAAGACTTGGACGACCTACTGGGCCAAGTACAACGCATCGAGAGGGCCCTCGAACGAAAGAGCAAGATGCAGAGACCTCCTGTCCGAAATACCGCCTACGAAGCCGGTCCGGAACACCGTACTCCTGACGTAGCGGCCACGAACAATGTGGGTCAGCCACGAGTGAACCCAGCGGACGGTGCATACAGCCCCATTACGCATTGCTGGCGGTGCAAACAGCGGGGCCATAACCGCTTTGAGTATCGGAACGTATACCGCCGATTCTGTGCGCGGTGCGGACGCGACGGAGTGCTTACCCGGGAGTGTCACCCGCCAGGCAATCAGTACGCCGGAAACCCGTCGGGAAACGGGCCGAGGGGCGCGTCGCAATCGAACGACCACAGGCCCCAGCAATAAATTACACACCCCGGTCGCTGCTATCAATACTGATCCTTGGCCGGCAGGTAGAGGCGCTCCTCGACACGGGTGCACAATTGTCGTGCGTCAATGAAGAGGTACAGGAATGGGCCCGGGAACAGGGCATCATTCCAAGGACCACGAACGGCCTGGTCGGCCTGGCCGACTGGTCGAATACACGTCCCAATGGCACGCTGCGACTTCCTTTCATCACGATGGGATACGAGTGGGAACACGAGTTCACCATAGTACCGAAGATGGGACCGCAGGTATTGTTGGGCATCCAGACAATTGCCGCGCTGGGAATCCAATTACGTCCACCGGCCGACATTGCCTCGTGGCCTGTGGCGTATCTCGCCGAAACACGACAAGTTCCGGAGACGGGTTTATGCACCCCCAGTACCAGTGACCGCGAGCGGCTAGACTACTTCATTGCCGCCGAAATGGAGCTATTCAAAACAGTGCCCGGCCGGACCAACCTCATACAACATCGAATTAAGCTGACGGACGAGACGCCGATAAAACAACGGTATCGCCCACGGAATCCGGCAATGCAGGCCGTCATCGACACCGAAGTCGAAGCAATGCTACGAGACGGGGTGATTGAACCCACCAGCAGCACCTAGAGGTCGCCCGTGGTCGTAGTAAAAAAAAAGGACGGGAAACCACGGTTCTGCGTCGACTTCAGGAAACTGAATGAAAGGTCGGAAACAGACGCGTACCCGCTTCCGCATATACAAGCGACGCTCGACAAACTGCGCGGCGCCAAGTTCCTGACGACGCTCGATCTGAAGAACGGATACTGGCAGGTTCCACTGGAAGACAGTAGCCGACCACTGACGGCATTCACGGTGCCCGGAAAAGGGTTGTTCCAGTTCAAAGTGATGCCCTTCGGGCTGCACTCGGCGCCAGCAACGTTCCAGCGACTGCTAGACCGAATCATCGGCCCAGAGTTAGAGCCATATGCATTTGCATATTTAGACGACATTATCACCGTCAGCCCGACATGTGAAGCTCACCAACAGCATCTGCGTGAGGTCTTCAAACGCCTGCTAGCCGCTGGCCTCCGGCTGAACCCGGATAAGTGTCGATTCTGCGTGGATAGCCTCCGATACTTGGGACATGTGGTCGATCAACAAGGGATACGCACCGACCCGAAAAAATCGGACCCGATCGCCAAAATTGCGACGCCAAAAAACATCCGGGACGTACGACGATTCCACGGGATGGCGTCCTGGTATCGCCGTTTCGTACCCAACTTCGCCGAACTGATGGAACCACTCACCAAGCTTACGCGAAAAAACGCGAAATGGAGGTGGTCCGAAGCCGAAGAAACCGCATTCCAGGAAATGAAACAGAGACTCGTTGCCGCCCCAATATTGGCGTGCCCAGATTTTTCGGAGCGTCTCACGCTCCAAACAGACGCCAGCGACTACGGACTGGGCATGGTCCTGACGCAAGGCATGGAGGACGAGGAAAGGGTTATCGCCTATGCGAGCCACGCCCTCAGCATGACCGAGCGGAACTACAGTGCGACGGAAAAGGAGTGCCTCGCCGTAGTATGGGGTATCCGGAAAATGAAACCGTACATAGAAGGATACCAGTTTACCGTCGTGACAGACCACCAGGCACTCCGTTGGCTGCAGCAGATCGACAACCCAACGGGACGGCTCGCAAGATGGGCCCTCGAACTGCAGCAGTACGATTTCGATATTAAATAACGACCCGGAAAACTTAACCACGTCGCCGATGCGCTCTCCAGAAACATTCCAGTACCAGATGTAAATCTGCTCCAGCCAAAACAACGCACCGACACGTGGTACCAGAAGAAGATCGAAGCAGTCCGCCAGAACCCCGCGTCCGTTCCCGATTACCAGATACGCGAGGGGAAACTGTTTCGACACCTGCTACACCAGCTCGACTACAATGAACCAACGGCCAGCAACGCCTGGAAGATCTGTGTACCAGCGGGAGAAAGGGAAGCCCTCCTCCGCCAGCACCATGACGATCCCGCCGCCGGGCATCTCGGCATAGCAAAAACAATCGTCCGGCTTGCACAGAGATATTACTGGCCTGGAATGTTTAGGGAAGTAGCCCGCCACGTCCGTTGTTGCACGAGCTGCCAGCAATACAAGACGACACCGCAGCAACCACCGGGACACCTGCACGCGAACCCAGGGACGCAACTATGTCACACGGTCTCAATTGACCTCGTGGGTCCCTTGCCACGTTCACGCCGGGGCCACATATGGCTGCTCGTCGCACTTGATCGTTTTTCGAAGTGGGTTGAACTCACGCCACTTCGACAAGCCACCAGCGCCGCCGTCGCCGCGGCCATTCAGAAGGATGTCATCCTCCGGCACGGAGCTCCCGAAATCATCATTACGGATAACGGACGCCAGTTCATTGGCGAACCCTTCACCGCAATACTTCGAGCCTCTGGAACACAACATCGACGCACGCCGCCGTACTCGCCCCACTGCAATCCGGTCGAGAGAGCCAACAAGGTCGTTAAGACCATGCTCGCTCAATATACCGGGAACCACCATGAGCGGTGGGACGAGAAACTAGACGAGACACGGTCCACCATTAACACCGCATGGCACGAGTCAACAGGGTACAGTCCGGCGTACCTCAATCAGGGGAGAGAGCTGCGACCACCCGGGCAACCCGCGACTGAAGGTACCACCGAACCAGCATCACAGAGGTGGAAGAACCTCCGGGAGGCCCAGGAACTGGCCAAGCTGCACTTGGCCAAATCGTTCGGTCGCCAGGAAAAGTATTATAACCTGCGACACCGCGAATGGAAACCCGCCGTTGGCGAGAGCGTCTGAAAAGAGAGCATACGCTGTCGGACAAGGGAGCGGGCATCGCCGCGAAACTCGCGCCGAAGTACACGGTCCGTACACGGTCGGACGCATCGTGTCTCCGGTCATCGTCGACCTCCGGGACGCCAAAGGGAACGGCACGGCACGGCACATCCACGTGCACGACCTAAAGCCCCATACGAAAGATGACGAGGGGTCCGGGGAGACCGAGGAGAATACGGCGGAGGCCGCCGCAGAGGGAGCAGCTCCAATCACCAGCCCCGATGCAGCGCCACCACCACGTCGGCGCGGCCGACCACAGAGAATAACGAACACTATTAATCGCTGTCACAGGCAAGCAGTTCCAGAATCACAGCGCAAGGTGCAGCAGCCACCGCAACGCGCCAGGGCAATGGAGAGAAAGAAGATGGACGAATTCTACGGGGTCCTTTGCTTCCTGTTTGACGAGCAGTCGAACGACGAACAAAGGCCCCGTACCCCGACGATCCCGGAGTGGGCCATGCGGCCGCCGACGACCGCAGCTACGGTCACCGGCGCCCCCGAACGGCCACCACCCAGCAGTGACGACAGGCCAATAACATCGGAGGCCACCGTCCGCCAGGCCGTACGTACACGAACGGCGGCCGAGAAGAAGATGGGGGCCAGCGTACGGCAGGCCGTACACACGGGCACGCCGGCCGAGGAGAAGCTGGACACCACCGCCCGGCACGTGGTCCGCACTCGCACGGCCGCCGAGAGAAAGATCGAAGTGACAGCCCGGAAGGCCACCCGGCCTCGATCAGTGGCCACCTCCGGGAAATCATCTACCACGGTCCGGAACGTCCCAACGCCAGGAGACTCCGAGGTACAACGCGTCACCCCGTCACCAACAACCACGACGGACACTGGGAGAAAAACGGTCACGCCCAGAATCCGCGTGGTGACATGGTTCCCCAAGCCGGTGAGAATCGTGACCGCGCGACCAGAAGCGAAGGCGGGCAGCGACATCGCCGCAGTGATCGCAACTCCACCACCAACGATCGAGGATCATCGGGAGCTAGCCGGTCACCCGCCGGCTATCCAGCCGTACAGGATCCCGACACCAGAACCGGCAAAATGGTGACCCGACAAGCCGTTGGTGCCAAAGGCCGAACATCGCCACCGGTCAACATCGCGGGCACGTCGGCACACAGCCATTGCACCAAGGCCACACCGGGAACGGACCTCGGCCAGGACACCCCCGACCGCAACGACAACGAGCCGGCAGGTGAAGGGCCCGAGACACCGGCCGAAAGCCTCTGAGATCCCCGAGCCAGGGGGTTTCGAGGCGCCCAAAGCACGGCGTACGGGAGCAACGGACGCGCCCGCCAAGGAGCGACGGGAGGCATCTACGCAACCGCTGGACCTCTCCACACCGAGAGGACGAGAATCCGGGGCCTCACCGCCACCGCCACGGAGACTACTCGGTCCCTGCAGCACCAGGGACGCGAGCCGGGACACCACGCAAACGGGGCCCGCCGGTACACCGCCGCAAACGGCCGCCCTGCCGTCAACAGTAGCCCCGACAGGACTGGCCAGGAGGGACCAACTGCAAGGGACACTCCGGCTAATCTTGGCGACGGCAACAGATCCGGAGCTGCCAGAAGAGGAGCAACCGGGAAACGGAGGGCAACCGGTGGCACCGTGGCGAAGGGCACCAGGAGCTCCGAGCCCGATATTTTACGTCGGAAAGCATGCGCCATGCCCCACGACGTGGTACCAGCTGCTCTCCGGCCGGTATGTGGAGGTACCCGATCGATTCGTCCACACCAGGGAGTACAGAGCATCCCTCGAGAACGAGAGGTGGATGCTCTTCTTCGACAGGAACGGACGACTCCGACGGTGCAAGCGCCGGGATACGGCGGATAAGTAACCGGCCCGTACCAGACAGGACACGCGCTCCGCGGTCCCCTCCCCGCGCCGGGGGAGGAAATTAGGATATAAGGAAAAAACAGTATTAAGATATTTGAGTCACGTTAGCAATAATAGCAAAACGTAGGGTTAACGCGCAAGTCATTTTTCTTTTCCTTTTATCGCGAGATCGCGAAGCGGACCGCGCACCGCCAGGCCACAACGCCCAAGATTGTTTTGTTTGTTTCTTTTGTAAGGGACCACGGGGCACGAATGCAATTGTTTTTGTTTTAGTTAACTACCCCGGAGCCAGGGCAATTTCTTTCGTTACACACTCGCCGCGTGCGCACACAACCGTCAGCCGGATCAGGCACACCGTAAATTTCTGTGGGCCGGGCGAGATAATCCTGCGATCGACCTACCAGCGTATTTTATTTTGTTCTTTTTGCTGACTAAGAGATAGGCGCGTAGGAAAACTAGCGAGGACAAGACTGACTGCCGAACCGTCTCGGGAGGCAGGGGGACCAAGACTGAAAGTGTACACGGACACTATTGTTATTTTTTTGCTATGAACCAAACGTGGAAATATATATATTTATTGTTTTGTCCATCCCGGTGCCGTCCTTTACTCGTTACCTACCCTCGGAAGTAAGTTAAGTTATATTTTCAGCAAGATATGTACATACCACCTCGACGGTGGCCAACGTTTCATTTATCATTAAATGGGTGCTCGCTCTCGTACGTTTCGCTGTCCCGAAGGAGGAGGGGGGTGTAACAGACCTGTACGGTGCAGGCCTGTTACTATGAGACACGCGCCGAACACAGCCGACCGACGCCGAGGATTACCGAACGCGCCGTCCGTACAACGCGTCACGACGTACAATCGCGCGCCCCGAGATACATTCGGCGGGAAACGGACGTCGTGGTTCCGCCATCTTAAAGGATGCGCCAGGCACCTTGAGGGTGCCACGCGAGACGCGGCACGATTCTCGGACTCGAAGAAGCCGAGCCCGAAGGTCGAACCCTCGAAATACGCGGACGGAAATCACGCCACGAAACGGGCCACAGGATTCGGACACGGGAACGTTCGGATAGTCCTCACGGCAGGACGGATCTCACAGGAATCTAGAAATAACTCACGACAGTGTGGGCTCGAGATGTTTTAATCGGTCGTGAATAATTACAAAATTACGGCCACGTGGCCGCGACCCGAAAGCCCGCGCTCTGCGTACAAGATTGCGAAGGATGGAAATTCGCTGCGCGGTTGTCGTACCGAGTGGTATCGCGCGTTGGAATCGTCGTACAAAGTCACGACCTTTTTTGAAACCACGGACGACGGGATCGCACGTAGCGCAGGTGGACGGCGCGGTATGGAACCGTCGCGGCGGCCGTCGCTCGCGGTTCGATTTTACACGCGCGGTAACGGTGCCGCGTGTGCCGCCCTCGGAACAGATATGAGACGTTGGCATGAGGCGTTCGGCGCCTCGGCACACGCGAATATTCGAGGACGGAACGAGAAGTGTTCGTCCTCGCGCGACTAAGGGCGAGCCACCTCGCAAAGAAATACCAAATCGATCACTGCCTGACTTACCGTTTCGCCTTTCTCGCTTGTTCGATGTTATTGCTTCCGGAAAGAGGCCCTAGCCGGTTGATGGACG
Source organism: Lasioglossum baleicum (assembly GCF_051020765.1). Taxonomy (NCBI): domain Eukaryota; kingdom Metazoa; phylum Arthropoda; class Insecta; order Hymenoptera; family Halictidae; genus Lasioglossum; species Lasioglossum baleicum. The sequence continues at coordinate 881,287 of NC_134930.1, forward strand.
GGTAGGCGCCGTCGGATTTTCTGCTAATCCCGGCGGAAACTAACTCTCACGAGCACTCTTTCGAATACTGCCGGAATCGCGGAGATCTACTTTTAATACGCGTTATTTCGACTAAAGTGTGAAATGTTCGAACGCAACCGGAGCCAGCGCGATAGTGTCACGTTGATTTTCGATACAGTGATAGTGATGGTAGGTAAGGCGCTTTTTTCGCGCATGCGCGACTATTCTAACCTCAGACGGCCTCAGTCATGTACGAAGATCGGGTACCTTGGCCACCTCGCTAATTTCGCATAATTTCATAATGTTATAGCTGGCGTCAAGACGAATCCAACGACCTACTTTTTTATGACCCTGATCCCATAAATAATGCTGCAATGTTTTATTCCCGTTTTTCGGCCCACTGTGTGATAGCGGCGCGGCTCGGCGTAGGGCGCCGCCGAGGCTGGCACAGTTCCCCACAAACTTTGGACGTAGATACAGTCCTGACGAAACTCGCGCATGCGCGAAAAAAGCGCCTTACCTACCATCACTAAATTCGATCGCGCGGCGGCTCGATCGCGAATGTGGCAACTCGCGTCTAGATCGCGCTCTGATTGGTCCGTGTTTTTCGTTAATAACTCCTAAACAAAGCCGCGGATAACATTTTTGCAAAGGAAAATGTCGCTTGAAATGGTCTCAGGAACCACCCCCTTTCGGGATTTTCAAGAATTTTTGTACCAGCTAACTTGACCACCTTGAATATCTTTGTTGTTTTTAAAGATACGTCAAATGTCTGAAGGACAAAGTTGAATGGTAAAATGGGGCTCATAAGATACCAACAAAATTTTTTTTCATGTAATTTTTTCATGAGATTTCAAGGTCACCTTCACTTTTTTAAATGGAATGAGGTATTTTTTAATACATCAATCGGTGCAGCTAGACATTCGTTATAAAAAAGTACTAACCTATGTATGTCGAAAAGTTAGTAGTTCAGGAGATATTTCAATTTAAAAAACTCTAAAATACCATTACTGTCGTACTAATTGTAAGACGTTAGTGTTTACTTATTTATGTAACGTCTTAGATTATAACAGAGAGATGTAGTAAATTTCAGACGGTATTGCGACGCGTCATATCGAAAACAAACAACGTGGTAAAATGTCAAAGATAAAGGTTCGACGGAGAATTTCGGTGAAACTGTTCTTTCGCTTGGTAAACAAACATTATAGTATAATCAGTGTTGGGCAATAAATATAAAATTTAAATAAATAATTATTTAAATAATGATTTAAATAACAAGTTATTTTTTATTTGGATATTCAAATAAAACGCGAAAATAATTATCTATTTGTAACAGACCTGTATCGTGCAGGCCTGTTACTGCTAGACGCGCGCCGAACATCGCCGACCGACACCGAGGATCACCGAACGCGTCGTCCGCGATCCGCGAGCGAACTCGCCGGTCTCCGCTTTCCCCTCCTCTATCAGCTTCACTGAACAATGCCGCGCTTAGAAACGCACTTGGCGGGAACCGGACGTCGAGGTTCTGACATCTTTACGGATACGGAAACTCGACGTCACACATCCGTTTCCCCGCACTATTCCCCCACCACCAACCTAGGCCTATAAAAGGCGATGCAAACGAGGCATGGGCAGAGTGGCCAGACGAGTCCGACCTTGGGACTCGCGAGGGGAATACAGTACCCCTTCTCTGATGACCAGCAATATGCGCAAGCGCGACGGGGATCGAGTAAGGCGCATGGGAGACACGTTGCGCTTGCGCGATGGGGACGCAACAATGACAGATGACATATTACAAGTTTTAGGTTATTGCCGCATATCGAACCTATTACCTAATGAAATGCATCATATGAATCGTTCTAGATATTATCAACATTCTTTATCTATATATGTATATAAAAGCGAAGTCCTGACTCACCTATCAACGCCCAGGCTAAACCCTTGGACTTAGAAAGCTGAAATTTTGCACAGAGGTTTCCCTTATGATCTATACAAGGGATAAGAAAGGATATTTGGAAATTCAATCCCCAAGGGGGTGAAAAGGGGTTGCAACGTTTGTATGAGGAATATTTTGTTCGTGGTCGGATTTACTTCATACTTGGTCTTAATGCTCTTTGATATAATTAATCAAACACCTATTTCGGCATTTTAAAAAATTGATCCCCTAAGGGGGTGAAAAGGGGTTTTGAAATCTAAGATTGCGGCATGACATAAAATTAAAACTCTATAGTGGTGAATGGGGGGTTAAAAGGTTTTATATGGAGAAACAATATCAATTTCCGAGGGCATTAAACGGTTTTCTGTACGAGCGAAGCCGCGGGCAAAAGCTAGTTATAAATAAAATGAATTGTAACATGTGGGAGTTTCAGTTGTGAAATGAAGTATACTTATTATGTATAATATGTATGTTGAAAAAAATGTTGAAATCTGTACTACTGAGTTACATTCCAGTAAAATCATAAATGTCCTAAAAATAAATCATAATCTATTTTAACACTTTTAAGGAATGGACATAGCAAGTTTTGAAACTACCTTTTTCAATGCATATCTTAAAAAGTTGTAGTGAGATTTATTAATGAACTCTACGAACTGAACACTCAGAGCATCACATAACATAATCAAATACAATACAATACAATAAAATATAATAAACAAATACACACACACACCAAAATAAGCAAACAAATACTCAATATATATCACTGTCATTGCCGCTATTCTCAGTTTCACCAGCGAGCAAGGTTCCAGGTGATTTTTTTGGTATTTCTTCTCTATTGTACATTTGGACATTAAATAATTCTAACACCTGATCTGTTATTTGGAAACTGGAAGCATCAATTTGTTTTGATTACAAATATAATTTAATACGTGTATGATCGCGAATCGTGTGTGTCCAGAAATAGCTTTATATTTCGCTAAACAGTCAGAAGTTAAAATAGACATTCTTTTAAATAAATTTCCAACCACAGTGATAGCTAAAAAAGCGTTACACCAGTGGTTCTTATTAGGCATAAAACCTACCGCACGAGAAAGAAATAAGTTGAAACGATTAGATGTGTTGAATTTTGGAGCACCGTTAGGAATTTAAAGGATGAATCTGATAATTTGTTGTACGATGAAATTGCAAAATTTGCGTTAATATGCTTGTCATTGCCGCATTCAAATGCACATGTGGAAAGATATTTTTCCATGATAACAGACATAAAAGATAAAAAAAAGAAATATGTTAGATACACACACGATTCGCGATCATACACGTATTAAATTATATTTGCAATCAAAACAAATTGATGCTTCCAGTTTCCAAATAACAGATCAGATGTTAGAATTATTTAATGTCCAAATGTACAATAGAGAAGAAATACCAAAAAAATCACCTGGAACCTTGCTCGCTGGTGAAACTGAGAATAGCGGCAATGACAGTGATATATATTGAGTATTTGTTTGCTTATTTTGGTGTGTGTGTGTATTTGTTTATTATATTTTATTGTATTGTATTGTATTTGATTATGTTATGTGATGCTCTGAGTGTTCAGTTCGTAGAGTTCATTAATAAATCTCACTACAACTTTTTAAGATATGCATTGAAAAAGGTAGTTCCAAAACTTGCTATGTCCATTCCTTAAAAGTGTTAAAATAGATTATGATTTATTTTTAGGACATTTATGATTTTACTGGAATGTAACTCAGTAGTACAGATTTCAACATTTTTTTCAACATACATATTATACATAATAAGCATACTTCATTTCACAACTGAAACTCCCACATGTTACAATTCATTTTATTTATAATAAAGAATGTTGATAATATCTAGAACGATTCATGTGATTCATTTCATTAGGTAATACGTTCGATATGCGGCAATAACCTAAAACTTGTAATATGTCATCTGTCATTGTTGCGTCCCCATCGCGCAAGCGCAACGTGTCTCCCATGCGCCTTACTCGATCCCCGTCGCGCTTGCGCATATTGCTGGTCATCAGAGAAGGGGTACTGTATTCCCCTCGCGAGTCCCAAGGTCGGACTCGTCTGGCCACTCTGGGCATGAGCCTCTTTTCCAGCCTGGGCAGCTTTCCTATCTAGCCTGGTTCCCACCGGTGTGACAGCATACACGCCAAACAGAGAGGGCAGCATCCCTCTCTGCCGTTCAGGCAGCATCCTGAACAAACCATCTTGGGCAGCATCCTGAGAACTCCGACAGCTATCGGAGACGTTTAAATGAAGGGACAGCTACCCCTTCATTTATCGTAGAACTGCCATGAGGAGTTTCCTGACTCGTGGCAGGATTCCCGTCCGTTCCCGCCTGAACCCAGTCTCCGGCAGGCACCAGGTCCACGAACACGCGTCGCGTCGCGATGAACGATCACGCGTCGCGGTCAAAGATCGTCACTAGAATCACGTACCAGTAACACTCGGTTGCGCGAAAGTCCCGAGGCCCGAAAATACATATACACGTCGTCGTTATTTCACGTCCCGCGCACCTCGTCCATTTTCAGCTTCAGTCGATTCTCTCGCCGGTAGACGAACCCGGCTCGACGAATCCAATTCTATTTGTGCGCAATCGAGATGTGTCCGATTCTTCTTGTGCGCAATCGAGATGTGTCCGAATCTTCTTGTGCGCAATCGAGATGTGTCCGAATGTACTTGTGCCCAATCATGCTGTGTCCAAAAGATATGTGCGCAATGTGCATGTGGGCAATCGTATTGTGCGCAACTGAGCGCCTCCCTCCGGACGAGCCTGGACGAGCCCGACCACTGGCGGTATACATACTTGAAAAGGTTGCTGTGGAGATCGGAGTTGGTAGAAGAGGAGGCCGAAGAGAGAGGGAAGGACCCTATCGGCGAAAAGGGGGTAGGCGACCGCGGGTGGGACGCCACACCCCACGAGTAGTAGTTAATCGACCACCGAGGAAAGTAGTCGTTGACTGTAACAATAAGTGTTTACCAGTGCCAAAATAAAGTATTACAATCAAGCTAGTGATGGGCATTATCGACTTAATTCAACTATCGACTAATTACTATTTAGTTACTACATACTATCGAATATTTAGTCGATAGTTTTTAGTCGACTGAAATTTCGTTTTAGTGGTTATACGTCTAGATTGCGGGCTATAGTCTATGCCTACGTATAGATCTCATTTCTCACTCACTCTTACAGCATTGTACTGCAGTGCTCACTTAGTATTATAGGCACAGTAAGAGTAAATTGGGGTAAATATACCAGACAATAATTAAATAATTAATAATAATAAAAATAATTTTTTTATAATTTTTAATAATTCGATATCGCTAATGAGTGAATGTATTTGATAGTAAATCTTATAAAATTTATTCAAAACATCCGCCGTTAAAATTCAACCAATAGCTCGATAGTTTAAGCGACTGATTCAGTAACTGAATTTAGTCGATAGTTTTCAGTCGTTTACAGGTTATTCTCGTATTTACTCTTATTCTCGATGTTCGCTAGTTAAATGAATAGTAGGACAGTATGGGACAATACAGAGATATTAAATTTCGTGATTGAATGATTTTGTCTTTATTAACTTCCCGATTTTATAGGGAAGTTATTGTAATGACCCCGAAAATCGAAAATCGATTTTTTAGCAGATCTTCACGTTTCATGGTCATTGCAGTCATTTTAGACTATTTTCAGCAAAATGTTCGTATGTGTGTGTGTGTGTGTGTGTGTGTGTGTGTGTGTGTGTGTGTGTGTGTGTGTGTGTGTGTGTGTGTGTGTGTGTGTGTGTGTGTGTGTGTGTGCGTATGGCCATTTCTATGTAATCAAATTTTTCGTTAACGTTTTCAGAAAAGGTAACAACGCGATCAGGATGATGAATTCTGCAATCGATGTGCCCCGCTGTAACTTAGAGCTGATTAGATTTTGGTCCATTTTGGTCAAGTAGTTTTTTAGTTTTTTTAGTTTTTTCGAAAGAAGTTCATTCAACAATGCAATTTATACGAGAGAACGGAAAGATTCCACCGAAGAAACAAACGTAATTACACAAAAAAATTTTTTTCGATTTTTTTAAAATTTAAAAAAAAAATTTTTTTTTGTACCTTACGATGATGTTTCCGCTTACAATAATCGAAAATTATCCCAATGCAAGAGTGAGTTAATCATCTCTACTCCCGAGAATACATTTTCAAAGAATATCAATGAAAGTACAAAAAAAAATTTTATTACAATCTTTAAAAAAACAATCAGTTCAAAACGAATTATTAACTGAGATTAAATTGAAAATTAATATAAACTATATGATAATTATTAATAACATTGATGTTGAAAACGGATTGGTTAATGGAGCACACACACATGCGAAATATTAAAATTTATTACTTTTCAAGAAAATACTAAAATTCCGTCTATATTGTGGTTAGATTTTCAATTGGCCAGAGTAGGAGTGAAAGTAAGAACTCGTTATCGTGATTATATGAAAAATGCAAATATTGATCAAAATTTTACACCAATAATAAAAATATCGAATCAAGTAAATATGTCGAGTGAGGAAAAATATCAAATCACACGTAGTCAATTTCCAGTGGTTCCTGCTGAAGCGATTACGATACATAAAAGTCATGGACAAACATACGAGAAAGTATGTGTGGATTTTAAAAAATCAGAAAGGCGAACTTTACAAATGTTGTATGTAGCACTGAGCAGAGTTTCAAAATTGAGCGCGGTTTATATACAGGGTGTCCCAGAACAAGTGTCGTTCCTTGAAATGGGAGGTTCCTGAGACCATTCTAAGAGACATTTTCCTTTGCACCAATGTCAACTGCGGCTTTGTTTAGGAATTATTAACGAAAAACACGGACCAATCAGAGCGCGCCCTGGCCCGGCGCGCCAAGCCGCGCCGGCAAGCGAGTGTCGCGGTACGCTGTGACATCGCATCGTGACGGCGCGGCGGCCCAGGGCGCGCTCTGATTGGTCCGTGTTTTTCGTTAATAACTCCTAAACAAAGCCGCAGTTGACATTGGTGCAAAGGAAAATGTCCCTTAGAATGATCTCAGGAACCTCCCATTTCAAGGAACGATACTTGTTCTGGGACACCCTGTATTTTGGGACAATTTAAATTAACAGTATCGAAGAAAACCAAGATCAATACTGCAAACCCGGATAATGATGAGTTGTATCGTTTACGAAAAACTAATTAAGACAATTTATTTTGCAACATTAGTATGCTATAACAAGGAACCAAGCGAGCAACGAGCATACGATGTTGGTTTAATGCGACGCCATATAGCAAACATTTTGATAAGTAGAAAACTATTGAATTTCCCTGAAAACGAATAATCTTCTTAAAACGTACACTTAATAATGATAATAATATACTGCAACTAACGAATCGGGAAGTTCTTTGTGTGGCTTGTGGAGAGTCACACACCAAATAAAAAAAAAACATTAATAGCTATAGGTACTACTAGCCATGCGTACCACTAACCCGTTCGCAAGAGCAGTCCTATCCGCGAGCTCGCAATGCGAGCGAGCAAAAACTACCCCACTCGCGAGCGAGCGAAGCGAGCGAGCAACAATAACCCTCTAGTTTAATAATAAATTCATACACTACGTTATAAATATAAATGTACACAATTTATTTATATCACATATATAGTTTATATTGCATAAATAGCAATAAGATTTTAACATCCAATATGAATTAAAGTATTGAAATATCTATTACATAGTTCATTACTTGCATATTTGCACGTCCTGTCATAATTATGTATTTCTAACCTTTTCGTTTCATCGTCTGACACTGACATTTGAAATTTCAAGATGGCGACGTGTAAACAGTCGACTGAAAATAGTAACCCCACCACTACTAAATTCAGTCGATAGTTTAAAAAATCAGTCGACTGAAAATAGTAGTTGAATACTATCGATTTAGTCGATAGTTTTTAGTCGATGGTGCCCATCACTAAATCAAGCCTACCTGTTACCCGAGTATTATTCCGAAAGCCTATCCAGCGGTAAATCTCCGGGGTAGCACAGTTGCTATAGCAGAAAAAAAAACGCGCACGGATCAGCTCCGAATCGGCAGATTATTTACAACCACCGCGCTCCGACAACTTCAACTCCGACAGATGGACAACACGTGCAACAGACGTGTTCATTGTATACATATACAAAATACAAGAAATAAGAGAAGACCAAAAACTATTTAATTGCTTTCCACCTCAGTCCAAATAATAAATAATCTTTTATTTGCAAATAGGAAATAATAAATCCATCATTTTTGGAATTATTTAAATAATTTTTATTTAAATAAAAAGTTTAGTTATTATTTGCAATTAAAATCACACGTTTATTTATTATTTGAAATAAAATTTGCCCAACACTGGCGTCATATCGAAATGCCGTGGTACAATGTCAAAGATAAAGGTTCGACGGAAAATCTCGGTGTAACTGTCCTTTTGATTGGTAAACAAACATTATAGTATAATAATACGTAGTAACTTTGTAAACACCGCACGGAGCTCAAACGCACACTGACGCCTGACGCACACTGAGCCAGTGCTTCGATTGTGCCCAAATTTTCTCGCGCGCGCGGGTACAGTGATGGTAGGTAAGGCGCTTTTTCCGCGCATGCGCGAGTTTCGTCAGGACCGTATCTACGTCCGAAGTTTGTGGGGAACTGTGGCGGCCTCGGCGCGGTGGTCTAAAGTCTAAACGGGCCATTTAGCTGGACACAATTATTCTAGTATTATTTTAAGACTTAAAGCCGTAGTTAAGTAGGTCATTGGATTCGTCTTGACATCAGCTACAACAATTTGAAATAAAAAATACTTAGTAGCATTTAAAAAATTAACATGATCATATTTTTTATTAAAAAAAAAATTTTTGCTGTACACGAGAACGACGGGACGGTCGGACGAAAAACAGGATACGAGAAGGACCGCTGGCAATCACATGTTTAGTTTCTCCTGTAGATTGGTACGCAGAGTCGATGGGTAACCGTTCGAAAACGTCGTCTGTCCTTCTTTTAGAAAGTTTCTTAAGGAAGGTATAGGACAATAGGGATGCTACGCTGACCTGACATTTTTACCCCTTGCTGGGTAAAAGGACGGATGACGTTTTCGAACAGTTACCCATCGACTCTGCGTACCAACCTGCAGGAAAAACTAAACATGTGTTTGCCACAAAGCTTACAGCGGTCCTTCTCGCATTCTGTTTTTCGTATAACCGTCCAGTCGTTCTCGTGCTACAGCGTGCACATTTCGAATTTCGACACTCTAAATGCCCTTCCTAAATTCTTTAGAAAAATCTTGCGGAAAATCAGTGTCGTTCGAGCCGCGATAGAGAGAACATCTCTAAAGACTTGTCAATTCAAAGCTAACGGTTGCTATTAGCTGTGTTTTTGATAGTAATATTTAAACTAATCACTAGACTACGGATCTTTATGCAACATTAATGTTGGCTGCCGCTATTACAAGGGACAGGAGCCAGACAGATATTTGATTCTCACTGTGATTATTTTAAGAAGTTGAAAATAATACTATGGTGTTTTGAAATTATTTTAATCTCTCTACTGTCTTAAAATGCACCTACTCATGTTTGCTGCAAATGCATGAAATCCGCAGTCTAGTGATTGCATTACCTGATTGTTGTGATTTGTGCAGCAGTACAAGGGATATGGCAATTACTATTAGTGCATAACTATGTGTTGACAAATGTGAACAGTGATTGTGAGTGTGGAAAAATTTCAAGGCATCTGTGTGAAATAAACATACGAATTATTTATCGATTCGAAAGTGAAAGTGAAATTCTGGATCGTCGACTTGACCGCGCATCCCTTAGGCCTTTTACCACCGGCTGTGCAGTTCGTCGACCTGGCCGTACGTCCCTTAGCTTTCGGTACTGTCGTATACCTGAAGACATCTGTGCAGTTCGTCACCGAGTGACCCAGTGACACACATTTCGAAGCAGCAAATGGATTTACGGCTGAATAAGTGAGGTTTTAATACAATCAGTTTCTGCTTTTTCCCTCGTTCGGGTAAAGTTGCCGTAAGTCGGGTAAAGAGATCTACCCATATGAATTGACAAGTAAAGTTCTTCCGACCGACAAAAACTGTAAAGGGTAATGTTGTTCAGAATCATGGTCTTGACAACATATCCAAGGCTCATCGAAATCGGAGAGGAGATAGTTCAGATAGTACATCGATCGATTTACAATTACAAGTTACTTATCGCGTAAACTAAAGCCGGCCGACAAAAACTGTAAAGGGAAATGTTGTTCAGAATCATGGTCTTGACAACATATCCAAAGCTCATCCAAATCGGGGAAGATTCACATAATCTCGAGAAACTCTTGTTCGTTACGGCATCGCGGCGTTACACCGCGCTCGTCTCCCGGCGCGCCGGGCTGAACGTGCCATCGCGCGTCTAGGGCGCGCTCTGATTGGTCCGTGTTTTTCGTTAATAACTCCTAAACAAAGCCGCAGTTGACATTGGTGCAAAGGAAAATGTCTCTTAGAATGTTCTCAGGAACCTCCCATTTCAATTAAGTACACCACATTTGGGACACCCTGTATATACTACAATAGCCGTGCGCTCAAGAAACGAGGGTACACGGCGTCCTTTACCAGCTCATTGTGACGTTAATTTTTGTGTCTCCATCTTTTTCAAGGGCTGATTTTAAAGGGGAAACTTCAAGGAATTTCACCATATTTTTTCAAAATTTAAATCATTCTGGCCCCTTATAAAAAAACGTAAAAAAGAATTTGTTTAAATTTTTCGACATTATAAAGTTGATTTTCGAGGTTGAAAAAATTATTTTGTAATACCCCAATTCTTTCCGAATAAACCAAAAGAAAATGTAGCTCAATCGGACAAACAGTTCCTGAGATAAAAATTCGTAAGTGAAGCCCATTTTCGCCAAAATGGGCAAAAATTGAAAACTGAAGGCCTGTCATTTCTAAAAAAATTCGAAACCGGCAAAATGATGACATAAACCCCCCTAATTTCACATGGACTACAACATATTTAATTTAGAACAAAATCGACGATGGTGCCTGCAAAAAGTGATCGAGTTGGCATGGAATGACCCCATTGCGATTTATACCAAAATGTTTCCTATCATTCTAAAATCGTTGGTTGTCCAAGCGGTAGACCGGGGTTCGAATCCTGTCGGGGTCAGAAATTGTTTTTCTCTTTCGCGCCACTCGATTTTCGACTTCCGTAACATCAGAAAATTGTAGCCCTCAATAAAGAAGTTTTGCTTCAAAAAACGACCATCAAAAACCCAGATTGAAATTGCAGCTGACAAAGCAATGCTTCTCACTGAATTACTGTACAGTAATTTTTCGATCGGAGTCTCCACACCCGGGTGTTGGACGGACTTGGGTAGAGTACGGAGGCTATATTTTTATGACTGCGTCTACCGCGCCGAGACTTCAAACGACGAGCCGAACATAGAGAAGGACAGAATGAAATAGGATCGCGTGTCGCCGTCGCCGGCACAGTTTAAAGCAGGGCTTGAAACGGGCCCGGAAATAACTGTTTGAAACTGTTTCATTTCGGGCTTGATCGAAACAGTTATGAAGGACCGATATTCTGAATAACTGTTATGAAGGCCCGAAATTTTGGTTGATATCGGTTTCGATTACGGTCCTTCGTACATGGATATCGGTCCTAGCATAACGGTCTAAGACTGACTAAGACCGATATTTTTTCGGTCCTATATCGGTCTTCATATCGGTTCTAATACTTTGTTGCTCAGCCGATGCTTTAGGCACAGCGACTTCTAAGAGTCGGCCGATGCTTTGTAATCGGTGGCAAAGAGACCGGCACCTTATTGTCGATTGCCGACGCGACTGTTGACTCGACGTCATCGGTGACGCTTTTGCGGGGATACCAATCAGAATGATTTCTGGTAAAACAAAACACATCCTCTTGGACACAAGACTCAACACTCTGCAAGCGAAAACCTAGAGCCTAGAGAGAAGCTCAGCAACTTTCGTAGTGGCAAGTGGCAATTTTCGTTTTATACACACACCATCTATTTTTAATATATATATATATTAGTTAGTTACAAAGTGCAAGTGTTATTTTCAACGTCACCATCACCATTGTCTAAAACTAGCCCTCACGACATTAATTTGCCGTCGAGCGCACCGGTCATCACAGCCTCGATTTTTCTATGCAATCAAGTCGCGAGTTTGCTATCGCACAAAATTATTAATTACTTAAGTGTTAAACTATAACATAATGGGCAGAAAACAATGCGATATTGTACGTAAATATTTCACAAATAATAACAATAACATAGAGAAAATGCAGTGCACCATTGAAAACTGTTCTGCAGAAATTTCAGTATGTAGACAATATATTTCAATTTTTATATTTGTTTAAAAAAAAATTTTAAAGCTCTGACATTTCCTTAATTTTGTAAATTTAATATTTTAGAACCACTCCACAAATTTATTAAGGCACTTGGAAAACTATCACCCTAATAGCTTTACCATCGTTATGATGGAAAAAGAGGTACGAAAAAGATGTTGTGAAGAAGCTACAAGTAGTAAACATGATAACAAGAACAAGAGAGTAAAATTGGATGTAATGAATGCTTGTATAAGATTAATAACAATTCACGGCAGACCTTTTTCTTTAATGGATGACAAAGCATTCCGCGATATCATAAATATGATACCCAACAAAGAATTAATTAATTCACACAAAGTTCGAGAACAAGTAATGGTATGTACATAACAATAAACTATAAATTGTTAATTGGGCGAAGTTTCCGTTTACGTCCGTGCTCAGAATTGAATGAAATTTTGGGAATAGGTTCTTTTTTGACTAAAATAATGACTGTCAGAAGGACTTTCTCTTTTGTAGGTAAAAATATAAGTATATAATTAAAATAAAATAAAATACTACTCCTGGATTTTCGTATCCCTGGTCGCCCCTCCACCCCCCCCTACCACCTAATCTTAAGTAATTCTGATCGCATAATCTTCCCATTGTAGATATTCAATTAATTGGTTTAACTATTGGAATTTTGGAAACATTTCATATTAATCTCCAGAATATACATATTTGATATTTTCAACTAATTGCAAAAATGGTAAGGTAGGGACTGACATTGACATGGTAAAATATTTTTTTTCGAGTCGCCAAAAATCCTTCTGACAATCATTATTTTAGTCAGAAAGGAACCTATTTCCAAAATTTCATCCAATTCTGAGCACGGACGTAAACGGAAACACAGCCTAAATTATTTACTATCGTGCTACTTTCTTACAGATAAAAGCAAATACGATAAGACAAGAAATTAAAAACGAAATTAGTGGAAAATTGGTGTCCCTAAAAGTAGATGCCGCATCATGTATGGGGCGTTCATTTTTGGGGATAAATATTAAATTTATAGCCGCACAAAAAATTGAAATTCGGACCATAGGTGTGATAGAATTATTGGAAAGGCATACCGCTGAACATTTAAAATTTGTAATTATGCATACATGCAGCAAATTTAATGTTTCTAAGAAACAAATATATAGTGTAACAGTTGACAATGCTGCAAATATGCTGAAATGTATAAGAATCTTAAATGAAGAATGTGAATCTGATTCCGAAGGCGATGTAATAGAACAATCGCAAAACATTGATGTTTTATTACTTGATCCCGAAGGAGAAGGATGTGATGTAGCAATTTTTGATACAGTAAGGGAAACAGAATTTGTTATTACTACTATTAGATGTGCTGCCCACACATTACAACTTGCTATATGCGATTTTTTAAAGAGAAGAGAGATAGCTGAGATAATAGGAAAATGTAGGGAAATTGTTAAAAAATTGCGAACACCAATTTTAAAATCAACGTTATCTGCATTATGTAAAAAAAATGCAATTTTGGATTGTTCAACAAGGTGGAATTCAACTTTGGACATGTTGGAAAGACTGGTCGAAATAAAACAATTTTACACACAGATTGATGATGAAGAATTGAAGTTCTCAGACATAACGTGGAGTAAAATTATTGAATTAATTAAGGTTTTGACACCTGCCCGAATTGCGACTAAGAAATTACAACGCGAACATTTAACTCTTGGCGATCTTTATGAAATCTGGGAGAGATGTATCATAGAAACAAGTAAACACGAAAATGAATTCAATCTACCTATAATTAGTAACATGCAACATAGGAAAAAAAAATTATTTCAAAATGATACATTTTTATCAGCTATATTTTTGGACCCAAGATATAATGTTATATTATCTGATGAGGAAATAGGGAAAGCAAAAAATTGTATATTACTTACATTTCAAAGAATTAACAAAATGTGTAGTAATTTAGCAAGCACATCAAATCACGTTTCTACTTGTAACTTAAATGAAGCCACTGATACATATAATGAAGAGGAAGATGATTTTGAATTGTTACTGCAAGATGCGGCAGCGAAACGCATATCGAGCAACACATTGCAATGCTTAACAATTGAAAATGAACTTAATGAGTATTGCCAAGAACCTCGAGTTCCGAAGACGATGGATATTATCCAGTATTGGGAAGGAAAAAAAATTAATTTACCTAAATTATATAAGGTGGCCTGTGTAATTTTGGCTGTTCCGCCAACTCAGGTTAGTGTGGAAAGACTATTTTCCGCACTAAAATTTAATTTATCTCCACACCGATCGAGCATGTCGTCGAATATTGTAGATGATATTTTATTAATTCGTTTGAACATGCCAAAGCTACATAACGAAAATTAAAATTACAATAAAAAAAGTAAAAGTAAAAACTAAAAACTGCTATGAACTATGTCTTTTTCTTTCCCATACGCTCTCCTTCTTTGCGTCGCAATTTTTGATAGTTCATTATTTTTTCTATGATTTTCTATGATTCTGTCATTGAAACAATTGGCTTGTGATAGCTAAAATATGATATAAATATTTGTGATTCAGTTTTGTCTAAATGTCTTGCAAATACTGCACCGAGAGTTGTTCCTGATCTTATTGTCGTTTCATTAGGATTATTTACCATTTCCAATCTTAATTTACTTCTAAACATTACTAGACTGCAAGAAGTTTCACTTTTGCCGCGCGTGGTTTTTTTTGAAAAATTCAAAAGACTACGTATGTCATGTGGTAGGGCGTACCCTATATGCTTCGGGGTTGGGCCTTTCGAAAATTTCGTTATTTTTGCGGTAGGACGCACCGTTCTCGAGATACAGCCATTTTTTATTTAAGACTAGCTCGGCCTACCATCCCCACCACTTCCGTTACGCATTTTCGTATCGCGAATTCCGTGACGCGAATTAGGCCTACACCCTGCCAAAAGAAGTTTTACTTCAAAAATAGTCAATAATGTATACATTTATTGTTATAATAAAACAACTTTCAATTATGACCAAAATATAACCGTTTTTAATGTTGGTAGTTATTTTCGGACCCGTTTCAAGCC
Organism: Lasioglossum baleicum; assembly: GCF_051020765.1. Lineage (NCBI taxonomy): Eukaryota > Metazoa > Arthropoda > Insecta > Hymenoptera > Halictidae > Lasioglossum > Lasioglossum baleicum. The sequence continues at coordinate 896,694 of NC_134930.1, forward strand.
CTGATTGCTATAACTTGAAACTTAGAACTTACAATTAGAACCGATATGAGGACCGATATAGGACCGAAAAAATATCGGTCTTAGTCAGTCTTAGACCGTTATGCTAGGACCGATATCCATGTACGAAGGACCGTAATCGAAACCGATATCAACCAAAATTTCGGGCCTTCATAACAGTTATTCAGAATATCGGTCCTTCATAACTGTTTCAAGGACCGAAACCGATATCATAACTGTTTTCAAGCCCTGGTTTAAAGGCCCGTGCGTCATCACAATGAAACACCAAGACCTCAGCTTTCTTATTTTCTATGATATCATTATGGATCTTTTACCAACATATTCGTGGCATTTTTCTGATTAAAATGATACCAAACACGATATAATTTGGCCAATATTTAGTGGTTTAATCGACGATGAAAGTTTCGAACGCAACGAAGAAGAGCGTATTGGAAAGAAAGAGACGCGAACAGTAGCCGCCGCCGGTTCGCATCTCTTTCTTTCCAATACGCTCTTCTTCGTTGCGTTCGAAACTTTTACCGTCGATTAAACCAGTAAATAACGTTGAAATTATATCGTGTTTGGTATCATTTTAATCAGAGAAACGCCAGGAATAAGCTAGTAAAAGTCCCATAAACCGATCATTAAAATTAAGAAGTTTGGGAACTCGATTCACTCGAGTCAATGCGTGGTGTTCACACCGATATACCCGAGCCGAGATCAATCATCGCCGCTCTACGGCGCGGAGCAGCGTTGGCCGGCAGTGAAGTGAGTAGGCACTGGACTCCGATCGGAGACACCCCCCAAGACTCCGATCGAAGAATTACTGTATAACTATAGGAATACTGAAAGGTGCACAGTATGGACAACATCGCGCGCACGTTACTATGCTACACCAATCATACCTGCATTCAACACTGTACGAACAATCAGTTATCAATAACTTATATCCTAGTCGACGTTAAAATTGTTATTGTTACTTTTACAAATGATAAATCACAGTGTTGAAACTTCGAAATGTTTTGCTATAAGGCAACTGAAATAAATTAGTCATTTGTAAAGAATAACTAAGCGATTTCCTCAAGACAATTATTATATGTGAAACACGATCGAAATTAGTTATTCTAATCGAATAAATCCATAACGAATCATCAGTTTATAACATAATCGTATAAGCAGATATGGCAGATAATAACCTATCCAAAAACTAAATTATTTCAACCCATGTAAAATAAGAACCTTACCGTCTTTCATTATTTATTTATTTATTTATTTATTATTGCTTTAAACCAGTTTGTTTATTTAGCAAGTACAGTATTTTTACGTGTAGCTTACATTACATAGGTGTTACAATGTTTTTATATCCTTACGGAAAACTGTTTGAGAAAATTAGAAGGAACTAATATAAAAAGGAAAACAGTACTTGCGATTAATCTCATAACACAATATCACAAATACACTAAGAAAGAAAGAACGCCGCGCGTCGTACTGTTCCGAAAGTATGCCAAAAAAGGAAATTACAGAGAATTTGTAACAGTCTTGCTATTTACATAATTCAGTGTTTCACATGTGTTAGTTATTTTCTTAGACCCGCTAATCAAATCGATCGATTCGTGACGGAACTCTATAATCCAAACGAATCACAATCAATTTCTACGGACAAGCGAGACAGCAGCAAATTGAAATAAGAGCAGGACAGTGTGAATAAAATATGGCAACGAGAGAGAGAGAAAGAGAGAGAGAGAGGTCTGGTTGGACGATACTTCTGATTCTTTCTACAGTCCTTCGGTGTTAGGCGAGATGGAAGTGTTTGAAGGAAACTATAAAATATATTATTCTTTGATGTGCTACATTGGACTCTGGCCCTACAACAATTCTATTCCAACAAAGATTTATAGATCCGCTGTACTCGCGCTGCTATGCGGTGGTATGGTGATACAGGTGATAAAGATTCAATTCCCAGTGAAACGTTTCCACAATGTGTCATTCGTCCAATCGCGTCCGAAAAGTGAGAAATATTTACCACTGTACGACCAAGTAACCGCTTAACACATTATTTCAAGCTTTAGTATTATACAGGGTGTCCCAAGACCCCTTCGACTCCGGGAAATGGGAGGTTCCTTAGGTCATTTGAAGCAACATTTTCCTTTGCACCAATGTCAGCCGGGGCTTTGTTTAGGAGTTATTAACGAAAAACACGGACCAATCAGAGCGCGACCTAGACGCGCGATGGCACGTTCAGCCCGGCGCGCCGGGAGACGAGCGCGGTGTAACTCCGCGATGCCACAACGAACAAGAGTTCCTCGAGATTATGTGAATCTTCCCCGATTTGGATGAGCTTTGGATACGTTGTCAAGACCATGATTCTGAACAACATTTCCCTTTACAGTTTTTGTCGGCCGGCTTTAGTTTACGCGATAAATGTAAAAACTTTTAATTGTAAATCGATCGATTGTACTATCTTTTACCCGATTTGGATGAGCTTTGGATATGTTGTCAAGACCATGATTCTGAACAACATTTCCTTTAGACTTTTTGTCGGTCGCGGAAGAACTTTACTTGTCAATTCATATGGGTGGATCTTTTTACCCGACTTACGGCAACGTTACCCGAACGAGAGAAGAAGCAGAAACTGATTGTATTGAAAACTCACTTATTCAGCCGTAAATCCATTTGCTGCTTCGAAATGTGTGTCACTGGGTCACTCGGTGACGAACTGCACAGATGTCTTCAGGTATACGACAGTACCGAAAGCTAAGGGACGTACGGCCAGGTCGACGAACTGCACAGCCGGTGGTAAAAGGCCTAAGGGATGCGCGGTCAAGTCGACGATCCAGAATTTCACTTTCACTTTCGAATCGATAAATAATTCGTATGTTTATTTCACACAGATGCTTTGAAATTTTTCCACACTCACAATCACTGTTCACATTTGTCAACACATAGTTATGCACTAATAATAATTGCTTAAACTAATTAAACGATTATTTAATCTAATCACTAGACTGCGGATCATTATGTAAAATGAAAGTTGGCTGCCGCTATTACAAGGGACAGGAGCCAGACAGATACATATTTGATTCTTACTATGATCATTTTAAGAAGTTGAAAATAATACATTGGTGTTCTGAAATTACTTTAATCTCTCTAGTGTCTTAAAATGCACCTACACATGTTTGCTACAAATGCATGAAATCCGCAGTCTAGTGATTGCATTACCTGATTATTGTGATTTGTGCAGCAGGACAAGGGATATGGCAATTACTATTAGTGCATAACTATGTGTTGACAAATGTGAACAGTGATTGTGAGTGTGGAAAAATTTCAAGGCGTCTGTGTGAAATAAACATACGAATTATTTATCGATTCGAAAGTGAACCTGAAATTCTGGATCGTCGACTTGACCGCGCATCCCTTAGGCCTTCTACCACCGGCTGTGCAGTTCGTCGACCTGGCCGTACGTCCCTTAGCTTTCGGTACTGTCGTATACCTGAAGACATCTGTGCAGTTCGTCACCGAGTGACCCAGTGACACACATTTCGAAGCAGCAAATGGATTTACGGCTGAATAAGTGAGGTTTTAATACAATCAGTTTCTGCTTTTTCCCTCGTTCGGGTAAAGTTGCCGTAAGTCGGGTAAAGAGATCCACCCATATGAATTGACAAGTAAAGTTCTTCCGACCGACAAAAACTGTAAAGGGTAATGTTGTTCAGAATCATGGTCTTGACAACATATCCAAGGCTCATCGAAATCGGAGAGGAGATAGTTCAGATAGTACATCGATCGATTTACGATTACAAGTTACTTATCGCGTAAACTAAAGCCGGCCGACAAAAACTGTAAAGGGAAATGTTGTTCAGAATCATGGTCTTGACAACATATCCAAAGCTCATCCAAATCGGGGAAGATTCACATAATCTCGAGAAACTCTTGTTCGTTGCGGCATCGCGGCGTTACACCGTGCTCGTCTCCCGGCGCGCCGGGCTGAACGTGCCATCGCGCGTCTAGGTCGCGCTCTGATTGGTCCGTGTTTTTCGTTAATAACTCCTAAACAAAGCCCCGGCTGACATTGGTGCAAAGGAAAATGTTGCTTCAAATGACCTAAGGAACCTCCCATTTCCCGGAGTCGAAGGGGTCTTGGGACACCCTGTATAAATGTACTTTTACACTGCGTGGATAAATTATTTTATTAATTTTTCAAAGTTGTTTTTATACAATGTCGTCAATTACACAAAAGTTGCACTCGAATATACAAGGTGTTCGACTACAGCTGGGAGAAAATTTAAGAGGCGGTTCTCCATGACTATACAGGGTGTCCCACGCAACTGGAACAGGCTGTACCTCCTAAACGGTCGGAAATAGAGGAAAATGTTATAAGAAAAAGTTGAATGGCATCAGACGGTGCATACTACGCAACTAATTTTATGTACTTTTGTGCATCGGTGCAACAGAGATATGCAACTGCACTTTTTTAAGAAATGGAAACCTACATTTTTTACTGCACCAATCGATGCAGTTTTTGTTGTGCTCTACATAAAAGTACTAACATACTTATGCACTAAACTTATTCGTTAAGAAGTTATCGAAGCTAAAAGTTCACTGAATTATTTCGGTCTCGGCATGTGTTCCGGAGTACCTACAGCAGGCATGCACAGGTGGACGATTTGGGAGCCGGAGCACTCGACCGGCTCATGAGCCGGGTCGGGGCAGTGACCTTGCTCGGACGTATGGAAGGGGAACCCACTAATTGTAAGCGTGACTTGTAAACGGAGCACGAGAGAAGACGAGCGGGAGGGGCGTGGGGAAGTGGACAGCGCGCCGGAGTGGTCAGAGTACAATAACGTAGACGCCGCCCCCACTCTCACACGCTTTCGTGGGCCCAAAGCGCTATTTGACTATTTTGAGAGCGACAGAGCGAGTCCGATGTATACAAAACGGGCGAGACAGAGCGAGCGATCAATCAATTGCAACAATCAATTGCCATGGTCGGCGTAGTCGGCGTAAAAGTACATACATAGTATGTTTGTGGCAATACCTGTTCCTACTCCTATAAACAGCGGGAGCCACGCGTGAATCGAAAAGTGTGCGAGTGTCATCCGCGAGGCTAGGGAGCGTAGACTCGTATTCGGTGTAAAGGAGCCCTCGCAAAGGGGCAACTGAATTAAATATATTTGTTCACAGTAAATCACACTAAAAATATGTTGTTTAAATGTTTTTGAATACATTATTTTAATTTTTATGTATTCAAAAACATTTAAACAACATATTTTTAGTGTGATTTACTGTGAACAAATATATTTAATTCAGTTGCCCCTTTGCGAGGGCTCCTTTACACCGAATACGAGTCTACGCTCCCTAGTCTTGCGGATGACACTCGCACACTTTTCGACTCACGCGTGGCTCCCGCTGTTTATAGGAGTAGGAACAGGTATTGCCACAAACATACTATGTATGTACTTTTACGCCGACTACGCCGACCATGGCAATTGATTGTTGCAATTAATTGATCGCTCGCTCTGTCTCGCCCGTGTTGTATACATCGGACTCGCTCTGTCGCTCTCAAAATAGTCAAATAGCGCTTTGGGCCCACGAAAGCGTGTGAGAGTGGGGGCGGCGTCCACGTTATTGTAGTCTGACCACTCAGGAGCGCTCTCCACTTCCCCACGCCCCTCCCACTCGTCTTCTCTCGTGCTCCGTTTACAATTGGTGGGTTCCCCTTCCATACGTCCGAGCTAGGTCACGGCTCTGAAAGCGCACGGGAGCCGCTTGGGAGCACGGGAGCCGCTCTGAGAGCAAAGAGCTGTGCATGCCTGACCTACAGTAAGGAGCGAAACTGAACCAATAACCACAAGTTTTGTATAAATCATTATTTATTGCTAGGAATATAGAAGAATAACAAAAAATCAACATTATAAGTATTTTTATCATAGACGTAACTGAAGAAATTTTTTGCAATAATTAATGTCTCCTCGTTTAGCGATGACAACAAAAATAGATTGACTCGGTTTTGCACCACGTCCAATACTTGGCAATATTTAATATATTATTTATTTTTAATATTTCGTCCACAACCCTTGTGCTTGTAAAACTGCACTAATTCGCTTTGGCATACTTTCTACTAATTGTTTGCAATAATTCAGAAATATTTGTTCCCACTATTCTTGAATTCTATCATACAAATCTGTGATTGAAGTTGGTTGGGAGTCATATGAATCCCCCGAAGTCGTCTTTTTAGTAAACCCCATAGATTCTCTATAGGGTTGAGGTCGGGGCTCTGTGCAGGCCAATCCAGAACAAAAAAAAACCCAGTGGACTGGAGTGATTGTAAGGACTTTCAGGAAGCCCGAGATTTTTTCCGAAAGTTTGCAGTTACAAATGATGCCGCTGAAAGAGCTGTGAGCTTAACGGGACAACATTTAGGCGAAGTAAAAAACGAAGAAAACTTTCACAACCTTCTCTTGGTCCGTCAGCATACACGGAGAGCTATGCCCATGAAAACATTGACCAAAAATTCATTTTCAACCAACCTTTTTTCTGTTTAAAAATTGTATTATATAAATAAATTGTGTGATTATATTCTGTTATTGTGAAACTTATCTATTGTAAGTAGTTTTTCACTCAAAACGACAAAAATACTAAATACTTTTAAATTTTACAGAATATCCTAACTTTGAGCTACTTGATGCAGGGTTTAGAATAATCCGATTAGGCTAATATTTTACACACTTACTTAGAACATGAAAAGGAATAGAATTAGAGGGCGTCCTAACATTTTATCGCACCTTCGTCTTTTAAGGGACACCCTACCCGCGCGTAGTCCACTTTTGGCCTACAATACGCCGCGGGTTGCTCACCACTGCACTAAATTAAACTAATAGATTCGGGGACATATAATCTATAAAAATATTGTTTTATATACATTTGTAACGTAGATATGTCTGTGATATCTATACAGCATAAAAATCAGTCAAGAATTATTTATTGCATATAAAAATTAAAATTTTACAAAACTTGGACATACCATATTTATGTATTAGTATGACATCGATATATTACTGTTTGATTTGGTTCCTGATTGATTACACGGTCCAACAAATTTCAACTTTATTTGTATTTCGATTCCCACTATGCGATGCTTATAGAGTTTTTCGCGCTGATTCCGAATCTGTCCTTAATTTTTCTCCTAGACGTACAGTTCCTGAGAAAATTGAGTTTTAAAAAAGACATATTTTTGAACCTTGAACAAATATTGTGATTTCTTGCGATTTTACTGAAATTGATCAATATTTAATCAGAAATGTGCAAGATCACGGGATTGAATGATTCGTTTTGGATCACATTCAAAGTACCGAGGATGACTCGGATAGCGAATAGCGTTTTGTTAAGTTTGTTAATTTTGTTTGTACTATTATAATTTGTCTAAGTTTATTATTATTAATATTAAATATGGTTCATTTATTATTAATTTCGTTTTAAATTTGTTAGTTTTTAAAACTATATTTTTGTTTAAATAAAAATTGTTAATTTCTTAATAAATTTATTAATTATATTGGTAAATATCATTTTCTGTAAAAAAATTACCTATATATACATTAATAACCAAAAGAGAAAAGTGCCGAATATTAGGCCATTTGTCCGCACTGTGCGTCGGTTTGATCACGTCGGCAAAACTCAATTCTATACTTTAGAATCACGGTATCGCTTCGAGTAGGAAAAGACCGCGATTCTAAAACACATTATGATTGTTTAAACATGTTTAAACAATGATTAAAAATGGAGAGACACCACTTTTGCACCAATTTTGGAGGATATTTTTCAATTTATCTCAAAAAATAAGGGTCGAGCGGAAAATCGAACTATGTATACCACGCGATAGAGCAGACTTTTATCTTCAGGAACCACCCTTTCAAGTTTGCGTGGTCGACGTTTTTTTTAACCAGAAAGCAAAATATTATATATTCGCTCGACAAGAGTTACCGCCAGTGGCGCTTACCACTAGAATACATATTGCGAATATTGTATTTTCGTATGCGTGGTACATGCTCTCCGCCCCCCCCCCCCTCCACCTAACCCCAACTAATTCTGTGATCGCATAATCTTTTCATTCTATATATGTTATTTACTAACACAGGATATTAACAGAGAAATCCATTCGCTGACCAGGAAGATGCCACTTTATTCAACATAGAATATTGACACAGAAATTCATTCGCTGACAGCCAGGCAGGCAGAAATCCCCATCTCGCAAAGAGGTCGCAAGGAGAACTTCGAACAGTCGCGTTCCACAGCTCAATACGCACTCGTGGTCTCGAATCGTCATTCTCGACCATTGAGCCTGCCGTCCCTTGGCTTCGACCACCCTACCTCATCAATAATTATATCTATTATGTTTTTATGGTGCGGACCGCTCCCCGCTGGCTTCGCAGGCCTACCGGCCCCGGTCGACCCCTCAGGTCTTACCGTGCACGTTGCCCGAATTAGCAGAAGGGTGGTCACATCCTCCGCCTTGGGTCATAATGGGCCTAGGTCGCTGCTACAGCGACCTTACCACGCGGCCTACACATGTGGTTGGTCAACACATGTTTATTCGCGCTGCCAGCGAGAATCCCCTTCAGGAGACTCAAAACATAATAGACTCTGACGCTCTTTATAACCAATAATCCGGCGCATTATTTACAACTACGCCAATACAATAACTTAAACTGTAAGGAACACTTAAATAGCCGTCACCACTGTGGAAACTGGGCACGGACCCTACTAAAAGCGGAATCAAAAAACGCAAACAGAATTAAAGAAACCTTTAAGGGAAAGGCCGAGTGGACGTAGCTAATAGCTGAACACCGACCAGAACCGAGGATGATGGTCACATCCAAACAATCAGCCACATTTTCTAGGATGTGTCAAGCCCACCCAAGAAGGAAGATCTCGTTGAGCCTGATATCAAAATCTCTCAGGAGACAGATTTCGGTGAAGTTGGTGAACCCATCCTTCTCAACCCCATCGCGGAGTAGGTTCGGCAGGTGAAGACCGAATGGAATTGATATCTCGGCCCAGCCGAGATTTCGATGAAGTCGGATTGGATCCGAAGTAGCAGTAACTTCTTCCCAATGGTCAAAAACAACACGCGCTCCCTTGCATTTGTACTCCCAATAGACCCACAGCACAGGCGGAGGGATTAGCCCTAGGGGAGGGTGTGGGCAGGTTTCTGGACTATCCGGAAACAGAGTAGGGACGGGCTTCAAAACTTGACACATTCGACATGAAAATATGGTGAAGTGGGGGGAGTCTGAAAGGGCAGGCGAGACACCCTGCAGGTCTGAAGGTGAGCGGGCCCGACGTTCATACCGAACCGTACAACAGCTCAAAAACTGACAAATTAGGTAGCATGGCCCGTCTCATCAATGATGACCGACCCGTCTAGTAAGTCGACGACTCTGAAAATGGCCCAGGCCGAATAAAACAGAGGGTACGGGACTGAAAACGTGGATAACTGCAACCCGCAAAAGGGCCGAGTGCCGGCAGCGCCAATTGAGATAGTGGTGATGAAAGATCCGGTGTGCCCTAAGAAAGCGAGGGGCGACCGATCCGCCCCTCCCCGGCAATTAACACGACTACTACTACTACTACTACTAGGTGGTGGGGGCGGAGACCACGCATACGCGAAAATCCAGAAGTAGTCTTTCAAAATTCAAAGCTCACCCTATATGAGTGACACTGTTCTTTTTTCTATCTTATCCCCACAACGTGTTTACAAACAGAAAATAAACAGATGCCACCTCGAAACCGGGTTTACGTTGCCACAAAGCATGCAAGAATACGGAAAATTCAATACAGTATTAGCAATAGTTTTTTGCGAATATCTCGGGAACTAAGTCCGAGCGATGGATAGATATAATGACAAAAGTTGTTCAGTATGTTGTCCTTGACAACGTATATCAAGGTGAAAGTGATCCGAGTTGGGTCCCTTCATTTACCCTTTTATGAATAAAACCAGAAGACGCGGTCCTTATTCCATCGAGTTTAGTTTTTTCTTAATCGGAAGAATGCCACGAATTGGCTCGTGTCAGTTTCGTGACCCAGCTAGCACCCGGATGTCCGACGGATGTCCAAAGTACGTCCGGTATCGGACCTCTGCATGTCCCATGGACGTCCGATTTATGTCCGTATGTCCGAGATATGTCCCAGATACGTTCCAGGAAAGTCCGACAGAGGTCCCATTTAGAAAGTGGGACGTACGTAGGACGTACAGTTCGGACCTATCTGGGACCTCCCTCGGACATACGTGGGAATTATCTGGAACATACGGACGTTATTCGGACGTCCCTGGTACGTATCTGGCACATAAGGATGTTATTTGAACGTTAACAGGACATTTATAGGACGTTTATATAGGATATGGTTTCTGCATATATTAAAAACTACTAAACAATATTCTATATGTATGTATAAGGTTAAAAAGTGAAACAAAATTTCACATTTATTATTATAAGCACATAGTACAATACAATCTCATATACGTATAATACAAATATATATTTATTTAGACATATAAAAATTTTATAACTATAAATATATATATTTATAACTAAATCTCTCTATATAACGTAGAAACGTAGAAAGAAACGTGAAAGCTGAACGTAGAAAGCTGGGGTTTGAGCCATTAGACGCAGCGTTTCTTCGGGAAGGTTTTGGAGAAATTCGCATTCGAAAAAATCCATTCGTTGAAAAGTTGTGACGTCATTAGTGTGCACTGTGCTCCGTCAGCCAGGGCAACCAGCCCGGAGGGCCTGATTGCGAGAGCGTGCAGTAAGCACGCCACGAGCAGCTAGAATAATATAATATTTATTATATAACTAAATATATAACTTAATGAGACCCTTTATTTTTTTTTATTTTTTAAAGTCTAGGGTGTAAAATACTTTACGTACGTGCCCCGGGATCATCGCAACCCCGGGGTGTGTGGGAGTCCCCCAGCTGTGACCTCGAAAATATCGAGAAGCACGTGCCATGCCCTAGGTGAACTTGTGCATAAGGTGCAAGACACAGGATTCACGGGGTATACGCCACTAAACTTCACCCTACACTGCTATTCCGTGATCTGGTCGGGGGAAACTGGCCGGGACTGTCCATGAGACTTTAGTAGACTTTAGTTACAACTTTGGTTCGTTCTGCAGCCCTCCTAAGCCATTTCTGCATGCACACTTCGGTATCGTTTACCGAAGTAGATACTTTAGATATCTTTGCTGCATCTAAAATTAAAATTTTAATTCAATAATATATATTGTATACAACTAAATATCAAAAATAACAAAATGCACGTTAATAATTACCAATTATTACTGTGGCTAATTTAGTAGCATCAAATCTTCTCTTGCCTTTCTTCCCAAGCCAGCTAAATTGCATTGCCAATTTATCGGTCATAAGGGATCCTAATGTGCGCTTTATAAAACTGGCACAATTGGCTCCACCAATATTCGCTAACTCGAGGGCCTGCAAATTAATAATTTATTTACAGTCGAGTGAGAACTTTTGGTGAGAAGCTGCTATGGTGAAGGTTCTATTTAATTACCACATTTTTTGCATTCTCCCCAGCTCGCAAAAATGCATCCAGTTCGTCGAATTCCTCTTGCGAGTTGACGGGACACGGAATATGCAGAAAAACTGATGAATTTTGTTCATCTGTTGAGGAGCATTGTTGAGGATTCTTTTCAAGAATCCTCTTGATCTGCTGCACGTCAGTTGAAACATCAGTCAGCAGGCATCGTAAGAGATGCTGCTGTTCAATTATCGTTTTAAGATAACGATGGGTTTGCCCGTCTCCTGAAAATATAGATTTTTAGGTACGTGTTTACGCTAATACGTACTTTCATATTTAAATTCGTTTAGATACAGTGAAACGAATTAATATTCGGACGCTCTAAAAAAGACGCTAATTTTTGTAATATTTTACTATATGATTTGAACGTATCTTTTAAATTTTCAATATAGGCCCACACAAAAATGTTGTAAAATGCAATTTTTATTATTTTTTCTACAATTATGATCAATTTGTAATGTCTGAAAATTTTGTTTCACGTCCTGTAGTAAATTAATTGTTCTAGAAAAATTAATTGCCCAAAAAAGTTCAAATTGTATAGTACGATAATAAAAAAGTTATCGTCTTTTTTCAAGCGTTCTAATATTAATCCGAGTCACTGTAGTTTTATTAACTTACCAATAATTGTAGAATTTGTAGAAACCTCCTGGACGCATTCATCTAGTTGGTCCATTATCCTGCTGCATGTACCTGAAAACAATAATCATGGTTAATACACTGCTCTAATGATTATTTATGGAAAGAAGTTAAGCAATTATCATTAAATCTTTTATTTACGTACCTAGCTCGGTGCGATGTGTTAACCCCGGAAGCGTGTGCAACACCTGATCGAAATCAGTCTGGTGGACTGTCGTGCTGCTTGTACCTGAAAACAATAATCATGGTTAATACACTGCTCTAATGATTATTTATGGAAAGAAGTTAAGCAATTAGCATTAAATCTTTTATTTACGTACCTAGCTCGGTGCGATAGCCCCGGAGGCGTGTGCAACACCTGATCGAAATCAGTCTGGTGGACTGTTGTGCTGCTTGTACCTGAAAACAATAATCATGGTTAATACATTGCTCTAATGATTATTTATGGAAATAAAGTAAGCAATTAGCATAAAATAGCATTAAATCTTTTATTTACATACCTAGTTTGGTGCGATGTGTTAGCCCCGGAGACGTGTGCAACACCTGATTGAAATCAGTCTGGTGGACTGTCGTGCTGCTTGTACCTGAAAACAATAATCATGGTTAATACACTGCTCTAATGATTATTTATGGAAAGAAGTTAAGCAATTAGAATTAAATCTTTTATTTACGTACCAAGCTCGGTGCGAAGTGTTAGCCCCGGAGGCGTGTGCAACACCTGATCGAAATCAGTCTGGTGGACTGTTGTGCTGCTTGTACCTGAAAACAATAATCATGATTTATACACCGCTCTAATAATTATTTATGGAAAGAAAGTAAGCAATTAGCATAAAATAGCATAAAATCTTTTATTTACGTACCTAGCTCGTTGCGATGTTTTAGCACCGGAGGCCTAGGCATCATCGATTCTGACTCCTCATCGGCATCACTCACCGTTTGTACTATTTTGCGTTTCCTTTTTGGACCAAGTTCAACTTCTGATTGTAGGTCAGAAGTTTCCTCGGCTACTTTCGCCTTGGCCCTTGCTTTTGCATAATCATCTAGAAGCATTTTTAAATTATACATATGTAATTATTTTAGTTTCATCATATTATAAAATCTTTAACTCACCAAACGTGCCATTCCTAAAATGTTTAATGGCGTGTTTTGGCCAACATGTGTTCACGCCCTCACATGCTTTGATGGCCTTCATCATTCGGCTCTTGGATAACAAGGGCCAATGGCAATAATCTCTTATTATCCACAAAGAAGGCACTGCCTCCACCGTACCATCTTGTACAAATTCGACAATCGTCCACGATTTCATTTTTTCGCAGGTTCTGCAAAATTTATATTATATTAATGTATAAGGAAATATGTTTGCACTTTATGCCGCGGGGTTCATCACACACACTTTAAATCAGAATAACTTTTTATGAATGGAACAAACGACTTCAATTTCTCTGTAATGCTAGAAGGATTAGTTTAGTCTTAAATATGTTGAAAAAATACATTTCATCGGGATTGTGACACACCATAGTAAAAATTTATTTTTACAACTTTTTCAGCTGGGCCAATAACGAAAATTTAAAAGATGTGTTTTGTAAACTCGTATAAATTATATAAATTCTGAAAATTTTATTGAAATTGGTTGACTGGTTCACGAATTATGAACGAGCAAAAGCGGTAAAGATTGCAATTTTTGATGAGTTTCGGTCTGTGAGTGCTATTTTTACTACTTTTGATGGTTTATAATTAGCAAACTAATTTCAATGAAATTTTCAGAATGCATATAATAGCCTTACTGAAAAATTGAAGTCGTTTGATCCAGTCATAAAAAAGATATTCTAATTTAAAGTACATGTGATCAATTATGTGCGTAACTGTGTAAAATACTTACTTGTCTAAGTATGAAGAAAACTCAATAGTATGTATTACTGATTTCACTGATTTCACTGATTTCACTGGATTTTTCAAGCACGTTTTCGAAGCTCTCGCAAAAGACTGTTTTCGTCATGCAGCAACGGCGCGTTCTTCTCCCGCATTCGATCGTCGCTTGTTTTATCGATCGTCGCTTGTTTTATCAACCGTCTCTTTTCTTACCGATCATCGCTTGCTTCGATGGGACCGTACAATTGTACAATTGTACCATTATTTCTATTACTACTACTAGACAACGGATGTTCGTATTTATGAAAAGAATAAGTATATATGTAACACAAATCAGTAAAAAAATTACAATAACTTCCCTATGAATCGGGAAGTTAAAAAATTATAAAAAATTTTAAATTCTATATACATATAGTTTTATATAAAATTTTAAAATTCTATGTAAGTGTACATATATATTTTTGCATGCATGAGAAGTGAGCATTCTGATACCAAAGTCCGCCTGAGCACGCCTATAAGACTTAAAAAGTAGATGTACTTGGAACGTCCGAAATTTAGGTCCCACGGACGTCCCTGGGACGAAAAAAATGAGCGTCCCTGGGACATCGGAAGTATAGGTCCCATGGACGTCCCTGGGACAAAAAATAATGATCGTCCCTGGGACATCCGAAATTTTGGTCCTTTGGACGTCCGAGGGACATCCGTAACGGACGTCGGACGTATGGACGTAAACTGGACATAAACGGACGTCCAATGAATGTACGGTGCTAGCTGGGGAGGGCATCACGGAAAATAAACAAGTTCAGCATTCACTTAATAGCGGTTTCATGCCGAGCTATCTGGCTGGCCGGGGGATTGCCCGGCCGTGTTTATTGCACTACTATTGTGTTCTGGGCTCAGGCCTCGGGGCTCGACCCTCGAGCCTCGAAAATTAAATACAAATTGTATTCGAAGCTTCGAATAAATTCTCGGCGCATACAAAAGTATTTAAATATTTTTCGAATAAAAGATACTTTTGTATTCGAACGTTCGAATAACGAAAAATAGTTATGTATCTTTTATTCGAATCGGTATTTAAATAGTTTTGTATTTACATACTGCCCAACTCTGCCCTGGAAATATGGTCTCAATCTGTTAGTTAAGGTTCGCGGACGAACCCAATTCGAAATTGGGGAGCCGCTGGGATTATAGACAGCGAGGACGGACCTGACGCGAAGTCAGGGTGCCTCTAGGAATGGAGTCAAACGTGGACGAACCTGATGCGTAATGAGGGAGCTGCTAGAAAGGTGAAACTTCGTGAACGAACCCAATGTGAAATTGGGGAGTCACTAGGAGCGACGCGCAGACGAACCCGATGCGAAACCGGAGAGCTGCTAAGAGGTTGTAGAACAACGCGGACGAACCCAATGCGAGATTGGGAAGCCGCTGGGAGCTTGAATGAGAGCACAGACGAACCTGATGCGAAATCAGGGAGCTGTTAGGATACGGACGAACCTGATGTGTAATCAGGGAGCCGCTAGGATGGTATAGTTGTCGTGAACGAACCCAATGCGAAATTGGGGAGCCACCAGCTTGGATAAATCTCTGTGTGGACTATTGTAATGTCGCGAACGAACCTGATGCGTAGTCGTAGATCAGGGAGTCGCTAAGATTGTTAGTGGGCCTCGTAACTAGTATAATTTAATAGCTACAATCCGAGCGGTAAGATTGTATCATGTGGGGACGTTCAATTACTTGATTAGGATTTTGGAACAATATAATAATGGGTTAATATAAATATTCTGATTATAAAAGAATATGTTACAATCGTGGAATTGTTGCGACTGAATAAGATGGAATTGAAAGAAAGTATTAATACCTTAGCTGACGCACTGGCAATGCGGGGGCTCGGAGCAACTTTAAACCTGCCTAATAGATTTTACACCGAACTCGCGGAATCTACATGGTTACCTTTGGTATGAAGGGGAGCTTTAGCTCTATCTCACTAACAAGTTGACTCTACGAGATGCAGCACGACATGCACGAGATGCAGTGTCTACGGAAGTACTAGCCCCCTCCCCCTCACACAAAAAGGGTTTATAAACCCCTACAATGAATGGGATGCTCTGTTCATAATCTGAGGTCACTTAGGGCCATATTCTCATTTTTGTCACTTCCAATTAAATCGGGTCACAGCTCGGTCTGCGTTAAAAGGTTCAACTATGATACGAAAGGTTATCCAGGACGCTTTCTGCCAGAGACGATCTTGAAGAGATTCCTGTGAGAAAGTCGAACGGAATCTGTTCTGTATCCGTAACATTAATGTAAAATGAAAATAGTAAAAAAAGTATAAAATAATTTTTTCAAGCCCCGTACAGGTTCCTAACCCCATACAGATAGTCCTGAAAATTTGTGATTGTCAATTTTTAATAGCTATGAAAATACGTGTAAGATTTAAAACGAAAAGCGTGGGGCGCATTGATGCATGAATAGTTCACCTAAGTCACTAACTATTTTATTGCACTGCAAATGATATGAACTGGTGTATGAGTTTTCTCAACGGCGCGGCACGCAGCTACTGTCTACACCAGGGTTGCCATATGCGGCCCCTTACGTTTCCGTCCCTCGCCTAGATGCTCCGTCAAGCCTGCCTTCGCTTCCCACACTCTTACCACTACCGTATTTATTATTGTATTGTTAAATAAACACAAATTATGTTAAAGAATAAATTTATTTCGTTATTGCAGTATAGCCTACCTTTAGGTAGAATAGAATACTAGCGAAAGCAATAGCAGAGATTGTAATTAGCAGGTCGCAAATATACATTTTTCAAACCTTAATTTGTGTTTATTTAACAATACACGAGTAAATTTATTTCATTATAGCAGTATAGCCTACCTTTCCGAAGCAAATCAGCTTGTATAAGCGTACGGTTTTTCTGCGACACTCGGTAGCATGCTCCACGCGGTACGCGGCAGCGGTAGTGGTAAGAGTGGGAGAAGCGAAGGCAGGCTTAACGCAGTTTGGCGGCGAGGGACGGAAACGTAAGCGGCCTAGCGCGGCGCGCATATGGCAACCCTGATCTACACTCCTTACTATTATCTTGCACCCCACGTTTTTCGTTTTAAATCTTACAAGTATTTTCATAGCTATTAAAAATTCACAATCACAAATTTTCAGGACTATCTGTATGGGGTTAGGAACCTGTACGGGGCTAGGAAAAATTATTTTATACTTTCCAGTCCGTTTTTTAAACGTGGTGTTTTTTAAAAATTTATTTTATACTTTTTAGTCCGTTTTAAAAACGCAGTATTTTTTAAAAATTTATTTTTATTTAAATAATTATTTTCTGTGTTATATTATGAGTGGTTAAATAATTTCAGACGGACTGTTTGTTGGTTTTTGGGAAGCAAGGTAATTTTATAATAAAGAAAACAGGCAGATATCTTTTAAACGATATTTATGTAGATGCTCTCTCTTCAGAAGTTAGGTTTAGACTGATGATGGTCCGGAGCTTGCCGGTACATTTTATACCAAAACGTGAGTCATTGTCGTCATGCGGATTCAAAGGGCCGCCGCTCTATCTTTGTTTATAAACCTAAGATATCGCAGAGATTAATGTAATAGGACCGGCAGAGATGGTCCCTGGAATGTTTAAAACAGTGGTTCTCGGAACAGTATTCATTTCTGTATCATGACGTCATATACCGACACCCGAAGATATGGTTCCTCGAATGTATATGTATACAATAGTTCTAGGAACAGATAAATGACGTCATATATCAATACTGTTGTCTATTGCACGTGTATTGTCTTACAATTACGATTCTTCTGACCACTTCGTCGCCCCGCCACCAGATGGCTCTCTTACATCTATGACTACATATGTATATGACATGCTTTTCCTTAAGTCTATCTTAACTATTATATGTAGTATAATAATACGTAGTAACTTTGTAAACACCGCACGGAGCTCGAATGCACACTGAGCTCATTCGGAGCTCGTGCGAAGCGGGTCAGTGCAGTGGGCATGAGTCAGAGTGAGAACGCATAATGGAGTAGAAAGCGCTGTCGCGCGGAGTGGGCATCGCTGAACGCGATCACGTAAGTACTACCTAACGTCGCGCGGGGAGGTGTAACAGTTAAATTTAATAGTTTATATCTACTAAACGTATAGGCTTCATTAAAATGTTTGGTAATTATTGCGATCAGGTCACTATAAATATTGTTTGAATTATCGATCGTATGATTGTTAAATGAATAATATGTTAGTGTTCTCGGCGCAACGGTTCGATCAACTAATTACGAAAAAGCAAATTTTGCACGTTAACTTATACATTCGACGTTTCGATCCATGTGTGGATCCTTTTCAAGAAAGTAGAAAAACTGCGTCTGAAAAAGATTTTATAATGTAATAAACAAAAACTTTAGAATTTCTGTGAAATCGGATTGCAATTCTGTATCAAAAGACTGTATTAAATTACTTACTTGCTTTATGGAAATCTTAAAAACGGAATTGAAATGTATTAACACATGTTGTTCTCATGTCGTCAAACAAGCTACTGGATCAAAGATGCAAAGCCAATAGAAACAGAACTCATCGGGTCAATCGATCAAAACACAAGCCGATCGATATTTGGCGGTTTTGGCGGTCAACATTTTGATCAAAGACACACATAACCTACGCAAATCACTTATACAAAAGTTTGAAAAATTAAATGAGGAAATTCAATTCTTATTACCACCAGATTTGTTTGAAACGTTTTGTAAGTTTAAAAATAAAAAATATACAAGAATTTTCAAGAGTCTAAAGAAAAAAGGCATTCAAAAATTTAACATGTTACGACCCGGAGTCTGACTTTCGCGAAAACTATCGTTCCGCGACCCATTCCCCTTACTGGACGCTCTCAAATGCGATACAACCTTTTGTCCACGCGGCACGTTACGTCCGACGTCTGACTGGGAACCACAACCTTCGCGAACATGCGTATTCTACTTAACGCTTACAGTAGATTCGCCCCAAAGCGGCGGACGAGAACAGAGATAATTGAGACGGCGCGAATCTTCGCAGGGAAATATCTAGCAACTTATCGGACAGTTGAGTATAGCGATCGGTGAAGACAGGCAGGCTTCCTTTATGCGAACTGTTTCCGTTGCTCGCTGACGGCTGCAGTCGAATCAGGCTGGATCGTCGTAGGAAGGACGATGATCCTCACTCGTCCTGGGAAGATCACGTCGTCGGTGATCCTCGGTTGACGGGAGATACCCCGCTGTTGTCCTCCGTCTCGCGTTCGTTGATGCGCACGAGCTTTCGTAATTGATAACGACGAATGCGAATTGAATAGGAAAGTATCACCAGCGCGAGGATGTAGGGAGAAGAACTAAGCGAGACTCACTTATTAAATTAATAACTGGGAATATATTTGTAACGTATGAAATGAAATTATAATGAACTAGAAGCGCGTGTTATAGCAGGACCGCTAAAAGGCGGATGAGAGCGAGGACTCGTCGGAGTCCGGACCGGGACATCCAGGAGGCGACGAGCCTCGCTGGAGTCTTGAACGATCGTGAGGTCGAATACATAGGTGTCTTATCTTCTACTGGATGTCTCGTTAGACATAACGCTATGGATGTTATGAGAAGCGCGCGATTAATGATTACGGTGAATGCTACGTGATACTGCTACGGGGAATACATTAAGATATGATTATTATACAAGGGTTAAGATAAGAATGGGTATATGGTATGAGGTGAGAATCGGATCTGATGAACGGAGCGAAGTATGACTACTTATAACTAATCAATATTCTTAATAATTACGGTTACAATATCCTACTCTTATTGGCTATGCTTATAACCTATGGCAACACGTCGGCAGACGTGACAAACAGATTGTTAGATATCAGGAACAATTTAGGTGGTATTGCTTTCAATGATGATAACAATAATCTTACAGATACAGATGATAAAAATTGGTTCAAGAATTTAACAAATGTTATTGTTCCAAAGAATGTTGAAAAAGTTTTGAAATTGGGACCCAAATTTGCACTTGAAGTCCCAAGAAATTACATCTCATCTCCTAGATTCATTGCATCGTTGGAAACAGGTTTAATGAAAGTCACTAACATAGGTAACTTACAAACTTCAATTAGGATTAAAATGGTTAATAAAATGTTGAATTACACTACGCATTTAAGATTTGCAAACAATTCAATGTTATTTGAATGATTTGAATTCAATAGATTCGAATGATATAATGCAATCACAATGTAATTCAAATACTGTGTATATAAAATACAATGTAATTCTATTACGTACTTCAATTACAATGTATTTAAAATAGCACAACTCTGCTCGTGAGCCTCAGACGATTCCTCTCCATACTCCTAGGTCCTCCCCACCAAACTCATGTGGAGTGGAGGAGGAGGAGGCAGTGTCGCCAGGTCGCCAGCAATCAAACAGTGACTGAATGATCAGAAACAGACAGTAGCGCTCCTAGCTAAAAATGCCATGGAACTGATACTTGTACCAAAACCCTCCGTTTAGGGGTGTACTTCATACTTTTAAAACTGTGTGTTTGAACACGTATAGTTTAACATAATAAAGGGGCATCGTTAAGACAATCGTTGGCGGTATATCTCGTTTTATGGTTAAAACCGTTACAGAACTCTCTTTCGTACTGCGTGAAGAAATACACAGCAAAAATAATTTTCGTTATAATACTTACCACAACGAATATGTTAGATTTTTATCAAACATATATCTTGTACATCGTAAAATTAGATTACTTGTCATTTATTATATAGGAAATAATGTGTAGCACGTAGAAAAATAAAAAAGAAAGTGCAAAAAATATTTTTAAAAAATGCCGACACGGGACGAGAACCCCGACCAATCTCGTGGTAGACATTCGCTCAACCCGCTCGGCCACCGACCGCTGTGACAAGAGGTTTTCACTCATGGAATATAACGCACATGTCGCATTTCAATATCGATTATCTCGAAAACGGGTTCGCATTGGCGGCTAAAACCAATTGGATAGTTCATGAGGGTGCGTAAGCTATGTCCACACACAAACTCGTTGCGATCCGGCGTTCTCGATACGCGAGGTCTCCTCGTTAGTGGAGGACGTTGGAGTGTGTGCATGATGCTGGAATGGGATAGTGGAAGGGGAAATGGAGGAGGTTGATTTGGTCATCAACTGGCGACACTGGGAGGAGGTTGGGGACATTAGGAGTGTATATAGGAGGCAAAGTACGGGAAGGGCAATATGAGATTGTTTATTGTGGGGGAACTGGTACACTGGTAGTGGGGGACTGGTACACAGATAGAGTGGGAGTCGTGAAGCGACAGCGGAAAAGAAATTGCCTGGGCCTGATGTACATCCTCGAATATCAATGTAAAGTGTGCAACTGTCAGAGTTGGGCGTTATTCGAATGAAATTTCATTCGACTAACCAGCGAATAAAAATTGCGAATAAAAATTGATTCGAATATATAGTCCAGCGAATAAAAATTTATTCGAATAAACCAGCGAGCGAATAAGGGTGCGTTTAGGGTGCGTTTATAGTTCGTTACCGCGAGCGGGAAATCGGGTCATAAATTTCGAGCAGGTCGACGGGCCCGCTGTGCCCCCCGCTGTGCGTGGCACAAAAAAAGGTCTCTACGGCTTCACGGTTCGTTTAGGTAAACTACCGATAGCTTTCCTTTAAGACGGTGGGATATCTTCGGATTGTAATTGTAAGTAGCAAATAACTATTATAGAATCTTACGAGAAAAATTGGGTTTGCGAATTTTCGCTTTATGTCCGTATACGAGCAAACACACCATCTAAAAATTTCATACGGTACAAAGTAAGCAATTTGGACGAAATCTGTGTCAAAATGAAAGGACTTCCTCCTTATTTTTGCTATATTCTGCAAAGTTTCAGCTTTAATTTGAAAAGAAATTTCATCGCTCTATATCTCATTTCTAATAGAAAGTTCTTTGATTTTGGAACAGATTTCGTCCAAATTGCACACTGTGCGGCAGACATGAGATGCGAAACACTCCAGTAACCACAAACAGCTGTTAGGTTTGAATTGTTTGTTATTTCGGGTCCATAAGATTGCTGAATATTCTTTATTGTTGTTGGAGTGTCGTACACTCTCAATTCTGATGTCAAATGTTTTCACTATGAACTCCCAAAAACCCATTTTCATTGATTTGTTAAATCAACATTTCATCAGAAAAGAAAGCCTAATACGCCAAGCAATTCTAATAACTAATCTGCCAAGCCGATTGGATCATGGAAAACCGGCGCTCAACGAATTGGAAATTTTTTTTTTTTAATCTTTTTTTCTCTGTAAGAATCCATATATAGCATAATCAGTTGTTAATAGAAAAAACATCCGTGACCTTGAAAACTTGAAAAAATGACCTTGAAAAAATTTTTTTCCTCTGATGCTATATTCACCTCCTTATATACTACAACTTTTGTTTGAAGAGTTTTTTCATATATACATAACTGACAGAGATATAATAGAGTTTATTTT
The DNA here is from genome assembly GCF_051020765.1 of Lasioglossum baleicum. NCBI lineage: Eukaryota > Metazoa > Arthropoda > Insecta > Hymenoptera > Halictidae > Lasioglossum > Lasioglossum baleicum. The sequence continues at coordinate 919,304 of NC_134930.1, forward strand.
AAACGTTCGTAAATAATCTTGTAGAAGAAAGATGAACCAAAGTACCCAGGTGTTTAAGATACATTTTAAATTTTATCTGAAATATATAATAGTTGTATTTCTGATAATACTACAGTCTCTTAAATAGTTAATTCGTATATTTTTTAGAATTTTAGTTTTGAATGCCTTCCAAGTATAACTGTTCCGTCGTAAAGAACCGTAGTCCTTCAGAAAGTTCGTATATCCTTTGTAAAGTATAGCAGCACGGAGGTTTGAATTTCGCACCACTTTATGACACGTTCGTGTTCAAACGTAAAGAATTGTATTCATTCGCAAAGAACCGTTGCACCGTGATCCTCCGTCAAGCCTTTATTTTATGACTAGCTCGCGACTATAAGGACCTTTTCGAAGATTAAGCAAACTAGCTATTTGGTTACCATCCTAGATGTGGCCCAAACATTTTCTCAACAGTTGTCACAATTCTGGGGGGTACCCTGGAAAAAATTCTTTGGTCAAAAAATAAGGTCCACCCTAGTGTCGACGTCGGGTTCCTACTTCAAAAGCGGCCCGCCGCCGGCTGCGCTTATTCTCGGCTTTTATTCTTATTCGCTGTCGTCATTTTGAATAACGAATAACGAATAAAAGTCCCGAGATTTATTCGTAACTAACGAATAACGAATAAAAGTCCCGAGATTTATTCGTAACTAACGAATAACGAATAAATCGTTATTCGTCATTCTCGAATAAATCCTGGGATTTATTCGTTATTCTTTATTCGTTATTCGAAATAAAATTTGCCCAACTCTGGCAACTGCCGATGTGTATAATAATCTTTTCACATGAAAATAATACGTATTGATGACATACCGTCAATATAATCATTTCGGCAATCAACTCTCCAAACACAATACTTTATTGCGAAGCAATTGTTTAATTTGTTTTTGTCCGAAGAATGAGATCGTCTATGTTGTTTGGTAACAAATATTCTACCCACAAAGGCTTCCTGTTTTTAAAAATAAATGAAATATTTTTCAGATATCCACGATGGTAAACTCGGAAATGAGGCTGAGTGACATAATTGTGCAGGTTTCGTTCTGTCTTACGTTATTAATACAAGCTTCACGATACTTTACGTCTCTCTTAACATTGTCATCGGTGAGTTCAAGAATACGCCGTTCTTGGTACAACCGTATTTTGAATGAAGGAACGTTAATTACGTATATATCCACTAAACATAATATCTATAATTTTATTATTTTGTTTTTGCACGTGGTTTCAGATAAAATACATATTTGAGAATATGCAGAGAGATTATGCTACGGTGAAGGACTCCGTCGAAGTCGAGCTGTTATTGAAAGATTCGATAATAGCGAAGCGAATTGTGACGTCATATTTCGGTAATGACATTCTACAGACAGTTTATTTTTGTTGCTATCCATCGCATCGTGCATTGCGAGTCATTTCACGCCGTTCCGATAACCAGATAAAAAAATTTTTGGTAATTATTCGGAAAGTACCACTGTTCTCCGATTTTGATGAAATTCAAATATGTTATGCAGCAACACATTTTGAACAACTTTTTCAATGTAGGAAGGGTCGCTTTTCGTTTTTGAGATATTCACATTTTCGTATGTGTGATCGCCCTCCGCCCCTCCCCAACCTAATCACAACTCATTCTGTTCGGGGGGTTCCGTTTCCAGGGGCATGGTGAGAAGGTGTCTGTTTTCGAGTGTAAGAGAAAGATGTGATGTTAACAAGAGAAAGGCAGGGAGGAAGAGCAGGAAAGTGGCGCAGGAAGAAGAACAAGTACCGAGAAGAGGTTGGAAATAAGAATATGAAAAAAATAAGTGGGAAATGAAGAAGGAGAGAAAGATAAGTGAGCAGAAAGTGAGGTTAGGAGTACAGTGAGAAAAAGGAGGTAGAGGAGAGCAGAGGCAGAAGTGATGTAGGGATTAATGGCGCTCGTATCGCCATTCCCCTAGATCGCGCCTAGGGAGATCACCGATATGGAATTGGCAGTCCTACTCCTAACCGTCTCTCGTAGCGACCGTTCCGCTAGGCATCCCTAGCAGTTCAAAATAGTCAGTCCTATTGTTCAGACGTATTGAACACCGATATCCAGTCGTACTGTGTTTCGAGGCTTACCTCTTTTCGTAATATATTCTCCGTCGTACGGTTACGACGGACGTCATTATCGTTCTGAATAAAGTAAATTAAATGGTTCTCGTTGAACTACAAATTCTGCAGTGAATTTCATCTTGAAGTCCTAACCACGTGTTTCAAGTAATACGTAGAGTAGGCTATGTTCTTCGGTACCTTCCCCGAAGCTTCTAATTCTCTCCGAGAGTATACATCTACACACATCCTACAGTGACGGTGAAGAGAGCGACATCGTGCGGGAAAAGAACTAAGGCCAGAAGACAGAAGACGGGAAGGCAGATAAAGAAGGAAAATAAATAGGAAAACAAAACGAAATGAACACAGAGGATAGGAAAGAACAGGAAAGAAAAGGAACGACAGTGAAAAAGGATGGTGAGGGCAGGCAAGATAAGAGTGGGACGGAGGAAGACGGAGGAAGGAGTGAATTAAGAGAAATCAGAGAGTGGTTAAGGGAACAGACGAACCAGGCATGATGGAGGGACCTCAACATGAGGGAAAGAAAAAAAAGGAAGGAGAAGAAAAGGAAGGAAAGGAAAGAGAAAGCATAAGGGAGGTAAAGAAGATAGAAGAACAAGAAAGAGAAAGAAGTGATAGAGTACAGAAAACGGAAAGCATAGTGCTACGGATAGAGAAAAAAGGAAAAGTGAGAGAGAGCGAGGGAAGAGAAGAAAAGGAAGAGGAAGTAATTAAAGGAAGCCAAAGGATAGAAAGAAAGCCGGAAAAAAATAAAGAAGACAAGCAAGAAAGGACTTGGATGGAGGAAATCAGAGAGATGATAAGGGAAGAAATTAAGGAGGGAATAAGAGAGACGTGGAGACAAGGATGGAAAGAGATAAAGGTAGTAATGAATGATATGAAAGAAATGAGAGAAGAGTGGGAAAAGGAAAGGGAAAAGGACAGAAAATCGCTGAGGGAAATAGAAGAGAGAATAAAGAAGATAGAGATGAGAGGGAAAATAGAGGAGAAAATAGAAGAAAGGCTAGAAGAGATAGAGAATAAGAGAGGAAAAGAACATGGGGAAAGGAAAAGTGAAGAAGTGGAAAGTAGGCTGAAAGTGTTGCAGATGAAGTGGGAAAGAAAGGAAAGGGAGATAAGGAAAAGGAATATAATTGATGAATTATTGGAAGCGTTTTAGGTTTTACTTTATAACTATTTATTGAATAAATCACTTGTATAAGTCGTATTGCTTTCGGAATGTTATGACCTTGTCTCAATGCGTACTAAATTGCTACTGACTAGTGAAACATGAGGTAGGTGTTTACAAAGGTCTAACTGTACAGATATTATCGTTTACATGACACAGATGTCGTTGATTACAATTTTAGCAGTTACCTTCCTTAACACTTCCTCTTAACTGTTAAAATTATTTAACAAGTTACTTCTTAGTTGTTTGAATTTTTCAGCACATAGAGGTTTGGTTAGTATATCTGCTATTTGTTGATCTGACGGTCAATATTCTATTTCTAGCAAACCTTCTGTATATTTTTCACTTATAAAATGAAACCTAACGTCTATATGCTTACTTCTACGATGTACTATTCCATTTTTAATTAAACTCATCGCGCTTTGGTTATCTATTAACAGTTTTGCCTTCATTTTCTTATTTGTTAGACATTCTAGAATATTCTTCAAATACAATAATTCTTTGCAACATTCCGTTGCTGCTATGTATTCGGCTTCAGTTGTAGAGAGTGAAACTATGGGTTGTTTACGTGAACACCAGCTGATCGGTCCTCCACCATACATTATTGTATAGCCGGTGGTGCTCTTTCGTGTAGTTATGTCTCCTGCAAAATCTGAGTCGCAGTATCCAATGATTTCATCATCTCGTACAGTATCGTTCCAGGTATAATTTACTCCTAGATTTTTAGTACCCTGTAAGTATCTTAGAATTCGTTTTGCGTTAGTTATATCTTGATCTGTAGGTTTTTCCATAGATCTACTGACAAAGTTTACTGCAAATGATATATGAGGACGTGTTTTTGTTGTCAAATATTGCAAACTGCCTATTAATTCTCTATAAGGAAATTTCTTATCTAATTGTACGTCTAAGTTATTAGTATTTACTTCCTGACTTATAATTGGTGTAGCAACTGCTTTTGAATTTTCCATGTTATAATTTTCTAATAGTTGCTCAATATAGTTAGTTTGATTTAACTCTACTTTGTTTCGATCCTTCTTTATATTTATTCCTAGAAAACTCTCAAAACAATCATACATTTTTACTTTAAATTCTTTACATAATTGTTGTAAAATATATTTCATTACTTTTGTGTCATTACTTACTAACATACCGTCGTCTACATATATTGCCAATATTGTGAAGTCTTTCTCTGATTTGTAAATGCATTGTTCTGATGGAATTGGTTCAAAGCCATTCTGTGTTAGAAATGTCTTAAATCGCTGATTCCAGTTTGCTGGCGCTTGTTTAAGACCATAAAGTGCCTTTAGCAATTTACATACTTTACCCTTTCTTTCGAATCCTTCCGGTGGCTTTATAAACAATTCCTCATTCAGATGTCCGTAGAGAAATGCCGTTTTTATATCAAATTTTACTATTTGATAGTCCTTTTGTGCGGATAGAGCTACCATTAGTCTAAACGCGCTTGAATTCAATACCGGACTATAGGTTTCTTCGTAATCTACTCCTTTTTCTTATTCGCATCCTCTGACGACTAGGCGAGCTTTGTATCTTCCGTCATCTTTTATCATAAAGACCCATCTTGTACTTAGGATTTTTTTGTTTCTTGCTTCAATTTCGTCTTTTAAGATCCATGTTTCATTTTCTTCTAATGAATCCTTTTCTTCTTGTATTGCTTCATTCCATTTTTGTGAATCTTCTCCACTAAGAGCTTCTTTATATGTTAAATGAACATAGTAGTTTCTGTATTTATTTGGAATTTTTATGCTTCGTGTACTTCTTCTTGGAGTTTCTTCAGTACTTTTTTGTATGTCTTCCTCTGTTTCTTGTAATTCTTTTGTTTCTTTTTTATTTTTCAAATCTTTTTTTTCTTCTCTGTTTTCCAACTCTTTTGTTTCTTTTGTATTTTCCAACTCTTTTGTTTCTTTTGTATTTTCCAACTCTTTTGTTTCTTTTGTATTTTCCAACTCTTTTGTTTCTTCTGTATTTTGTTCTTCATTTTCTTCAATTGATATGATTGGCAGTTTCACCACATTTATCTCTTCATTTCCGTTTTTCTTTGTATTGCGAAATATTACATCTCTGGCATTTATTATTTTCCTTCTTTGTTTGTCCCACAGCCGATAGACACAGGTTGAATAGCCAACGAATGTGTACTTTTTGCTTCTTTCATCTAATTTCTTCGTTTGTTTTAGTTCCTTTGCATAAGCATCACATCCGAACACTTGCAGATTTGTAAGATCTGGTATTTTTTTCAACCAATTTTCTGCTGGGGTTTTGTTACTTGTTTCAGTACGGCTTCTGTTTAGTAAGTACACTGCAGCGCGTACTGCTTCACCCCACATATTTTTATTTAGACCGGAATCTATTAATAGTGCTCTTGATTTATCCAAAATTGTTCGATTTAGTCTTTCCGCCTTTCCATTTAATTGAAGAGTATAGGGAATTGTGAAATCCAAGACAATTCCTTTTTCCTGACACCAGTTCTGTAGCTCTTTGTTTGCGTACTCTCTTCCATTGTCGCATCTTAATTTAGACACTTTCAAGTTCCACATTGTTTCACACTGCTTTATGTACATTTTTACTGTTTCTGGTACTTCGTGTTTGGCTTTTATTGGAAAGACTGCTGCAAAATGTGTGTAATCATCGAGAAAGGTTATGAAGTACTTCATTTCATCCCATGTATTTGGTTCTATTGGACCACACACGTCCGTGTGAATTATTTGTAATGGACATGTTGCTTTTGTTCGTTCTCCCATTAACGCTTTTCGCGTTTGTTTCGCTTTTACGCAAACTCCGCAGATTTCTGTAATATTAAGGTTTTTAGCTGATAAGTTCATACCTTTACTCAGACTAATTAATTTCTTCATATTTGTGAATCCTAAATGTCCTAGCTTTCGATGCCATTTTTTTGCTTCTTGATTGCAGGTTAGGAGCGCTTCCTTCTCGTTTGTTTTGTTTGTTTGTATTACGTACAGTCCTTGATCGTTCTGCGTACCTTCCAGAATCTTCTTCTCGTTCTTCAATATTTCAACCTTGTTTTTAGTAAATTTTACTTCGCCATTGTTTTGTGTGATGGCGCTTACTGATAAAAGATTTCTTGTTAATTTTGGAACTAACATAACCTCTTTCAGTGTACAGTTTTCCATTTCAACCTCTCCAAGTGCTTCGCTTTCCATTGTTTCGTATTTCTTCGCTGTTCCTATTTCAACATTTATTGGTTTTACTTCACTTAGGAAACTAATATCGTTTACCATGTGATTTGAGGCGCCCGAATCAATAACCCATTCACCGTTGGAACCAGTAGTACTTGTAAAGAAACATACCTTGTCTGTCCTATTTCTATCACTTACGGTGTTTCGGGTTTTTCTGAAGAAACAGTCTTCTTCTGCGTGATTCCTTTTCTTACAGATGCCACATTTTTGCATGTCTCTTTGTGACAGATTTTTACAATTTCTTGAGATATGACCATTACGTCCACAGTTGAAACAGCGTTGCTCCGTCGATCCAGTTCTGCAGTTCCGTGATATGATTTGTTCCGTTGCATTTGTAGCATTTTTTTACTACCGATTTGAAAGCGACTTGGTCTTCTTGAACATCCTGTACATTTAACCTAGATTCTTCTGTTAAGAGTCTTGCTGTTAAATTGGTTAACGTCTTTTGTTCATTTGATGTCGATTCCCACGCACTTACAAAATGTTTGTACTGTGCAGGTAACGTGGCTATAATTTTAGTGATTAACATTGTATCATTTACTGGCTGATTTAGTACATTTAGTTTGTATGCAAGATTTTCTAATTTACTAATGTGAGTAGCTACATCAGTTTCCTTTTTGAAAGTATAATTGAAAAATTGCTGTAATAGAGAGCATTTCTGTTGTTCAGTGTCTCTTTCATATATTGCGACTAATTTATCGAACATTTCTTTTGAGGACTTACATATTAGTAGATGTGAAAGCGGCTTTTTGTCCACGGATGTGATTATCAGTTTTTGCGCCTTTGCGTCCTTTAACGTCCATTCTATTCGGTCTTTGTCCGTTGTCTTTTCTGAAATTTTCATTTCTCCTTTCACCACCTCATAGACCCCCATGGATTTGAGAATTATAGTTGCTTGAAACTTCCATATTTAAAAGTTTGTCTCGTCTATGAGTTTTTCAATTTGTATCAGTTCTTCAAGCTGTCTTACAGCCATTTTGTTCTGTATCTGAAACCACGTTTTTACTTCGTACGGAATCCGTTCAATCTTCCCGTTTCACTTATTGTTTTTGTTTTTACTTTTACTTTGTTTATTTTTAATCATCTGGGCCCATAACCTGATGAATTATTGGAAGCGTTTTAGGTGTTACTTTATCTAGAGACGCGCGGTAGCGTCTCGACGCCAAGTACATGAAAAATTACCAAACACCCTGTACCGATGTCGACTGTCGCTACCGTGTATCTTTACTCGTAAACCGGGCATTCTTACCTGCCCTGAAACTTCTTTAGTTAATATCTCATCACGCCTGCAATATTTTCTAAATTGAAAGGCAGTTTGCTAATGTAAACCGCATATAAGCTTTCGAATAAGACCATATTCAATAAAATCGGTCCACGTATGACAGAGATATCGTAATATATCATGTCATGGATGGGTCAAAATTTTAGGATTTTTCTTCATCGTCTTCGTCAGGAAATTTTCGTCAACATAATACGTATACGCGTTACACGCACACATTCAGCCAAATGGACTACCACACGTGTTTCGTTCGTCGACTCTCGGGATCATTCGGCAGGGCTCGGGCTCGAGCTCGGGCTCGGGCTCGTCGACGGCGTCACCTACCGCGGTCACCGCCAGATGGACAACGCGACGTAGCGTTTCTCGCAAGTAAAGTGTTGCACGGGCGGTATTAATATATGCGTAGCGAACGCGGATATTCACCAATATTGGCTCATATTGATGATATTTCATGCGCGGAGAGAGAGAGTGCGAGAGAGAAAGAAAAACAGGCATACAGACTGAGATAGAGATAGACAGAGTTATATAAACACAAGTATAATTCGTCATGTCTGTAATTAATAGTATTACTATCCTACCGCTCAGTTTTAATAATATGCAGATTATCATTAAAGATGAATGGCTAACAGATAATCATATTCAATATTTTCATACATTATTAAAAGTTAACTCTAATTATAGACCACGCGAAACATGGAGGGTTCAATGCCCTAATACAATTCAACCAGTTCCTGAAAATCAGGATCACATACAGATTTTGCACAAATGCGATAATTTTGAAACCAATGCAGGGGGACACTGGATTTGTAACTTTTATAAATATACACAAATTACTATACAGTAAATGTTCTATAAACGCGAACGCATCGGGGGGATTTATTCGCGTTTTTCGATAGTGGTCCTACTTTTTTCGAGCTTCAAAGGCCGAGCCGAACGTAGAAAAGGACAGCGCGTGTAAAGCGAGACCACGCGCGGGCCTTTGAACTGTGCCGGCGATTTCGACTCTCCGCGTCTCTTTCTTTTCTATACGCGCTATCTTTCCTTGCGCCCGAAACGTCCATCGTCATTTAAACCTCTACAGTTTAAATACCATCGAAGGAAAACTATCGAATCGGAGCGTTTGCATCCGTCAGGAAAAGGCACACTTTTTGTAGTTTTTGAACTGTTTTAAGTAATGTACTTAAGATTTATTTAAGATTTATTTAATTTTGTTTCTTATCAAAAAATTGTAATGGAGCGAGCGACGCGCGTGACTTGACACGGTGTTCGGTTTTGCGACATGATCGGTCATAGTTCATCGCGTCTTTATATTTGCGAAACCGAACGTTAAACATCTGGCACTCCGCGCGGCAATCTTTTTAATAGGTTTTACCGTTAATCCCGAAATTACCGTCGAAAGTTTAGTTACTTTATGACCACCGTAACGCTTGGCCCTCACGCCTTTGTCATGCTCAAGGCCCGCGAGGGTCCTAGGCTCGTTTTTACACCCCCTTGGGCTATCTGGTCGTACTAAAAAGCGGTATTGGTCATTAGACATTTTAGAATTTTACAACTTCTAAAAGGTACCGTACGCGAGTGTACCTAGGATCCAAGGTCCGAACCGATGGTCGTTCGCCCGCTCGGGACAAGGGGCCATAAAAATTATCCGAAAATGTGCGGGCCACTTGGGTCTTTTTCGTCGCGCTGCACCGGGGTCCCGTTATGCGATGGTTTCCCGAAGTTTCCACGATTGACCTGGGGTAGGGACTTCCTCCTACATTAATGAGGGCTGTCCGGAAGACTCTCCTCCCTCAAGTCAATCAGCGAATGGGGATGATTCTCCAGGAAGAATCGGGCCCATCCCCTCGGAAGATTTTTGCACTAACGAGGTGTCCAGCGATCGGACCCCGGTGCAGAGAATCAGTCATCAGTCAAGCACCAGAGCTTCAAGTCTCAGAAAACTTCGTTCGTGAATCGTACGCGAAACCATCACTCTATCTATCCGATCCGATTCCGCGTCCACAACGGTGAATCCGAGCCTTACAACCTCGGGTGGGTGTACATATTCAGTCGAGACCCGCGTGTGTTCTATCCATAAAGTCGCATCGTAAACACACGGGTTTGGTGTTAGTGTAAGTGATCGAAATGGCACGTGACAACAGAGTTTCATTTACTATAAATCAACGTATGGCTATTCTGAAGGACTTGGAGACTTCTTCTGTTAAAGATGTTGCTAAAAAGTATAAAGCACATTGCTCGACAATTTATCGAATCCAATGGAACGCTAAGACAATCATCGACTTCGCAAATAAAGGAAAACTGGATAAAAATCGTAAATCTACAAGGAAACCGTTGTGTGAAGGGTTAGAACAACGTTTGTATGAGTGGTTTATAGAAATGAGAACTATAGGATTTGCTATGTCGAATTCAACACTTATACAAAAAGCAAATGAATTGAAAGAAGAGTTTCCAATGTGTTCCAATTTTCATGCCAGCACAGGGTGGATTGCAAAATTTAAAAAACGTTACGGGATTCGACTGGTTAATACATATGGTGAAAAAGCCAGTGCCGATGAAGATGGGGCTAATTCTTTTGTACATAATTTTGAAAAATACATCGAGGAAGAAGAAATTAGTTTAGAAAACATTTATAATATGGACGAAACCGGCTTATTGTGGAAAGCCTTGCCATCAAAAACTTTAGCGCTTGAGACGGAGAAGAAAGTCAGTGGACACAAGGCGCACAAAGATAGGTTGACAGTAGGGTTTTGCGCCAATGCAAGTGGGACCCACAAAATTACGCCTCTTGTTATTTATAAATATAAAAAACCAAGAGCTTTAAAAGACTGCATTAACCAATTGCCAGTAATTTTTAAAGCGCAGACCAATGCGTGGATAAACCGAGCTTTATTCGTAGATTGGTTTGAAAATCATTTTAAACAATCTGTACGGCAATATCATTTAGAAAATAGGCTGTGCGGAAAAGTAATTTTACTTCTTGATAATTGTTCAAGTCACAAATTTCCTAGCGATTATGAACACGATGAAAATTTTGTGGTGAAATTTTTACCACCCAACACCACATCCTTGATCCAGCCAATGGATCAAGGAGTAATGGAAAAAGTGAAAAGATGTTTCCGGCATAGGTTAACACAACGCCTCATTGCTCTTGGGTGTGGAATAATGGAATTTTATAAAAAATATACAATTAAAGATTGTATATATATGATTAGTGAATCTTGGGAGGTTCTGACATGCAGCGATTTAAAAAATGCGTGGAAGAACATTTTTCCGAACACGCAAACAATAGAAGAAACTGAGGAAGATGGAATAGCATCCGCAGTACACCAAGCTTGGTCGCAGATTGGGGAACACGATATGACAATCGAAGAAATCGAAAATTATTTCACTGCATGCAGTGAGGAGGAGCACAGATTGTCATTGCAAGCAGATGCAGACGAAGGAAATGAGGAAAGGCCCGCAGACGATGGAAATGAGGAAAGGCCCGCAGACGAAGGAAATGAGGAAAGGCCCGCAGACGAAGGAAATGAGGAAAGGCCCGCAGACGAAGGAAATGAGGAAAGGCCCGCAGACGAAGGAAATGAGGAAAGGCCCGCAGACGATGGAAATGAGGAAAGGCCCGCAGACGAAGGAAATGAGGAACATGTCTCTGAAATGAGGATCGTACTGTCTCCAGCCAAAAAGAGGAAAATGGAGGAGGCATTTCAATTTATCGAGAGCTGTTATGATCAATTTCCACGCCCGGTTCGTCATTTATTAGAGGGAATAAAATTAACAATCTTAGGTAAGACAATTCAAATAGTTAATTATTAATTAATACGTCATTGTACTATTCTATAACACAACATTCTGTTTTTAGGCGATACAACAACCAGTGCCGTAATGAGGATATGAAGTAAACCAATGTGTAATGACAAAAAAATAATATAATAAAAATATAAAACAGTTCAGCATATTTTATAAAGTAATTTTTCTCGTTTTTTAATCTTTGCATAGCGTCGAGATCGCAATTTCTCTTTCTTTTTCATGTTCTAAAGTCACTTCATATGTACGTACCGTCAATTAAACCACTAAATTCTTTCAAATTATATCGTGTTTGGTATCATTTTAATCAGAAAAATGCCAGAAATAAGGTAGTGAAAGTCCCATAACAGAATCATGGGAAATGAAGAAGTTTGACTGTTGGTGTAACGTTATGATGACTCACGGGCGTTTGAACTGTGCCGGCGCGCTGCGACTCTGCGTCTCTTTCTTTCACATACGCTGTCCTTCCTTGCGCTCGACACTTTCAACGTTAATTAAACCACTAAATTCTGCTTAAATTATATCGTGTTTGGTATCATTCTAATCAGAAAAATGCCAGAAATAAGGTAGTGAAAATCCCATAACAGAATCATGGAAAATGAAGAAGTTTGACTGTGGTGTAACGTTATGATGACTCACGGGCGCGTTTGAACTCTGCCGACGACTGCGACTCTCCACGTCGCGTTTGTAGTGGTTCACACCGATATACCGAGCCGAGTTAGTGTATTAGTTTGGAGGGGATATTTTTTTCGCGTTTATCGTTGAAAGATTTTCGCGTTTATAGAACATTTACTGTACATATAATATAGGTCAGCAATGTGGTGGACATGGTTTCTTTTCGTAGTTGTTAAACTTACGTAGAATTTATCCTTAATTCTGTCCCGTGATAAGATTGATCATGGCTGTTGATGATGAACCTTTGTAATTTATAATTCCTGTAAAAAGAAGTGAGGTCCCAATCAAAACTTCAAAAAAGTAAAAAAATTACGCCAAGTACATGAAAGTGGAAAAAGGAAAAAAGATAGAAGATAATAAACAAAAACAATATAAAAAATATGTGAAATCGAAATTAGCTGCAAGTACATAAAGGTGCTTTCCAGTAATGTGCAAAGGCGACACTGTGTAACACAATGTAAGATTCGGTGAAGATAAAATGTAACATTTAGACATTTGCCTAGATGTCCGCGGCCTGGAAGTCAAATACTTGGCGTGGCCAGGCAAGGTCAAGGTGTCGAAGTGTCGATGAATAAGAATTATTTGAAAACCGCAAACTAATGAAAGTATACGCAATACATATACGGAATGTGTCAAAGCTTTATTTAAATTGATGAATTATCTGAAATCCTGCGAAAGGCAAGGTATTGAGATGTCGACAAATGATCTTAGAATTATTTAAAAACGCAAAACTGTACTCCTATTGTCAGTTTTAATTAAATTGACAAATTATTTTGACCTTGCCTGGCCACGCCAAGTATTTGACTTCCAGGCCGCGGACATCTAGGCAAATGTCTAAATGTTACATTTTATCTTCACCGAATCTTACATTGTGTTACACAGTGTCGCCTTTGCACATTACTGGAAAGCACCTTTATGTACTTGCAGCTAATTTCGATTTCACATATTTTTTATATTGTTTTTGTTTATTATCTTCTATCTTTTTTCCTTTATCCACTTTCATGTACCTGGCGTAATTTTTTTACTTTCTTGAAGTTTTGATTGGGATAACTATTTATTGAATAAATCACTTGTATAAGTCGTATTGCTTTCGGACTGTTATGACCTTGTCTCAATGCGTACTAAATTGCTACTGACTAGTGAAACATGAGGTAGGTGTTTACGAAGGTCTAACTGTACAGATATTATCGTTTACATGACACAGATGTCGTTGATTACAAATTTAGCAGTTACCTTCCTTAATAATAATCATAAAGGGTATAGAAATGAAAGATAGTGGAGATGGACAAGAAGAAGTACGGAACTTAATAGGGGTGATAGGAGAAAAGATCGAAATTGAAGAAGTCAGGAGAGGGGCTACAAAGGGGATAGGAAAGGGAGAATGGGCGGTGGTAAAAGTAGCGACAATGGAACAGAAAAGAAGAATAATGGCAGAAAAAAGAGATTGGCAGGGAGAAAAGAAAGGATAGAAGACGACCTCACATGGGAAGAAAAAAGAGTCTAATGGAGGTTAAGACAGGTAACGGAGAAGGAAAGTGGAAAGGGGAAAATAGTCAAAACAGGATATATGAAATTGTGGATAGAAGGGAAGGTGTGGAAATGGGACGAGAAAGAAGAAGTACTGAGGGATAGAGAAGGAAACGAATGGAGAGAGAAGCAGAAGGAAAGGGAGGGGGAGATGAAAAGATAATAAAAAATAAAAAAAGAGATGAAGACATTAGAAAAGAGATGTAGGCAAAAGGAAGAAAAGCAGATTCTCTGGGAGGTAGCAGAAAAGACAGGAAAAGACGATGGACACTGGAAAGATCTAGGAAGAAGGAATGCAATGACACTGGTGCAGACGTGGATACAAGTAAAATGAGGGAACTGGCAAAAACAAGAGTAGGAGAAGAACAAGGGAGGGAGGGGGAAGTGGGATGTGTGTGTGTGTGTGTGTGTGTGTGTGTGAGTGAGTGAGTGAGTGAGTGAGAGAGAGAGAGAGAGAGAGAGAGAGAGAGAGAGAGAGATTGATTGATTGATTGATTGATTGATTGATTGATTGATTGATTGATTGATTGATTGATTGATTGATTGATTGATTGATTGATTGATTGATTGATTGATTGATTGATTGATTGATTGATTGATTGATTGATTGATTGATTGATTGATTGATTGATTGATTGATTGATTGATTGATTGATTGATTGATTGATTGATTGATTGATTGATTGATTGATTGATTGATTGATTGATTGATTGATTGATTGATTGATTGATTGATTGATTGATTGATTGATTGATTGATTGATTGATTGATTGATTGATTGATTGATTGATTGATTGATTGATTGATTGATTGATTGATTGATTGATTGATTGATTGATTGATTGATTGATTGATTGATTGATTGATTGATTGATTGATTGATTGATTGATTGATTGATTGATTGATTGATTGATTGATTGATTGATTGATTGATTGATTGATTGATTGATTGATTGATTGATTGATTGATTGATTGATTGATTGATTGATTGATTGATTGATTGATTGATTGATTGATTGATTGATTGATTGATTGATTGATTGATTGATTGATTGATTGATTGATTGATTGATTGATTGATTGATTGATTGATTGATTGATTGATTGATTGATTGATTGATTGATTGATTGATTGATTGATTGATTGATTGATTGATTGATTGATTGATTGATTGATTGATTGATTGATTGATTGATTGATTGATTGATTGATTGATTGATTGATTGATTGATTGATTGATTGATTGATTGATTGATTGATTGATTGATTGATTGATTGATTGATTGATTGATTGATTGATTGATTGATTGATTGATTGATTGATTGATTGATTGATTGATTGATTGATTGATTGATTGATTGATTGATTGATTGATTGATTGATTGATTGATTGATTGATTGATTGATTGATTGATTGATTATTAGCTTTCTCAGCTACTATTGTTTACATTCATAGTACATTACTTTACATTTGTTATAACAAATTCCTTTAGCATTCTCTTGAGTAAATGTAACTGTTCACAACGCTTTACTTCATCGGGCAGTGCATTGTACATTAAAATTCCTTCGTAGAATAAACTTCTTTGTGCACTTCTCGTTCTTCGAAATTCCACTGCAATATTCCCAGCTTGCATTGTTTGTATTACACTTTCATCGCCTACTATACTTAGCCTATTTATTAAACACTGCGGTAACATATTTTTTAATATCTTAAAGACAAATATACTTATATTATAGTATAGCCTCTGTCTTACAGCCATGAACTGCAACGCTTGTAACATAATTTCTACTTTGGTTCGTCTGTCACACTGTAATATGGCTCTCATGGCCCGATTCTGCGCTTTTTGCAACCTACTTATCAGTGTTTCCCCCATACTAATTACACTGTCCAACACCAAATTTGATTTCAATATACTGTTGGGTCCTTCTTATAGAGTTTTTTGCGCTGATTCCGAATCTGGTTTTAATTTTTTCCCTATACGTCCAGTTTTTGAAAATCATGGCTTTGAAAAAAAACATATTTTTCAACTTTAAACAAATATTGCGATGTTATTATAAAAGATATTGAATTGTTGTTTACAGCAAAAGATTCTGTAGACTTTCCCGAATACAGTGATATCCAATATTAATACATTATGATTGTTTAAACATGTTTAAACAATGATTAAAGACGGAGATGCACCACTTTTGCACCAATTTTTGCGGATATTTTCGAATTTATCTCAAAAAATAAGGGTCCAGCGAAAAATTGAACTATACCACGCGAAAGAGCAGACTTTTATCTTGAGAAACCCCCCTGTGAAGTTTGCATGGTCGACGTTTTTACCGAACCAGAAAGCAAAATATCTTCGCCCGACATGCGTTGACGCCAGTGGTGCTCTTCCACTAGCGCGGTCGTTCGTCGGGATACGGCGCGGCGCGCTGCGGTGAAACGGCGCGTGGCTATAAGCGCGCAATTATGTCAGCTTACTTAAATGTTATATTATTGTTATTTATTATATATTAGTATATTTATTCTGTATAAATTATTTTATGTATTTTTTAATGTTAGTCTCTCGTTTATAGTATATTTAATACAAAAAATACCTTTTGTAACAAAATAATAATTTATTCACACACTACACTATTACACTATTTACAATGCTAATATATATGTGTACACTATTCAGATATAATACACTATATCGATTTAATATGGAGCAAACTATTTTAATTATGTATTTAAGTCAATAAAAATAGTCCCGTTTATATTGTGTTTGGACTTATTTTACTCGGAAGAATCTCGAGTGTTCATTGGCACTATAATTACAATACATAGATAAGACGACAATTACTGAAAATAAAATTTTTCAGTCACCGCATTGCAGACTTTCCTTACATTGTATGTATACCGTTGTCCGTAGACCGTCATTTATTTCAAAATATCGTGTTGGTTCTTAAGAAAACTGATGCCAGAGTTCAGTTTCGGCTTTGTGTTTGTTGAAATCAGTCGTGTCAAGCATTTCAAATCTGCATTGCTACGTATAAAACTTCATAAAAAACATTTATAGTTATTTATAGTATTTTAGTTGTTGTGTATATAATATATGTATTTTAGTAGTGTATTATATCTGAATAGTGTACACATATATATTAGCATTGTAAATAGTGTAATAGTGTAGTGTGTGAATAAATTATTATTTTGTTACAAAAGGTATTTTTTGTATTAAATATACTATAAACGAGAGACTAACATTAAAAAATACATAAAATAATTTATACAGAATAAATATACTAATAAATAATAAATAACAATAGTATAACACATTTAATAAAATATTACATTTAAGTAAGCTGACATAATTGCGCGCTTATAGCCACGCGCCGTTTCACCGCAGCGCGCCGCGCCGTATCCCGACGAACGACCGCGCTAGTGGAAGAGCACCACTGGCGTCAACGCATGTCGGGCGAAGATATTTTGCTTTCTGGTTCGGTAAAAACGTCGACCATGCAAACTTCACAGGGGGGTTTCTCAAGATAAAAGTCTGCTCTTTCGCGTGGTATAGTTCAATTTTTCGCTGGACCCTTATTTTTTGAGATAAATTCGAAAATATCCGCAAAAATTGGTGCAAAAGTGGTGCATCTCCGTCTTTAATCATTGTTTAAACATGTTTAAACAATCATAATGTATTAATATTGGATATCACTGTATTCGGGAAAGTCTACAGAATCTTTTGCTGTAAACAACAATTCAATATCTTTTATAATAACATCGCAATATTTGTTTAAAGTTGAAAAATATGTTTTTTTTCAAAGCCATGATTTTCAAAAACTGGACGTATAGGGAAAAAATTAAAACCAGATTCGGAATCAGCGCAAAAAACTCTATAAGAAGGACCCAACAGTATATTGAAATCACAAAAAAGTTGAAATTTGTTGGACAGTGTTATTAACGTAGCACAACCCAAGTAGCCACGTACGTCCCTAAAACGTACGTTTCAGGTCCAGTTCACGTCCAAACGTCTACGTCCATTCTGCGTACGTTTTAGGGACGTACGTAACTACACGTGGCTACCTGGGAATACTCAAAGTGAGGTGCTATGATTGTTTTATATATAGTACATCTAGTATATGCTGTAATATAATTTCCCACTCGATTCAGAAAACCTATTTTTTTCCCGATTTTCTTTAGCATATAATCACAATGGTCATTAAATCGTAGTTTATCATCAATGATTACACCTAGATATTTTATCATTTCCACCCGTTCTATCTCCGTTTTATCCAAACATTTGACAGTCATATTACCCTGTAACTCCTTTCTTATACTTCTAACTATCATATATTTTGTCTTCCCTGCGTTCATCTTTAGTCTGTTAATATTCATCCATTCTTCCACTATATTAAATGCTACATTCATTTTCCTCTCCACCTCCATACAACTCTCACCTGTTACGTATATTAGAGTATAAACTTTAACGAGATCATTTATATATATTATGAATAATAACGGTTCTAATACCGATCCTTGTGGTACTCTATTGGGAATGGGGTGCTGATTTTAAACAAAGTCAGAGTTAATGTTCGAAAAACAAGACTTTATTGAACGGCTCGGAACGAAACGTCTTTCCTTGAAGAGGATCTGCAACAGACTAACTAAAACTGGCCTGAACGATACTTGACTCTCGAAAAAGGAAACGGGGTCCTATATAGCATATCTACGGGTCTCTGTCTTATGAATAGTGGCCTTGGTGCGTCGAGGGTTTTTCCAGGCAAGACCCTCTTACAACACATCTGGCTTACAGCCCTTATACTGCCTTCGGTTATTCTAAGCTATTGTAAAAGTAGAGGCGATGTTGAAACTGTCGGTAAATCCAACATACTCCATACTCCGTAGTCAATAATTTAGAGCATTCATCATTATATTTTACTTGTTGTGTTCTGTTCTGTAGGTATGATCTAAACCAGTCTAGAACCGCTCCCCTAAAGCCATACTGGTATAATTTCTCTAATAACCTCACTCTATCAACCGTCTCGAATGCACGCTTGAGATCCATAAATACTACTCCTACCATTTTTCTTTGACTAATTATCAATTTCCATTCATCTATGACTGTTTGTATTGCTGATTCACATGAATAATTTTTCCTAAAACCCGACTGATGTTCCGTTATGATATTATTATTCTCCAAATATTCTTCAATTTGTTTTTTAACTACTATTTCAAGTACCTTCTCATATATTGGTAGCATATTAATACGCCTAAATTCGCTTTCCTTTCTTGGTTTCTCTACTTTAGGGATTGGAATTATCGTGGATGTTTTCCATTCGTCTAGGAGACAACCTTCGCGTAATAATTCATTTATTATACTAACTAATTCTTCCTTGTTCGCGATCGCGTGAACGTTCGAGGTTGTATCCTCGTCACGCGCAGCTCTCTCCCTCCGTCGTGACGTCAGCCACCGAACGCGAACATAGCGAAATCGTGGTAAGAATCCGCGTTACCCCGTTTTCCCCTAGGGTCTATCGATCGTCCCCCAATCACCGATCGCTAATTATCGGATGATCCTTAAGGACCAATCCGCGATTCCGATGACGTGAGACCAGCTCTGTTTCCGAAGTCTCCACGATTCAGTCGGCTCATAACACTTGTACCAGGTTGATCATTAAAATACAGTCCACTTTCAGTTATTGTAAAAGTTCATTGTTCCTAAATTCTAACTTCGCGCACAGCGCTGTGCGATTCCAGCGCCTCCTCCGTCACGTATCGTTCGGTCGTCGATCGTTTCCGATACATTCCTGTATTACACAAAACACTGCTTTTAATATATTACTATTTATTCCTTCTTCTGTACCCTTTTTCTTTGGTAACCCCCTAACAATTTCCCCTAACTGTTCCCCCGTAACCATTTTAAAATCCATCTCTCCCTTATTGTCAATGACATATATAGTTCTCCGACTTACATTTACAATATTGTTCCCCTGTATAGAATGTATTATGTTCTTAATACTCTGAATATAATATAAATTGAATTTCTCAGCCATATTGCATCCTGTGATATTGTTCAATATTTCAAAGCCTATATTATCTATTGCTTTTGTCCCTACTGATTCACCCCTAATAACTTCTTTTAGAGCTTTCCACATACTTGTAGGGTTATTCTTATTATAGTCAATTACATTTTCATATTACTCTTTTTTAACTTCCCGATTTTATAGGGAAGTTATTGTAATAGCCCCGAAAATCGAATATCGATTTTTTAGCAGATCTTCACGTTTCATGGTTATTGGAGTCATTTTAGACTATTTTTATCAAAATGTTCGTATGTGTGTGTGTGTGTGTGTGTGTGCGTATGTCTGTTTCTATGGTATCAAATTTTTCGTTAAAGTTTTCTGAAAAAGTAACAACGCGATCAGAATGATGAATGCTGCAATCGATGTGCCCCATCGTAACTTAGAGCTGATTACATTTTGGTCCATTTTGGTCCAGTAGTTATGTAGTTTTTTTATTTTTTTTCGAAAGAAGTTCATTCAACAATGCAATTTATACGAGAGAACGGAAAGTTTCCACCGAAGAAACAAACCTAATTACACAAAAATTTTTTTTTCATTTTTCAAAATTTAGAAAAAAATTTTTTTAATTAAAAAAAAATTTTTTTTTTGTACCTTATGCTAATGTTTCCGCTTACAATAATCGAAAATTATCCCAATGCAAGAGTGAGTTAATCATGTCTACTCCCAAGAATACATTTTTAAAGAATATCGATGAAAGTACAAAAAAAATTTATATTACAATCTTTAAAAAAACAATCAGTTCAAAACGATTTATTAACTGAGATTAAATTGAAAATTAATATAAACTATATGATAATTATTAATAACTTTGATGTTGAAAACGGATTGGTTAATGGAGCACACATGCGGAATATTAAAATTTCTTACTTTTCAAGAAAATACTAAAATTCCGTCTATATTGTGGTTAGATTTTCAATTGGCCAGAGTAGGAGTGAAAGTAAGAACTCGTTATCGTGATTATATAAAAAATGCAAATATTCATCAAAATATAAAACTGTAGGATTAATTTGTTAAAATCCCACGTGTTGCCGTGGAAAGGGATAAAAACACAACTCTCAGTTTAGGTAACAGTAACAAAACTAAAAAGAACAGTTTATTAAATATCACAAAGGCTCTATCGGTACTCGCTGAACGCTCGACGTTCACTCTCACTGGGTCAGCTCAAGACTGCCTTTTTCCTTCATCTTCACCCTCGGTGACGCGTTTTCCTTTTTTCTTTCTCTCTCATTCCTTCTCACTCACTCACTCACTCATTCATTACCTTCAGCCACGCAGATTTCCCCGAAACCTAAGCAATAAACTCAGGTCACTTGAAACCGTCCACTCTGTCCCAAACACTCTTCATTTGCACCGAACGTTTACTTAAACCGTATCGCAGGCATCCGTCCTCATCCATGCCGTGATTTATAACATCCGCTCTGACTCATTCCTACTTTCACTCCTCTGGGAAAAACCCTACAGACTCGGCCATTCTGACAAGATATCTGACCTCAGATATCCGTAGCAATTTCTTCTTCCTCGCTACATTCTAAATCGCCCTTATCCACCCATGGTTTCAGATTCTCTGACGCAACACATGTTTGTTGTGGGCCTTCGCATTCCCCAACCTTTCGTACAACGTAACGGTCATTCCGCAAAATTCCGCTGATTTTATATGGGCCGACAAATTTGAACGCTAGGTTTAAACCTGGCCCGTGTCGTGTTCGCTTAACTGCTACAAGATCTTCTTCTTTGTAAGTCCTAGCTCTCTTGCGACTTTTGTTAAACGTATTACTATTCTCCTGCTTGGTATGTTCGATTCTCTCGCGGGGTTGGCTTCGCAATTCTCCCCGATTCTCATCAAACAAAGTGACTTCTTTTAGCTGGGTATCATTTTGCAACCTCAATTCTACTTCGAACATGATTTCAAACAAACTTATATTAGTGCTACGACTCACTGTATGATTGAGAATTTTCTGACAAGTTACGAAGTATTTATACCGGCTACCTGGATGGGGAGCCGATAGTTTGGTCAAGACTGAGATCAATGTGCGATCGACCCTTTCTACCTTTGACCTCATATTTGAGAACCAGTAATCTCGTTTGATTAAAGATTCCGTCTTACCGGCTGCAAAATGCCCAACCTCATGCGCTCGTTTTATTATTTCGGTTTGCATCGCACGCGGATAAAATGTCGCTCCTTAACCTATATCCTGACGCGGGTTTGCTCTCTATCGCTTGCAAAAGTTTTAGTACATCTCCATCCTCTTTTTGTGTGTTCTTTAAACGCGCTGTTAAACTACTCTCGCTCTCGCAGATTAGCATGCTTTCCGGCAATGGATAACGGCTTAAAGCATCAACATGTAGCATGTTTTTCCCCGGTCGGTGTTCGATAACGTATTCGAATTTCTTTAACAAGAGTGCCCTACGGGCAACACGCACGCACAAGTCTTTCATGTTCAGTGTAAGCGCGAAAGCGCGACAGTCGGTTACAGTTTTACATGGGATGCCTAATGAATAAACGCGAAATTTTCTTAAAGATTTAATTACGGCTATGACCTTCAGTTTATAACTAGCATATTTGGCTTCCGCCGGATTCGTTTTGCCACTCGCATAATGTATAGGGTGTAACCCACCGTCATTGCTGTCCCGTCGAATCAAAACGCTACCAAAACCGTAATTCGACGCGTCTGTATGTACTAGCACCACGGGGCTCGCAGAATCAGAAAGCGATGGTTGAATTATGCCATCGCGCAACCATTCACGTATGTGTCAATTTCCTTCTTCCCGTTCCGACAACGATAAACGCCTCACTCGCTGATACACCGGTTCTTCACCTTTCAGAATGATGTTCATTTCAATTCCGATCTCGCGAGTCTTATTGGGGTTATAATTTTCTACGAGAGACAATATCTGTTGCTTCATTTCTTTATTGTTTCTGTGCGAAACATCAATTTCATTTACTCTGTCAAAATTCTCTAACTGGAATACATGTGGGAGATCATTGTCTGAGATATCAACTTTGCGAATATTAATATTTCCGTGTTTAATATCTAGCTCGACTGTATTTAGAAAATCTGTTCCCAATAAAAGGTTATACTTCATGAGTGAATCCGCAACTAAGTGAATTTTGATTGGATACGCATTGTCATCGATGTGAATTGTCGTATCGAATTCTCCCAACGTGTAATTCGTGCAAGATCCGATGCCGCTAAAACGAATCCGGTTCGGCCGTACAACAAACGGCGCACCTAATTGATCATAAACATCGGAACGCATTAGGGTAACCTCACTACCTGTATCAATTAACGCGCTTATGTCTCTATTATTAATTAATACCGACTTGACGTATTTTTCTCTCACGACATGTGGTTCCAGTTTCTCCTCCGTGGCAACTACTTCCTTCTTTGGACAATGCAGGAAGACGTGTCCATATTCCCTGCAGTTGAAACATTTCGTTCCCCTGTCCTTGCTCGGGCAATCAGCTGCTCGGTGTTCCCTTCGTCCGCCATTGTAGCACCTGATGGGCCTCGCCTCCATATGCCGCCCCTCCTCTTCGCGGTTTCCTGGTAGGTTCCATATCTGGCAGGTACCTGTCTCTCCGCGTACCTGTTCGCGTTCTCCACTGCGCGGCTCGTGTCCAATAGACAGTTGGTGCGCCGCACAGTGGGTAAAATCGACGTTCTAGCTGTTCACGGGCTAAAAACTCAAAGTCCTCATATCGATTTTTAACGAATGCACAATGTTTCTTAAATGTCTATTACATTCGAAAACGATAATATTAATTAAAGCTATTAAAAACTCTCGTTACAATAAACGTTCAAAGATCAAACTTTTTCAGATACGATTTATCGCCGAAAAAATTCCTTTTCTTCATAATGATGTCCTGAAAAACCTACTGAAGATTAAGCGACCAATTTTTTTTTATATGAAGAATGTATATCTATGTTGAGAACGCACCAGAAACTAAACGTCATTGTTCATAATTTATTATGAAAAAAAATATTTAATCAACTAAGGAAAATCGTCGAAGTTTTTCACCTTTGACAAGGGATAAAGTTGTCATTCCCGCGGATTCCCATGGTCTGACAAAGTGGAACATTTTCGGCAAGATCTCCTCTAAAAGATCGTGCAAAATTTATACCCGGGACGACCCGGGGAACCGTAGTTATGATAGTTTAAAGCGTCGCGTGACACGCGCACAGTGGTGAGTTCGATCGAAATCGTGGCCAAATTATTCATTATTCACACGAGTTTTCAGACATTTCCGGTGGTGTGACAAAAAAATGTTTCCTACAAAAAGTAATCAGTACACAGTCTTTTACAAATATCAATACAAAAAATTTTCAAAAAAAATTTTTTTTCAATAAAAAATTGTGGTCACCTTCATTATTTATTTATAACTATATATTTTTTATTCAATAATGTTATAGCTAACGGCAAGACGAATCCAACGACCTATTTATGTATTGAAATAATGGTGAAATAGGCGTGAACACCCAGTTTTCAAATATTATTCATTATTGACACGAGTTTTCAGACATTTCGGGTGGTGTGACAAAAAAATGTTTCCTACGAAAAGTAATCAGTACACAGTCTTTTACAAATATCAATACAAAAAATTTCCAAAAAAATTTTTTTTAATAAAAAATTGTGGTCACCTTCATTATTTATTTATAACTATATATTTTTTATTCAATAATGTTATAGCTGACGGCAAGACGAATCCAACGACCTATTTAATGTGGTCTTTATGTATTGAAATAATGGTTGAAATAATGGTGAAATAGGCGTGAACAGCTAGAACGTCAATTTTACCCACTGTGCGCCGGGCCGACTGTGGCAACTCGCGTCTAGATCGCTCTCTGATTGGAACGTGTTTTTCGTTAATAACTCCTAAACAAAGCCGCGGATAACATTTTTGCAAAGGAAAATGTCGCTTGAAATGGTCTCAGGAACTACCCCTTTTCGGGATTTTCACGAATTTTGGGACACCCTGTATATTTCACAGAGTACAATATCAAAACAATGCGTTTGATCGTGGAGCATTTGCAATTTATTTTGCAACATTACTCTGCTATAACAAGGAACCAAGCGAGCAACGAGCATACGATGTTGGTTTAATGCGACGCCATATAGCAAACATTTTGATAAGTAGAAAACTATTGAATTTCCCTGAAAACGTATAATCTTCTTAAAACGTACACTTAATAATGATAATAATATACTGCAACTAACGAATCGGGAAGTTCTTTGTGTGGCTCGTGGAGAGTCACACACCAAATAAAAAAAAACATTAATAGCTATAGGTACTACTAGCCATGCGTACCACTAACCCTTTCGCAAAAACAACCCTACTCGCAACCGAGCGAAGCGAGCGAGCAACAATAACCCTCTAGTTCTTTGTTTTAATTAATTTGACTACTTCATTTCTTCTAATTTTGAATTGTTTCCAGTTTTGATCTGTGTTCTCGTGCAATGCTTTTCTATACGCTTCATCCCTTCTGGTCGCTAGTTCTTCTATTTCACTCGTATATCATTGTTTCCCTTCCCAAATTTTCGGGATTTTAAAAACTTTCTTGGGTGCCGAGATATCTAGCGCATCTACTATGCTATTTATAAGTCTCCTCGCTCGAATATTCACATCTATATGCTGGGAACCTAAAACTTGCTTCTCCCATAGATTATTTTCTACCAGCTTAATAAAATCGTCAGCAATAAATCTACTGTAGTCCCTACCACTAAATTCTTTGTATTTATTTACATTCTTGTTCATATTTAGTATTACTTTTAGCCATGCATGGTCCGTTATCTTAGGTTCATGAACTACTTGTACATTGATCTCCCTATTTGCAAAGATTAGATCTATGATTGTTTTACTATTGTTTGTGATTCGTGTTGGTTCGTTTACATATTGTTTCATGCCTAGGCTCTGCATAGTTGCTAAAAGCTTATTTGTATAAAAAGAATCCGTCTTACAGTCTATATTAAAGTCGCCTACTAACATACACTCTTCTTTTATCGTTAGCTCTTCGACTACTTCCTCTAGGTATCCTATGAAATCACCATGTGACGCACTCGGTGAGTGGTACACTACCATTATCACTCCTTTATACAGTTCTAATTTTACTTTTATCGCAACGCCCCAGCAGATCTTATCTATCTTTTTCAATAATACTATTTCGTAATTGATGTCCTCTCTTATATACAAAGCAACCCCCCCTGTATTCCTATTTTCCGCATCACATCTGACCACATTGTAACCTGTTATATTTATTTCACTATCTTCGATGTCAGCAATCAGCCTAGTTTCTGATAACGCTACGATCGCAGGATTTATTTTCTTCATAACTTGATGCTGTATTTCATCCTTGTGCGCCATTAAACTTTGGGCGTTTGTATACATTATTTGTTCCCCTTCCTTCTGTTGTTGCTATTTCTTACTGCCATCCCATCCAGCTCTCCTCTTCTCCTCCTCGATAGCTCTTTTGTATGACGGACACTCCGGGTTAAGAGTATCATGTTCGTCATTTAACTTCAGATTGTATGTTTTATTTTTAAACATACAATTCACGCACTTATTATCCTTTGCTGTACATTCGGTCGCTTTGTGTTTTCCTGCACACTTATGACATGTTTCATCTCGGGTACAGTTTTTCGCAATGTGGTAGAATCCCCAGCATTTAAAACATCTCTTAACGCTGTAGTGATTGAAAACCAGACATTTTCTCCACCCTATATTTAATTTTTCTTTCTTTATTATCATGTCATGTGTTACTTCATCTACTTCGATTACACTGTCCAACAAATTTCAACTTTTTTTGTGATTTCAATATACTGTTGGGTCCTTCTTATAGAGTTTTTTGCGCTGATTCCGAATCTGGTTTTAATTTTTTCCCTATACGTCCAGTTTTTGAAAATCATGGCTTTGAAAAAAAAACATATTTTTCAACTTTAAACAAATATTGTGATGTTATTATAAAAGATATTTAATTGTTGTTTACAGCAAAAGATTCTGTAGACTTTCCCGAATACAGTGATATCCAATATTAATACATTATGATTGTTTAAACATGTTTAAACAATGATTAAAGACGGAGATGCACCACTTTTGCACCAATTTTTGCGGATATTTTCGAATTTATCTCAAAAAATAAGGGTCCAGCGAAAAATTGAACTATACCACGCGAAAGAGCAGACTTTTATCTTGAGAAACCCCCCTGTGAAGTTTGCATGGTCGACGATTATTTTATGTATTTTTTAATGTTAGTCTCTCGTTTATAGTATATTTAATACAAAAAATACCTTCTGTAACAAAAAAATAATTTATTCACACACTACACTATTACACTATTTACAATGCTAATATATATGTGTACACTATTCAGATATAATACACTACTAAAATACATATATTATATTCACAACAACTAAAATACTATAAATAACTATAAATGTTTTTAATGAAGTTTTATATGTAGCAATGCAGATTTGAAATGCTTGACACGACTGATTTCAACAAACACAAAGCCGAAACTGAACTCTGGCATCAGTTTTCTTAAGGGGGTCGTCTCCTAGCAGATGACGGTCGCGCGTGAACACTCACATACCGCTAGAGTACACTCACACACCGCTAGACCACGTATACGTACGCGAGAATTGCTAGGATCAGGGAAATGCGTTCTGATTTCTCGATAATGCAAAGACGGGGGTTTTTATTAGTCAAAATCGCAAAAGTCGTTCTTTTACGTTTCCGAGCAATGATTTTGCAATATTCGGCTACATGTTGCCCGTCGGAGAGGCTAGTACGCCGGCGTGACTGCAGCGCCATCTAACGGGCAACATGCGACGGGCAACATGCAGCCGAATATTGCAAAATCATTGCTCGGAAACGTAAAAGAACGACTTTTGAAGCAAACAGCGCGCTAGATTGATCTTTTATCTAGCGATTTTGACTAATAAAAACCCCCGTCTTTGCATTATCGAGAAATCAGAACGCATTTCCCTGATCCTAGCAATTCTCGCGTACGTATACGTGGTCTAGCGGTGTGTGAGTGTACTCTAGCGGTGTGTGAGTGTTCATGCGCGACCGTCATCTGCTAGGAGACGGCCCCCTTAAGAACCAACACGATATTTTGAAATAAATGACGGTCTACGGACAACGGAATACATACAATGTAAGGAAAGTCTGCAATGCGGTGACCGAAAAATTTTATTTTCAGTAATTGTCGTCTTATCTATGTATTGTAATTATAGTGCCAATGAACACTCGAGATTCTTCCGAGTAAAATAAGTCCAAACACAATATAAACGGGACTATTTTTATTGACTTAAATACATAATTAAAATAGTTTGCTCCATATTAAATCGATATAATGTATTATATCTGAATAGTGTACACATATATATTAGCATTGTAAATAGTGTAATAGTGTAGTGTGTGAATAAATTATTTTTTTGTTACAGAAGTTATTTTTTGTATTAAATATACTATAAACGAGAGACTAACATTAAAAAATACATACAATAATTTATACAGAATAAATATACTAATAAATAATAAATAACAATAGTATAACACATTTAATAAAATATTACATTTAAGTAAGCTGACATAATTGCGCGCTTATAGCCACGCGCCGTTTCACCGCAGCGCGCCGCGCCGTATCCCGACGAACGACCGCGCTAGTGGAAGAGCACCACTGGCGTCAACGCATGTCGGGCGAAGATATTTTGCTTTCTGGTTCGGTAAAAACGTCGACCATGCAAACTTCACAGGGGGGTTTCTCAAGATAAAAGTCTGCTCTTTCGCGTGGTATAGTTCAATTTTTCGCTGGACCCTTATTTTTTGAGATAAATTCGAAAATATCCGCAAAAATTGGTGCAAAAGTGGTGCATCTCCGTCTTTAATCATTGTTTAAACATGTTTAAACAATCATAATGTATTAATATTGGATATCACTGTATTCGGGAAAGTCTACAGAATCTTTTGCTGTAAACAACAATTCAATATCTTTTATAATAACATCGCAATATTTGTTTAAAGTTGAAAAATATGTTTTTTTTCAAAGCCATGATTTTCAAAAACTGGACGTATAGGGAAAAAATTAAAACCAGATTCGGAATCAGCGCAAAAAACTCTATAAGAAGGACCCAACAGTATATTGAAATCAAATTTGGTGTTGGACAGTGTTATTATAGATCCGTCTTCTTTATCTTTAACTTTAAGTTGGCTCTTCTCTATACCCTTCTTCCGCATTATCCTTTTTATTATCCTTATATGGGATCCCTCCATGTTATTTTGTTTGCCGATTGTGTATATTAACTCCTCATCACCCAATTTCATTTCTTCTCCATCGATAATAATAATTTTTATTTTCGGTTTCATCTACAGCGACTCCGTGACATTATAATTTTCCCCAAGTTTGGATTGCATTGTAACTTTTAAATTTACCATTTCTTCTTCCGTTTCACAGGCTAGAATCACCGTTTCTTCTCTTCCTTTTCTTAACTTTGTTATTCCCATTGGCATTTTCTTTATATCCACTTTTTCTTTTATTATTTTTTTTGTGGTCTCGCTTTCCTGCTGAGTCTTCGGTTTGATTATAATGATATTTTCCTTCTTCTTCTTAACTGCTTCGCTGTAACTGTTGTGCATCATTCCGCTGATTTAGGTATTCCTTCCTGTATCATTTTACGCAACTCGTCCAGGTCCCGCTTGATAGTCTCTACTTCCTCTTTCACAATTTCCTTGATCATCATTTTTATTTAATTCTTACCTGCTGTTACGTCTTTCATTTCTTTAACAGATCGTACCAGCCAATCTATTTTTACATCAATATCTTTCGATCTACTAATGGATCCACTAGATTGTCTATAGTGTCTTTACTTTTTCACTTCCTACTGAGAACCTCACATACGGGCCGGGACATGTCACATACTCCTTGTTTTGATCATAGATTTTATGCTTATTCGCACAGCCTGGATAAAAAAAAAGTTTAGCGCACGACTTACATGTCACGACTAGACTTCTTATTGCCTTCTTACATGCCGAACATCGATATTCGGGATATTCATCAAGAGGATCCATGTCGATAATTATCGGCTGCCACCGATATTATCAACAGGTTCCCACAACCGCGGCACGTGCCACGTCAAATGCTAATGTCTACCTGTCGTGTGACAACTTTCCTTGCACAAGAAACACTTCAATTATGTCCAGAAATCAACAACATTCCAGTCTGTGAACTTGTATGTTCGGTCCTTGCACTTAGTCCTATATCCACAACACGTTATTATAATTTTCTCTCACACTTTAACCACTTAAAATGCACTACATTTACGGAGCGATGTTCACCACGTCTACTCTACTCGGGAGAGAGAGAGAGAGAGAGAGAGAGAGAGAGAGAGAGAGAGAAAAGAAGATTATATATATTTTGTACAGAGAGAGATAAATCGTAATTGTAATTGAAGCATTATTAGTACAGGGTACGGGATCTCCTTGTAACCCGTAAGGAAACAAGAAATAAATATACATAAAACTCATTCTTCTCGTATGATTTTTACATTGTAAAAAAACAAGGTTTTAATTAAATAAAAAAATTAAAAACAATGGGAAGATTATGCGATCGGAATGAGTTTGGATTAGGTTGTGGGAGGGGGCGGAGAGGGCCGGCCCGACAACGCATACGAAAATCCAGGCGTAGTCTTTCTAAATTGGAAGCTCACCCCTTATATGTATGTATCACCCTATATAGAGTGACACCCTGTTCTGTTTTCTCTCTCATTCCCACAATGTGTTTACAAAAAAAATAAACAGACGCCGCGCCGGAGCAGCTTTCCGTTCCCACGGAGCGTGCAAGAATACGGAAAATTCAATTCAGTATTGGCAATAGATTTTGGAAAAAGTTGTTCAAAATGTCGAAATCTGTAACATATTTAAATTTCATCACACTCGGAAAACAGTGGTAGTTTCCGAATAATTACTAAATTTTGTACACAACAGTTGGTCAGTACTTGTACGATATTAAATTGGAATTAGCAAATTATAAAAAAAGTATCAAACCCGCAATCTAGTTCTCAGCTATTTTGAACTCGCTTCCCAAATCTTAAAGATATTAATTACACCACGATATTGACGATAGTACGCAAGGAAAAGAAAAACTTTCTTATAATATAGATATGAATGGTTGTTATTAATATTACAAGAACAATTCCAACAAATAACAGTTGTGCAAAATTAATATCAAATGCTGTGCAAAATTTCAACCCTGTATCTCGATAGACTGGGTAGTTATGGAGTAAAATCTAAAAATCAGTTGGCCTATTTTCCCTAGTTAATGATGTTTAGGAATTCTAAGACAAATCTGACAAATACCATCAAGCACCCAAATACATACACTGCAATTCGTTTCAGATTTTTAAATTGAAAATCCTGCTTCTAAAAAATAAAAAAAACCTCAAAAAAATCGAAAAATTGCCTCATTTTGCGTCTTTTAGCTTAAAATATTTTTTAAATATTTTGTAGGCGATTCTTGGAACGATCGGCGGCGTAGATTAAGCGACGGACGAGTGGAGTGTTCTGTTTACGCTTCGACGTTACGATGTTGGAGACGCGGGAAGTCGGCTGAAGGTGTCCCACCTTTCCGAAGGATTCGAAGCGGACAGTCGAGTAAAGAACGTTGCGAAAGCAAGACGTCTCTCCTTTATTTGTCCACTCATTGTCGAATACAAATTCAGAAGTGGGATTTGTTGAACTTTTGAATAAAGGTTATTACAGTAAACGCTCCTTCGTTGTCCAAAAGCCCAGGGTTTGGAAGACCAACTTCCAGGCCGGGAAGCCTCTTTTGATTTATGACTGCGTCTGGATATTGCGCCGACCACGCCGAGCGAGACTTCAATAGAGAGCCGAATATAGAGGAGGACAGAATGAAATACGGATCGCGTTATCGAAGCGTGTCGCCGTCGCCGCGCCGGCACAGTGTAAAGGCCCGCATTGACGCTGTTCTTCGTTGTCTTCGAACTTTCACCGTCGATTAAACTACTAAATACAGTTAAAATTATATCGTGTTTTGTGTCATTTTAATCAGAGAAATATCAGAAATAAGTTAGTGAAAGTCCCATAAAAAAATAGTGAAAATTAAGAAGTTTGAAAATTCGATTCATTCGAGTCAATGTCGTGGTGTTCACGCCGATATACCCGAGCCGACTTCAATCGCCGCTGACTTGCGAGCCTGCGGAGCGACGCGGCCCTTTTCGATAAGGTATTTTTTCAAATTTTCATTCACGTACTCCTTGCCGTTATCGCTTCGAAGATATTTAATAGACCGACTGAATTTATTAAAGATCATTCGTTCGTATTCCTTGAATTTTTCTGTAACGTCGGACTTGTGACGCAAGAAATAAACATTTCGGTAACCCGACGCCTCGTCTACGAAAATCAGATAGTACTTCGCACCCCTTACCGACTCGACAGACATTGGACCCCCGACATCCGAATCATCGATTCTCGAAACACTCACACCAGATACGACCTCTTTATTCAACATATCGCGCAGTGTCGCTTTGTTTACATGACCCATTCTCTCATGCCACATTTGGAAGCTTGTTGTCGACACATTTGCTTCAACGCTCTCTCTCTCGTCATCATTCTTTAACGTAACAAACAACATCTTGTAAATGCCGTTGGCTTGCTTTATGCCTTGAGCTCTCACAGACTCATTGGTCGAAAAAATAACACTCCTTTTTGGGAAGTCAAAACTAGAGATCTCGATTTCACGTGTATCTGAAATACACGTGTACACGTGTAGTTCGGATGTTCGTGTTTGAGTTCGTGTATTTAGGTACACGTGTACACGTGTATTGAAATACACGAATACACGTATCGAAATGTATAATTTTTTTTTTTAAATTTTAAAAAAAAATTTTTTTTTTAATTTTTTTTTTTTTTTGCGTGACAGAACTACAGAACTATTTTATATAATATATATTCTATATTCTATAATATACATTATTCAAAATTTGAATAGGTGAACCTGTATTATGGACCTGCATTATCGACCTGCATTATCGGCCGTATTTTATTTTAACGTGAAGCTAAAATCGTCGCGCATGCGCGAAAAAACCGTGCAATATCCCAACACTGCAGTGGGGCTAAACTTTCGAGTACGTCCAAGTTCCGAATTGAATATAATTTATAGAATAGGTTCCGTTTGTAGATCTGTTGTTGGGAAAAGGTACGTTGTCCAATACAAACGTTATATCGTCGTGTGCGATATAGCTCGTTATAAAAAGTTAGACCCGCACCACCTATCAGTTGAAAATCTTACTAATCAGTTTCGTTTATTGACTGTTCGCACGATTGTAGCGTGACGATCAACTCAAATCGGCGCGGGCCCATTTAATTCCGATACATATTTCTAGTAGAAGCTGGTAGAAGTAAGTAGAATATGTTGTAGAAATTATAGGTAAAAAGTTTCTACCTACAATTAACTCAAACAAATCTATAAATATTATATATTTATCGTTACTTTGAAATAGGCTTTCCAAATGGCGAAACGCAAAAGTTGGGTATGGGATTATGCAAGCCGTGATGGCGATAAAGCCTTCTGTAATCTGTGTGATGAAGAAACTACTAATGAATTTTCGTGTCCGGGTGGGTCAACAGGTTCTATTGGTAGACACTTAAGGTCGATTCATAATTTGGAATCTACCGGTACTAATATTGATACAGAAAGTACATCGTCAAATTTTAACGGTAAGTTCCAACATTAAAACACCATAATATATAAGAGATAAAACGAATGGTAGCAATAAATAAATAATTCATATATACAGAACGTGAAGCGATTATAAGCATGGAACACGATATCGAAAATTTGCGTGTGGAAGAAAATACAGTTCCTGAAAATTCGCACTCGTCAAAAAAACGTAGAAGACAGTCTAGTTTAAACTGCCAGACTTCCAACTATCGTTTATGTGATCCTGTGAAAACGGAAAAAATACACCAGGCAGTAGCAAAATTAATTGCCAAAAACCAGTTACCTATTTCTTTCTGTTCATCCGACGGTTTTCAAGAGTTTATGTCTGTAGTGCAACCGAATTATAAAATATGCAAAGATGAAGCAATGAAGAAAAGACTAATGTATCTAGAAAGTACGGTCGTGACAAAGATAAGAGAACAGTTAAACGGTGTTAAAAGCATAGCATGTACATCCGATTGCTGGTCATCGTTAGCACAAGATTCGTACATTACAATATCTGTACATATAATTAATTCCAACTGGGATACAGACAGTTTTGTTTTGAGTGTATACGAAATGGAAGAACGCCATACCGCCCAAAACCTCGCAGATGAGCTACAGAGAACTCTTGCAGAATGGGAAATTACTTCGAAAGTAGTAGCCATCGTAACAGACAATGCCAAAAATATGGTAAATGCCATCTCATTGTTATCGGAAGTATCGGATAATACCAATATTTATAGTGCAACATGTGCAGCACATAGTGTGCAATTAGCTGTAAATCACGCATTGAAAGAAAACACCGTGCAACAAATAATTAATATTTGCAGTAGAATGGTAGGACATTTTAAACACTCAAATGTTGCGAAACATGCATTAGAGCAAAAGCAAGAGCAGCTTTCTTTGCCAAAAAGCACATTAATACAAAGCTGCTCTACACGTTGGAACTCCACATATTTCATGTTAGACAGTTTATATAAAAACAGATGTGCAATATCAAATGTTATTGTAGACAGAGCTATTACTAATCCAAGGGTAGCACAAACTCTGGAAATAAATGAAAAACAATGGAGAATGATAGAGTCTCTCTTGAATATTTTAAAACCGCTACAAATTATAACAACACTTTTTTGTGGAGAAAGTCAATCTCCTATCTCAATGGTGAGACCACTAATCAAAAAAATGATCGAAAAACACTTAAATTTAAGCAATGATGATGACACGGTTTTGTGTATTTAAAAAAAAACTCTAATTTCGGAAATAACAAAACGTTTTAAACTTGAATGGAATGAAGGGGATACTCTTTCATTACAACATATATCATCATTTTTCGATCCAAGGTATAAAAATCTAGAGCACGAAACAACTGACATAAGAAAAATAATTTTTACAGAAGTAAAACGTTTACTTCAAGAATCGGACGTAGCAAGTGCAGTAGCTACCGTAAATACGGCAAAGGAAACAGAAAAGTCTGCATTTTTATACGATGAGATCACCGATATCAATGATATAAACATTCAAATGGAGACATATATGACCGAGCCACAACTACGATTCGATTTAAATCCATTTGAATGGTGGAAGGCTAGGGAAAACAAATATCCAGCAATTTCGAAATTTGCCAAAAAATATTTAACAATTCCAGCAACTTCGGCGATGTCGGAACGGTGTTTTTCATGTGCTGGAAATATTGTCACAAAAAAACGAAACCGTCTACTGCCAGAAAATGTTAAAACTTTAGTTTTCTTAGCTCAGAACAAAAGATTAATAAATTAAACTTTATTAACCAAAACCATAATGCTTCTTATTTTCACCTGCAACTCAGTAAATAAGTCTCATGAACAATTTACATATCTAAATATTCTGATATTAATGACGAAATAAAATATGGGATACTAGGGGGCTATGTCCCCTGTTCGCTTCGCTCACCAACCCCCGCGGCGCCTCACTCTTACCCTCTTGCTCTCTCTATCGCTATACAATATCTCGATCTATTTCTCTCGTACACTCTCTCTCTCTCTCTCTCTCTCTCTCTCTCTCTCTCTCTCTTCTCTGAAAAATACACACTGTAACGTCGCTCAATTTACGGTTCCCGTCAGAAAGCTTCGCCGGTCGGAGTTTTTGCGTGACAGAACTACAGAACTATTTTATATAATAGAAAGACGGGTTAATACATGTGAAATTATATATTTCGATACGTGTATTCGTGTATTTCAATACACGAACTCAAACACGTGTATATTCGTTACACGTGTACACGTGTACACGTGAATTTTCAATACACGTTCAGACTCGTGATCTCTAGTCAAAACCCTTTGAGGCACATTCTCCTATCGAAAATAGATTTTTCTTTAGCTTCGGCACATACAAGACGTTGTCGATTCTCGACGCGAACCATTCATTATCAACAAACTTCATAACGTTTACATAACCCGAACCAAACACTTCACAGGCACCGTCATCACCTAGTAACACTTGTTCACCGGCAGATGTCACAAACTCATGAAGCCAGTCGCGTCTGTAGGTGATATGTCTTGATGCGCCGCTGTCTGCAATCCAGACGTCACCGATGTCCATTCGCTGGATACTTCTGATCGATGCCACGCTCTTCTCTTGTTGACCGCCTTCATGTGTTGAAACAAAAGCGCAATTCTGCGAAGAATCTTTCGTATCTTCTTTGTTTTTCTTTCTCGCGGGACACTCCCAAGCAAAATGCCCTTTTTTATGACACTTTTTTTTGTCCCTCTTGGGTTTCTTGCCGGTGTTGCTACTCTTCTTTTTCTCACTCAATCGCATCGCGGAAAAAGCTGTTGCAGATTCGTCATCTGCTGAGAATCGCGTTTCCTCCTTAATGAGCCGCTCTTGTAGATTATCGATTGTTTGCCTCTCCAAAAATGTCAGAGGAGAAATTTGCATTGTTCAATAAGGTAAATATAATGGCAAAATAAAAAAATTTTTTGGAAATCATATTTTTGAAATTTCAAGGTCATTATTATTTTTATTTAAAGGAAGTCATATAATTTTTCCATATTCCTATCCAGAAAAAAAGACAAATCCAACGATGTGCCATGTTCCATAGTTGAGGTGAATTTCAACATTTTCAGAATTTTCAGTCGCTTTGGGGCACGTGATCCTTTTTTTCAATCGATCTCAAACTTTGCACAAATTTTTTTCTCACCTAAAGGAACAATTCTGGGGGGTGCGGTGCATTTAATTCGTTGATCAAAAATATGGACCACCCTAGTACTTATCCCCGTACGCGCTAGTCTTTACTTGTGAGAAACCGGCTCGTCGCGGTCACGGTCTCGCGGCTGGCTCGTAGGCGTGGAGTTCCGACGGTGCACAGTGGGGTATTTGCCCGATTTCAGCTGTCAAAATTCAATTTTAAAAATTTTTGATAAATTGTAAAATTTTTGTGGCTTGAGTTAGTCGAATGTCCGAGGAACAATCTCCCATCACTCATTTTCCCATTCATGTATCCATTGAGCACTGGTCGGAAGTTGAAGTTCCGTTAACCCGCTTTCATTTCTCAACGAATTCACCTATGTATTAGTAATTGTTACCTTATTTACATACACTAACAGATTTTTGATTTGTAGAAGTTTTTTTAGCTAAGTATAGGGTATACTTTTAAGAGAAATTCACTTTTGTACCATATACATGTTTATAATTATTAATACTTAAAGATAACCAACGATGAGTCACTTTTTTGATGATTCCAAGACTTTGGTAATGATTTCGTTATACTTCCGGGTGCGTCCCGGTGTCCATTTCTGTGCCATTGTATTCTTTGAAGTCTTCTGATTAAGATGCAAGAAAAATTGGATCTGCCTTCGACTGCTTTCGTGTTTTATAGTTGATTTATGAAAAAATAG
Organism: Lasioglossum baleicum; assembly: GCF_051020765.1. Taxonomy (NCBI): domain Eukaryota; kingdom Metazoa; phylum Arthropoda; class Insecta; order Hymenoptera; family Halictidae; genus Lasioglossum; species Lasioglossum baleicum. Next base: position 956,739 of record NC_134930.1, read on the forward strand.
CCATCGGGCGCGCGCGAAAATCGCAGCATTTCTCACATCCTACATGTTCGCATTCGCTATATTTTCGTATTTACTTAAATAAATATTAAATAATAATAATATACACACAAAATATACACTAAAATAAGAAACAGTATACACATGAAATTTAAATAATATACAGGGTGGAGCAATAACTATGTCCACTTTGAATATTGTCGTTATTTGTAATGATATGAAAAAATATTATGAACAAAATTTGCACGAAACAGAGGGGGACATGTTGTGGCATAAACATTTTCTGCGTGGGTGGAGGCATAGAGGAGATTTCAAGGTGACCTCGATTTTTTTAAATCGAACGAAAAGTACAAAAAGTATTTTGTATCATGAATCGATAGACTATTGAATTCTGAGTAAAAATGTATTGAGCTCCACATGTCTTAAATCTAATTGTAACAGACCTGCACCAGGCAGGCCTGTTACTAGCAGAACCGAGTATCAAGGCGCGCCGAATCAAACCGAACCGAGCCGAACTAGACCGAACCGAACTGTCGCGCACCACCGATACGCGCCCCGCGCCGCGCGACCACCGCGCCACGAAGCGAATACCGATGGGAACGAGTCGACAGTTTTTCCCACGCGCGTGAGAACGATCGAGAGAACATTTGCGAAGTTCAGCACCGCACCGTCGCCCGAACCACCAAACGAACAGCTATAAAAGCTGCTACGCAACCGCGGGAGCGCCTTCTTAACTGAGACACGACTCAGATCGGATCGTTCCTGTTAATATCCTCTGTAAGTACCCGTTCCGGTGACGAACTACGTTCCACCAAACGAAATACGGCGCACCGCCATTTTGTTAACCTGTATTCCTGTTCCATGGGAGCATTCCACCGGTGACGAACTACGTTCCACCGAAGTAGAGTAAGGCGTACCGCCACTCTGAAAGGCCAAGGTGTACCACTAGCCTCCTCGTCAAGGCGTACCGTTCACGAGAACGAACGACGAGCACGATGAACCATCACTCGTCGCCGTAGAACCGCCTGAGAGGACTTAGACGCACGGTGAACCACCACGTTGAAATCCGACCGACACGACTCAGGCAGGGAACCCTCCTTCCTTCCCGAAAACGTCCCGTTTCTGTATCACACCCAGAGCACGACGTACCGTCACTCTCTTTTCGCCAAGGTGTACCACCAGCGATCTTGTTAAGGCGTACCGTCGACAAGAACGAACGACGAGCACGATGAACCATCACTCGTCGCCGTAGAACCGCCCGAGAGGATTATGGCGTATGGCGAACCGCCACGTCGAATATCCGACCGACCTGAATCGGGCAGGGATTTCCCTACCGTCCTAGTTATCCGTTTACCTGTCTCGAAACACGTTCGCGCCGCGTTCGAGAAAGTTACGCGTATCCGTACCTGAAAACCGTGATCTACGCGTCCGAGAAAGTTACGCGGCACCGTACCTGAAAGTCGCGATAACCGAGTGAACATTCGCGAAGACCGAAACCCGAAAGCCGCGTTCGCGAACTCGCCGGCAGCGAGCATGTCAGTGAAACCGCCTGTGTCGTTATTCCGAAACCCGCGTACCACGTCCAGTTCCCCATCGACATTTTTCCTCTCGTTGAACATCGAACTCTGGATCGGCGAGCTATAAGGACGAAGAGGAAGTCTCCGACGTGACAAGGAGGAAACCAGGTTGTTACATAATAGTTAACGAGATATTATCGAAATAATTTTCTTTCTTCTTTTGATAATATCTCGTTAACTATTAGGTTTAGGACATACGAAGGTCAACACTTTTATACTCAGAATTTGATACTCTATCGAGCTAGGGTATAAAAAAGGACATTCTGTTTAAAAAAATCAAGGTGACCTTGAAATCTCCTCTATGGCTCCACCCACGCAGAAAATGAGACAGTACAAAAAGTAGAAATCTCTTCAAAAGTAGAAAACTAGAAATCAAAGTTACAGCAGTTTCAATATTGAGCGAATTTTAAACTACCTGTGACCGTTGAAATTGGGCATATACCCCACTGTGCGGTGCTGTATTGTTGGGGACAGTTTCGCGTCAGGAAGGATGTAACCGTCACAAGTTCTATTCAAAAAGTTCAACAAATGAATGAACATATTTATAATCGTACACATACAAAGGCAACGGTATACAAAACAAGTGATTATATTTTGATACGAAATTGAGATGTTACACCCGGTATTAATAAAAAGCTGATCCTGAATTTCAGAGGCCCGTATGAAGTAAAAAGTATTAGGCAAAGATAGATACGTGGTAGAGGACATTGATGGTTTTTAACTGACGAGGGTTTATTTTCAGGAATCGTTGGATCAGATCAGATGAAGCCATGGATTCGTCTTTCGTTTAAGTTTAATTGTAGTATGGAGTCGTGATCGAGGATGATCATAATTATCAGGTTGTCCGAGTTGTAGGCGATTCTTGGAACGATCGCCGCCGTAGATTAGGCTACGAACGAGTGGAGTGTTTTGTTCACGTTTCGGCGTTACGATGTTGGAGACGCGGGGGTTCGGCTCAAGGTGCCAAACTTTTCTGGAGAATTCGAAGCAGACAGTCGAATATAGAACGTTGCGAACGCAAGACGTCTCGCCTTCAATTGTCCACCCATTGTTGACTACAATCAGTGATGCCATATGCGGGGAGTCACGGTGAAATGATGTACCCCTTCTTTGATGACGGGGAATGAGTGGGACGAATGGGAGACACGTTGCACGTGCGCGATGGGGACCGTGGAGTGTGCGCCTGCGCACGGTGCTGGAATGGAATAATGGAAGGGGTATGTAGGACAGTACGGGAGCTCCGTCTGGAGCTCATTATGGCAACACTGACTACAATTCAAATATTGCTTTTTAAAGAATTCTACAAAAATACCATTAATTATTGCATAGTCAGAAAAACAAAACAAAAAAGAATTAATAAAACAGAAAAAATAGACCTATGACAGGCGCGAACCTAGCATAAGCAGGTTCACAGTCGAACGAATAACTTTGTTTTTTAAACATATTTATTGGCATTAAGTTATACAGTCTTTCATTGATAGGTATCAACAAACATAAAAAATACCATTGTAGGCTATGTAGGGGCTATGTTCCCCCACTCCCATATAGTCAAGAGTGGGGATCGGCGAATCCCGTGCAGTGATGCCAGAAATGCGCAACATTTCAAGCGCATGCGGGATAAACAGTAACGTATCTATGATGAGGTAGCAGAGCCCTGAGGCAGTTATATTGGCAGGAATGTACCGAAACAATCTGTACCGGACAAATACACTTGTTATACATTCATTTTTCAGAATCAAATCATATAAATTTTTTAAAATTCTGCGGGGTGCTCAAGATACCCCATTTTATCGAGAATCTTACTATACTCAGGCTAATCGCCGCACATGCGCGTGAAATGTTACGCATTTCTGGCATCATTGATGCCGTGGGCATCGCCGAGCCTTCCTCTCGCTCTCTTGGCTGGCGACCGCGTTCATGGTAGGTCGCGTTGGCAGCAGCGTGCCTGCGCTGCTCGCGTTCTTCGTGCTCGTAATTTCCGAGTGGAACGGTTGTGGCCATGAATCCTATCCGAGTATTTCTTATCCTGCATCGTGCTCCTCGACATCATTTCCACGCATGATAGTTCGTGGCAGCGTATAGGACACGTTTTAATATCCTATAGCTGCCATGGACTTAAAGGACGGAGCATAAGCCTGCGGGGGCGTAAGAAAAGACGGAAGGGGTATCAACTTCGTCCATCTTGCTTCGAACCGTATGTGGTGCGCTCTATAGGCGACTTTAAATAATGGTGTAGCGTCTGTAGCACGTGGAATAACCCCATTTCTCCCGCCCGCGCGTCTCGCTCCCCGTGACGCTCATAGCACTACGGCCGCTACGGGGAGCGAGACGCGCGGGCGGGAGAAGTGTTCCCGCAACGTTATATAGATGGCAACACTTGTGGTTCGACGAAACATGGGCGCACCGCGACCATCCCTCCCCGCTCGCTTGGAGCCCCCACTCGCCCAGAAACCTACCTTACGCTCAGTCCTTTAGGTCCATGCAGTGTGGCCAGATGAGGTTGAGACCAACCTCATTTCCCCCCTAGGCTCTCCACCTTATCCCCTTCCACTATCCTATTCCACCGTTCAGTCCCTATCGCGCACGCGCAACGTGTCACATATTACTCTGGTGATCAGAGAGGGGGTACTTGTATTCCCCCCAATTCCTTTTTTCGATTACCCCTGTCCGGACACACTGGGTCCATGATAGCTGCACGCCGCGAGCTCCATCCATAGATGCCGACAGGTATTACAGGCTGCGTACTGTGAGCGCCGCTGGTTAGTGCCGCAAGAAAAGCAGAGTAGAATGTAAAGTAACGTCGTATTGTGCGGACTATAAAATAAAAATCAAGTGAAGCTGCTGGGTGCGCATATTATTTCTCCCGCTTGACCACTTCTCCAATTTCAGAAGTGGGTTAAAGTCCGCGATTTTCGGTTATTATGAACGAGAGTGAGGTGTGTTCTGCTGTGTGCGACCACAGACAATAAAACGTCTCTCGATTACTGCGTAATTACGATTCGCCGGTTCCAAAATGGCGAACACCCGTGCCAAATAAACAGTAATAAACAATACGGAGTTCATATCAATTGACACGATAAAGATATCTATTTTGTTCTGCTTGCGTAGATAAGCTAGAGTTACGAATAGATAAGTGTCGATTCTTCTATAAAAAAAATAGAATATTGAGGCTACTTGATCTCTGATCAGGGCATACGGCTAACGGAAAACGGAGTACAAGCGATGTTGAGGTTTCTTATTCCACAAAATGCTAGGGATGTACGTAATTTGTGGAACTGAGTTCTTACTTTCGCAAATTTGTTCTCAACTTCTCGATTAAACCGAGCCCGTTATATCAGTTATTGCGTACTAATGCGATCTTCAAATTCGAAGAAAACGAACTAAAGTCGTTCGAAACACTGAAACGAAAATTAACGGAGGCACCGATGCGATACGGAATTGCATCAACTGATTCAGCTGCATAAGTATATTGTTGAGGTAGATGGGGTGGTTGTCTTTGTCTGCCTTTTTGATTGTGACGCCTCGTATGGGATGTCTAGATTCTTGGTTACGGAGATGAGGGTGTTTAGATCTGATTTTGTTGAGTAAATCGGAGGCGGCCTCGCTGTTTTTCCTGTTTTTTAAAAAATCTGAAAAAATTCATGAACAATAATTATAACAATATATTGGTATTGTAAAAATATAGATGTGGCCAATCTAGAACTTCCATGTGAAATCTACATTTTTCCGATTTTTTCCAAGCAGGCTTTTCAATTTAAAAATCTGAAACGAATTGTAGAGTATGTATTTGGGTGCTCGACATTTGTCAGATTTTTCTCAGAATTTCTAAACATCATTCACTAGGGAAAATAGGCCAAAATTGATTTTTAGATTTTACTCCATAACTACCCTGCCGATCGAGATACAGGGTTGGAATTTCGCACAGTCTCTTTTTTCTTGATGTTCGACCGCGACCATAAATTTTCGTCGCGACGAAGAGGGTTTTCCTTTTTTTATGTACTCGAGTCAAGGGTACGAAGTGAGGACCGAGAACGGTCTACGTCTCGTGACATAGACCAGACAGGATGTTCTTTGTTCACGGTTTTAGTGCGGGTCAACCCCAATATAAGCATGTGCGCGCCATAACGTAAACCATCGGTCGACTGCGCAACGCCGAATTTTCCTGGGGTCTTCGAGCGAAGACAAAAAGACGGTTGGGCCCCAGATGAGTGTAGTCGGAAAGGCGCGAACGAGACAGTCGTAGAAAGTCGTCCGGTAGAATCACTTCGATATCCTTCGGACAAGGATCAGAGAAGAGATCGTGTGATTTGAACCACGGTAGTGTCCAGTGTGAACGACATTGCGCGATATTGCAAATCATGTTTGAACATGATCATAACGAACATACATACATAACAACATAAGGGATCCCTCGGAGTCGTACTCCGCCAGGTCGTGCCGCAGCACACACTACATACTTCAGGGATCCCGCGGAATCACGATTTCCGCCAGGTCGTGTCGTAGCACACTTCTACATACACTCGTGTGGATCCCATGGAGGAGTGTCTCCAACAGGTCGTGCCGTAGCACACATTTATCCATATACACCAAGGGATCCCTCGGAGTCATACTCCGCCAGGTCGTGCCGCAGCACACACTACATACTTAAGGGATCCCGCGGAATCATATGGGATCCAGTAGAACTCCGAGTCGTATACATAACGTCGTTATTTCTTTTGTAATCAACGTTTAATTCTTTATTTCTGGGGTTTTTATGCCGCAAGGCTTTTTCCCCAATGAGCCAATAAACTCTTCAAGATATTTCGGCTCAATTCTGTTTTGTTTATTTATAATTCATTCCTTTTCCACTTTTATATCCTAACACTATTTTTGAAATACGGGATTTCTCCATGTTGGAGAGATTTCGACGATACACTTGATGCACTATCGAATGACCGATCGGCCATATAATTCGGCTCAGGAGCACTTTTCACCATCTTTTCCGCCTATATTGAACTATATTGAAACACTTTCGCAAGGAAATCGTTACTAATATAACATTTTGGCTTTCAGCTCTAGCGTGTGCAGGGACATTGTGTCTAATTGTCACATTAGGAACATCTACGTTCCTGCAATCAGATATTCAACTTCGCTTTCTGCATCTCTTGGGATTTTATTTCAACGAGAAAAGTCTGCGAAGTAATTTTACTTGTTGGTATCTAGTGACGACAGAAGTGTTTGGTTTAACAACGGTGGCGTGTACGGAAGGATCGATCACTGTTTTAGCCACCTATCTAAGTGGGTTATTGGAGGTCGCCAGGTACGTCTTGATGTTCGAATTTTTTGCACCCACACATTCGGTCTTTTACACTAGGCCTGAGCAACATGCGGCACGCCAGCCGCAGCCGACTTGTCTCCCTACTACTGGGTCCTCCTGACCAAACTTCTGTGGAGTGTAGGAGGAGGTTAGGTATCCTCGCAGTCACGCAAGGCAAAGCACGATTCGGGCAAAGGTTGGGCACTTTTGTCTCAATCGAGTTAATACCGTCCCCAGCATAGCCCATATTGACCCCCACCAGCATCCGCCGTTGCCATGGAGGGAGGGCGCTTTGAAGGATAAACACCGCTCTTCCCAGCTAATTATCTCAAGAAATATCATAAAGGACTTAGCCGCAGAACCGAATTATTTCAAGAAATACCATAAAGACTTAGCAGCAGAATCGATTCATTTCAAGAACAACCCTGGCACCTGATAGGGACTAACCTCACCACCACGTCTAACATCGATCAATCAATAGCGATCCAGAATCCCTTCCACTGGAACAATTTCGACATCTGATGGGGACTATCCCCACCAACAACTGCGGACTATAAAGGAGGCAATCGGACACCAGTGGAGAGAGATCAAGATCAACAGTCGAAATCCGGAAAACCATAAGGAGGTCAGAAGTCGACAACAGTTAATCCAAGAAATTCACCAACAAACTTAATCATCGATACGAAGCATCATGAAGAAATTCAATAACGGACTCAGTATTCAAATCGGAACCATTCAAGAACGAATGTAGTCATCGATACCAAGCATTACGAAGAAATTCAATCACGGACTCAGTCTTCAAATTGGAACCATTTAACAACGAACTTAGTCACCGATACGAAGCATCACGGAGACTTCAGCGATTCCACCAGTGCAACGATTCCTCAAACGAAATTCCTCAACCCTGTTTCCACCCAATCAGCCACGATCATTCTCGATGACGAAACAAAAGCGGGCATCATAAGCTATTAGTTTTGACCCGCAATCCGAAAGAACACTACCATTTACATAATTCTCCTGATACATCCCCATGTGGGTTAAATTAACCAACGGCTCACCTGTAGAGGTGTGTGTGTGAATCGCAGAGGGACCGTGTCACCAGTGAGAGTGAGAACCGCGCTTCGTCTGTGCCATGTACGATCTGCTCTAGAAAGGCGGACTTGGTCTAGCAACTATAGCCCCCCCTCTTATTTCCTCGAACAAGGCGGACTTGTTCTTGCCGTTCGAGTTCGCGTATCCAAGCCCGAACGAGGCGGACTTGGTCTTGCCGTATCATCACAGCATGTGCGAATATCACCTCGGATGTACTTGTCAGAGTTCAAAATTCCTCCAAAGCCGTTTACAGGCATGTATCGACGTAGACGGCCATCATTTCGAACATTTATGAAATACAGGTATTCTGCTTCCATATTTTAGTTTTATATATTTAAGCTCCCATATTTAAGTTATAGTCAGTGAATTCGTAATGAAAGGGACATTGTAGATGTTTAAAAAAGGGTTGTTCCATTAAAAAAATGGAATAAAAACAAAAATTTTTTGGTATCGTATGAGTCCCATTTTACCATTCAACTTTCTCCTCAAGACATTTAATGTATCTTTGAAAACAGCAGAGATATTTGAGGTGATAACGTTAGGTGACTCACCCTGTACACAATGAGGTTAGGCTGTCGGTTCTTAATAGTAAGGCTAGATTGTAGGTTTTATCTATTTAACATATTTATGTGTGTATTGCACTTAGGATATTATTATAATGCAGTCTATTGGTAGCTCTACGGCTGTAGAGCTCCGTTAAAGATTTAAAACGAAAAACGTGGGGCGCATGCAATAGATAATTGATGCATGAATAGTTCACCCAAATTACTAAAAATTTTATTGCTTCGCAAATGATATGAACTGTTGTGTGAGATTTCTCAACGGCTGCTACTCTCTACACTCCTCACTATTATCTTGCGCCCCACGTTTTTCGTTTTAAATCTTAAAAGTATTTGCGTAGCTGTTAAAAATTCACAGTCACAAATTTTCAGGATTATCTGTACGTGGTTAGGAGTCTGTACGGGGCTAGGAAAAATTATTTTATACTTTTTAGTCCATTTTAAAAAAGGGGTATTTTTTAAAAATTTATTTTTATTTAAATTAATATCGAGTAGTGCTCCGCCTACTAGTTGACTATTGCTGATATTAGTGTTGATGTCAGAAATAAAGTGAATGGCGTGTGTTGTGGAGTGTCTGTATTTGAAACCAAATTGGCAATCTGGGATAATGTTGTGGGTATTACAAAAGTTATTTATTTTATTATGAATAATGGCTTCATTGGACTTTGCTGAGACTGGGAGTAAGACTGATAGGTCTATAACTGGCCGGGTCTGTAGGTTTTTTCCTTTTTTAAGTATCGGAAGTACTTTACTTTTTTTCCATATTTTAGGAAAGTAATTGTTGTTTATTGCATTATGGAACAGAATTGCTAAGTTAGTAATCATTTTTATTGGTAAGCGTTTTAATGCAAATGGTGGTATACCATCTGGGCCATGTAAGGTCTTGTTTGGGAGCTTTTTAGTATACAGGGTGTTTAGGTACAGGTAGGAGAAAATTTAAGGGGTGGTTCTTGACGATAATATAAGACGAAAATGAAGAATAAAAAAATTGCGATTTCGGCTTCGTTATTTAGTTATTAACAATAAAAAATCCGCCTAAAATGCTGCAACACTTCTAACAAAAGTATACGTTGCGTACGTCAGACAGGCGTGCGACAGTCTCGTATCAAGTGACAAACGCATGCATACGTTGGTTCTCATTTGGGGCCCCAGCGAGGTGAAAATGTTTAAAAAATATGTGGACGACATTGAACCTACCTACTCGTTAAAATCCACAAGGGCATTTCTAATATCCGCCCTATGGAATTATCGAGTAGAAGGGGTCAATGCCCTTTCACTTTTAAATTCTTCTCACACATATCCACAAATCCTTATCCTGCACTGTAATTGTTCATAACACTGTACTTAAGGCACTGGAATAAACGCTCTAGCAGTATTTACAATATCATACACACGCACTACGAGTTTACAGAGAGTACAAGTTTACTGAGGGGAATGAGGAGAATGTAAAGAACTGGTAATCCTTTAATGTTGAAACACTGCACTTTATTGAACTTGATTTACGTCGCGAGACTCGCTCACAGACGGAACGGACATCTTGAGGTCGTGTGTGATTTCTGCGAACGGAAATCTTCAACGCGTGCGAGAAGAATCGTCCGTACAAGCTAGTATCCGTATGCACACTGATTCAAGACAGCTGATGTGGTCAATGCACACACATGAGATATTTCGCGGTCGCAGACAGAATGAGAAAGAATCACGAAATTTGTGAAAACAGGATAGACAATGTATTGGTATAGCAACGCGCGATGTTTGGGCGGTAGTTTGCTGTAGATCTTCATTTGTTTTATCGATCTGGCATCGACCTCATCAGCTGTCTTGAATCAGTATGCATACGGATGCTAGCTTGTAAGGACGATTCTTCTCGCACGCGTTGAAGATTTCCGTTCGCAGAAATCACACACGACCTCAAGATGTCCGTTCCGTCTGTGAGCGAGTATCGCGACGTAAATCAAGTTCAATAAAGTGCAGTGTTCCAACATTAAAGGATTACCAGTTCTTTACATTCTCCTCATTCCCCTCAGTAAACTTGTACCCTCTGTAAACTCGTAGTGCGTGTGTATGATATTGTAAATACTGCTAGAGCGTTTATTCCAGTGCCTTAAGTACAGTGTTATGAACAATTACAGTGCAGGATAAGGATTTGTGGATATGTGTGAGAAGAATATAAAAGTGAAAGGGCATTGACCCCTTCTACTCGATAATTCCATAGGGCGGATATTAGAAATGCCCTTGTGGATTTTAACGAGTAGGTAGGTTCAATGTCGTCCACCGATTTTTTAAACATTTTCACCTCGCTGGGGCCCCAAATGAGAACCAACGTATGCATGCGTTTGTCACTTGATACGAGACTGTCGCGCGCCTGTCTGACGTACGCAACGTATACTTTTGTTAGAAGTGTTGCAGCATTTTAGGCGGATGTTTAATTGTTAATAACTAAATAACGAAGCCGAAATCGCAATTTTTTTATTCTTCATTTTCGTCTTATATTATCGTCGAGAACCACCCCTTAAATTTTCTCCTACCTGTAGCTAAACACCCTGTATACTCTGTTACGTCCGAGGTTGGAAGTTCGAACATGATTGGGTCGTTTAATTCTAATTTTTCATCCAAGGATGGGTGGTCGAGGATGATGTAAGATTTGAAATGCTAACGTTACGTGTCGGAGGGTGGAGCTCAGGAAAGATTCCACGTTAACTCGCGTAGCACTCGAATTTTCGTTCTGTGATTCACAGTGACGTGGGAGTGTGGCCCGCAGGTCCGGCCGCAGAGAGTGGGTGAATGAAGAGTGACGATTCGTACGTAAAGGTTTGGGGGCGGGATTCAGGGTTTGCCGGACGGCTAGACCAAGTCCGTCTGACCGTGAATAAGGAGGGTGCTCGAACGGCTAGACCAAGTCCGCCTCGTTCGGGTTTGAATCGTTGGATCCACCAACGGCTAGACCAAGGCCACCTAGTTCGAGGGAAAGAAAAATAGAGGACCCGGTACGCGGTTCTCACTCAATCATTGGTGACCAGGTTTTCCACGACACACACGCACACGTCAGCCAGTGAGTTGATTCTCCGATTAAGCTGCGCGGGAGTCCGTAGGAGAATTAGGAAAAGGTGGTATTCTCTCAGATTGCGGGTCCCAACCAGGGTTGCCATATTCAGCGGGTATCGGGCATCGAGCCCCTTACCCTTGCACCCCTCGCCCAGCTTGTCTGCCGAGGCCGCCCCACTCTTCCCACTAACACTGACGCGTACCGCTGACTTAGCTTGCTTCACGTGGCGCGTGTCAGTGTTAGTGGGAAGAGTGGGGCGGGCTCCGCGGCGCAGCTGGGCGAGGGGCGCAAGGGTAAGGGGCTCGATGCCCGATACCCGCAAAATATGGCAACCCTGGTCCCAACTATAAATAGTTTATAGCGCCCGATTTTGTTTCGTCATTGAAAATAATCTTAACTGGTCGCTTAACAGGGTTAATGGATTTGAAAATTTGCGTAGTCGCTGTTAAATGTTCCGCTTCGAAGGTTAAGTCGTTGATCTTCTTCGGAGCGCTTCGTATCGTTGTAGAACAGGGATGGACATTTTTTCCTCAATTGAGGCAAGACCGTCCACACCACAGCGTTCACTGCCTCCTACCAGCATCCACCGTTACCATGGAGGAAGAACGCGCTTCGCACGTAGCGAGTAGTGCGCGTGTCTTGCGAAGGATTCTCGCATCGCGGCCACGAGGAAGCAACGAGCGCCCTGTGCGACGAAGACGCGCATTACATGGAAGGGAGGTTGGTGGAAGAAGTAGGCGTTTGAGGTACCCCACCCGTGCCCATCCCTGTTGTAGAATGATTCCGGTTGAAGGTTGAGTCCGTTATTGGAGTAATGATCGTCGACTTTTGCCCTCGTCGATGGATCTTCGTGCTTGTTCTGGCTTATGGTTCGGAGGCTCGATTTGAACTGCTTGGCTTGGAGGTTCGATAAGAACTGCTTGGAGCTTCGATAAGAACTGCTTTATCGAATTTCTTGAAATAATTCCCCGGAGAAAGAGAGATGTTGCTTGCTCGAGACGTCGATCATTTCTGATTGATCTCGATCGCTTCGCGGAACTGTCGCGCGGTGGATCCTTCGGGGGAAACAATAGGATCGCACGCTTGAGGAAGCAGGCCTTAAGAATGTTATTCTCGAAATCACTGGAGTTTGACGAGATTCCAAAGTGATGACGTATAAATTAGGAAGCAGGCTTTCTAGAACATTAATATTAATGTAGAAACGGCCTGTGTTACGAAAATAAGGAGGGAATGTGGTGACGGACGTCACAACTCTATGCAAAAGAGCAGCCGAAGACCTTACCACCTGCGCCAACCAAAACTGTTGGAATCTGTGCTCATATATTGAAATATAACGTAAATGAAATATTATATGTGTATATATTTCACTTTTCAGTTTATACATTACTGAATATAAAAATGTTTATTGTTATATAAAACACCTATAAAAAAGTTTAGAAGCACAGATTTATAGTGTTTTAACTGCGGTGCACCATGTAAAAACTTAAGAACAATGGTTTCAACAATACCTCAATACTGAATTTTTATAAATTTGGTGTCCCCCAAACTTCAATATAAAATATGCTTTTTTACGAATTTTTGGAGATTTGCAATTTTTTTTAAAACACGTACGTAAAATTCGAAAAATCTGGAATAAATTTACATTAACTATCACGATTAAATACAACTAACATATTAATGCAAACGTAATACCCCGAAAACTTCAAATATAAAATCGGCAATTTTAACTTTCCAGATTTTTTAAAATTCAAAAATTCTGAAATAATTCACTGTCATGTGCAAAGTTGGGCAAAAATTTAATCAACGATTGACGACTAAATTTCTACTTCAATCGTTAATAGCAATTAACAATTAATCTCCTCGTTTAGTCGTTAAAATTGTGGTTAACGATTAAATACTTATTAATCGTTAATTGCGATCAACGATTATTAATCGTTAATCGGATAATTGATTAATGATTAACTGCTGAAATTTCGAAATGAAATACGTAATCAGAACTGTATGAATACTGAAATTTATGTAAACTGAGTTTAGGTGTATTGTCATTTGTTCCGTAATACAAATTCTATTTACGTGCTTTTATGTTTTCACGATTAAATCAATCGATTGGATCAATCGCCAATTTTTCAACGATTTCTTCATTTAATCAACGATTGACGATTAACTTCATCAATCGATTGAATCAACCGCCCATTTTTCGACGATTTCTTTTTTAATCGTATACATTAATAAATCAATCATGATTAAAATTTTAAACGATTAATGCCCAACTCTGGTCATATGTGCTATTAGGTAGATCGTTCATGAATGTGTTCGTAGTTTGTTGTTGAGCACAGCAGAAAAATAGAGCATAATTCTTTCGGTAGGGGTACAAACTTGAAACTTGTCACAGAGGGAAATTGATATACATTTATACAATAGAAATTCACATTACCGACAAAATAATCTACGTGACCGACATCCGCCACATTAGTACGATCACAGACGAGATATAGGAATAGACCTGACACCTTATGGGACTTGGTGTCCATAGGAATCTGAAGTACCGACACCTTAAAATGCCAGTGATAGCAATAATTTTCTTTAAATTATATCCATAATTTGCTATTAACCCGGCTATAAATATTGTGCCCCTAGAACAGAGGTCGGCAACCTGCGGCTCGCGAGCCACATGCGGCTCTTTGGATGTGAAGCTGCGGCTCTTTAGTTCCATACGCAAATATTATTTATTTTATTAAAAAAAAAACAGTACTACTGTTGGATATTACCGCGAAAGTGTTTTTATTAAAATATATATTTAATAAATTACCTATTTTATTTATTTATTTATTTATTATTTATTTATTATGCACGGACCGAGGTCCATTTACAATAGAGTAAAGACTTACAATAGAATAAAGACTTAACCTAAATTACTAAGAAAGGACATGCATAAAAGAAAAAACAAAAAAAAAAGCTATTGGTATAAAGGTACTGATATTATGAGTTAATCCTGCATAATTTTTTTTTGAAAGTTTGTAACGACCCATTAAAATAGTCAATACTATTATATAGAGTGTTGGAATTCGCAATAATTCGATTTATAGGATTTGTTAATCCATATGTGGATTTGCATTTACGTGTTTGGAAACCTGCTCGAGATCTCAAAGCACGTTCAGGTGCGTAAAAATTGATTTGCATAAGGAGAGAGGTACAGTCTATATTGTTATTAATTAAATTAAAAATAAAGCTCTGGTCGGATACTCTTCTGCGAGCAGACAATGTTTCCAGGTTAACTATGGTTAATATTGTGGAGTAATCGTGATCAAAGATTGACATAGGATTATTAATCTTATGAGAACAAAACCTGAGAAATTTATGCTGCACTCTCTCTAGCATGATTTCATAATTTAAGCTATTCGGAGACCATATAACTGAAGCATATTCCAACTGGGGACGGACAAGGGCAATATAAAGCAATCTAATTGTGCGTATTGAGTGAAAGTCAGTAGAAAAGCGTAGTATAAACCCGAGTGTTCTTGATGCGGAATTAACAATGTTATGAATATGTTTGGAAAAGTTCAAGGTTGAGGAGAAAAGAATACCTAAGTCCTTTACCTCACTTATTGAGGAGAGAATACAATCATTGAGACGGTAAGGATATGTGAATGGTACAGAGCGACGGGAAGACCGCATAACATGGCATTTTTCAATATTGAGTTCCATACCATTCTTGCAACACCACTCACTAAAACGATCTAGGTCTGCTTGTAATCTGGAAGCATCATCGTAGGACGAGATGCTGCAGAAGATTTTTAAATCGTCTGCGAATAGTAGGTACTTACAATATTGAAAAATAGTAGTCAAATCGTTGATGAAAATTATAAATAGTAGCGGACCGAGGTGGGAGCCTTGAGGTACACCTGATAGAACATGTATCGGAGATGATAGGCAACTGCGTATACGCACAATTTGAAAACGGTTCGTGAGGTAACTTTCAAGCCAACTATTTTATTATTTATCTATTTTATAGCTTTTATTATTTAAAAATTCGCGTTAAAATAATAATTATAAGTGTAAGTACTGTAAGAGGTTGCCGCTGGTGGTGTGTGTGAATAGTTGCCGATCGGGGCACGTTGCTGATCGGTGAACGTTGCCGCGAAGACTGCTCGAGCCGTTTCGCTCTTTTCGGCGTGTTACCGATGCCGTCGCGTTCCTTGCGGCATGGTAGCCTAGGCAACGTTGACGCAATGACCGTTTCAGATGTTTTCGGAAATAAAAGCGGGTCTTGACGACCACATATCAGTTCAGTGCGATCGTAGCCAGCATCGGACGTGTTTGACTGAATAATAAAGAAGTTGGTTCCTAACACCGGTGTTTCCTTCTAATTATTAAATTTTCTACAGTACTTATAGTCAATCAGTACGTGAGAGAGTGAGACAAACAGTGTTTCGTGTCTAAATTATTTATTTTAATAATTAAATTGTTAGAGAATTATTTATTTTATTTAGGTGAGTATTTTTAATTGGGAAATATCGTTGTAAAATGTTTTTTGATAAATTATATTTCATTATGCCCAGCTTCTCGATAGTATTTACTTATGTATACGTTGACATAGTAAATAATTGCAAAACTTGTCATCTGCTCTGTATTGGATACCTAAATAATAATTTTAAAAATTCTTTACTACACACACAGCTTCACCGCAAGCATGGCATCTACAAAAAAAAGAGAAGAACTGAAGAAGAGCATCGAGAATTCAATCGGGATTGGACGGAGTCGTTCGCTTTCATATGCAACTCAGATGGCCTTCCGACTTGTCTCATTTGCCACGAAAAACTCGCACACAATAAGAAATCAAATTTAGAGAGACACTTCACTAAAAAACATACTCAGTTTGCTAGTAAATATCCAGCCGGCGAAGAACGAAAAAAAGCTGTCGACGAGCTCCAAAAACAAAAACAGCAATCAAGTTCCATGTTAAGTAACTGGACGCAATCTACAAGTAATGTTAATCTGGCAAGCTTCGCGGTATCACTAGAAATTGCAAAAAAAGGCAAACCATTCACAGATGGTGAGTATGTCAAAGATTGCTTCATACGTGGATCTGAAGAACTGTTTCGTGATTTCAAAAACAAACCAGAAATCTTGAAAAAAATCAAAGATTTGCCACTATCCGCTAAAACAGTACAAGATAGAATAGCTAAAATGTCTTCAAATGTAACATATTTGCAGGTGGAAGATATTCAACTTTCTTCTGCCTTATCACTTGCTATAGATGAGTCTTGCGACATAAAAGACACGGCACAAGTTGCCCTTTTTGTCAGGTATATGTCTTCCCAAAGTCCAAAAGAAGAACTTCTAGGATTGCTACCGCTCTCGGGACAAACTAGAGGGGAAGATATAGCAAATGCCGTGCAAAAATGCCTTGAACACAATAAGATCGATTTAAATAAAATCGTTTCAATAGCAACTGATGGAGCCAGAAGTATGACAGGAAAAAATAAAGGAGCAACAACGATTCTTCAGAGCAAAATAAACCACGAAATTCTTACGTTTCACTGCATAATACACCAAGAAGCGCTTTGTGCCCAAACATTTCCGGCCGAAATAGTTGAGGTCATGAATTTGGTAATCAAGATTGTTAACAGCATCTTGTCAAAAGCACTCTACCATCGTCAGTTTAAAGAATTCTTAAACGAAATGGAGACTCAGTATTCCGACCTCCTTCTTCACAATAAAGTGCGATGGCTTTCCAAAGGTAAGGTGTTGAAACGTTTTGCTTTGTGCTTGAATGAAATAAATACATTCCTAAATGAAAAAGGCATTAATCACCCTGAATTAGAGAACGACAAATGGTTGCAAAAATTTTACTTTATGGTGGATATCACAGCGAAATTAAATGAGCTGAAGCTAAAACTGCAAGGAAAGGGAAACCCAGCCTATGTTTTGGTAGAAGAATTGGTTTGTTTTGAAGAAAAATTAATTCTTTTTGCAGAAGATATTCAGAGCGGTAAATTACTTCATTTTCAATTTCTAAAGCAATATCGCGATAAAACCAGTGCAACTGTTGACACGAATTACTTCAGCACAGTTATAAAAAAAATTAAAGATGAATTTGCTGACAGATTTGAGCAATTCAAAACCAACAAAAACACTCTAGCATTCATAGTAAATCCTCTCAACACAAATAGTAACGAAATCCACATTGAGCCGTTTGGAATTGATTCTGGATCTTTAGAAATGCTATTGATCGATTTAAAAAGTAAAGCTTTGTGGAGTGGAAAATTTACAGAGTTGAAAAGCAAGTTGGAAAAGTTGGAGGTCCAGAAATGTATGTACGTAACGCAACAAAAGTGGACAGCTTTAAAAGAAATGCCGCGAGTTGAGGCACTTATATTCGACGCATGGAATAGTCTTCCAGATTGCTACAGTGAGGTGAAGAAGTTGGCATTTGGAGTGCTGACTATCTTCGGATCGACATATTCGTGCGAGCAAGCGTTCTCTTGCATGAATATAATTAAAAGTAAAGTAAGAAGCCAACTAACAAATGAAAATTTAGAGTCGTGTTTGAAACTTAAAACAACAAGTTATGAGCCAAATTTATCCAAACTTTCTAAAACCATGCAAAGCCAACGCTGCCATTGAATTTGTTTGCTCAAATGTATGTTATTGTTTTTTTTATTTTAAGTGAAAGTTACATTATTTAGTAAAGTTTAAATTTTCTACTTGAATAACCATGCAAAGCCATCGTTCCCATTGAATTTGTTTGCTCAATTGTTTGTTATTGAAGTGCAAGTTAGTGTTGTAAGTAAATGTTTAATTGTTTTAATTTTTTACTTAAATAATAAGTAATTATCTAATAATGCCATATATATATATTACCTAATTTGTTGTGAAAAACACTACTTATATATGAATAGATATTTTTTCTTATGAATAAATAGATTAGTTTTTTTTATCAGAAAACTTTATTTATGCGAGTACTATTTATTGTTGGCAAGAAAAAATTTTGTGGCTCTTTAAAAACTTTGAAATTTTGTAAATTGTAATTTTTGACTCTTCCGACTCAAAAGGTTGCCGACCCCTGCCCTAGAAATAATAATAATACATCTCTCTAATTCTATGTATAGAGGTGTTGACGGGTGTTGACACTGAATGGTAACGGGGTGTTAGCACAGACGAGATATAGGAAATGGGGTGCTAGGAACCCAATACCGACGGACACCAAAATGCATTGGGTCACCGACGAGATACTATTAACAGAGAGTATATGAGAGTGCTCACGCCCGGGTTTTGGCCGTGCCCATATAGTGCTGCCCCCTACTCTAGTACTTAGCCTGGATCAGCTTCTACATCATCTTTAGCATGGACAAGATCCTACATCATCTTTAGCATGGACAAGATCCTACATCATCTTTAGCATGGACAAGATCCTACATCATCTTTAGCATGGACAAGATCCTACATCATCTTTAGCCTGGATCAGATCCTACATCATCTTTAGCCTAGAACAGATCCTACATCATCTTTAGCCTGGATCAGATCCTACATCATCTTTAGACTGGATCAGATCGTACATCATCATTGGCCAGGATTAGGACATACAGTTTATATTGTTTTATATCAAATATGTAACTAATATACAAATCTCTAATAATATAAATTATATTCATAGAAGTATTTTAATTTTTCCCGAAGAAACACAGATTTTATATCGATGTTTAAAAGCCACCATCTTGGAAATTAATTTAATGATGAAATACTTACTGTCATCAATATTGTCTCCAATCTTTTTCATATTTTTAGGCACAGTTATTATTAATTAAACCAAATTGAAAACCAATTCTTTCTACGAAAATTTAGAAGAATAACTTTAGGGTTACCCTGAAATTTTCAGAATATGTTTAATTGACACAAATCTATAAAACGTATTTTTTAAATTTTAAGTATACAGGGTGATTCACGCAATTGTTACAAGTCATAACTCCGTTATTATTGCATTTACAAAAAAATGCCAAAGGAGAAAGATAAATGGTTCGAAGAGAACTACATCTGTAGGTCTTTAAATTTTTTTAGATGCAGCAGTGCATGTGCAATTAATAATTGCATCATTTCTTTAAATAGAAATGCATATTGTTTTTTACACAGATCGATTCTTCTGTTCATTCTACGTAAAAAATGATTAGGGTACACATGGCAAAAAATTATTAGATCTCGAGATATTTTCAAAAAATGTCTTTATTGAAGAAGATGCTCAAACGCTTCTCCATTACATTCTAAACATTTCTTATAACGTATTTTTATTGTTTGCATAACTGCGTTTAAATTATCTGCAGTTATTGCTGCACATTCCAGTATGATTCTTTCTCTCAGATTCTCTACAGAATCTATGGGGTTTGAATAAATTCTATCTTTCAAATAACCCCACAGAAAAAGTCAAGGGGACTTAAATCAGGTGAACGGGCTGGCCAACGTATTGATGTATAAACGCAGTTATGCAAACAATAAAAAAACGTTATAAGAAATGTTTAGAATGTAATGGAGAAGCGTTTGAGCATCTTCTTCAATAAAGACATTTTTTGAAAATATTTCGAGATCTAATAATTTTTTGCCATGTGTACCCTAATCATTTTTTACGTAGAATGAACAGAAGAATCGATCTGTGTAAAAAACAATATGCATTTCTATTTAAAGAAATGATGCAATTGTTAATTGCACATGCACTGCTGCATCTAAAAAAAAATCGAAAGGCCTACAGATGTAGTTCTCTTCGAACCATTTATCTTTCTCCTTTGGCATTTTTTTGTAAATGCAATAATAACGGAGTTATGACTTGTAACAATTGCGTGAATCACCCTGTAGATAGACCCACATTAAAAAGTTGTAAAACGCATGTTCGGGATTCAAATCGAGAAGTTTACCGGTCGATTGAGACCCCTGGGTTTTTCTACCTACTTCAAGACGCGCGGAGAACACACGCCGTGTGTTATGATTTTCGACGCCGCGTTCTCAACGTCTCAGCGTCGTGACCCGTAAACTACCTCGATTTGAATCCCGAAACAATCGACTGTGCGATCGATCCGCCAATCGCGGACTACCGCGTTCGCCGAATTGGAGTCTATTCGAGGACCCCCTCGGCGAAGCGCACAGATTCTTGTCTTCGCGTTCAGAGCTATGACACACTCGCTACTAACTGGTGTTATATCTTCGCTTTCCTAGCCCGAGCTCGAATCAGTGCCTTGCGCGCTCAAATTTAATAAAGCAACATGCTTCTCCAAACGAAATTACGCAGTTCTCCGAGAGTTTTCTTTTAACCTCCGTTCCGCGACCGTTACACCTTTCCTCGCGCGTCCACATCTGGGCGATCCCGGCATTCAGGCTTTCCGCCCGTCGGTCGTAGCCGAAACAACGCAACTTTTAGTATTTTTTCTACAATTCTGATCAATTGCAATTTTTTAAAAAACTTCTTTTCACATCCTGCAGTAAACTAATTGCTCTAGTTTCCAAAAAAAGTTCAAATCGTATAGTATATTAAAATAGTGGTAAATCTACGCTACAGACAGGGATTGGATCGGTTATGAAAATAATTGTTTAAACTGTTATTTTTCGGTTCTGATTGAAATAGTTATTAAGAACCGAAATGATGTTATGTTATAACACTTATAACTGTTACGAGAATATCGGTACTGGCTGGCAGTTCTGGCTTATATCGGTTACGGTTACGATTTTGGAGAACCGATATTATGTATTTCGGTTCGGGATTTCGGTTCCGGATTTCGGTTCTCTGTCATTCTGTATTCTATATTGTGTTCGACCTAATATTTATTATTTAAACAATTTATAAATAAATAAATTTTTATAATTTGTTTCTATATTTATTGTTTGAAATACCATTTCAATAATTTAAAATAATTGTTTAAATAAATAAATTTTTATAATTTGTTTCTATAGTAATTATTTGAATTGTTATTTCAATAATAATTTATTGTTAAAATAATTGTTTAAATAAATAAATTTTTATAATTTGTTTCTGTATTAATTATTTGAATTGTTATTTTTCAATAATAATTTATTGTTAAAATAATTTAAATAAATAAATTTTTATAATTTGTTTCCATATTCATTATTAACTTCCCGATTTTATAGGGAAGTTATTGTAATGACCCCGAAAATCGAAAATCGATTTTTTAGCAGATCTTCACGTTTCATGGTCATTGCAGTCATTTTGGACTATTTTCAGCAAAATGTTCGTATGTGTGTGTGTGTGTGTGTGTGTGTGTGTGTGTGTGTGCGTATGGCCGTTTCTATGTAATCAAATTTTTCGTTAACGTTTTCAGAAAAAGTAACAACGCGATCAGGATGATGAGTGATGCAATCGATGTGCCCAGCTGTAACTTAGAGCTGATTAGATTTTGGTCCATTTTGGTCAAGTAGTTTTTTAGTTTTTTTAGTTTTTTCGAAAGAAGTTCATTCAACAATGCAATTTATACGAGAGAACGGAAAGTTTCCACCGAAGAAACAAACGTAATTACACAAAAAAATTTTTTTCGATTTTTTTAAAATTAAAAAAAAAAAATTTTTTCAAAATTTTTTTTTGTACCTTACGATGATGTTTCCGCTTACAATAATGGAAAATTATCCCAATGCAAGAGTGAGTTAATCATCTCTACTCGCGAGAATACATTTTCAAAGAATATCGATGAAAGTACAAAAAAAAATTTATATTACAATCTTTAAAAAAACAATCAGTTCAAAACGAATTATTAACTGAGATTAAATTGAAAATTAATATAAACTATATGATAATTATTAATAACATTGATGTTGAAAACGGATTGATTAATGGAGCACACATGCGGAATATTAAAATTTATTACTTTTCAAGAAAATACTAAAATTCCGTCTATATTGTGGTTAGATTTTCAATTGGCCAGAGTAGGAGTGAAAGTAAGAACTCGTTATCGTGATTATATGAAAAATGCACAAATATTGATCAAAATTTTACACCAATAATAAAAATATCGAATCAAGTAAATATGTAGAGTGAGGAAAAATATCAAATCACACGTAGTCAATTTCCAGTGGTTCCTGCTGAAGCGATTACGATCAGGGACAAACATATGAGAAAGTATGTTTGGATTTTAAAAAATCAGAAAGGCGAACTTTACAAATATTGTATGTAGCACTGAGCAGAGTTGCAAAATTGAGCGCAGTTTATATATTTTGGGACAATTTAAATTAACAGTATCGAAGAAAACCAAGATCACTACTGCAAACCCGGATAAGGAGGAGTTGTATCGTTTGCGAAAAACTAATTAAGACAATTTATTTTGCAACATTAGTATGCTATAACAAGGAACCAAGCGAGCAACGAGCATACGATGTTGGTTTAATGTGACGCCATATAGCAAACATTTTGATAAGTAGAAAACTATTGAATTTCCCTGAAAACGTATAATCTTCTTAAAACGTACACTTAATAATGATAATAATATACTGCAACTAACGAATCGGGAAGTTCTTTGTGTGGCTCGTGGAGAGTCACACACCAAATAAAAAAAAACATTAATAGCTATAGGTACTACTAGCCATGCGTACCACTAACCCTTTCGCAAGAGCAGTCCTATCCGCGAGGGAGCAAAACCAACCATACTCGCGAGCGAGCGAAGCGAGCGAGCAACAATAACCCTCTAGTTTGAATTGTTATTTCAATAATTTATTGTTAAAATAAATAGATTTTTATAATCTATACAAATTTGTTATTTGTTTTTATTTATTTAAACAATTATTTTCACAATAAATTATTAGAATAATATAATTCACAAATAGAAAAATATATAAATTTATTTATTTAAACCAGTGAGATGAGCAACCCCCGCGGACTGCAGTGGGCCAAAAGTGAAAACATAAGAATACGCGCGGGCCGCAACCGGCAACGGACGCAATTGTTGGAAGTAACAATTGAAAATAGGCGACGAAGGCCGCCTCGCCGCGCCACTGGTGGCTCATGTCGGGCGAAGTTATTTTGTTTTCTGGTTCGAAAAAAACGTCGACGTTACAAACTTGAAAGGTCGGTTTCTCAAGATAAAAGTCTGCTCTATCGCGTGGTATAGTTCGATTTTCCGCTGGACCCTAATTTTTTGAGACAAATTGAAAAATATCCTCAAAAATTGGTGCAAAAGTAGTGTCTCTTCGTCTTTAATCATTGTTTAAACATGTTTAAACAATCATAATGTATTAATATTGGATATCACTGTATTCGGGAAAGTCTACAGAATCTTTTGCTGTAAAGAACAATTCAATATCTTTTATAATAACCACAATATTTGTTTAAAGTTGAAAAATATGTTCTTTTTTCAAGCCATGTTTTTCAAAAACTGTGCGTATAGGAGAAAAATTAAGGACAGATTCGGAATCAGCGCAAAAAACTCTATAAGAAGGACCCAACAGTATATTGAAAACAAATTTGGTGTTGGACAGTGTAATCGGTTCTCCAGAACCGTTAGGCCTGTTGCACAGTCGAGCGCAATTTTCCGGTCTCAAATACGTTCTAAAATTCTAAAAAAAATGTTACATATTTTGGATCCTAAGACGCATTTTATAGAATTTTTTCAGATTTTTTGGTTGCAAACTGTGGTCGTAAATAATGAAAAACCCCCCAAAAATCGGAAAAATGTAGATTTCTAGAAAATATGAAAACATGCTTTTTACTGTTTGGTTCCTTGATAAAGTACTACAGCAGGCAGTGTCGTCAATTTTTTTCAGATTTTTTTATTGTGGGACATCATTGTCAAAATTTTTTCGACGTTTCTGCTGTGAGGAGGAAAGTTATACTTATTGATTTTACCGCGGGTGTATATTAAGTAATTTTTAACGTTATTACATGTTATTATACATTACAAAACGCAATTGTTTGACCTAAGAAATGCGATTTAATAGAAAGAAGAATTGTGTTCTGTGCGCGATATATGTACATACTGTGACTCGCAAAAATTTTCGGACGCTCTAAAAATTATAACTTCTTTAATATTATACTATACGATTTGAACTTTTTGGGAAGCTAGAACAATTAGTTTAGTACAGGATGTGAAAATAATTTTTTCAAAAATAGTAACTGATCGGAATTGTAAAAAAAATGAGAGACACTTGGGGAAACTAAAACACCTGGCAGAAGACTGTGAAGGGGTAGAAAGAACTAACATAGGTATAGAAAAGATAGTACAGGAGAAAAGAGTGGGAGAAATTGTAGAATGGGTTAGGAGTATAGAGAAAAAAAGGAAAGAATTAATCACAAGGGATAATCAAGAGAGAGGCAGGATTAGCGGGGAGACATTGGGATAGATCACATAGACAATAAGGTATTTGATGTGGCATGGGATATGGATGGATGGGTGGAGGAACGGATGAATGGATAAATAGAGGGATGAATGGCTTCGAGAATTATAATCCATGTCCAATTTCTGGGCCACGAGGCTGAAATAAATAAATAAATACGTATTTACTTACTTACTAAAAATTGCATTTTACAACATCTTTATATGGGCCGACATTGAAAATTTAAAAAATACGTTTTGTAAATCTGTGTCAATTAAACATATTCTGAAAATTTCGTCAAAATCGGTCGACGTTGCAATGAGCTACAAACGTTTTAATATAAAATAATAATTCTTAAAAAATATTCTGTTATTTTACACCGATATACCCGACCCGACCCGTATCATGTTACAATGTTTCACTCCACTCCACGCCGCGGCGACCGAAACCCTCGAGCTTCATTTCCGTTTTCTCCGTTCGTCATCATAGAATAGTGTTTCCTGAAAATTTAATGTCTCTGGCCAGACTCGAGTTTTCGACATTTATAGCAAGCTTGCTATAATCGTATCTTATTTGTCAAAATTTAGTTTTCCATTTAAAATATTTTGTTGTTAAAACTCATTAATAGTTTTAAATAGTACTTGAACAATATTAAAAATGATACTGAAATATTGGAATATTACAATTTGGAATGAAGGGTCTAGCCGGACGAGGTAGTCCTCCGAATTATTTAAACAGCCGTTGCGCCATTCAATTTTCGGTCAATTTTTCCCATTTACTTGCATTAATTTAATCATATAATTGCATTTAATTGAAATTGATAATTGAGATTTTTTCCCGATTTTTTTGGTTCAAAATGTTAATTACACAAACTGAAAAACACGCAAAAATTCGACAAATGCAGATTTATTTGAGAAACTGAAAAATAGCATTGATCATATTTTTAAACTAGCAACATACCAGAACTTTTTTTACGACAGCGCGTAAACGACAAAGAGGGACTTTTCAATGACTCCAAGAAAAATGAAAAACTTAATGACTCCGAGAAAAATAAAGAACTTAATGACGCTGAGGAAAATGAAAAATTTAATAACTCCAAGAAAAATGGAAACTTCAATGACTCTATGAAAAAACTTGACGGCACTGAGGAAAATGAAAAATTTAATAACTCCAAGAAAAATGGAAAACTTAATGACTTTGAAAAAAATAAAGAACTTACTGACTCTGAGGAAAATGAAAAATTTAATAACTCCCAGTTAACAAGCAGTCTTCAATGCCTCTTAAAAATGCAATTAATCATGTAGGGATTGATCAGGTGTTTCTCGCTATATTAAAAAATATTTACAAATCCTTTGACAAATTCTGCTTTGTGGCGTCAGGATACTGCTTTCGACATTCCATCACAGTTTGTATAGTATACATATATTATTTCTCCTCTTTGTTTCTAGATAAAATTTTATTATGATCCTCCATTAGTTTAACGCCCCGTTCAGCGGTATCATTGACCACCTTCAGTCCATGTTTCAGTCAGACTACTTATTACTCATAATAACTTCTTTTTCCGATATTAGAACTATTTTTACCACGTTTTTATTAGCTCGCTTTCTTGTTCTTCTGTAGATTGGAGCGTATTAATGAATTTATTTATATATAATATCTCTGTCAGTTATGTATACATACAGGGTGTCTCAAAATTAGGTCCGGAGCCGAAAATGGGAGGTTCCTGAGATCATTTCAAGCGACATTTTCCTTTGAAAAAATGTCGGCCGCGGCTTCGTTAACGAGTTATTAACGAAAAACACGGACCAATCAGAGCGCGAGCTAGACGCGTGCAGCCCGGCGCGCCGGCAGCCGAGTGTCGGTGGCACGCCGCGATGTCGTAACGAACAAAAGTTTCTCGATGATGTGAATCCTCGCCAATTTCGATAAGCTTTGGATATGTTGTCAATACCATGATTCTGAACAACATTTCCTTTTACAGTTTCTGTCGATCGGCTTTAGTTTACGACATTATTGTAAAAATTTGTAATTGTAAATCGATCGATGTACTATTTCCTATCCGATTTCGATAATCTTTGGATATGTTGTCAATACCATAATTCTGAACAACATTTCCCTTTACAGTTTCTGTCGATCAGCTTTAGTTTACGATATTATTGTAAAAAATTTGTAATTGTAAATCGATCGATGTATTATTTCCTATCCGATTTCGATAATTTTTGGATATGTTGTCAATACCATGATTCTGAACAACATTTCCCTTTACAGTTTCTGCCGATCGGCTTTAGTTTACGATATTATTGTAAAAATTTGTAATTGTAAATCAATCGATGTACTATTTCCTGTCCGATTTCGATAAGCTTTGGGTATGTTGTCAAGACCATGATTCTGAACAACATTTCCCTTGACGGTTTTTGTCGATCGGCTTTAGTTTACGATATTATTGTAAAAATTTGTAATTGTAAATCGATCGATGTACATACTATCTCCTCGCCGATGTCGATGAGCTTCATTTCAAAGGAAAAAGATATTTAAAACATCGAATTTATAACATATTTCAAAGTCATCGAAATCGGTGAGAACCCACATCATCGGCAACTTTACCCGAACGATAGAAGAAGCACAAACTTATTGAATCAAAAACTCACTTATTCAGCCGTAAATCCATTTGACTACCACATACAACCACCACACTTTTACATAATTGTTGAACTCGTAGCACACTTTTATAACTCGTATCGATATCGAACGAAATTACTTACTCCGACGCGGAAAGAGTTCGATGCTCTTTGCGATGCCGCGCGAAACTGTGCTCTCCCAGCGTACAATGTATTCGATGAAGGCGTCGTTTAAAACAAATGAAATCGTTCCCAAGGAGATATTGATTTTTCGAGAATCATATGATTCTCGAAAACACCGATTCGAAGATTATGTAAAAGTGTGGTGGTTGTATGTGGTAGTCAAATGGATTTACGGCTGAATAAGTGAGTTTTTAATTCAATAAGTTTGTGCTTCTTCTATCGTTCGGGTAAAGTTGCCGATGATGTGGGTCCTCACCGATTTCGATGACTTTGAAATATGTTATAAATTCGATGTTTTAAATATCTTTTTCCTTTGAAATGAAGCTCATCGACATCGGCGAGGAGATAGTATGTACATCGATCGATTTACAATTACAAATTTTTACAATAATATCGTAAACTAAAGCCGATCGACAAAAACCGTCAAGGGAAATGTTGTTCAGAATCATGGTCTTGACAACATATCCAAAGCTTATCGAAATCGGACAGGAAATAATACATCGATTGATTTACAATTACAAATTTTTACAATAATATCGTAAACTAAAGCCGATCGGCAGAAACTGTAAAGGGAAATGTTGTTCAGAATCATGGTATTGACAACATATCCAAAGCTTATCGAAATCGGACAGGAAATAGTACATCGATTGATTTACAATTACAAATTTTTACAATAATATCGTAAACTAAAGCCGATCGACAGAAACTGTAAAGGGAAATGTTGTTCAGAATTATGGTATTGACAACATATCCAAAGATTATCGAAATCGGATAGGAAATAGTACATCGATCGATTTACAATTACAAATTTTTACAATAATGTCGTAAACTAAAGCCGATCGACAGAAACTGTAAAGGGAAATGTTGTTCAGAATCATGGTATTGACAACATATCCAAAGCTTATCGAAATTGGCGAGGAATCACATCATCGAGAAACTTTTGTTCGTTACGACATCGCGGCGTGCCACCGACACTCGGCTGCCGGCGCGCCGGGCTGCACGCGTCTAGCTCGCGCTCTGATTGGTCCGTGTTTTTCGTTAATAACTCGTTAACGAAGCCGCGGCCGACATTTTTTCAAAGGAAAATGTCGCTTGAAATGATCTCAGGAACCTTCCATTTTCGGCTCCGGACCTAATTTTGAGACACCCTGTATATGAAAAAACTCTTCAAACAAAAGTTGTAGTATATAAGGAGGTGGATATAGTATCAAAGAAAAAAAATTTTTTCATAGTCATTATTTAAAGTTTTCAAGGTCACGGATGTTTTTTCTATCAACAACTGTTTATGCTATATATGGATTCTTAAAGAGAAAAAAGACAAATTCAACGATATATCATAACGTCTATTTATGTCATGATTTAAAAAATTCTCATTTTCCATTAAAAACTCATTTTCCCATGATCTAAACGGCCCCAAAATTTTTCCAGACCATTTTCTCAACATTTGTCACAATTCTGGTTTACGGGACCAAAAAAATTTCATGGTCGAAAAATAAGGTCCACCTTAATGTTGTATATACGTAAATTACGAGAAGCAGTAAAGAGTGCTTAACGTCGAAGAAGAAAATCCGGGTAACTAAAACTTAATATGTACTACATTCCACGTTATTAGAATAATTGTAGTTTAATTATGATATATTTTAAAATTGATATAATTATATCAACATTTTTTATTTACACCTAAAAACGCCATTGTTTCGGAAGGAAATGGACATTCGAGAGAAGCAATGAAATTAGAGCATCATTGCGAAAAAAGATGTGTTTGGAATAACCTCAATATACATTTTATGAAATTCTATTATAATTATAGTTATGACTGTATTTTTTAATAAATAAACTTGTGTATGCTAGTATAAAATCAATTTATATATATTATACAATTTATTTTATTATTTGTTTGACAACTAATAAATCTACAAATTGATTCATAAACTATTCCTGCATTTTCGTATTCTCCAATCAGTCCAAATAAATACCATCACCCTGTTATCGATCATATACCAATTTTTATTAATGCAATTATGACAGTAACAAAACGTTTCTATTTAAAATGAATACATATTTTGAACATAGTTTTTACATTTTTAATTTTTTGGAAGGTTAAAAAATGTAATTAAAAAAGTAATGAAAAATTAAAATTAAAAAAAAATCCCCGCTGCACGGGGACTCGAATGCTAGCTCCAGATTGCGATTCATACGCTCGACGGCTCGACAGCCGAATTTCAGTTTCGCTTCCGCCGTAAAGCAATACAACATGGCAACATGGCAAGTGCTAAAAATAGATTGTGGCTGTCATAAGCCCACAAGCAGCGCACACGGATATAGTAAAGGCACCGACGAGATACTATTAAAGACTGCCAGCCCCTGTGTTATTCCGCGGGACCAGTAAGTGGGCGCGAGTGGGCGCGGGGATAACGTGAAAGGTACAGTGATCTGATATACCACGTCGCTAAAAGTTCTAAATAGTGTTAAAATAGTGCCAAAACATCGTCTGAAATATGGCGGAGAATGTAACATTTAATAATAAACGATATGGTTTCGTAATAATTCGCATTCACACCGATGCATCGCGACGAGAATCTCCTCAGTGGTCTTCTTTACCGACAAAATGCCGTCGTTGGCCTTCTGTTTCTCTGGATGGAGCTAAAATATATCCTAGAGGGCGTAAGAAATACCGAAAAATTCGAGTCCCGCCAACTCCCATAAGGCTGGCAGTCTTTAATAGTATCTCGTCGGTGATTGGGTGTCAGGTTTATTCCTATATCTCGTCGGTGGTACGATCAACCTGCCCTGTATAACGACATCACCGACGAGATATTATTAAAGACTGCCAGCACCGACGAGATACTGTTAAAGACTGCCAGCCTTACGGGAGTTGGCGGGACTCGAATTTTTCGGTGTTCTCTTACGCCCTCTAGGATATATTCTGACTGGAGTGAGAAACAGGAGGCCAACGACGGCATTTCGTCGGTGCAGAAGACACTGTATTGGTATCGTGTTAGCAACGCGCCCGCACGCTACACTCACCACCGTACCTTTACTATATCCGTGTGCGCTGCTTGTGCGAGCCACAATTTATTTTTAGAACTTGCCATGTTGCCATGCTTTACGGCTTACGGAAACGAAACTGAAATTCGACTGTCGAGCCGTCGAGCGTATGAATCGCAATCTGGAGCTAGCCTTCGGGTCCCCGTGCAGCGAGGATTTTTTTTTAATTTTTATTTTTCATTACTTTTTTAATTACATTTTTTAACCTTCCAAAAAATTAAAAATGTTAAAACTATGTTCAAAATATGTATTCATTTTAAATAGAAACGTTTTGTTACTGTCATAATTGCATTAATAAAAATTGGTATATGATCGAGAACAGGTTGATGGTATTTATTTGGACTGATTGGAGAATACGAAAATGCAGGAAGTATTTTTTAGTTTATGAAACAATTTGTAGATTTATTAGTTGTCAAACAAATAATAAAATAAATTGTATAATATATATAAATTGATTTTATACTAGCATACACAAGTTTATTTGATCTTCTGTCTTCCTATAATAAAAAAACACAGTCATAACTATAATTATAATAGAATTTCATAAAATATTGAGGTTATTGCAAACTCATCTTTTTTCGCGATGATGCTCTAATTTTATTGCTTCTCTCGAATGTCCATTTCCTTCCGAGACAGTGCGTTTCTAAGTGTAAATAAAAAATGTTGATATAAAATGTATCATAATTAAACTACAATTATTCTAATAACGTAGAATGTAGTACATATTAAGTTTTAATTACCAGGATTTTCTTCTTCGACGTTAAGCACCCTTTACTGCTTCTCGTAATTTACGTATATGGACATTAGGGTGGACCTTATTTTTCGACCATGAAATATTTTTGTCCCGTAAACCAGAATTGTAACAAATGTTGAGAAAATGATCTGGAAAAATTTTGGGGCCGATTGGATCATGGGAAAATGAGGCGCAGCAAATTTGAAAATTTTGAATTTTTTAAATCTTTACATAAATAGACGTTATGATATATCGTTGAATTTGTCTTTTTTCTCTTTAAGAATCCGTATGTAGCATAAACAGTTGTTGATAGAAAAAACATCCGTGACTTTGAAAACTTGAAATAATTACTTTGAAAAAAAATTTTTTCTCTGATACTATATCCACCTCCTTATATACTACAACTTTTGTTTGAAGAGATTTTTCATATATACATAACTGACAGAGATATTAAGGGGCGCGTAATTTGCATTATTCGGAAGCATACAACTGCGCATATAGCTATTTTCAAAGCTACATGCTGCCGAATAATGCAAATTACGCCTCGTAAACGAAAAAATAGGACTTTTGAGGCAGATAGCGCCCTAGATCGATGTTTTATCTAGCGTTTTTGACTAGTGAAAAACCCCGTGTTTGTATTATCGAGAAATGAGTAAATGAATATCTTGCAATCCTGGAAGTCTCTCTACTACCTTAACTAAATTCATTAATACGCTCCAATCTACAAAAGAAAAACAGTTAAAAAATCGGAAAAAGAAGTTATTATGAATAATAAGTAGACTGACTGAAACATAGACTGAAGGTGGTCAATGATACCGCTGAACGGGGCGTTAAATTAATGGAGGATCATATTAAAATTTTATATAGAAACAAAGTGGAGAAATAATATATACTATACAAACTGTGATGGAATATCGACAGCAGTATCCTGACGCCACAAAACAGATTTGTCAAAGAATTTTTAAATATTTTTTAATATAGAGAGAGAAACACCTGATCAATCCCTACATGCGATTAATTGCATTTTTAAGAGGCATTGAAGACAGCTTATTAACTGAGAGTTATTAAAGTTTTCATTTTTCTCAGAGTCAGTAAGTTCTTTATTTTTCTCGGAGTCATTAAGTTTTCCATTTTTCTTGGAGTTATTCAATTTTTCATTTTCCTCAGTGTCGTCAAGTTTTTCCATATAGTCCAGTCGGCAGGTCGAAAAAAGGCGTCTTCCTGGAAAGTATTCCGAACTTAATGAAATTTTGACACGTCATTTAGGGGTACTCTGGGGTGTCGAATCTCAGTTTTCGACCTCGAGGACCCTGTGCTAACTTAGGAAGGGGGAAAAAACCACTACTTTTATTACCTTGTTTTGGTTTTTCGCCTATCGGGCTCGAGTCGGGTACGCGATACATCAGACACATCGGGAAGCTTATGACTAGACTGCGGATTTTATGCATGTATGACAAAAATGTACACGTTCAATTTAAAGCAGTGGACATGTTAAAAATATTTAAGGACATCAACGTATTAGTTTCAGCTTAATAGGATAATTAAAAGAAGAATACAATTTATATTTGGCTCATGTGCCGTGCAATCAATGCAAACATTTTTTATTTTGCATAAAGATCCGCAGTGTACTCATGACTCACCTTTGTCGGGCGGCTTCTAAAACAATAGAACAAGATCGCGCGAACGAGTTATCGCGATACCCGAGAATCAACTGTGCGTTCTTATGAAATAGATAATAATAATAATGGTACGTATTTCTTTCATAACTTGTCCATAATGTGATTTTTATATAAGTACATTAGGTATATTCGGCAGACATGTGCATGATCGTTATTTGTATTAAAATTTGAAATAATGCACGTTTCACGTGAAAAAATTATAAGAAAATATTTACAACGTGGTATGTAATAAGTTATGATAACTTTTCAGTGGGTGATGTTTTTATTAACTGTTAAGTAACCTACTTAACTATCATTAATCTTACACAAATTCTTAAAAGATAATATATAGTATACAATATAAAATAAAATAGAAATTAACTTAAAATAAAATCATATAAAATAAAAAACTAGAGGGTTATTGTTGCTCGCTCGCTTCGCTCGCTCGCGAGTAGGGTTGTTTTTGCTCGCTCGCTTTGCTCGCTCGCGGATAGGACTGCTCTTGCGAAAGGGTTAGTGGTACGCATGGCTAGTAGTACCTATAGCTATTAATGTTTTTTTTTATTTGGTGTGTGACTCTCCACGAGCCACACAAAGAACTTCCCGATTCGTTAGTTGCAGTATATTATTATCATTATTAAGTGTACGTTTTAAGAAGATTATACGTTTTCAGGGAAATTCAATAGTTTTCTACTTATCAAAATGTTTGCTATATGGCGTCACATTAAACCAACATCGTATGCTCGTTGCTCGCTTGGTTCCTTGTTATAGAATACTAATGTTGCAAAATAAATTGTCTTAATTAGTTTTTCGCAAACGATACAACTCCTCATTATCCGGATTTGCAGTAGTGATCTTGGTTTTCTTCGATACTGTTAATTTAAATTGTCCCAAAATATATAAACTGCGCTCAATTTTGAAACTATGGTCAGTGCTACATACAATATTTGTAAAGTTCGCCTTTCTGATTTTTTAAAATCCAAACATACTTTCTCGTATGTTTGTCCCTGACTTTTATGAATCGTAATCGCTTCAGCAGGAACTACTGGAAATTGACTACGTGTGATTTGATATTTTTCCTCACTCGACATATTTACTTGATTCGATATTTTTATTATTGGTGTAAAATTTTGATCAATATTTGTGCATTTTTCATATAATCACGATAACGAGTTCTTACTTTCACTCCTACTCTGGCCAATTGAAAATCTAACCACAATATAGACGGAATTTTAGTATTTTCTTGAAAAGTAATAAATTTTAATATTCCGCATGTGTGCTCCATTAATCAATCCGTTTTCAACATCAATGTTATTAATAATTATCATATAGTTTATATTAATTTTCAATTTTATCTCAGTTAATAATTCGTTTTGAACT
Source organism: Lasioglossum baleicum (assembly GCF_051020765.1). Lineage (NCBI taxonomy): Eukaryota > Metazoa > Arthropoda > Insecta > Hymenoptera > Halictidae > Lasioglossum > Lasioglossum baleicum. The sequence goes on from NC_134930.1 coordinate 991,220, forward strand.
GATTGTTTTTTTAAAGATTGTAATATAAATTTTTTTTTGTACTTTCATCGATATTCTTTGAAAATGTATTCTCGCGAGTAGAGATGATTAACTCACTCTTGCATTGGGATAATTTTCGATTATTGTAAGCGGAAACATCATCGTAAGGTACAAAAAAAAATTTAAAAAAAATTTTTTTTTTTTAATTTTAAAGAAATCGTAAAAAATTTTTTTGTGTAATTACGTTTGTTTCTTCGGTGGAAACTTTCCGTTCTCTCGTATAAATTGCATTGTTGAATGAACTTCTTTCGAAAAAACTAAAAAAACTAAAAAACTACTTGACCAAAATGGACCAAAATCTAATCAGCTCTAAGTTACAGCGGGGCATATCGATTGCATCATTCATCATCCTGATCGCGTTGTTACTTTTTCTGAAAACGTTAACGAAAAATTTGATTACATAGAAACGGCCATACGCACACACACACACACACACACACACACACACACACACACACACACATATACGAACATTTTGCTGAAAATAGTCTAAAATGACTGCAATGACCATGAAACGTGAAGATCTGCTAAAAAATCGATTTTCGATTTTCGGGGTCATTACAATAACTTCCCTATAAAATCGGAAAGTTAATTATATAGAGCCTATAGATAATACAGAATAAAATATAAACACGAAATATAATACGTATAATGTTTATATTTATATTTCGTTTTTAATTATTGCCATACTTTACCATATTGTAATCTTCTAGGTGTATTGTATAACTTCCGTAAAGACATTTTAATGATATTATCGATACATATCTAAGTTCATTCGGAGAAAATTCGTTAAAAAGCTAGAAATAATGTCTTTTAAGTTTTTCACATGAAACGTGCATTATTCAAGTTTTAATACAAATAAAGAGCAGGCACGCGTTTGGCGAATATACCTAATGTAGTTATAAAAAAACCAAGTATATTAAAAATCACGTTATAAGTAAAGAAAGAAAACCATTATTACCATTATCTATGTCATAAGAACGCAGAGTATTTGAATATCGGATAACGCAATAACTCGTCTGCCCGAACTTGTTCGATTCTTTTCGTACCCGCCCGACGAATTCGAAGTCGAATCGAAGGGCCGCCGCCGGACTTTCTGCGACCCGACCCGACTCGAACCCGAACATCGAGCGGCCCGCACATCCCTAAATTATTTATAATTATAAATATATTATATTAAATGACCTATATTATAATAACCTATATTAGGTAATTATTATCACACTTTAAATAAGTAAATATGGCTCAAATTATGCCGTATTTAGGCTCATTTTAATTAGAAGGATCTCACAAATACGTTGGTAAATCCGTAAAAAAGATTGAAAAATAAAAAACTTTCCTATGTGCATTGATGTAATCGGTACGCAGCCTTTTGAACTGTGTCGGCTGCCTCGTACCTCAGTCCCTCTTTGTCGTTTACGAGCTGTCGTAAGAAAAGTTCTGGTACATATGTTGATAGTCTAAAAATATGATCAATGCTATTTTTCAATTTCTCTAAAAAACCTGCATTTGTCGAATTTTTGCGTGTTTTTCACTTTGTGTAATTAACATTTTGAACCAAAAAATCTCAAATATCAATTTCAATTAAATGCAATTATATGATTAAATTAATGCAAGTAAATGGGGAAAATGGACCGAAAATTGAATGGCACAACGGCTGTTTAAATAATTCGAAGGACTATCTCGTCCGGCTAGGCCCTTCATTCCAAATTGTAATATTCCAATATTCCAATATCATTTTAAATATATTCAAGTACTATTTAAAACTATTAATGAGTTTTAACAACAAAATATTTTAAATAGAAAACTAAATTTTGACATATAAGATAAGATTATAGCAAGCTTGCTATAAATGTCGAAAACTCGAGTCTGGCCAGAGACATTCAATTTTCAGGAAACACTATTCTATGATGACGAACGGAGAAAAGGGAAGTGAAGCTCGGGGGCTTCGGTCGCCGTGGAGTGGAGTGAAACATTGTAACATGATACGGGTCGGGTCGGGTATATCGGTGTGAGACTACTAATCAAACAACAAAGCTTAATTATTTATCATTATTTTTTTATGGGATTTTCCTTAACATATTTGGTGAATTTTGTTTCTTTTTATGAAAATGATACCAAAATTATATAATTCCGATGATATTTGCTTATGCAATGAGCGACGCAAGTTTCGGACACAAAGAAGGACAGCGTCGGGAAAAAAAGAGACGCGGAGAGTCCTTATTCTTTTAAGATTTCGACTTCGACTTCGTCTGCTAGCTCTTCGTCTCGTCGCACAATGTACTCATTAGGGTGGACCTTATTTTTTGACCAACGAATTTTTTTCACGACGCCCCCCAGAATGGTTCTCTTTGATGAGAAAAAAATTTGTGCAAAATTTAATATCGATCGGATAAAAGGATCACGTGGCGCATTTAAATTGAAAATTTTGAAAATTTTGAAATTCATCGTAACTATAAAGTATTATATATCGTTGGATTTGTAATTTTTTTATAAATAAGAATATGGAAAAATTATATGACCTTAATTTTAAAAAAAAATAACGATGACCTTGAAATTTCGAAAATTTGATTTTCAAAAAAAATTTTTTTTGTGCCATTATATTTACCATATTGAACAGTGCAACTTTTTGCTTTGACATTTTTTCGTATAACCACAAATAACAGAGATATGTAATTTTGTATTGTACTATTGTACTATAATATGTGAATGAATATTTTGAATATATTCTACAGAATATTAATAAGGAACTATTTCTTATATTCTAATGTAAGACTATCCGCTTTTGGGATGGGAAGGACATCATATTTATGAAATTATTTTAAGATCTGTTTTTGACAAAATGATGTCCAAATCTACGGGTCCAAATATTCCGATTTTTATCCAAATATTCCGATAAAAAATGTACCATAGCTAATCAATTTTGCGAAACAGTCTCTGCAAATACATCATCCACGAGAAGACTATCGCGAGTTTATTGAACTCGTGTTACTATTTTTAGGTAATACCTTTTCCGAATATCATTTTAGAGCTCCTGGAGCTTACCATCATGCTCGGTGGATGGCGAAAGGTATTTATTGCTTGCAAATATTTTTATTTCGCGAAGAATTCGAATTAAGCGAGGAGGAGAAAAATGGAATTCGCGACATTTGTATATTTATCGCAAATGTATATTTGAAAGCATGGATAGAAGCTCCCCTCCCGACGAAGGCTCCGCAGCAGGATTTGATTTTTATAAAATCCTTATATAAGTATAAGGAAATAGATAAGGTTATCAGTCATATAACGTTAGATAAATTTTGCAGACACTTATGGTATTTAACACCAGAGAATGCTGCGTTATCATTCTTTGATAATGACGTTTCGATAGAAACAAAAAAACGAATGGTGCAGGCGTTGAGCAATACTAGCAGCGGCGATTATTATAAAAAATTAGCCATTTTACCAACTAATGTGGCCGATTACATGAAAGAGGACATTTCAAGTTTTATATCAGACGAAAGTCGAAAATTTTTTATTAGATTTAATATATCGACAGAATTTTTAAAAAAAGATCCAATAGTTTGGCAAGATGAAGATTCTTACAAACTAGGTTTAGATATAGTTAAGGCTTTACCTGTAATCAATGATTCGGCAGAAAGAGCCGTTAAGCTAATGCAGGATTATAATCAAATTTTAGCTCGCAATGAGGAAGAAAAGCAGTTGGTACTGCAAATGGTAAAAGATTACCGCCAGCAATATCCTGACGCAACGAAAGCTACGATAGCGAAAAACGTGTAACGTTGAGGGTCCGTAGCACGGGCGAACCACACAGCTACCACCCTCTCAGGAAAAACCCAGAGGGGTAGCGTCATAAAATGAGCTGGCAGCGCGGGTCCTTACAGCCATTTCGGGTCTGAGGACCCGCTCTTCCAGTGACCCGCTCTGTCCTTCCCATCCTAAAAGCGGATAGTCTTACATTAGAATATAAGAAATAGTTCCTTATTACACTATTCTGTAGAGTATATTCATTCACATATATAGTACAATACAAAATTACATATCACTGTTATTTGTGGTTATACGAAAAAATGTCAGAGGAAAAAGTTGCACTGTTCAATATGGTAAATATAATGGTACAAAAAAAATTTTTTTTAAAAATCAAATTTTCGAAATTTCAAGGTCATTGTTATTTCTTTTTTAATTAAGGTCATATAATTTTTCCATATTCTTATTTTTTAAAAAATTACAAATCCAACGATATATAATACTTTATAGTTACGATGAATTTCAAAATTTTCAATTTAAATGCGCCACGTGATCTTTTATTTCGATCGATCTCAAACTTCGCCCAAATTTTTTTCTCACCAAAGAGAACCATTCTGGGGGGGCGTCGTGCTTTGTATCTCGATAAAAATTTTTCGCCAAGTATAGCTTAGGACCACCCTAGTACTCATAAATGAATCATGTTTCAGGAAGTGGTTCAGTTCAGAATGAAATAAAATAATGTTACACGCACTTTTTAAATAGCGTCATATATGGTGCAAGAAATATTCGTATAGAGTCAAATAGAATTATTTTTTTAGATATCTTCGTACGAAATACTGCCTCTAAATAACATTGTATGGATAGGAGCCGTCGAAAATTAGTTTAATTAGTTAATACTTTTATCTTGTTACTACCTCTACTTTAATAATTGCAGTCAATAATGCTGTCGAGCATTACAAGTATGGGATAAATAAGTAAAAAAATTAATTTCCTGTTTCCTACTAAGGATCTTAATAAGAACAATTGAATTTTGTCATTACACAACATAACAAAATATTTTTTAAGAATCATTATTTTATATATAACGCAATAATGTTCAAATTACTTTTAAATTCCAATACATTTGTAGAATATTACGTAGTAATTACTTCCATTTTTCCTACATCTATAAACTATCGATTATATTGTAAACAACTATTACAATGGTGATAATAAGGAAAATAAGAATGCAATAAGAGAATTATATATAGTATTATAAGGCAATTACAGAATAGGTAATGTCAGCATTCTACTATATCATTCTTCTTCGACTTGACGAATATCTCGTCGATTGTGGAACTTTTACCGCTGTGGTATATCAGATCACTGTAACTTTCCCGTTATCCCCGCGCCCACTCGCGCCCACTTACCGGTCCCGCGGAATAACACAGGGGCTGGCAGTCTTTAATAGTATCTCGTCGGTGCTGGCAGTCTTTAATAGTATCTCGTCGGAGTACATTGTGCGACGAGACGAAGAGCTAGCAGACGAAGTCGAAGTCGAAATCTTAAAAGAATAAGGACTCTCCGCGTCTCTTTTTTTCCGACGCTGTCCTTCTTTGTGTCCGAAACTTGCGTCGCTCATTGCATAAGCAAATATCATCGGAATTATATAATTTTGGTATCATTTTCATAAAAAGAAACAAAATTCACCAAATATGTTAAGGAAAATCCTTTAAAAAAATAATGATAAATAATTAAGCTTTGTTGTTTGATTAGTAGTCTCACACCGATATACCCGACCCGACCCGTATCATGTTACAATGTTTCATTCCACTCCACGGCGACCGAAGCCCCCGAGCTTCACTTCCCTTTTCTCCGTTCGTCATCATAGAATAGTGTTTCCTGAAAATTGAATGTCTCTGGCCAGACTCGAGTTTTCGACATTTATAGCAAGCTTGCTATAATCTTATCTTATATGTCAAAATTTAGTTTTCTATATAAAATATTTTGTTGTTAAAACTCATTAATAGTTTTAAATAGTACTTGAATATATTTAAAATGATATTGGAATATTGGAATATTACAATTTGGAATGAAGGGCCTAGCCGGACGAGGTAGTCCTTCGAATTATTTAAACAGCCGTTGTGCCATTCAATTTTCGGTCCATTTTCCCCATTTACTTGCATTAATTTAATCATATAATTGCATTTAATTGAAATTGATATTTGAGATTTTTTCCCGATTTTTTGGTTCAAAATGTTAATTACACAAAGTGAAAAACACGCAAAAATTCGACAAATGTATTATAGGTTTTTTTAGAGAAATTGAAAAATAGCATTGATCATATTTTTAGACTATCAACATATGTACCAGAACTTTTTTTACGACAGCTCGTAAACGACAAAGAGGGACTGAGGTACGAGGCAGCCGACACAGTTCAAAAGGTTGCGTACCGATTACATCAATGCACATAGGAAAGTTTTTTATTTTTCAATCTTTTTTTTACGGAATTACCAACGTATTTGTGAGATCCTTCTAATTAAAATGAGCCTAAATACGGCATAATTTGAGCTATATTTACTTATTTAAAGTGTGATCATAATTACCTAATATAGGTTATTATAATAGGTCATTTAATATAATATATTTATAATTATAAATAATTTAGGGATGTGCGGGCCGCTCGATGTTCGGGTTCAGGTCGGGTCGGGTTGCAGAAAGTCCGGCGGTCCGTCGATTCGACTTCGAATTCGTCGGGCGGGTACGAAAAGAATCGAACAAGTTCGGGCGGACGAGTTATTGCGTTATCCGAGATTGAAATACTCTGTGATCTTATGACATAGATAATGGTAATAATGGTTTTCTTTCTTTACTTATAACGTGATTTTTAATATACTTGGTTTTTTTTATAACTACATTAGGTATATTCGCCAAACGCGTGCCTGCTCTTTATTTGTATTAAAGCTTGAATAATGCACGTTTCATGTGAAAAACTTAAAAGACAATACTTCTAGCTTTTTAACGAATTTTCATTAAAATATCCTTACGGAAGTTACACAATACACCTAGATGATTACAATATGGTAAAGTATGGCAATAATTAAAAACGAAATATAAATATAAACATTATACGTATTATATTGCGTGTTTATATTTTATTCTGTATTATCTATAGGCTCTATATAATTTTTTATTTTATATGATTTTATTTTAAGTTAATTTTTATTTTATTTTATATTGTATACTATATATTATCTTTTAAGAATTTGTGTAAGATTAATGATAGTTAAGTAGGTTACTTAACAGTTAATAAAAACATCACCCACTGAAAAGTTATCATAACTTATTACATACCACGTTGTAAATATTTTCTTATAATTTTTTCACGTGAAACGTGCATTATTTCAAATTTTAATACAAATAACGATCATGCACATGTCTGCCGAATATACCTAATGTACTTATATAAAAATCATATTACGTACAAGTTATGAAAGAAATACGTACCATTATTATTATGATCTATTTCATAAGAACGCACAGTTGATTCTCGGGTATCGCGATAGCTCGTTCGCGCGATCTTGTTCTATTGTTTTAGAAGCCGCCCTACAAAGGTGAGTCATGAGTACACGGCGGATCTTTATGCAAAATAAAAAATGTTTGCATTGATTGCACGGCACATGAGCCAAACATAAATTGTGTATTCTTCTTTTAATTATCCTATTAAGCTGAAACTAATACGTTGATGTCCTTAAATATTTTTAACATGTCCACTGCTATAAATTGAACGTGTACATTTTTGTCATAAATGCATAAAATCCGCAGTCTAGTCATGAGCTTCCCGATGTGTCTGATGTATCGCGTACCCGACTCGAGCCCGATAGGCGAAAAACCAAAACAAGGTAATAAAAGTAGTGGTTTTTTCCCCCTTCCTAAGTTAGCACAGGGTCCTCGAGGTCGAAAACTGAGATTCGACACCCCAGAGTACCCCTAAATGACGTGTCAAAATTTCATTAAGTTCGGAATACTTTCCAGGAAGACGCCTTTTTTCGACCTGCCGACTGGACTATATGAAAAAACTTGACGACACTGAGGAAAATGAAAAATTGAATAACTCCAAGAAAAATGGAAAACTTAATGACTCCGAGAAAAATAAAGAACTTACTGACTCTGAGAAAAATGAAAACTTTAATAACTCTCAGATAATAAGCTGTCTTCAATGCCTCTTAAAAATGCAATTAATCATGTAGGGATTGATCAGGTGTTTCTCTCTATATTAAAAAATATTTAAAAATCCTTTGACAAATCTGTTTTGTGGCGTCAGGATACTGCTGTCGATATTCCATCACAGTTTGTATAGTATATATTATTTCTCCTCTTTGTTTCTATATAAAATTTTATTATGATCCTCCATTAGTTTAACGCCCCGTTCAGCGGTATCATTGACCACCTTCAGTCTATGTTTCAGTCAGACTACTTATTATTCATAATAACTTCTTTTTCCGATATTATAAATGTTTTTCTTTTGTAGATTGGAGCGTATTAATGAATTTATTTATATATACATATATAAGGGAGTAGAGAGACTTCCAGGATTGCAAGATATTCATTTACTCATTTCTCGATAATACAAACACGGGGTTTTTCACTAGTCAAAAAAAAAACGCCAGATAAAACATCGATCTAAGGCGCTATCTGCCTCAAAAGTCCTATTTTTTCGTTTACGAAGCGTAATTTGCATTATTCGGCAGCATGTGTAGCTATGAAAATAGCTATATGCGCAGTTGTATGCTTCCGTATCTCTGTCAGTCATGTATATATGAAAAAACTCTTCAAACAAAAGTTGTAGTATATAAGGAGGTGGATATAGTATCAGAGAAAAAAATTTTTTCAAAGTCATTATTTCAAGTTTTCAAGGTCACGGATGTTTTTTCTATCAACAACTGTTTATGCTATATAGGGATTCTTAGAGAGAAAAAAGACAAATTCAACGATATATCATAACGTCTATTTATGTCAAGATTTAAAAAATTCAAAATTTTCAAATTTGCTGCGCTTCATTTTCCCATGATCCAATCGGCCCCAAAATTTTTCCAGATCATTTTCCCAACATTTGTTACAATTCTGGTTTACGGGGCCAAAAAATTTCGAAAATAAAGGTCGAAAAATAAGGTCCACCCTAATGTACATATACGTAAATTACGAGAAACAGTAAAGGGTGCTTAACGTCGAAGAAGAAAATCCTGGTAATTAAAACTTAATATGTACTACATTCCACGTTATTAGAATAATTGTAGTCTAATTATGATACATTTTATATCAACATTTTTTATTTACTGAAATGTATAATATTCAAATGTTCTCGGCGCAACGGTTCGATCAGTTAATAGGAAAAAAGCAAAATTTGCACGTTAGTTAGGAACTTTCAACGTTTCGATCTTCATTCAGATCATTTTCAAGAAAGTAGAAAAAACTGCGTCTGAAAAATATATTTTCACAATGTAAAACCAGAAACTTTAAAATATCTGCGTAACCAGAATGTAACAATGTAACAAGATACTGCAATAATTTACTTACATTGCTTTATAAAGATTATAAATACGGAATTGAAATTGTCTTAGCACATGCTGCTTTCATGTCGTCAGACAGGATACTGGATCATAGACCATCAAAGTCATTAGACACAGAACGTAACTGGTCGATCGATCAAAACAAAGTCAATCGTCGATCGATGTTTGGCGGTTATTTCAAACCGTGAAAAACGTCAAAAACCCAAACTTGCCACATGTTCGTGACCATATGATGAAAAACTTTTATTAAATATATGAAAAAGATGTAATTTATATAGTATGTAATAGGAAAATAGTTGTTATTAGGAAGTGATTCATCATAACACACTACTGGTTCAGTAGTGTTGCGTAATATTCTTGAATCGTAGGAGTTTCATACCTAAGATTAACGCTATGATGTTTAATCATATGAATCGTTTCCAGTAAAATCCTATTATTCAAATTACTTTCTTTCTCAATTGCCTTAACATTTTCAAAGTCAAAGGCGTGGTCATACTCCATAGAGTGTTTAGTTAGTGCCGTATGTTGTGTTGGGTTCAAAAAAATGTTACGTTTATGTTCTTTTATTCTTGTCTCTAATAACCTAGATGTCTGTCCTATGTAAACCTGACTACATCCCTTACATGGAATTAAATATACCACATTTCAGTTTTTACAAAGTGGTAGTTTATCTTTAATTGGTGGAAAAAATGTTTTAATATACTGAGGTATCTTGTAAATTGTATGCATTCCTATTTTTCTAAAAATCCTCCTTATGTCTTCAGATATGTTCTCAACATAAGGGACGACAACAGTATTCTTCCAGTTTTTTGGACCCGCATTTTTGAATTTTTCCTCTTTTCGTTTATCGACGAGAAGAGGGTGATAAATATCAACAATTTTTTATTTACACCTAGAAACGCCACTGTCTCGGAAGGAAATGGACATTCGAGAGAAGCAATAAAATTAGAGCATCATCGCGAAAAAAGATGAGTTTGCAATAACCTCAATATTTTATGAAATTCTATTATAATTTGTAGCCATTAGCGATAGGAATTAACAGGATATGCTGGACAAATAAATTTATTTTGGAATTAGGAAAATAGGTACAGGAAGGTGAAGTATATAAAATAATTCAATTGCTCGAATTACAGAATATGTAAACTCTCTCTCTCTCTCTCTCTCTCTCTCTCTCTCTCTCTCTCTCTCTCTCTCATCTTTTCTCTCACAAACGTCCAAAAGGTACTCTGTCCTCTCTCGCTCGACAAGGCGTCCAGGTATTATCGCCGTACTCTCCTTGTCGAGACGAGCGGCCAGGAATACTCTCTCGTTCTCTCTCGGCAGGCGTCCAGGTATTGTCGCCGTACTCTCCTGCCGAGGCCTGGGCGGTCAGGAGTTGACCCGTTCTCTCTCGTTCGACAGGCGTCCAGGTATTATCGCCGTACTCTCCATGTCGAACGAGCGACCAGGAACAGACTCCCGTCCTCTCCCGTTCTCCCGGCAGGCGTCCAGGTATTATCGCCGTACTCTCCTGCCAGGGCGCTACTGCTAACCAAGAGCGGTCGTGGTCCTTACCTCGTCCTCTCTCTCGGAATAGCAAAATAGGCCGAGTCCCTCCGCGAACCCTCTATTTATACAGGGTGTCCCAAATGTGGTGTACTTAATTGAAATGGGAGGTTCCTGAGACCATTCTAAGAGACATTTTCCTTTGCACCAATGTCAACTGCGGCTTTGTTTAGGAGTTATTAACGAAAAACACGGACCAATCAGAGCGCGCCCTGGGCCGCCGCGCCGCGCCGTGTCGCGCCTTGCCGGCAAGCGAGTGTCGGTGGTACGCCGTGACATCGCAACGAACAAGAGTTTCTCGATTATGTGAATGCTCTCCGATTTCAATGAACTTTGGATATGTGGTCAAGATCATTATTCTGAACAACATTTCTCTTTAGACTTTTTGGCGATCGGCTTTAGTTTACGAGATTATCGCGAGAAACTTTACTTGTAAATCATGGGATCGATGTACTACTAGCTTCTATCCGATTTCAATGAGCTTTGGATATGTGGTCAAGACCATTATTCTGAATAACATTTCTCTTTAGACTATTTGGCGGTTGGCTTTAGTTTACGAGATTATCGTAAAAAAAGAGAAGAAGCACAGAAACTGATTGTATTAAAAACTCACGTATTCAGCCGTAAATCCATTTTCTGCTTCGAAATGTGTGTCTTGAAATTTCTCCACACACACAATCATTGTTCACATTTGTCAACACATAGTTATACACTAATAATAATTGCCATATCCCTTGTACTGCTGCACAAATCACAACAATCAGGTAATGCAATCACTAGACCGCGGATTTCATGTATTTGTAGCAAACATGAGTAGGTGCATTTTAATACAGTAGAGAGATTAAAATAATTTCAAAACACCATAGTATTATTTTCAACTTCTTAAAATGATCACATTGAGAATCAAATATCTGTCTGGCTCCTGTCCCTTGTAATAGCGGCAGCCAACATTAATGTTGCATAAAGATCCGCAGTCTAGTGATTAGTTTAAATATCACTATCAAAAACACAGCTAATAGCAACCGTTAGCTTTGAATTGACAAGTCTTCGGAGATGTTCTCTCTACCGCGGCTCGAACGACACTGATTTTCCGCAAGATTTTTCTAAAGAATTTAGGAAGGGCATTTAGAGTGTCGAAATTCGAAATGCACGCTGTAGCACGTTTACGAAAACGACGGGACGGTTAGATGAAAAACAGGACGCGAGAAGGACCGCTGTAAGAGTTACGGCAAACACATGTTTCGTTTTTCCTGCAGATTGGTACGCAGAGTCGATGGGTAACCGCGCGTTCGAAAACGTCATCCGTCCTTTTACCCAGCAAGGGGTAAAAATGTCAGGTCAGCGTAGCATCCCTATTGTCGATTATCGAACGTCGAATGGTTGACGGTCGGAGTGAATGCCGACCGATTTCAATGAGCTTTGGATATGTGGTCAAGATCATTATTCTGAACAACATTTCTCTTTAAAATTTGTGGCTGTAGGCTTTAGTTTACGAGATTATCGCGAGAAACTTTACTTGTAAATTCATTATGGGTGTTCATGATAGCGGACACGGCCTGCTAATGTCTCCGAAACTAAAGCCGACCGTCAACCATTTCAAAGGAAAAAGATATTTAAAACGTCGGGTTTTATAACATTACTTCAAGGTCATATTGAAATCGATGAAGACCCGGATCATCCTTATCCGACTTACGGCAACTTTACCCAAACGAGAAAAGAGGCAGAAACTGATTGTTTTAAAAACTTACTTATTCAGCCGTAAATCCATTTGCTGCTTCGAAATGTGTGTCAATGGGTCAGTCGGTGACGAACTGCACAGGTGTCTTCAGGTATACGACGGTACCGCAATCCAAGGGGCGTACAGCCAAGTCAACGAACTGCACAGCTGGTTGTGGATAGCAGGTATACGACACCCTGACGGATACGCGGTCAACGATCTGGACTTTTCACTTTCACTTTCAAATCGATAAATAAATCACATGTCTTTTTCATACAGATGCACTAATAACAATTGCAATATCACTGGTGGTAGCTGTCAGGTACGCGATCGCAGTCAAACCCAAGGGCTGCAAATGGAGGGCAGCACGGCAAGTGCGTCCAGGTCAACGCACCTGTCACTTTAGCACGTACCAGGTAGTTCGTACGTTATTCCTGCGTTAAATATTTGGGGCCCTGAAAAGGGCCGATTACAATTGGACTCAACGCCTCAATTGTTCAAAATGTCCTCCATTTTGCTGAATGCATAATCTTGCTCGCCGGATCGTCTCCTGCATGACGCCGCGAAGGGTGGCCGGCGTTATGTTCACGATGGCACCGTGAACTCGTGCCACCATCTCCTCAGGCGTGGTTAACGGGTGCTTGTAGACCTCATCCTGTGAAATGATATTTATAAAAGAAAAACAACACGTAAGTATACGATAATGATTAAAAAATACCTGAAGAAATAAATGAAAATTGAAATTACCTTCAAGTAGCCCCAGAGGAAAAAATCCAGCGGATTAAGATCAGGTGACCGTGGGGGCCACGCAACAGGACCACCGCGGCCGATCCACCTGTCCTGGAAGGCTTCATCCAAATGAGCGCGGACATTTGCGGCGTAATGCGCTGGCGCACCGTCCATTTGAAAATACATGTTCTGCCGGATCGCATAAGGAACATCGTCCATGAGATCCGGCAGAGCATGTTCTAAAAATGTCAGGAACGCCGAGCCGTCCAGTCTAGCAGGTAGCATGTACGGCCCGATAACATACTCGCCACAAATACCGGCCCATAAGTTGACCGACCAGCGGGTCTGTGATGCGCGTTGCCGAACTGCCCTCGGATTCTCGACGCTCCACATATGCAAATTGTGGCCGTTGAAGCACCCTTCTCTTGTGAAGAGTGATTCGTCGGTCCACAATATGCATGGGAGGAACGCCGGATTTCGTGACAGTTCATCCACCAGCCACCTGCAATACTCAAGCCGCCGGTTGAAATCCGCTGGTAGCAATTCTTGCACCCGCACAAATTTGAATGGGTGCATCGATTCGTCCCTCAAAATTCGGTGGACACTCGACCGACTGATACTGTGTAGAACAACAACATTATTTAAATAACATTTCTTTTCGCTTTAATGACATATCATAGCGGTGTACTTTGACTTACCCTGTTTGGCGACTAACGTCGCGCACGCTTACGGTTCCATCCTCGTCCACAATTTCTCGGACACGACCCACATTCCGCATGGATCTCGTTGTTCTTCCTCTTCCGTCTTCCGGTCTATGGCGATCGAAACACCCCGTCGAATATAAACGGTTCGCCAAACGCCGGATGTAATGCGGTGACGAGAGTCGTATGTGTGGCAGCTCTCGCCTGATACACCTGAACGTGGCATCAGCATTGCCCCCGCAGCGGCCGTAAGCGAGAATTATGTGAAAATTGTCTTGCGAACTAAGCATGATGCGACAGAGACTTAGACTTTAGACTGACTGCAGCTTCCCAAAAAAGCTGCGAACACCCCCGAATATCCCCACCACGAAGGAAAACTGAGGATAAAGGAACATTCTAAAAAATCACGTGTTTTGCAGGAGTTGAAAGTGCAGCAGTGTGACTCTTGCCTTTCCTCCACGATAGAAAACAGGCATCCTCGTCTCCGCGGAAGGGATCGAGTCATAAATCAGAACTGTGCAGTTACTCGGGAGTGTCCGCTGGATACCGGAACGGAAAAATTTTCTCCTGCACATGTCGAGTTTACGAATTCTTTTTCGACCGTGCAATTAAGTCCTCAAAGATTTCTGGTGTGCGCCGCTTGATCTTTACCCGCGACGTCTGAGGCACGATGCTGGACTTTCGAACGATAGAAAACAGGCATCCTCGTCCCCGCGGAAGGGATCGAGCCATAAATCAGAACTCTGCAGTGTCCGTGGGACACGGTAACGAAAAATTTACACCTCTTGAAGATGTCAATACATCAGTGCAATTCGACATACGCGGAAGAACATTTGCGAGTGATTGCGAATATTGAATAATGAAAATGAATAACGAGACTACCGCCTATTGAAGATGTCAATATGATTTCTCCTCTATTAAAACTTACGAAAGAATTAACATTCAATTTAGTTTCTATTTCTAGCAATCAATGCAAATGTAATGAATAGACTGCGGATCTTTATGCAACTAAATTTAAAAAACTAAATTGTATGTTAATTCTTTCGTTAGTTTTAATAGAGGAGAAATCATACGTATGTATTGACATCTTCAAGAGGTGTAAATTTTTCGTTACCGTGTCCCACGGACACTGCAGAGTTCTGATTTATGGCTCGATCCCTTCCGCGGGGACGAGGATGCCTGTTTTCTATCGTTCGAAAGTCCAGCATCGTGCCTCAGACGTCGCGGGTAAAGATCAAGCGGCGCACACCAGAAATCTTTGAGGACTTAATTGCACGGTCGAAAAAGAATTCGTAAACTCGACATGTGCAGGAGAAAATTTTTCCGTTCCGGTATCCAGCGGACACTCCCGAGTAACTGCACAGTTCTGATTTATGACTCGATCCCTTCCGCGGAGACGAGGATGCCTGTTTTCTATCGTGGAGGAAAGGCAAGAGTCACACTGCTGCACTTTCAACTCCTGCAAAACACGTGATTTTTTAGAATGTTCCTTTATCCTCAGTTTTCCTTCGTGGTGGGGATATTCGGGGGTGTTCGCAGCTTTTTTGGGAAGCTGCAGTCAGTCTAAAGTCTAAGTCTCTGTCGCATCATGCTTAGTTCGCAAGACAATTTTCACATAATTCTCGCTTACGGCCGCTGCGGGGGCAATGCTGATGCCACGTTCAGGTGTATCAGGCGAGAGCTGCCACACATACGACTCTCGTCACCGCATTACATCCGGCGTTTGGCGAACCGTTTATATTCGACGGGGTGTTTCGATCGCCATAGACCGGAAGACGGAAGAGGAAGAACAACGAGATCCATGCGGAATGTGGGTCGTGTCCGAGAAATTGTGGACGAGGATGGAACCGTAAGCGTGCGCGACGTTAGTCGCCAAACAGGGTAAGTCAAAGTACACCGCTATGATATGTCATTAAAGCGAAAAGAAATGTTATTTAAATAATGTTGTTGTTCTACACAGTATCAGTCGGTCGAGTGTCCACCGAATTTTGAGGGACGAATCGATGCACCCATTCAAATTTGTGCGGGTGCAAGAATTGCTACCAGCGGATTTCAACCGGCGGCTTGAGTATTGCAGGTGGCTGGTGGATGAACTGTCACGAAATCCGGCGTTCCTCCCATGCATATTGTGGACCGACGAATCACTCTTCACAAGAGAAGGGTGCTTCAACGGCCACAATTTGCATATGTGGAGCGTCGAGAATCCGAGGGCAGTTCGGCAACGCGCATCACAGACCCGCTGGTCGGTCAACTTATGGGCCGGTATTTGTGGCGAGTATGTTATCGGGCCGTACATGCTACCTGCTAGACTGGACGGCTCGGCGTTCCTGACATTTTTAGAACATGCTCTGCCGGATCTCATGGACGATGTTCCTTATGCGATCCGGCAGAACATGTATTTTCAAATGGACGGTGCGCCAGCGCATTACGCCGCAAATGTCCGCGCTCATTTGGATGAAGCCTTCCAGGACAGGTGGATCGGCCGCGGTGGTCCTGTTGCGTGGCCCCCACGGTCACCTGATCTTAATCCGCTGGATTTTTTCCTCTGGGGCTACTTGAAGGTAATTTCAATTTTCATTTATTTCTTCAGGTATTTTTTAATCATTATCGTATACTTACGTGTTGTTTTTCTTTTATAAATATCATTTCACAGGATGAGGTCTACAAGCACCCGTTAACCACGCCTGAGGAGATGGTGGCACGAGTTCACGGTGCCATCGTGAACATAACGCCGGCCACCCTTCGCGGCGTCATGCAGGAGACGATCCGGCGAGCAAGATTATGCATTCAGCAAAATGGAGGACATTTTGAACAATTGAGGCGTTGAGTCCAATTGTAATCGGCCCTTTTCAGGGCCCCAAATATTTAACGCAGGAATAACGTACGAACTACCTGGTACGTGCTAAAGTGACAGGTGCGTTGACCTGGACGCACTTGCCGTGCTGCCCTCCATTTGCAGCCCTTGGGTTTGACTGCGATCGCGTACCTGACAGCTACCACCAGTGATATTGCAATTGTTATTAGTGCATCTGTATGAAAAAGACATGTGATTTATTTATCGATTTGAAAGTGAAAGTGAAAAGTCCAGATCGTTGACCGCGTATCCGTCAGGGTGTCGTATACCTGCTATCCACAACCAGCTGTGCAGTTCGTTGACTTGGCTGTACGCCCCTTGGATTGCGGTACCGTCGTATACCTGAAGACACCTGTGCAGTTCGTCACCGACTGACCCATTGACACACATTTCGAAGCAGCAAATGGATTTACGGCTGAATAAGTAAGTTTTTAAAACAATCAGTTTCTGCCTCTTTTCTCGTTTGGGTAAAGTTGCCGTAAGTCGGATAAGGATGATCCGGGTCTTCATCGATTTCAATATGACCTTGAAGTAATGTTATAAAACCCGACGTTTTAAATATCTTTTTCCTTTGAAATGGTTGACGGTCGGCTTTAGTTTCGGAGACATTAGCAGGCCGTGTCCGCTATCATGAACACCCATAATGAATTTACAAGTAAAGTTTCTCGCGATAATCTCGTAAACTAAAGCCTACAGCCACAAATTTTAAAGAGAAATGTTGTTCAGAATAATGATCTTGACCACATATCCAAAGCTCATTGAAATCGGTCGGCATTCACTCCGACCGTCAACCATTCGACGTTCGATAATCGACATTAGGGATGCTACGCTGACCTGACATTTTTACCCCTTGCTGGGTAAAAGGACGGATGACGTTTTCGAACGCGCGGTTACCCATCGACTCTGCGTACCAATCTGCAGGAAAAACGAAACATGTGTTTGCCGTAACTCTTACAGCGGTCCTTCTCGCGTCCTGTTTTTCATCTAACCGTCCCGTCGTTTTCGTAAACGTGCTACAGCGTGCATTTCGAATTTCGACACTCTAAATGCCCTTCCTAAATTCTTTAGAAAAATCTTGCGGAAAATCAGTGTCGTTCGAGCCGCGGTAGAGAGAACATCTCCGAAGACTTGTCAATTCAAAGCTAACGGTTGCTATTAGCTGTGTTTTTGATAGTGATATTTAAACTAATCACTAGACTGCGGATCTTTATGCAACATTAATGTTGGCTGCCGCTATTACAAGGGACAGGAGCCAGACAGATATTTGATTCTCAATGTGATCATTTTAAGAAGTTGAAAATAATACTATGGTGTTTTGAAATTATTTTAATCTCTCTACTGTATTAAAATGCACCTACTCATGTTTGCTACAAATACATGAAATCCGCGGTCTAGTGATTGCATTACCTGATTGTTGTGATTTGTGCAGCAGTACAAGGGATATGGCAATTATTATTAGTGTATAACTATGTGTTGACAAATGTGAACAATGATTGTGTGTGTGGAGAAATTTCAAGACACACATTTCGAAGCAGCAAATGGATTTACGGCTGAATACGTGAGTTTTTAATACAATCAGTTTCTGTGCTTCTTCTCTTTTTTTACGATAATCTCGTAAACTAAAGCCAACCGCCAAATAGTCTAAAGAGAAATGTTATTCAGAATAATGGTCTTGACCACATATCCAAAGCTCATTGAAATCGGATAGAAGCTAGTAGTACATCGATCCCATGATTTACAAGTAAAGTTTCTCGCGATAATCTCGTAAACTAAAGCCGATCGCCAAAAAGTCTAAAGAGAAATGTTGTTCAGAATAATGATCTTGACCACATATCCAAAGTTCATTGAAATCGGAGAGCATTCACATAATCGAGAAACTCTTGTTCGTTGCGATGTCACGGCGTACCACCGACACTCGCTTGCCGGCAAGGCGCGACACGGCGCGGCGCGGCGGCCCAGGGCGCGCTCTGATTGGTCCGTGTTTTTCGTTAATAA
This sequence comes from Lasioglossum baleicum, assembly GCF_051020765.1. NCBI lineage: Eukaryota > Metazoa > Arthropoda > Insecta > Hymenoptera > Halictidae > Lasioglossum > Lasioglossum baleicum. The sequence goes on from NC_134930.1 coordinate 1,010,096, forward strand.
CTCCTAAACAAAGCCGCAGTTGACATTGGTGCAAAGGAAAATGTCTCTTAGAATGGTCTCAGGAACCTCCCATTTCAATTAAGTACACCACATTTGGGACACCCTGTATAAATCCGTTGCTATCCGCGTACGTGAAATCAACAGCGGTCGTTAAGCGCGATTCGTCTTTTCGCGCGCTCCCCTTACGTCGCTTCCTCACGTCGGTCGTCTACAAACTATGCTTCTAGAAGCTTTTAGAAGCTTGTCGATTCTAAATTTCTTCTAGAATATTCTATACATGCTACAATCTCCCCCTCTGGACACGAAATCGCCCCGATGAGTAGTCCAGGATTTTAACAGGTGACGTCGTCGGAACTAGGACCGGCTTCGTCCTCCCTCCTTCGCTTTCGTGGTCGTCCGCGCCTGCGGATGGGTACCACGGGTGCAGGTACCTGGTCCCGTTCTCCAGTGTAAGGGTGTAGTGCTGAGGTGTGATAAACTCCAATTATCACCGGCGTGTCGTCTCTGGTTTGCATCTCGTAACTGCTCGCTCCGATACGCCGCTTCACAGCATACGGTCCGTCTCGTCTCGGCGCCAGTTTAGACGAGTAATGATGGTGTCGTTTGCTCAGCGTGTGGGTGGTTACCCAGACAAGGTCACCGGGCTGGTAGTCTGGACCTTCGCGTCGCCGTTGATCCGCATACTGCTTTCGACGATCCTGTCGATCCTCCTGCGTCAGCTGCGCTACTCGCAAGGTGTCTGCCAAGGCGAGCAGTTTCGGAGTGACTTCTGGCAAGAAGTTTTCTCCGTGAACGACCGCCCTCAGGTCACGACCCGTGTCATCTGGGGTCCTCAACTCTCGTCCAAAGGTGAGATAGGCCGCCGTGTATCCCGTTGTCTCGCATTTCACCGAATTCATGGCGAAACGTATTGCGGGAAGTCTGTCGTCCCAGGATGTGTGATCGTTTCGCACATAGATTCCGAGCTGCGCTTTGAGGTCCCGGTTTTTCCTCTCCACTGGATGTGCCTCCGGATGATAAACAGGGATGAAGGATTGTTGGATTCCCAAGCAATGGGAAACTTGCTGCATGACGCCGCTTATAAACTGCGTGCCATTGTCGCTGATAATTCGGCGGGGTAGTCCAAATCGTAAAAACACCTCGTTGATTAGGACGTCTGCACACGTCTCCGCTGTTGCTTGCTGCAACGAGAATATCTCCACCCATCGGGAAGCGGTGTCTTCGATAATCAGTATCCAGTGATTGCCCTTCTTCGTAGCTGGTAGAGGTCCGAAAAGGTCCAAGGCCAGTACCTCAAATCGACGTTGCATCACAGGTGTTTGAAGCAAGCCGGCGGGTTTAACGTTACTGGCCTTATAACGTTGACATTCGATGCAGGACCGGACGTATTCTGCGATTTCCTTGGACATCCTTGGCCAGAAGTATCGGCTTATTATTCGGTGTAGAGTGTGTTGGATTCCATAATGTCCGGCAGTGGGGTCATCATGGTAGGACCGCAGGATGCCTTGTCTTTCGTGTACTGGTATGACCAGTTGTGCTTCTTCGGAATCCACGTTCGGGGCGTGCCGGTATAACACACCATTGTGTAGGAGATAACCTCGAGTGGTCCATTTCCTCATTTCGTCGTCGTTGTCTGTAGATTCCAGGGCCTCGATGATCTCCTTCAGGTTGTCATCCTTGAGCTGCTGATCCCTGGTTTCGGTAGGACTACGTGTTGGCATGTCGACGACGAGGCCGGCAGGATCCGTCCTTTTCTGATCATCCCATGGTTCTGTTGGAAGTCTCGAGAGCATATCTGCCACCACATTGCATCGCCCGTTAATGTACTCGATTTTCGGACAGTAGGGTTGCAGTAGTAGTGCCCACCGCGCCAATCGTCCGGTTGGTGACTTCAGTGTCATCAACCATTTCAAGGGCTGATGATCGGAGGCGATCGTGACGTCCGTTCCCTCGATGTAGCCACGGAACTTGTCTACTGCCCAAACTACGGCGAGTGCTTCTCGTTCCGTGGTCGAATAATTCTTTTCTGCTGGCGACAGCAAGCGACTGGCATACTCCACTGGATGCTCGGTGTCCTTCTCCCCCTGGAGGAGAACTGCTCCGATAGCATAGCTGCTGGCATCAGTTCGAAGTATGTACGGTCTAGTCTCATCAGCCGTCTGCAAAATTGGTGCGTTCGTCAGGGCCCTCTTCAAACCTTCGAACGCCTGCTGCTGTGGTGAAGCCCATTCCCAGGTAACCTTTTTCCGTGTTAATCGTGTAAGTGGTTCTGCGATACTGGCGAAGTTCGGTACAAATCGACGATACCAGGAACAAGTCTGCAAAAATGATATTAGTTGTTTTAGATTCGCCGGCGCCTTCATATCCAGTATGGCTTTCGTTTTGTCGGGGTCCGGTTGTATTCCTCGTGATGTAAGGACGTGACCCAAATATTTGATATTTTGGCAACAGAATCGACACTTCTCACGGTTCATCCGAAGTCCGAATTTCCGGAGCCTGGAACATACAGCTTTCAGATCCTCTATGTGTTCTTCGAAAGTTGACGAGAGTACCAGTACATCATCCAGGTATACCAGTATGTTTCGAAGTCCGAGACCCGACTTCAAACGATCCATCAGTCGCTGGAACGTTGCTGGGGCATTCTTCAACCCGAAAGGCATGCGTTTGAATCGGTAGACTCCGAACGGAGTGGTGAATGCCGTCTTATCCCGATCCTCGATCCGTACGCCGATCTGCCAGTACCCTGACTGTAAATCCAGGGCGGACATATAGGCTGTTTTCTTGGCCGCATGTAGTAGATCGTCGATTCTTGGTAGCGGGTACGAATCGCCTACTGTTATGGCGTTTAGGCGTCGATAGTCGACGCATACTCGAATACCACCGTTTTTCTTTGGTACCAAGACAACTGGTGCGGCCCAGGGTGATTCGCATTCCTCAACGATGTCGCCGGCCAGCATCTTATTCAGTTCTTCCTGTAGCAGCTCCCTTTTTGTAGGTGGTAGGCGGTAGGGTGGAACTGCGATCGGGGGATGGTCACCGGTGTCTATCCGGTGAATTGCCTCAGCTGTCGGTGGTCCTGAACAGCTTCATCCTCCCTTAAATCATTTACCTCGACGCCGGCAATATCTGTACGAATCGGCTGGCAGTGCCGTAGACATCGTTCGAACAGTCTTTCGATGCCAGACCATTCAGTTTTGGCCTCTGTTCGATTGTGTTTTGGTGGGCGTTTTATCGGACTCAACAAAGGTGGTGGTGGTGTCAGGAATTCCTCATCTATTTCTTCCAGATACTCTTGCAACCGTTTCGGCTTCTTCGCGGTTGACGGTACAATTTCTGGAGTTGCCCTGTTCTCCAATCCTCCGATTTCGTCCTGAAAATCGAATCCTTCGTCTGGGTTTTCTACGAAATGCCAACTTCGTTGTGGGGTGTTGATAACAATTCCCGCGTCTTCCAGGAAATCCATTCTTAACAGTGTGCGGTCGTCCTTGCTGCCGGAGAGGACGATGAACTGAGTCGTGATTTTCCGTCCTTCCAGGTGGACCTCAACTTTAGTGATCATGACTTCACGCATTCGAGGATTTCCATCTGCTAGGGCGACTTGCATGAACTTCTTTTCAAATTTCAACCCCTTCCCTTTTAGAATTGTTACCAGACTCTGGCTGGCTACACAGCATTTCGCTCCGGTATCCAGATAAGCGAGTCCCTTTTCGCCTTCAATAGTCACCGTTACCGTTGGTCGTGGTCTGGGTTGTGTTGTAATGTTGACGGAGCAGAAAGCGGCTGGGGTTGATGTTGTTGTAGTCGTTTTGTTGCATTCAGGACATTTTGCACGTACGACTCCTGGCTTTCCGCAGCCATAGCACTTCAGAGGTGGTCTCGTAGTCGTATGTGCTGTTTCCGTATGGTTATGTCTCGCAGGTGCCAAGAACGTCCTGTGTTTGCATTCCTGGCTGTTATGCCCGAATTTACGACAGACCCCGCAGCGTGGTCGTTCTTTCCATCGTGGATCGGGTCCTCTTTTCAAAGATCGGTTTTCCGGATACTTTGGCGACTCTTGTTTTTGGGCTTCTTTCTCCAACGCCTCGACTCTCCGTGCGCGCTTCACGAGGTCCGTGAATGTCTTCACAGAATCTCGTGAAATTCGATCTCGCAGATGAAAGCGCAGGAGCCCATACAACATGTCTATTTGAACCTCCTCTGTTGGTAGCGTCGGTAGTTCTGCAAGGATTGCCCGTTTTTTGCTGATAAATATATCAGTTGCCGTTCTAGCGTCCTGTGGTTCGCGGAATATTTCTCGATATACTTGGTACGCAGGTTTTCGGGGGGCAAAGGTAGCACGGATGAGGTCGGTTGTCTCTTTCCAAGTAGTCACGGTGGTTTTGACACCTCTCCACCATGTGGCTGCATGTCCTTCGAGGAGAAGGGGTAGTCCTCGAATCGCATTTTCATCGGTGATATGTTCGATGTCTTTAAAGATGGAGGCCGTCGATACAAAATCAACGACTTTTGCATAATCGTGACAACCGTCGAAGCGCGCTGTGCATTTTGCGAAGCTTCCTTCTTTTATAGACTTTGTTTGCTGGATGGTTTCCAGGACTTGGGAGAACTGGGAACCGGACAGCTGGAACGTGGATGATGACAGGTCATCAGGTTGGGAAAGGTCGTGGTCCGAGGCCTGCTCGTTGGGCGCCAAATTTGTAGCCATTAGCGATAGGAATTAACAGGATATGCTGGACAAATAAATTTATTTTGGAATTAGGAAAATAGGTACAGGAAGGTGAAGTATATAAAATAATTCAATTGCTCGAATTACAGAATATGTAAACTCTCTCTCTCTCTCTCTCTCATCTTTTCTCTCACAAACGTCTAGAAGGTGCTCTGTCCTCTCTCGCTCGACAAGGCGTCCAGGTATTATCGCCGTACTCTCCTTGTCGAGACGAGCGGCCAGGAACACACTCTCAACCTCTCTCGCTCAAACGTCCAAAAGGTACTCTGTCCTCTCTCGCTCGACAAGGCGTCCAGGTATTATCGCCGTACTCTCCTTGTCGAGACGAGCGGCCAGGAATACTCTCTCGTTCTCTCTCGGCAGGCGTCCAGGTATTGTCGCCGTACTCTCCTGCCGAGGCCTGGGCGGTCAGGAGTTGACCCGTTCTCTCTCGTTCGACAGGCGTCCAGGTATTATCGCCGTACTCTCCATGTCGAACGAGCGACCAGGAACAGACTCCCGTCCTCTCCCGTTCTCCCGGCAGGCGTCCAGGTATTATCGCCGTACTCTCCTGCCAGGGCGCTACTGCTAACCAAGAGCGGTCGTGGTCCTTACCTCGTCCTCTCTCTCGGAATAGCAAAATAGGCCGAGTCCCTCCGCGAACCCTCTATTTATATAAATCCGTTGCTATCCGCGTACGTGAAATCAACAGCGGTCGTTAAGCGCGATTCGTCTTTTCGCGCGCTCCCCTTACGTCGCTTCCTCACGTCGGTCGTCTACAAACTATGCTTCTAGAAGCTTTTAGAAGCTTGTCGATTCTAAATTTCTTCTAGAATATTCTATACATGCTACAAATTATAGTTATGACTGTATTTTTTTATTATAGGAAGACAGAAGATCAAATTGTGTGTATGCTAGTATAAAATCAATTTATATATATTATACAATTTATTTTATTATTTGTTTGACAACTAATAGATCTACAAATTGTTTCATAAACTAAAAAATACTTCCTGCATTTTCGTATTCTCCAATCAGTCCAAATAAATACCATCAACGTGTTCTCATATACCAATTTTTATTAATGCAATTATGACAGTAACAAAACGTTTCTATTTAAAATGAATACATATTTTGAACATAGTTTTAACATTTTTAATTTTTTGGAAGGTTAAAAAATGTAATTAAAAAAGTAATGAAAAATAAAAATAAAAAAAAAATCCTCGCTGCACGGGGACACGAAGGCTAGCTCCAGATTGCGATTCATACGCTCGACGGCTCGACAGTCGAATTTCAGTTTCGTTTCCGTAAGCCGTAAAGCATGGCAACATGGCAAGTTCTAAAAATAGATTGTGGCTCGCACAAGCAGCGCACACGGATATAGTAAAGGTACGGTGGTGAGTGTAGCGCGCAGGCGCGTTGCTAACACGATACCAATACAGTGTCTTCTGCACCGACGAAATGCCGTCGGTGGCCTCCTGTTTCTCACTCCAGTCAGAATATATCCTAGAGGGCGTAAGAGAACACCGAAAAATTCGAGTCCCGCCAACTCCCGTAAGGCTGGCAGTCTTTAACAGTATCTCGTCGGTGGTCAGACTGTCAGCTCTATTCCTATATCTCGTCTGTGGTATCTCATCGGTGCTGCCAGCCTTATGGGAGTTCGTGTCGCCCGAATATGTCGGTATTTTTTACGCCCTCTAGAATATATTCTGGCTCCATCCAGAGAAACAGAAGGCCATCGACGGCATTTTGTCGGTGAAGAAGACCTCTGAGGAGATTCTCGTCGCGATGCATCGGTGAGAATTCGAATTATCACAAAACTATATCGATTATTATTAAATGTTACATTCTCCGCCATATTTCAGACGATGTTTTGGCATTATTGTGGCACTATTTAGAACTTTTAGCGATGTGGTATGTCAGATCACTGTAACTTTCACGTTATCCGCGCGCCCGTCACACCCGGTTACCCGGCTCGTTGAATAACACAGGGCACCGACGAGATACTATTAAAGACTGCCAGCCTTATGGGAGTTGGCGAGCCCGAATATTTCGGTGTTTCTTACGCCCTCTAGGATATATTCAGGCTCCATCCAGAGAAACAGAAGGCCAACGACGGCATTTTGTCGGTGAAGAAGACCACTGAGGAGATTCTCGTCGCGATGCATCGGTGAGAATGCGAATTATCACGAAACCATATCGATTATTATTAAATGTTACATTCTCCGCCATATTTCCGACGATGTTTTGGCATTATTGTGGCACTATTTAGAACTTTTAGCGCTGTGGTATATCAGATCACTGTAACTTCCACGTTATCCCCGCGCCCATCGCGTCCATTTACTGGTCCCGCTGAATAACACAGGGACTGGCAGTCTTTAATAGTATCTCGTCGGTGACGACATCCACCAGATTAGCATGACCGACCTGCCCTCTACAACGAGGCCACAGTGTGCTGGAAATGTGCTGGCACAGTGTTCTGTCCAATTCACAGCAGATCAAGAGCACACTCAGCTTCGAGCGTCGTTCTGACCCTATAAGGGTGTAGATCAGGGACTGAAACGGTTCTGAAAATTACTGTTTCAAACTGTTATACAGGGTGTCCCAAGACCCCTTCGACTCCGGGAAATGGGAGGTTCCTTAGGTCATTTGAAGCAACATTTTCCTTTGCACCAATGTCAGCCGGGGCTTTGTTTAGGAGTTATTAACGAAAAACACGGACCAATCAGAGCGCGACCTAGACGCGCGATGGCACGTTCAGCCCGGCGCGCCGGGAGACGAGCACGGTGTAACGCCGCGATGCCGCAACGAACAAGAGTTTCTCGAGATTATGTGAATCTTCCCCGATTTGGATGAGCTTTGGATATGTTGTCAAGACCATGATTCTGAACAACATTTCCTTTAGACTTTTTGTCGGTCGCGGAAGAACTTTACTTGTCAATTCATATGGGTGGATCTTTTTACCCGACTTACGCCAACGTTACCCGAACGAGAGAAGAAGCAGAAACTGATTGTATTGAAAACTCACTTATTCAGCCGTAAATCCATTTGCTGCTTCGAAATATGTGTCACTGGGTCACTCGGTGACGAACTGTACAGATGTCTTCAGGTATACGACAGTACCGAAAGCTAAGGGACGTACGGCCAGGTCGACGAACTGCACAGCCGGTGGTAGAAGGCCTAAGGGATGCGCGGTCAAGTCGACGATCCAGAATTTCAGTTTCACTTTCGAATCGATAAATAATTCGTATGTTTATTTCACACAGATGCCTTGAAATTTTTCCACACTCACAATCACTGTTCACATTTGTCAACACATAGTTATGCACTAATAATAATTGCTTAAACTAATTAAACGATTATTTAATCTAATCACTAGACTGCGGATCATTATGTAAAATGAAAGTTGGCTGCCGCTATTACAAGGGACAGGAGCCAGACAGATACATATTTGATTCTTACTGTGATCATTTTAAGAAGTTGAAAATAATACATTGGTGTTCTGAAATTACTTTAATCTCTCTAGTGTCTTAAAATGCACCTACTCATGTTTGCTACAAATGCATGAAATCCGCAGTCTAGTGATTGCATTACCTGATTGTTGTGATTTGTGCAGCAGGACAAGGGATATGGCAATTATTATTAGTGCATAACTATGTGTTGACAAATGTGAACAGCGATTGTGAGTGTGGAAAAATTTCAAGGCATCTGTGTGAAATAAACATACGAATTATTTATCGATTCGAAAGTGAAAGTGAAATTCTGGATCGTCGACTTGACCGCGCATCCCTTAGGCCTTTTACCACCGGCTGTGCAGTTCGTCGACCTGGCCGTACGTCCCTTAGGTTTCGGTACTGTCGTATACCTGAAGACATCTGTGCAGTTCGTCACCGAGTGACCCAGTGACACACATTTCGAAGCAGCAAATGGATTTACGGCTGAATAAGTGAGGTTTTAATACAATCAGTTTCTGCTTTTTCCCTCGTTCGGGTAAAGTTGCCGTAAGTCGGGTAAAGAGATCCACCCATATGAATTGACAAGTAAAGTTCTTCCGACCGATAAAAACTGTAAAGGGTAATGTTGTTCAGAATCATGGTCTTGACAACATATCCAAAGCTCATCGAAATCGGAGAGGAGATAGTTCAGATAGTACATCGATCGATTTACAATTACAAGTTACTTATCGCGTAAACTAAAGCCGGCCGACAAAAACTGTAAAGGGAAATGTTGTTCAGAATCATGGTCTTGACAACATATCCAAAGCTCATCCAAATCGGGGAAGATTCACATAATCTCGAGAAACTCTTGTTCGTTGCGGCATCGCGGCGTTACACCGTGCTCGTCTCCCGGCGCGCTGGGCTGAACGTGCCATCGCGCGTCTAGGTCGCGCTCTGATTGGTCCGTGTTTTTCGTTAATAACTCCTAAACAAAGCCCCGGCTGACATTGGTGCAAAGGAAAATGTTGCTTCAAATGACCTAAGGAACCTCCGATTTCCCGGAGTCGAAGGGGTCTTGGGACACCCTGTATATCGGTTCTGATCGAAACAGTTATGATGAACCGAAATGATGTTATAACTGTTACGAGAATATCGGTTCTGGCTTATATCGGTTACGGTTACGGTTCTGGAGAACCGATATTATTTCGGTTCTGTAACTGTTATTTTTCGGTTCTGGATTTCGGTACCGGATTTCGGTTCTATCATTCTGTATTCTGTATTGTGTTCGGTCAGTTCGGTCTTATATATTTATTATGTAAGTAAATATTTTTCGTTATTTATAATTTAAACAATCTTTAAATAAATAAATTTTTATAATTTATTGCTATATTCGTTATTTAAATTGTTATTTCAATAATTTATTGTTAAAATAATTGTTTAAGAAAATTTTTATAATTTGTTTCTACATTCGTTACTTACATTGTTATTTCAATAATTTATTGTTAAAATAATTGTTTAAACAAATTTTTATAATTTGTACAAATTTTTATAATTTGTTTCTATATTCGTTACTTACATTGTTATTTCAATAATTTATTGTTAAAATAATTGTTTAAACAAATTTTTATAATTTGTACAAATTTTTATAATTTGTTTCTATATTCGTTACTTACATTGTTATTTCAATAATTTATTGTTAAAATAATTGTTTAAACAAATTTTTATAATTTGTTTCTATATTCGTTACTTAAATTGTTATTTCACTAATTTATTGTTAAAATAATTGTTTAAACAAATTTTTCTAATTTGTTTCTATATTCGTTACTTACATTGTTATTTCAATAATTTATTGTTAAAATAATTGTTTAAACAAATTTTTATAATTTGTTTCTGTATTCGTAATTTGAATTATTATTTCAATAATAATTTATTGTTAAAATAAGTGTTTAAAAAAATAAATTTTTATAATTTGTTTCTGTATTCGTAATTTGAATTATTATTTCAATAATAATTTATTGTTAAAATAATTGTTTAAACAAATAAATTTTTATAATTTGTTTCTTTATTCGTAATTTGAATTATTATTGAAATAACAATGTAAGTAACGAATATAGAAACAAATTATAAAAATTTGTTTAAACAATTATTTTAACAATAAATTATTGAAATAACAATTTAAGAAACGAATATAGAAACAAATTATAAAAATTTGTTTAAACAATTATTTTAACAATAAATTATTGAAATAACAATGTAAGTAACGAATATAGTGTAGCGGCCATCGGCACGTACATTTAGTAGCATTTGGCGTGCAAATGGTCGAGCGAATTTATGGAACCCGTTGGCACACAGCTGTTTTTGGGAAAGCCGTTACTCGTCTTAGCGAGCGTTTTAGAGTCTTTGTTGTATCACGTTTTGGTAGTTAGACCCTGTTACCTTCGGCCCCAACAGTTAGTGCGGGTGCCGTAAATCTCGAGATTCCGAAGGGACCGCGAAGCTAGGCAGGTAGGCGATAGCCGGACACGTCATGAACCGCGGGCCCGTAGGAAATTCCGTTGCATTACCAAACTTCTGGGACCGCCCCCGCGTTCAGACAAAGGCGCAAGGAATAAGGTAGGCGCAAAGAGAGTCCCCGAGAAAATAGCCGATTGGCCGAAAAAGGCGAATACAGGCCCGGCCAATCAGGACGATTTGAAGAAAATCGCAGCTACCGAGCATCGAAGACGGACGACAAAAAGTCAGTCTAGCCCGAGCGCACAGCGAGACAACTTGTAGCTACTGAGAACAAATAAAGAGTTCACTCCTGTCAAGCATAGGACACGCAAAGTTGATTTCTACCTCGAATCCACTTAATCCTACAATAGAAACAAATTATAAAAATTTGTACAAATTATAAAAATTTGTTTAAACAATTATTTTAACAATAAATTATTGAAATAACAATGTAAGTAACGAATATAGAAACAAATTAGAAAAATTTGTACAAATTATAAAAATTTGTTTAAACAATTATTTTAACAATAAATTATTGAAATAACAATGTAAGTAACGAATATAGAAACAAATTATAAAAATTTGTACAAATTATAAAAATTTGTTTAAACAATTATTTTAACAATAAATTATTGAAATAACAATGTAAGTAACGAATATAGAAACAAATTATAAAAATTTGTACAAATTATAAAAATTTGTTTAAACAATTATTTTAACAATAAATTATTGAAATAACAATGTAAGTAACGAATGTAGAAACAAATTATAAAAATTTGTTTAAACAATTATTTTAACAATAAATTATTGAAATAACAATTTAAATAACGAATATAGCAATAAATTATAAAAATTTATTTATTTAAAGATTGTTTAAATTATAAATAACGAAAAATATTTACTTACATAATAAATATATAAGACCGAACTGACCGAACACAATACAGAATACAGAATGATAGAACCGAAATCCGGTACCGAAATCCAGAACCGAAAAATAACAGTTACAGAACCGAAATAATATCGGTTCTCCAGAACCGTAACCGTAACCGATATAAGCCAGAACCGATATTCTCGTAACAGTTATAACATCATTTCGGTTCTTCATAACTGTTTCGAGAACCGGAACCGATATCGTAACAGTTTTCAGTCCCTGGTGTAGATCCGTTTGCGACCTCGAAATTAGTTTGAGCTCCGTCCTGTAGGGGAGCTGGGTACATGTTCTCTCGTTGAATCGTCGAGACTGTCGAGAGCACGGTGCTCCGTGGTCGAGAGGCACAGCAGCGCTAACGAGATACCATCTCGACGGTGACAGCAGTCATTGCATCAATAAATGTTGCCGGTAAGTCAGGCTTCATCAGCAAGCGTGTACGCCTGGGCAGCGTGTACGTGTGCCTAGGCGGATTGCCAGGGTTCAGATCCCGACATTATTCGTCTCGCTAATGCACATTTGAGACGAATAACGTCGGGATCTGAACCCTTGCAATCCACCTAGGCACACGTACACGCTGCCCGAGCGATGAGTGTGTGAGTGCGCCGCGCGGTCCGGCTTTCACGTCTGCTTACAGAGCCTCCCGCCCGAGCAGACATCATGCTGCCGAATAATGTAAATTACGCCTCGGAAACGCAAAAGTAGGCCACTTGGGCGAGCTCACGCATTAGATTGATCTTTTATCTAGCGATTGTGACTACGTAGGGGTCTCAAATGTGCATTAGCGAGACGAATAACGTCGGGAGCTGAACCCTTGCTATCCGTCTAGGCACACGCATACGCTTCCCGAGCGGTGAGCTGTGCTACACACTCTCACTCGAGCACACCAACGCAGCATCATCGTCAGCCGTATAGTGACGTCACGTTTGCGTATGAAGCATAACTTACCGGCAACACTTCTCAACCCCCGGTTTATCGATACAGTGATTGAATTGCCTGGTGACCGAATGACAAGAACCAGACTTCAGCGCTCGTAGCGGAAAAATGCCGGAGGTGTACTTTCAGAGGACCGTCCCTTCTGAGTGTATGCTTCGGCCACCGACGTCGGTGCTTCGGCTCTAGATGAACGGTTGATTTAAATACGTTTGTTTTAACATAATAAACATTGCATTGACATTGTATGTGTTCCCGCTAGCGCACGAGGTTCCCACCGTTTCTATAAGGATCCCACTTCTCTCGATATTTAAGAAAATGTGTGTCTCTTGACAGTGGCAGCACTATCGCGCCGCCCAATGCTTTTCGCGGCTTCGCTACATGCTGCCGAATAATGCAAATTACGCCTCGAAAACGCAAAAGTAGGTCACTTTTACGAGCTCGCGCGCTAGGTTGATCTTTTATCTAGCGATTGTGACTACGTAGGGGCCCCAAATGTGCATTAGCGAGACGGATACCATCTAGAGCCGGACCCTTGCAATCTCGTGTACGTATACAGTATCTAGCGGTGTGTGAGTGTGCCACACACTCTCGCTCGAGCCGAGTCTACACCCATAATCAGTGATGCCAGAATCATGGGTCGTGGGTTTTTTCCCCTCCGCTCGCTCAGCCGACTCGACCCCCCACTCTGACGCACCGTCGTCGCCAGGTTGCTTCTACTGCGCACGCGCTACACGAACGTATCTCTACTCTGTCCGTGTGAGTGCCTGTTCGACTGCACGCGCGCTACACACACCAGCGTACCTCTACTCTGTCCGTGTGCGCTGCTTGTGCGCTTGCGCCAGCCACAATCTATTTTTAGCACTCTCCATCCACATCCACGCCTGCTTGACGGAAACGAAACTGAATCTGAAATTCGGCCGTCGAGCCGTCGAGCATATCAATCGCAATCTGGAGCTAGCCTTCGAATCGCCGCGTGCAGCGAGTTTTATTTTTATTTTTCATTACTTTTTTAATTACATTTTTTAACCTTCCAAAAAATTTAAATATATATTATATGTATATTCGTAAGTTTGAACCCTTTATCTCAACCAGGAGGGTAGTGAAAGGGTAAAAACTAATTATTGGTTTTTCCCACATTTTCTCTATTTAATGGTATACTTAAAAATTCTAGAAAAATTCTACAAAATTGTAGATATTATTCCCTATGATTGTGAATTTTTTCAGATTTTTTGCAAATAGTAAGTATGAAAAATCGTATAGCCGGATATAAGATGGTCAAAAGAGCTCATCCAAATTAATTTTTAATCACACGTTCAATAAAAATCACATGTTCAATAAAAAATTACGAAAAAATTCATGAACATTCTGCCTAATAGCATACACGCGATTGAGACCAATTTCAAACTTTTTGGTTGTAAATAGCCAATGGGTATAGCCGGATAAGATAGTCAAAAATGCCCTTGAACCGAATTTTATCGACGATGTGCCATTCGATAGAACACAAAGAAAAAACATACTGTGCAAAATTTCAACCCTGTATTTCGATCGGGAGGGTAGTTATGGGGTAAAATCGAAAAATCAGTTTTGGGCCTATTTTCCCTAGTTAATGACGTTTAGAAATTCTGAAAAAAATCTGACACATGTCAAGAGAACCCAAATACATACTTTGCAATTAGTTTCAGATTTTTAAAAGGGAAATCCTGCTTGTAAAAAATCAAAAACCTCAAAAAAATCGAAAAAATGCAGATTTCACATGGAAGTTCTAGAGTGTCCACATTTATATTTTTACAGTAGCAGTATATTGTTATAAGTATTGTTCATGAATTTTTTCAGATTTTTCGGTTTGGTGCGCCGTTGTTAAAAAAAAATAAAAACCGATTTTTTCGACGTTTTTTCCGCGAAGAACTAAGCTAACCTTAAAATTGTTACGTTCTATTTATTCTGTAAGTCTATCAGGCTCTGATAAACCTTGAGCATTCTACAGAAGTAATTAAAAAATGAAATCAACTTAATTAATATTTCTACAGTATAGACATTACATCTAGAAATATAAATCACGTTTTCAACAATTCAGTTGGCTCAGCGCGTTAGGCGTTCATACCTAGGAAAGATCATCAAGATTTTCATCGACTAGATAAAAAAAAAATGCTGGTGGCTCTCACCAAATGACACTCACATGCGAGAGCTACTCGAGCGGAAAATTATAGTGCCCAACATCACACTAGGGCCACTTAAATGACTTGAGAGATCTACATGTAAAACTCAACATCATCATATTGTACCGTGGCACGATAGCTACCTAATATTATACATATGTATACAATATGTATATATCGTTGTTAGTAATAAGTTAGTCCCTAAGTAGTACTTAAGCAAACATCCTATACCAAAGACTATTAAGGGGTTTTTTTTTAATAAAACTTTTTCCCCATTCTCCCTTCCATTATCCGTTAAGGCGCCTCCGCTTACAAGTAATCCAACCGTTACACAGTTCCTATTTATTCTTCCACCGTCCAAAGATTTGTCAAGCACCGAGATTCGCACGCGAGCGAACAGTCAGCTTAACATAGCAATACTGTGTGGAGATTTTTATTATTTTTGTTGACTCCTGTTAACTCTGATTGTACTAATATATTCAATAAACATGTTTAAAAAAAAAAAGCGCGTTAGGCGTTCGACTGTTGATCTGCTTATCCTAGGTTCGCTCCCGGCATAGGTATACATTTTTTTTACTTGATTAATTCTTTTTTTTTATGTCTGACTATATAATAATCAATGGTGTGTTTGTAGATTTCTTTTAGAAGCAATATCTACATATTCAAAAAAAATATTTTAAGGTGGAATTCGCAAAAAAATTATAATACATACATAGCTTGTGCGGATCTTAAGTATCTCAGTTTCATTTTATCGTGTTTTCTGTAAAGCATATTTTATTTTATCGATGAATTGAAAGATTTATTTATGTTGAAAATTGGAGGAACTTCTGGCAGTACTCGACATTTTCAGCAGTAATTCCATTTATGTGTCTTCGAGTTTTAAATACTTTGTTATAGAGAAAAGAAAGAAATTCAAGTTGTAGAAATGGCTCTATTGTTGTTTACTTCTTTTGAGGCATTCAATTTGGTACCTCGTCTCTTATGCGGAACAGCAATTGTTGTGTATGTACCACTCAGGGTTGCTAATGAAATATTTCACAGTGAAAGCAGATGTTCCGATACTTGTCAATAAACTAACGGATCTATAAAAGCATATTTAGAATGACAAACTTTTGATGTTTCATTAACTTTTACCTTTGTTCACCTTTATACGTTAACCTTTTCTTTTCTTTACTCGCCTTACGACTCTGTTAGACACAACTACTATATTTGGTGTATTTTACCTTAAAATACTTTTTAAATATTTCAATATTGCTTGTAAAAGAATTCTACAAAAATTTCCTTGACTAGTGTGAAGTCAGATATAAAAAAGAAGAGAATTGATGAAATAAAAAAAATAGACCTACGACGGGCGCGAACCTAGCATAGGCCGGTCCACAATCGAACGCCTAACGCACAGGCTTGTGCGAGAACCCGAAATCTCGGGTTCGGGTCGGGTCGAGAATTCTCGGGCGAGAACTGTCGGGCTCCCGAACGTATGATACGCTTCGGTTTCCCGAAAGTATCCGGCTACCTATGTCCTTTTCGGGTTCCCGAAAGTATCCTGCTTCCTCTGTCTGTTCGGGACCCCGAAGCTATCCGACTACATCATACGAACGTATCGAGATTATCAACAAAAAGAGACGGTAGACGGCGCGGCGCGCGGCACAGCGTCTTTGACTTTAACTTTGACACGTCGAAACGATCTAACCATTCTAACCTAACTACCTACATAATATCTACATCGATATCGATATACAATCTATGTACATTTGACATTTGTACATATACAGTATACATTATACAATATTATGCATACGATGAATCTCACAAGTGCAAGCGCTACATATTATTACAATTACGAACATATAGGCATATACGTTATATGTTTTTTTATAAATTACATATGTGTGAACAGAAAGATATTATGTAGGTAGTTAGATTAGAATGGTTAGATCGTTTCGACGTGTCAAAGTTAAAGTCAAAGACGCTGTGCCGCGCGCAGCGCCGTCTACCGTCTCTTTTTGTTGATAATCTCGATACGTTCGTATGATGTAGTCGGATAGCTTCGGGGTCCCGAACAGACAGAGGAAGCAGGATACTTTCGGGAACCCGAAAAGGACATAGGTAGCCGGATACTTTCGGGAAACCGAAGCGTATCATACGTTCGGGAGCCCGACAGTTCTCGCCCGAAAATTCCCGACCCGACCCGAGCGTCGGGTTTCCCGAGATTTCGGGTTGTCGCACAATCCTGCTAACGCACTGAGCCAACTGAATTGTTGAAAACGTGATTTATATTTCTAGATGTAATGTCTATACTGTAGAAATATTAATTAAGTTGATTTCATTTTTTAATTACTTCTGTAGAATGCTCAAGGTTTATCAGAGCCTGATAGACTTACAGAATAAATAGAACGTAACAATTTTAAGGTTAGCTTAGTTCTTCGCGGAAAAAACGTCGAAAAAATCGGTTTTTATTTTTTTTTAACAACGGCGCACCAAACCGAAAAATCTGAAAAAATTCATGAACAATACTTATAACAATATACTGCTACTGTAAAAATATAAATGTGGACACTCTAGAACTTCCATGTGAAATCTGCATTTTTTCGATTTTTTTGAGGTTTTTGATTTTTTACAAGCAGGATTTCCCTTTTAAAAATCTGAAACTAATTGCAAAGTATGTATTTGGGTTCTCTTGACATGTGTCAGATTTTTTTCAGAATTTCTAAACGTCATTAACTAGGGAAAATAGGCCCAAAACTGATTTTTCGATTTTACCCCATAACTACCCTCCCGATCGAAATACAGGGTTGAAATTTTGCACAGTATGTTTTTTCTTTGTGTTCTATCGAATGGCACATCGTCGATAAAATTCGGTTCAAGGGCATTTTTGACTATCTTATCCGGCTATACCCATTGGCTATTTACAACCAAAAAGTTTGAAATTGGTCTCAATCGCGTGTATGCTATTAGGCAGAATGTTCATGAATTTTTTCGTAATTTTTTATTGAACATGTGATTTTTATTGAACGTGTGATTAAAAATTAATTTGGATGAGCTCTTTTGACCATCTTATATCCGGCTATACGATTTTTCATACTTACTATTTGCAAAAAATCTGAAAAAATTCACAATCATAGGGAATAATATCTACAATTTTGTAGAATTTTTCTAGAATTTTTAAGTATACCATTAAATAGGGAAAATGTGGGAAAAACCAATAATTAGCTTTTACCCTTTCACTACCCTCCTGGTTGAGATAAAGGGTTCAAACTTACGAATATACATATAATATATATTTAAATTTTTTGGAAGGTTAAAAAATGTAATTAAAAAAGTAATGAAAAATAAAAATAAAACTCGCTGCACGCGCCGATTCGAAGGCTAGCTCCAGATTGCGATTGATATGCTCGACGGCTCGACGGCCGAATTTCAGATTCAGAGATTCACTCGGACAGAGTAGAGATACGTTCGTGTAGCGCGTGCGCAGTAGAAGCAACCTGGCGACGACGGTGCGTCAGAGTGGGGGGTCGAGTCGGCTGAGCGAGCGGAGGGGAAAAAACCCACGACCCATGATTCTGGCATCACTGCCCATAATGCCAGCCTTCTGCTCGCATTGTACGATTACAGGCTGTAATCGATATTGACTCGAAACAGATGTAGCTAACTGGGGAGATTTACTGCTAAGATTTTCTGGTAGTAAAAGCATGTCCATGGTTTTGCTTGAAAACGGCTTTGGTTTTTCTTTTGTGTGTTTTTTTTATTCCTGTCGGAAGGGGGTTGGAAATTAATAATAATATATTGATTACATCTAAATTACATGTTTATTTCTGTAGGGATTATAGAAATAACAGTACGAATGCCTTTTTACTATTAACAATATACTTTAATATACTAACAACGTTGAGGACTTCTCCTCATTCCTCATCATTCACACGTGCTTCTTACAATGGTTTTCAACGGACTTTTTTTACATGGACTTCCTTCCATGGAGTCTTACAACGTAGTGACTGTCTCGCGTTACCACACGCCTATCTAACCTACGCTCCGCCAGATGGCGCGCCAAATACAAATGTGTGGGAATGCTCACGACAAATCATCACGTCGGGGCACCGACGAGATACTATTAAAGACTGCCAGCCTTATGGGAGTTGGCGGGACTCGAATTTTTCGGTATCTCTTACGCCCTCTAGGATATAATCTGGCTCCATCCAGAGAAACAGAAGGCCAACGACAGCATTTTGTCGGTAAAGAAGACCACTGAGGAGATTCTCGTCGCGATGTATCGGTGAGAATGCGAATTATCACGAAACCATATCGATTATTATTAAATGTTACATTCTCCGCCATATTTCAGACGATGTTTTGGCACTATTTTGGCACTATTTAGAACTTTTAGTGATGTGGTATATCAGATCACTGTAACTTTCACGTTATCCCCGCGCCCACTCGCGCCCACTTACTGGTCCCGCGGAATAACACAGGGGCTGGCAGTCTTTAATAGTATCTCGTCGGTGGTCGGGGTCACCAATGTGGGAATGCTGGTATAGAGTTACCAGTGTATGATCACCACGGTAGGAAGGATGATGATTTTCAGCAGGAATTGGGAGAGTCCCACATACCTCTCCACGTGTTGGATGTGAAGGAAATTGAGAGTTACAACGAGGTTCAGTCACAAGTGTTTATTCACGATGACGGTCAATATAATCATCAGTCAGAATTATGACTGAGAACACACAATAGCATCAGAATGATGCAGGAGCAAACACGTTTATAAAACTTTGATAACACGCTCGAGTACACGCTGACTATATCGATCACGTCTGTACTCATTGAACGTTCGAACAGAAGAGAGCGAGCGTTCGCTGCGCTCAGCAATTTCGGCGGAAAGCCGCGAGTGCGCAGGTGCGGTACCCCACCAAGGATCGGGGGTGGCTCTATGGCGCACAAGACGATGGCGCACAGCTCTTTGGCGCACGCTCAATTGGACACAGCTCTTTGGCGCACACGGCTGTTTGGCGCACAGCGGGATTGCACACCACAGAATACGAATTGCGCACATGTAGAATTGGACACAAAATGGATTGCGCACAGAACGAGAATTCAGCTGTTGTTTACCATCGTGAGTTGTGCTGGGTGATTAGTTTATGGTTATATTTCCTAGTTATATTTTCTATATACAGGGTGTCTCAAAATTAGGTCCGGAGCCGAAAATGGGAGGTTCCTGAGATCATTTCAAGCGACATTTTCCTTTGAAAAAATGTCGTCCGCGGCTTCGTTAACGAGTTATTAACGAAAAACACGGACCAATCAGAGCGCGAGCTAGACGCGTGCAGCCCGGCGCGCCGGCAGCCGAGTGTCGGTGGCACGCCGCGATGTCGTAACGAACAAAAGTTTCTCGATGATGTGAATCCTCACCAATTTCGATAAGCTTTGGATATGTTGTCAATACCATGATTCTGAACAACATTTCCCTTCACAGTTTCTGTCGATCGGCTTTAGTTTACGACATTATTGTAAAAATTTGTAATTGTAAATCGATCGATGTACTATTTCCTATCCGATTTCGATAATCTTTGGATATGTTGTCAATACCATGATTCTGAACAACATTTCCCTTTACAGTTTCTGTCGATCGGCTTTAGTTTACGATATTATTGTTGGCATTGTTGGCATCAATGATACATTTATATTGTGTGTGGTACGCATGGCGTGTAGCATGCGAGAGAGGATGCGTTTGTGAACACACATATATGTATGGTGTGATGTTGCGCAGGAGACAATGCGTAGTTACAAAAGGAGAGTTCGTCGGTACAGAACAAAAGTGGAAACACGTTTAAGAGTTGATCCAGTATCATTGTTGTATATCGTCATTTGTTATAATAAACTGTTAACATAAATCAAACAAGGTCTCCAGATATCCACAATCCTTTCATGGTAGCAGAGCGTGGTTTCTCTGGCTGAGTTGGATTTGTTTGATTGTTTAAATATCGTGCAAAGAAGTTTCGAACACGAAGGAACGTTCGAGAACAAAGGGAATCCAAGATGGACAAAAAGGAAATCACGATACCGGTGTTCGATGGAGAAGACTACAACATGTGGAAGAGAAGGATTACAATGTTCCTAAAGTTTAAAAAGTGTAATGAAGTAATAGCCAGAAAAAGGGTGGCAGCAGATAAAGAAGACTGGATCGAACAAGACTTGAGAGCAGTAAACTATATATATAGTGCCATATCGAACAAACAATTGGAATTTGTGTGTGAAGAAAGTACAGCTTATGGTATTATAAGGAAATTCGACGAGATATACTTAAAAGAATCTACGGCATTACAAATAGTGTGTAGAAATAAATTGGAGAAGATGAGACTAGAAAAGTTTGGTGATACAGCAACATTTTTTAGTGAGTTTGAAAAATCAGTAAATGAATTGAAAAGTGCGGGAGCGCGGGTAAGTGAGAAGGAGAAATTGAACTATCTGCTTAACACGCTTCCGAACCAATACAGTTATATTGGCGATCTTATAGATACGCTGAAGGAAGAGGACCAAACAGCAGCGTATGTTAAAAATAAAATACAAATTGCTGAAATGAAGAATAATAACGACGTTGGTGAAGCAAGATCGAACGTATTTGCTGTAAAAAAGGATCAAAAGGGAGGTTGCTTCAAGTGTGGAAAACTCGGGCACATTGCACGAGATTGTCAAGATGGCTGCCAAGCAGGACACAACGGTTTCAACGGAGGAACATGGCGAGGATCAACACGTGGTCGCAGCCGAGGCAGAGCCGGAAGGAGCAGATACGACAGAGGACGTGGTAACTTCCGTGGTCGACAAGGAGCCGACAACACGCATGAGCAGAGCGGTTTCGGCGCAAGCGCATGGGTGGCAACAGTGCACGTGACACATAACAGCGAGATAAATAGGTTAGAAAACTATAAAATAGAGTGGTTACTAGATAGCGGGTGTACCGACCATATAATTAACGATGAAAATTATTTTGAGAAATGTATTTTGCTAAAAGAACCAGTCAATATTTATTTAGGGGACAATAGGTATATACAAGCAACGAAAATAGGAACGGTAGAAAGCTATTTTAATGCATTTGGCGAGCGGAATAAAGTAAGAATGAGCAATGTGTTCTATGCAGAAAAAATGAATACAAATTTAATAAGTTTTGGAAAATTAACCGATAGCAATACGATTATTTCAACGGGAAATATAGCAAAAATAATAGATAAAAATAATAAGTTAATAGCTGTAGCATATAAAGAAAATCGAACGTATAAGATGAAAAGTACACTAGAATACAGAGAAAAATTTGTAAATACAGTAAACAGCAACATCAACAACAACAATAATAATAATAAAATAAACATGTGTTTGAAAGAGAAATGGCATAGGATGTTAGGACACGTAAATTTTGGCTATCTAAGTACATTAAGTAAGCAACAGTTGTTGACAGGTATCCCGAGGGAACTGGGATCAGAATTCATGAAGTGCAAGACCTGCATTGAAAATAAGATGCATAATCCACCTTTTTGTAACAATAGAACTAAAGCTAAAGATATCTTAGAGATCATTCATACAGATGTTTGTGGAAGTTTTCGAACAGCAGGTTTAAAAGGAGAAAAATATTTTGTTTCATTCATAGATGATTATAGTAAAATAGCCAAAGTTTACTGCATAAAATCTAAGGATGAAGTATTCGATAGTCTAGTTCAATTTATTAATGAAGTTGAAAACTTAACTGAAAAGAAAGTAAAAGTATTGCGATGCGATAATGGTAAAGAATATTTGAATAACCGATTCTATAAATTTACTAAAGAAAAGGGAATAATCATAAATAGCTGTCCAACGTACGTACACGAACTGAATGGTACAGCGGAGAGGTTTAATAGAACCATAATGAATATGGCACGTTGTCTTTTAGCAGAGGCAAATGTGCACAAAAGATTTTGGCCAGAAATAGTGTGTGCAGCGACATACTTAAAAAACAGGACGTTAGCGCCCACTTTCGAAAAGAAAACTCCGTATGAAATCTTCTTTAAAAGAAGACCAAACGTAGAAAATCTACGTTTATACGGTAGCAAAGTTTTTGTCAAAAAGCCTGAACAGTGTAGGGTTTCTAAATGGGACGCAAAGGCTGATATGGGTATCTTATTAGGATATAGCGATGTTGGATATAGGGTCCTAATAAATAATAAGATAGTAGTTGCTAGACATGTAGAGATTGTAGGAAGAGATGAAAATTGTATTGGTATTAATGATTATAACTATGACATTGAAAGCAATGCTAGTATTGATGAAAATGAAAGTGATAATGTGTTTGATAATGAACTCGAATCCAAAGAAGAACAAGATATTGGAAAACTAGAGGTAAAGATGCCACGTAGATCTTCACGCGAGAAGAAGAGTCCAGTGAGATATCCAGAGAGTAGCTCAAGTAATATTTATGTTAATTACTGTAGAGTAGACACTCCTTATACATTTGAGGAGGCGGTAAACAGCAAGGACTCTAAAAACTGGAAAAAAGCGATGGACAAAGAAATAGAAAGTTTAAAAGAAAACAAGACATGGGAATTAGTCGATAGAGTTAAGGGAAAAGAGATCATAGATGTAAAATGGGTATATGGACGAAAGTCCGACGATGTGTATAAAGCAAGATTAGTCGCAAGAGGTTTCCAACAGAAAAATGTAATTGATGACATATATGCCCCTGTAGCTAAAACTCAAACTTTAAAGGTCTTGTTGTCTTTTTGTTGTCAGTCTGGTTTCATTATAGAACAAATGGATGTAGTTACAGCATTTCTTAATGGTAAAATATGCTCAGAAGTATATGTCAGTCAACCTGAAGGCTATAATGATGGAACAAGTAGAGTTTGTAAATTGTTAAAAGCGTTATATGGATTACGTGAAAGTCCAAGAGCATGGTATAAATGTTTTGACGATTATTTAACAGGCTTAGGATTTAGAAGAAGTAATGTTGATTATTGTTTATATACCTATGGAAAAGGAATAGAAGCTATATATCTACTAATATATGTAGATGATTTGTTGATTTGTGGTAATAGCAAAAGAAAAATTCAGAGTATAAAAAGGGCTCTCTCAGAAAAGTTCAAAATGAAAGATTTAGGTAAAGTTGAAGAATATCTTGGCATAAATGTAAAGTATGACTATCGAAAGTGCAAAATGAAATTAAGCCAAACCAAATATATCGAGTCACTAGCTAATAAGTACCAATTACAAAACAGTAAATTATATGGTACTCCTATGGAAGGAGACCTTAAGATTGAAAAAGGGAAAAACTGCGAAACAGATTTCAAATACAGAAACTTAATAGGTGCTTTACTATATATAAGCTCAAATACAAGACCTGATGTAAGTCATAGTGTAAATTACTTAAGTCGATATCAAAATAGTTATAATGAGACACATTGGAAATATGCTCTACGAATATTAAAATACTTGTACTTAACAAAAGATTTAGGTTTAAATTATAAAAAGGATGTAAACTGTGACATTATAGACTGCTATGTAGATGCAAATTGGGCTGGTGATCATGTAGACAGAAAGTCCACTTCAGGTTATGTAATTAGGTTTTTCGGAAATGTAATTGATTGGAAATCAAGGAAACAAAAGAGTGTAACCAAAGCATCTACTTATGCTGAGTACGTAGCGCTATCGGAAGCAGTCAGCGAAGTGAAGTTTATACGAGAACTAATTAATACCTTTAATGTTAGATTGAGTGAACCAGTAAAAATTTTTGAGGACAATTCAGGAGCTATAGATATTGCGAACTACGGGAATTTTACAAAAAACTCTAAACATATAGAGATTCATTATCACTACGTGCATGAAAGCGTAAAAGAAAAGTTGATAGAAGTATGCAAGGTTGCAACTGACGAAAATATTGCGGATATATTCACAAAAGCGCTAGGTAAAGAAAAGTTCGAGAAATTTAGGAAACTGTTGAATGTAGAGTGAACAAACATGTATGATAGAAAAGTGTGTAATATAAATGTAAGGAGGCGTGTTGGCATTGTTGGCATCAATGATACATTTATATTGTGTGTGGTACGCATGGCGTGTAGCATGCGAGAGAGGATGCGTTTGTGAACACACATATATGTATGGTGTGATGTTGCGCAGGAGACAATGCGTAGTTACAAAAGGAGAGTTCGTCGGTACAGAACAAAAGTGCAAACACGTTTAAGAGTTGATCCAGTATCATTGTTGTATATCGTCATTTGTTATAATAAACTGTTAACATAAATCAAACAAGGTCTCCAGATATCCACAATCCTTTCAATTATTGTAAAAATTTGTAATTGTAAATAGTTCGATGTACTATTTCCTATCCGATTTCGATAAGCTTTGGATATGTTGTCAATACCATGATTCTGAACAACATTTCCCTTTACAGTTTCTGTCGATCGGCTTTAGTTTACGATATTATTGTAAAAATTTGTAATTGTAAATCGATCGATGTACATACTATTTCCTCGCCGATGTCGATGAGCTTCATTTCAAAGGAAAAAGATATTTAAAACATCGAATTTATAACATATTTCAAAGTCATCGAAATCGGTGAGGACCCACATCATCGGCAACTTTACCCGAACGATAGAAGAAGCACAAACTTATTGAATTAAAAACTCACTTATTCAGCCGTAAATCCATTTGACTACCACATACAACCACCACACTTTTACATAATCTTCGAATCGGTGTTTTCGAGAATCATATGATTCTCGAAAAATCAATATCTCCTTGGGAACGATTTCATTTGTTTTAAACGACGCCTTCATCGAATACATTGTACGCTGGGAGAGCACAGTTTCGCGCGGCATCGCGAAGAGCATCGAACTCTTTCCGCGTCGGAGTAAGTAATTTCGTTCGATATCGATACGAGTTATAAAAGTGTGCTACGAGTTCAACAATTATGTAAAAGTGTGGTGGTTGTATGTGGTAGTCAAGTGGATTTACGGCTGAATAAGTGAGTTTTTGATTCAATAAGTTTGTGCTTCTTCTATCGTTCGGGTAAAGTTGCCGATGATGTGGGTCCTCACCGATTTCGATGACTTTGAAATATGTTATAAATTCGATGTTTTAAATATCTTTTTCCTTTGAAATGAAGCTCATCGACATCGGCGAGGAGATAGTATGTACATCGATCGATTTACAATTACAAATTTTTACAATAATATCGTAAACTAAAGCCGATCGACAAAAACCGTCAAGGGAAATGTTGTTCAGAATCATGGTCTTGACAACATATCCAAAGCTTATCGAAATCGGACAGGAAATAGTACATCGATTGATTTACAATTACAAATTTTTACAATAATATCGTAAACTAAAGC
Organism: Lasioglossum baleicum; assembly: GCF_051020765.1. Lineage (NCBI taxonomy): Eukaryota > Metazoa > Arthropoda > Insecta > Hymenoptera > Halictidae > Lasioglossum > Lasioglossum baleicum. The sequence continues at coordinate 1,036,096 of NC_134930.1, forward strand.
TGGTCGGCAGAAACTGTAAAGGGAAATGTTGTTCAGAATCATGGTATTGACAACATATCCAAAAATTATCGAAATCGAATAGGAAATAGTACATCGATCGATTTACAATTACAAATTTTTACAATAATATCGTAAACTAAAGCCGATCGGCAGAAACTGTAAAGGGAAATGTTGTTCAGAATCATGGTATTGACAACATATCCAAAAATTATCGAAATCGGATAGGAAATAGTACATCGATCGATTTACAATTACAAATTTTTACAATAATATCGTAAACTAAAGCCGATCGACAGAAACTGTAAAGGGAAATGTTGTTCAGAATTATGGTATTGACAACATATCCAAAGATCATCGAAATCGGATAGGAAATAGTACATCGATCAATTTACAATTACAAATTTTTACAATAATGTCGTAAACTAAAGCCGATCGACAGAAACTGTAAAGGGAAATGTTGTTCAGAATCATGGTGTTGACAACATATCCAAAGCTTATCGAAATTGGCGAGGATTCACACCATCGAGAAACTTTTGTTCGTTACGACATCGCGGCGTGCCACCGACACTCGGCTGCCGGCGCGCCGGGCTGCACGCGTCTAGCTCGCGCTCTGATTGGTCCGTGTTTTTCGTTAATAACTCGTTAACGAAGCCGCGGACGACATTTTTTCAAAGGAAAATGTCGCTTGAAATGATCTCAGGAACCTCCCATTTTCGGCTCCGGACCTAATTTTGAGACACCCTGTATGCATAATATGTCTATAGTATCAGAATTTTTCAGTGATGTTAGTTTTACAGGTTATTGTGTAAGATAATATTATAAATTAAAAGATATATACGGATAACTCCCTAAAAAAAGTATGAGCGAAACAAATATTAAATTTTCAAATTTGGATATATTTTATGTGTTGCAGAAATGATTTTTGACGCTACCTGTCATTATTGAAAAACTTGTAAGTACACAAGGTGTATTATCTAATTTATTTTAGAAATCCTTAAGTGATTTAATGTTATTTACAACATTAAAAGTAAATAATGCTTTCTTGTTTCACGTATTACTTACCATTTTACTAATTTTTGGTTTTGGAACGAGTCCTGTGTATTTGTAATATATTTTAAAATAATTATATTGTTATATCCAACTATATTTATATACATAATATAATAATTACGTACATTAATTCTTGAAAAATTGTTTTAGGTCATCGTGTCGTCACTAAGATATTCTGCGACTTTTCTTCCGCCAAAAATGCTGGTCCAGTCTAGTCCAGGACGTATTAGTACATATATATCGGCAACATGTTCAAGAGAATATGAGACGAAAATCAAGAAAAAAAATGGTGACATTTGTTTTTAATGGATGAAAATCATCAATATGATGTTAAAATCTGATTCAAATATTTTAGATAAGTAAATTCTGTCTATGAAAAGTTAGTTCAAAAGTAATGGACATGATACTTTGTGATTTCTTTAATTATATTTTACAGACGATGCAATCTGTGCCAATTACAATTCTCTGATATTGGGATGCTGGAAAAAATTAAAATTCGGAAAGATGGTGCAAACTTGTTGCATAAAGAATTGTAAGGAATCACAAAACCGTGTTGACGATCCTCGTATGTTAAGAAATATCTCGTAAGTACAGGCAAAGTAAACACAATCTATTTACCTTCCGTATTATTCAGCTTTAAATCTGGTGCTCCGCACCTATTCAGGCTACATTCAATATTTGCCTATAATATTGTAATAAAGCGTTTATAAATAAAAGTCATATAACATTTTGTTTTCGTATTTTCACTTGTAGATCATGCCCCTACAATCTTGCCGGAAAGGTAGCCTATATATACAGGGTGTTCGACTACAGGTGGGAGAAAATTTAAGGGGTGGTTCTCGACGATAATATAAGACAAAAATGAAGTATAAAAAAAATGCGGTTTCGGCTTTGTTATTTAGTTATTAACAATTAAAAATCCACGTAACATGCTGCAACGCGACCAACAGAGGTGTACATTGCAAACGTCATAGTCGTCATGTCATAGTATGACAGTCATGTATCACAAGTTCATTGCACTGATCACAAGTGACAGATGCATGCATACCTTGGTTCTCATTTGGGGTCCCAGCACGATGAAAATGTTTAATAAATCGTTGGACGACATTGAACCTACCTACTCGTTAAAATCCACAAGGGCATTTCTAATATCCACCCTATGGAATTATCGAGTAGAAGGGGTCAATGCCCTTTCACTTTTAAATTGTTCTCACACAAATCCTTATCCTGCACTATAATTGTTCGTAACACCATACATAATACACTGGTACAAACCACTATAAAATTGTATCCATTAATTAGGTCCATAAATGTTGAATAAAGTTCTCACAAATGCAAGTATCCATAAAAATGCACATGCGTACCGGAATCGTTCACAGCTAAATATGTAAATAATTCACGTTTGATGCACGTCAATTTGACGAAGAATCGTCCGTACAAACTATTTAGCATCCGTATACACCCTGATTCGAGACAGCTGATGTGATCAATCTCACACACATGAGATATTTATCGATTACGGACAGAATGATAAAGAATCGCCAAATTCGTGAAAACAGGATAAATAGACAATGTATTGGTATAGCAACGCGCGATGTTTGAGAGCGAGTTTGCTGTAGATCTTCATTTGTTTTATCAAGCAAGCGTGTATTTATACGTACGATTCTTCTTGCACAAATGCATTTTCTTAAAACGTTGAATTAGGATGTTAATTAAGTGGATGTACTTCACATTAATTTCACTGATATTTTATTTTTCGTGTGCGAAAGTCAAATTGACGTGCATCAAACGTGAATTAAATACATAGCTGTGAACGATTCCGGTACGCATGTGCATTTTTGCGGATACTTGCATTTGTGAGGAATTTATTCAACATTTACGGACCTAATGGATACCATTTTATATTTAGTGGTTTGTACCAGTGTATTATGTATGGTGTTACGAACAATTATAGTGCAGGATAAGAATTTGTGGATATGTGTGAGAACAATTTAGAAGTGAAAGGGCATTGACCCCTTCTACTCGATAATTCCATAGGGCGGATATTAGAAATGCCCTTGTGGATTTTAACGAGTAGGTAGGTTCAGTGTCGTCCAACGATTTATTAAACATTTTCATCCCGCTGAGACCCCAAATGAGAACCAAGGTATGCATTAGGGTGCTTCTAAGCTATACCTGTGAAAATTTTTTATCGAGACACAATGCACCGCACCCCCCAGAATTGTTCCTTTAGGTGAGAAAAAAATTTGTGCAAAGTTTGAGATCGATCGGATAAAAGGATCACGTGATCACGTGCCCCAAAGCGATTGAAAATTTTGAAATTCACCTCAACTATGGAACATGGCACATCGTTGGATTTGTCTTTTTTTCTGAATAGGAATATGGAAAAATTATATGACTTCCTTTAAATAAAAATAACAATGACCTTGAAATTTCGAAAATATGATTTCCAAAAAATTTTTTTATTTTGCCATTATATTTACTTTATTGAACAGTACAAATTTCTCCTCTGTCACTTTAGGCTTCTTAAAGTCTTGTTTCAGTACAGGTATTTATAAATAAAATGTAATACATGGAAATGTTTAAATATCTCTGTTATTTGTGATTGTACGAAAAAATGTCAGAGGAGAAATTTGTACTGTCCAATAAAGTGAATATAATGGCAAAATAAAAAAATTTTTTGGAAATCATATTTTCGAAATTTCAAGGTCATTGTTATTTTTATTTAAAGGAAGTCATATAATTTTTCCATATTCCTATTCAGAAAAAAGACAAAATCCAACGATGTGCCATGTTCCATAGTTGAGGTGAATTTCAAAATTTTCAAAATTTTCAATCGCTTTGGGGCACTTGATCCTTTTATCCGATCGATCTCAAACTTCGCACAAATTTTTTTTCTCACCTAAAGGAACAATTCTGGGGGGTGCGGTGCATTTAATTCGTTGGTCAAAAATTAAAGAAGCACCCTAATATACAAGGTACTTTTCTGGCAAGATTGTAGGAGCATGATCTACAAGTGAAAATACGAAAAAAATGTTATATAATATATATATATGAAGTTTATTTATAAACGCTTTATTACAATATTATAGGCAAATATTACATGTAGCCTGAATAGGTGCGGAGCAGCAGATTTAAAGCTGAATAATACGGAAGATAGATTGTGTTTACTTTGCCTGTACTTACGAGATATTTCTTAACATACGATGATCGTCAACACGGTTTTGTGATTCCTTACAATTCTTTATGCAACAAGTTTGCACCATCTTTCCGAATTTTAATTTTTTCCAGCATCCCAATATCAGAGAATTGTAATTGGCACAGATTGCATCGTCTGTAAAATATAATTAAAGAAATCACAAAGTATCATGTCCATTACTTTTGAACTAACTTTTCATAGACAGAATTTACTTATCTAAAATATTTGAATCAGATTTTAACATCATATTGATGATTTTCATCCATTGAAAACAAATATCACCATTTTTTTTCTTGATTTTCGTCTCATATTCTCTTGAACATGTTGCCGATATATATGTACTAATACGTCCTGGACTAGACTGGACCAGCATTTTTGGCGGAAGAAAAGTTGCAGAATATCTTAGTGACGACACGATGACCTAAAACAATTTTTCAAGAATTAATGTACGTAATTATTATATGTAGGATCCTTGACTCGTGGGTTCTACGAACTATGTATAGATCTTAAGGAGTGCGTGTCCATGTTATCGGTATGAATGAGTGTGTGTGTGTGGCGAGATAGTTTTCGGGGATTGAGATGCAGGGCAGTGCGTTGCGAGTCGTGAGAGCGTGAAGAGTCGTGCGAGAGGTCGAGTGGCGAGTATAGAGAGAGAGAGAGTGTGTGTGTTTAGAGTGAGATAACGATCGAGCGAGTTTGTCATATAACTTTGTCTTATTAATTTTCTATCATTAAATATTCTTGTTTTCACTTCCGTTTGAAAGAAAACTCCCTATTCACCCAAGATCCCTACAAACTTGGGGGCTCGTCCGTGTCTACGAAAATCCGCGAGTTTGGATATTCGTTCGTGTGAAAAGTGACAACTATTAGGGATCAATGTGCTTAATAGGGATTGAAAGCAAGAGTGACAGTCGTAATTGTGACGATAAGAGTTGTGAGACTGGGATAATTGATTATAGCGCGATTTATTGTGGGTTATATTTGTTTGTGCAATGAGTTTACCGACGAAATCTCCCGGTGACTTTTCCGTACCAGAATTGAAAGAAAAACTGCGGGCTTTGGGACTGGGTACAACGGGTGTAAAAGCTGAATTAATACACCGACTAATGGAAGCTGATCCATCGGGTAACTGGACGAAGGGTAGTGAAACCGAATCGGTAAGCCGCGAGCAAGATCAGCAGTTGGGAGAGGGAGGCAACCATCGTGTGAGTGAGATGGAATGGGCCGACATGCAGCGGGAAATTGAACTTTGTCAAAGGGAGAAGAGATTGAAGGAAGACGAACTTAGCCTGGCACGCAGAGAGATCGAATTTCTGAAAAGTATGCAACAAATAAGAATCGGCGGCGATGGGCCAGCAGCTAATATATCTCGTCGGACAATACAAGACGAGATAACACCGCGTGTGACTACATCAATGGTGGCGGAGATGCTGAATTACTTTGATGGCAACGTGGAAACATATGAAATGTGGGAAAATCAGGTGCGATTGCTGAAGACAACTTATCGGATGACGGATGACATAATGAGGCTGGTTATTTCGTCACGTTTGAGAGGAAAAGCGTTCGAGTGGTTTCACTCAAAACCCGAATGCATCGCAATGACAGTCGAAGAACTATTGAAAGGGTTACGAGAAATGTTTTACCGCGAGCCAAACAGGATCCGTTTGCGGCAGGAGTTTGAGCGGCGTATTTGGAGACGAGAGGAAGCGTTTAGCCAATACATGCATGAGAAAGTGATCATGGCGAATCGTCTTAACATGAGTGACAAAGACGTTGTGGACTACGTTATCGAGGGAATCCCAGATTTCACATTAAGAAACATTGCCCGCACTCAAAAACTGGCGACGAAGACATCATTGCTGGAGGCGTTCGAGGGGGTGTCATCGTATGGGAAGTTCTTGCCGACGACGTATTCATCATATGCGAGGGCTAAGGAAAATTCGTTTCAACCACGGAGGGCAGAGGAGAAGACATTTCGACCATGGCGGACGGAGGAGAAGACGTTTCAACCACCGAGGGAAGAAGAAAGGATGTACCGTCAACTGAGATCCGATGACAGGGCGTATGGACCGATGCGAGTGGAAGAGAGACCGTGGCGACCACCGAGGGAGAACGAGAGGTTTACGTCATCGAGAGTCGAGAGAAGGGAAGTACCCAAAAATGTTAATCGTTGCTTTAATTGCGGTATGGAAGATCATTATAGCATGAACTGTCCTTCAAGAAATCGCGGCGCGAAGTGTTTTAAATGTCAGATGTTTGGCCACGTGGCAGCAAATTGTCCGAAGAAAGATGATGTGAATGCCATTTGTAATATTTTACAGTATACGCTCGAAAAATACTACAAGAATGTAAGGATGAATGGAGAGAGTTTAGCGGCGCTAGTTGATACGGGTAGCGATTTGTCGATAATGCGTGCAGAACAGTACGTGAGAATAGGGTCGCCAGCATTAGTACGACGAGAAATAAAATTTTGCGGAATTGGATCTCAAGCTAATAAGACGATAGGCCAGTTTAACGCACGAATAGAGATCGATGGTAGTGAGTATCCAATAAATATCTGGGTAATATCGGATACATTAATGCAGCATCATATAATAATTGGCACAGATTTTTTGAACACTGTGGAGATAAATATCAAGAGGGGTGTAATTTTTATCCGTAGCGTTGAAAAAGAACAGCAATCTCAAAGTAATATACCCGAGATTTACAAAATTGATTGTATAGACGAAGCAAACAAGATTGATTTGTCAGAAATTTCGAATACCAAGCATAGAAGCATCATAAACGATTTGATTAAAGATTATAAACCGGTTAAAACACGGGAAACGGGTGTGAAAATGTCCATAATACTTAAGGATGACGAACCAGTGTATCAGAGGGCTAGACGTTTATCCCCTCTTGAGAAAGGAGAAGTAGATAAACATATAAAGAATTGGCTTTCTGACGATATCGTGCAGCCTTCTCTTTCTGACTACGCTAGCCCAGTGGTACTCGTTAAAAAGAAAGATGGTACAAGCAGGCTTTGTATAGATTATAGAAAACTGAATACGAAAATAATTAAAGATCGATATCCTTTGCCGCTGATCGATGATCAATTGGACGCTTTGCAAGGTTCACGAATTTTTAGTACGTTAGATTTTGTTTCGGATTCAAACTACCCGGGCGCGTATGATGCTTGGTACGAGTCGGCCAATAACGACGCGCTGCCAAGTCACGCATGCGTCGCTCAGCTATTACGTAATCGTGACGGCGAGCGATCGATCCTCAAATCGATACCCTGCGACAATAAAAACAAAGTCGACAGGGACACCTTAGCCAGTCGAAAACATTATTCGAATTCAACTCGATCGCCGTCACGTTGTAACGCTTTTTTCGACCAACAGTCCGTCTCACATACTACCTCGTGGTCAGTTTTGAACGGAATCGCTCGCGCGTGCATTTTCACGCCGAATTTTGTACCCATTAACGGATCGCGACGCGAGCGTTAAAATAAAGTGGAGTTCTGCCCTTCAAACGAAGGATTCGACCACATTTCTGGCACCCATTCACTCCGGTCCTTTTTCAAGGATAGAACGGCTATCCTTCGGCTGATCAAGTCGAGCTAAACTTGAGTCAGCCCGGCGACAATTCGCCTACGAAACAGATTTGAAAAATGGATTCTTTCACGTGCCTATAGATAAAGATAGTAGGAAGTATACTGCTTTTATAGTACCGGATGGCCGCCAGTATGAATTTTCTTATGTTCCATTTGGTTTATGTAACTCACCCGCAGTATTCCAGAAATTTATAAATGCTGTTTTTAAAGATTTGATTAATGAGAAAAAGGTTTTGACTTATATGGACGACTTAATTGTTCCCTCAACGGATTACGAAACTGATGTAGAAAAACTAAAAATGGTATTACGTGTTGCGGAAGAATTTGGTCTAGAAATTAATTGGAAGAAATGCAGCTTCTTGCAGACTAAAATAGAGTTTTTAGGGCACATAATTGAAGACGGAAGTATTCGCCCATCAGAGAGGAAAACAGAGGCGGTTATGAAATTTCCACAGCCACAAAATTTCAAGCAAAATCAAAGTTTTTTGGGTTTGGCTGGTTACTTTCGAAAATTTATTGCAAACTATTCTGTGATCGCACGACCGTTAACAAACTTATTGAAATCGAACGTCAATTTCCACTTTGGGGAGGAGGAAAAATATGCATTTGTGAGATTAAAAACTATTTTGAGCAATAGCCCAGTTTTAAAATTATACAGATTAGAAGCGGAGACCGAGTTGCATACGGATGCTTCGATGCATGGGTATGGTGCAATTCTCTTGCAGCGGAACAATATTGACAATAAGTTTTATCCGGTGTACTTTGCAAGCGGAAAAACGACACCAGCAAAATCAAAATATATTAGTTACGAGCTGGAAGTTTTGGCAGTAGTTAAAGCCCTACGAAAATTTAGAATATACTTGTTGGGTATACCATTTAAAATAATCACTGACTGTCAAGCGTTTACATTAACGATGCGTAAGAGAGATTTATGTGTTCGAGTTGCGAGGTGGGCTCTTTTATTAGAGGAGTTTAATTATAAAATAGAACATCGTTCGGGAAACAGTTTAAGACACGTAGATGCGTTAAGCCGAAATCCGTTACCGCAGTGTATGTTGATGAACGAATGTGAGGATAGCATAATTGTAAGAATTCGTAAAGCGCAGTGTGAGGATGAGAGTTTGAAACCGATTTTCGAAGCAGTGAATGAAAAACAATTAAGTGGGTTCGTAGTGCGGAATAGACTTTTGTTTAAAGAAATTGAGAGTGACGTGAAATTAATAGTGCCGCGTTCTATGCAATCGCAAATTATTCGAAGCGTACACGAGAACGGTCATTTCGGGAGTGCGAAAACAGAGACTCTAATTACAAAAGATTATTGGTTCACAGACTTAAAATCAAAAGTTGAGAAAGTGGTGCGCAATTGTGTTCCGTGCATTCTAGCCGAAAGAAAACATGGCAGACAAGAAGGATTTTTACATTCCATTGACAAAGGGAACATTCCATTAGATGTGTATCACATTGACCATCTCGGGCCACTTCCATCCACGCGAAAGAGTTACAAGCATATTTTTGTGGTCGTGGATGCATTTTCGAAGTTTGTGTGGCTGTATGCTACAAAAACTACAGCTACCTCCGAAGTAGTAGAACGTTTAAAAAAGCAATCAGCGATTTTTGGAAATCCTCGGAAAATTATCTCCGATCGTGGTACCGCTTTTACTTCGAATGATTTTCGCGAATATTGCAAATCAGAAGCAATAGAGCACAGTCTGATAACGACAGGAATGCCAAGAGCTAATGGACAGGTAGAGCGTGTAAATAGGACACTTATACCAATAGTGACAAAGTTATCTGCGCCCAAACCGGATGAGTGGTATCGCTATTTGGACACTACTCAGAAATTTTTAAATGCAACACCTCACAGAAGCATCGGTACAACGCCATTCAGATTATTGTTTGGGACACACCCAAGAATGAAGGATAATGCAGATATTCGTGATTTGATAGAGAGGGAGTGGGTTGATATGTTTCAAAGCAACAGAGAAGAGCAGCGGAATCAAGCTAAGGAATGTATTTTAAAAGTTCAGCGTGAGAATCGTCGTGGCTACGATAAACATAGAAAGAAGGCTCGGCAATACAAAGAAGGCGAATTGGTGGCCATAAAGAGAACCCAATACGGCCCGGGCTTGAAGTTTGCGTCCAAATATTTAGGTCCGTATCGAGTGGCAAGAGTTCTAAGGAACGACCGTTTCATTGTAGATAAAGTAGGCGAGCACGAGGGTCCGCAACAGACGTCGACTTCGGCAGAACATATGAAGCCGTGGATTGATGAAGCTAGCGATATCTCATCAGCTGAAGAATAAATACAGATATCTGCGGACAGATATCGTGCAGGATGGCCGAGTGTAGGATCCTTGACTCGTGGGTTCTACGAACTATGTATAGATCTTAAGGAGTGCGTGTCCATGTTATCGGTATGAATGAGTGTGTGTGTGTGGCGAGATAGTTTTCGGGGATTGAGATGCAGGGCAGTGCGTTGCGAGTCGTGAGAGCGTGAAGAGTCGTGCGAGAGGTCGAGTGGCGAGTATACAGAGAGAGAGAGAGTGTGTGTTTAGAGTGAGATAACGATCGAGCGAGTTTGTCATATAACTTTGTCTTATTAATTTTCTATCATTAAATATTCTTGTTTTCACTTCCGTTTGAAAGAAAACTCCCTATTCACCCAAGATCCCTACATATATTATGTATATAAATATAGTTGGATATAACAATATAATTATTTTAAAATACATTACAAATACACAGGACTCGTTCCAAAACCAAAAATTAGTGAAATGGTAAGTAATACGTGAAACAAGAAAGCATTATTTACTTTTAATGTTGTAAATAACATTAAATCACTTAAGGATTTCTAAAATAAATTAGATAATACACCTTGTGTACTTACAAGTTTTTTAATAATGACAGGTAGCGTCAAAAATCATTTCTGCAACACATAAAATATATCCAAATTTGAAAATTTAATATTTGTTTCGCTCATACTTTTTTTAGGGAGTTATCCGTATATATCTTTTAATTTATAATATTATCTTACACAATAACCTGTAAAACTAACATCACTGAAAAATTCTGATACTATAGACATATTATGCATATATAGAAAATATAACTAGGAAATATAACCATAAACTAATCACCCAGCACAACTCACGATGGTAAACAACAGCTGAATTCTCGTTCTGTGCGCAATCCATTTTGTGTCCAATTCTACATGTGCGCAATTCGTATTCTGTGGTGTGCAATCCCGCTGTGCGCCAAAGAGCTGTGCGCCATCGTCTTGTGCGCCATCGAAGGCCTCTCCCAAGGATCGGGGTAAAGCCGAGCCCACACACTCCCCCCCTAGTGCAAGGCACGATTCACAATAACATGGGGTGGTGTAATACAATAAAGAACTTATGCAAAATATGCATTTACAATTTCATTTTTAAATTTCGCAGAGCATCACAACAGGATGTAGGCGGTATCAACCAGCGCTTCATTACATTCATAGCTTAATAGAAACTGCTTTTCGCGAATAAGTTTTTAAATTGGCGGGGGCCCCAGAGGCTGCTCGAAGAAGGGTCGCTATCGACCGTATCGTCGAGTGCTGGATTGACCAGATAGGCTGGTTTCAGCAACTCGATAGATACATTTTTCGACGTGCCATTAACGTCAATTTGAAACACCCGATCAGAAGGACAGAAAATAACTCTGTGAGGTCCCGAGTATGGTCTCTCCAAAGCCTTTTTGGCCATGTTTCGCATGAAGACATGCGAACATTGATACAACGATTTAAATATGAATGCGCGCTTCTTGTTGTGATGGGCTGCAGGTACCGGACTAATTTGACGCATATTCTCACGATGTTCCTCTAAAACCGTGGAATGGGAGTGCGTCCAGTCAGTGTCACGATGACACATTTATAAAAAAAAATAAATATTCACGATCATAATATATGTGCAGTATGTACAAAAATGTAAGAGCACGCTGGTCTTAACAAAGCTTCTTCCATAGAGGGAAGGAAACCGCGACGAACGCGAGTGTTTAAACCGTCTCAACCACGAAGGGAGAACGCAACATAACCATGCAGTATCATGCGACAGGTTCGACAATGCGACACCGAAACACGAACGCAGAAAAATGTCCGAGCTCATTGCTCCTAATAATACATCTTCCATAGAAGGAAGGCAAACGCGACGAACGCAGGTTATTAAAAGTGTCTCAACCCTAAAGGAGAACGCGAATACCACCATGGGTACGCTATATGACCACTAGGGTGGTCCTAAGCTATACTTGGCGAAAAATTTTTATCGAGATACAAAGCACGACGCCCCCCAGAATGGTTCTCTTTGGTGAGAAAAAAATTTGGGCGAAGTTTGAGATCAATCGAAATAAAAGATCACGTGGCGCATTTAAATTCAAAATTTTGAAAATTTTGAAATTCATCGTAACTATAAAGTATTATATATCGTTGGATTTGTAATTTTTTTAAAAATAAGAATATGGAAAAATTATATGACCTTAATTAAAAAAGAAATAACAATGACCTTGAAATTTCGAAAATTTGATTTTTAAAAAAAATTTTTTTTGTGCCATTATATTTACCATATTGAACAGTGCAACTTTTTCCTCTGACATTTTTTCGTATAACTACAAATAACAGTGATATGTAATTTTGTATTGTACTATATATGTGAATGAATATACTCTACAGAATAGTGTAATAAGGAACTATTTCTTATATTCTAATGTAAGACTATCCGCTTTTAGGATGGGAAGGACAGAGCGGGTCACTGGAAGAGCGGGTCCTCAGACCCGAAATGGCTGTAAGGACCCGCGCTGCCAGCTCATTTTATGACGCTACCCCTCTGGGTTTTTCCTGAGAGGGTGGTAGCTGTGTGGTTCGCCCGTGCTACGGACCCTCAACGTTACACGTTTTTCGCTATCGTAGCTTTCGTTGCGTCAGGATATTGCTGGCGGTAATCTTTTACCATTTGCAGTACCAACTGCTTTTCTTCCTCATTGCGAGCTAAAATTTGATTATAATCCTGCATTAGCTTAACGGCTCTTTCTGCCGAATCATTGATTACAGGTAAAGCCTTAACTATATCTAAACCTAGTTTGTAAGAATCTTCATCTTGCCAAACTATTGGATCTTTTTTTAAAAATTCTGTCGATATATTAAATCTAATAAAAAATTTTCGACTTTCGTCTGATATAAAACTTGAAATGTCCTCTTTCATGTAATCGGCCACATTAGTTGGTAAAATGGCTAATTTTTTATAATAATCGCCGCTGCTAGTATTGCTCAACGCCTGCACTATTCGTTTTTTTGTTTCTATCGAAACGTCATTATCAAAGAATGATAACGCAGCATTCTCTGGTGTTAAATACCATAAGTGTCTGCAAAATTTATCTAACGTTATATGACTGATAACCTTATCTATTTCCTTATACTTATATAAGGATTTTATAAAAATCAAATCCTGCTGCGGAGCCTTCGTCGGGAGGGGAGCTTCTATCCATGCTTTCAAATATACATTTGCGATAAATATACAAATGTCGCGAATTCCATTTTTCTCCTCCTCGCTTAATTCGAATTCTTCACGAAATAAAAATATTTGCAAGCAATAAATACCTTTCGCCATCCACCGAGCATGATGGTAAGCTCCAGGAGCTCTAAAATGATATTCGGAAAAGGTATTACCTAAAAATAGTAACACGAGTTCAATAAACTCGCGATAGTCTTCTCGTGGATGATGTATTTGCAGAGACTGTTTCGCAAAATTGATTAGCTATGGTACATTTTTTATCGGAATATTTGGATAAAAATCGGAATATTTGGACCCGTAGATTTGGACATCATTTTGTCAAAAACAGATCTTAAAATAATTTCATAAATATGATGTCCTTCCCATCCCAAAAGCGGATAGTCTTACATTAGAATATAAGAAATAGTTCCTTATTAATATTCTGTAGAATATATTCAAAATATTCATTCACATATTATAGTACAATAGTACAATACAAAATTACATATCTCTGTTATTTGTGGTTATACGAAAAAATGTCAAAGCAAAAAGTTGCACTGTTCAATATGGTAAATATAATGGCACAAAAAAAATTTTTTTTGAAAATCAAATTTTCGAAATTTCAAGGTCATCGTTATTTTTTTTTAAAATTAAGGTCATATAATTTTTCCATATTCTTATTTATAAAAAAATTACAAATCCAACGATATATAATACTTTATAGTTACGATGAATTTCAAAATTTTCAAAATTTTCAATTTAAATGCGCCACGTGATCCTTTTATCCGATCGATCTTAAATTTTGCACAAATTTTTTTCTCATCAAAGAGAACCATTCTGGGGGGCGTCGTGAAAAAAATTCGTTGGTCAAAAAATAAGGTCCACCCTAATGACCACGCAATATCACGCAACAAGTTCGCCGACGCGACACCGAAGCACGAATGCGCAGAATCAAGAACGCGCGGACCATTTAAAACGCGGACGCAAAACACGTACCATAAATGCGCGGTCACTAAAACGCGATTGCAAACGCAAATTAAATTTGAAATGCGCGGAGTACGCGATTATATTCTCTTAACCATAAAGGAAGAATGCGGAAAATTCCAATGGGTTCGCGGAAAAAATACACGAGCTACGCGACTGTATAATTTTCTACTCGACCAGAGAGGGAGAAACGCGGAAAATCCCCCACGGATTCGCAATACAAAAACGCACATAGGTTCGCGCTCTCGCCGAATCTCTTTAAAAGTTTCAAGCGGGGTGCGAAGACGTCAGACTCCGGTCCATCTATAATTAATGGGGGTGTGACTCTATAAATTGAGCTACGCCGAAGCGTTCACAACCTAGCCTATACTCGCGCACATGCGCGTTACAGGGAATAACCAAAACTTTAAACGCGACCACAATTGTTTGCGCTAGACAACGGGTATTGTAACCGTATTAATGTTACTTCCTAAATTATTACTGATTGAATTTAATAGAACTTATTTTCATCAATAATTAATGATAATAATTGACTAAGATAAGATATAATTAGTTCGTGCCTCCAGGCACTGGAAGCGGAGAGGTTTGGACTATCTGATAAATAAGTTGAGAACCAGTTAGGAGGTAAAAGTAGGGTATATTGTACCAGTCTTTGTATACAGGTTTTTCTATACAGAGATCATCCGTCAGAATTATTGACTCTCGGCGTCAACACGCTGGTATGTTTCACATTCGTGCCCCGACAATTAATATACTCGGTGTTGTAAATCAATACCGTGAGGTAACCCTACTTCTCCGAAATACAAAAGTTCTCAGAGGAACCGTTCTATATAATTTATAATGAAAATGTATAAACCGTGACGAATACGGTTTCGCTCGCGAATCAAAAGAAACTTGCACACGGGCAAGATAATATATTTTTAACCGAAAATTCCTACTACAAATACGGTCGCCAAACGCGATACTTCAAATTAGGGTTCACAACCCAGTCAAAGTTTATTACTACAAACTTTGAAAAGACGTTCGCTAAATGCGATTATCAAAGAAACTTGCACACAGGCAAGATAATATATTCTTAACCGAAAACTCCCACTACAAATACGGTCGCCAAACGCGATACTTAAAATTATAGCCACGCTCCCAGTACACCCACGAGACGCTACGTCTGGAATCGTTTCAAAAATCGTTATTGATCTGGATTTAGATGTTAAAGGTACTTGGACTGCTTGATTCGATCGTTATAACACGAACGTACCCTGCCGACTTCTCGGAGAGGTATCGCCCCTGATCACACGCACAATACTTGTCACCTTTGCCTCACCAAAAGAATACACCCTTTCTGCACCAAGCGGTGAGCCCGTTTGTACTCCGGTTCAGTGTCTAGTCACTCGTATTGTGCTAATCAATTCTACAGTTTATAATCCGGACAACTAATGACCGTCGTAACACATAGATACTCTGCCGATTGCTCGGAGAAGTATGCTATATGCCAACACGTACAAAGCGTCTCTTTACTATGCAACACCAAAAGAATGAATCCTTCTGCGCTATTAAGCGAGCCTGATTCCACTCCGGTTCTGGAATAGTAAATCAACACAGTACATAATCACTTTTGTCATTTGAACGTATAAACCCCGACAGATGATGACCGTCGTAACACATACGTACTCTGCCGATTTCTCGGAGAAGTACATATATGCCGACACGTACAAAACTCCTTTTACTAGGCTTCACCGAAAGAGTGAATTCATCTGCGCTATTAAGCGAGCCTGATTCCACTCCGGTTCTAGAATCGCAAATAAGAGTCGTACTAAATCCTTCTGTCGTTCAATTATGATTTTAATGATAATCACACGACTCTATATATCGACAGTTCCTATTAGATTGCCGTCTTCTCGTACGTTACCTTTACACCTGACTCTACGCCGACACGATCGTTACACACGATAATAGTTATTAATCTCGGCTGTGCCACAGTACGGTTTGTACTTGTGACTCCTCGGTTTGAGGCGCGTACAAGACGAAGGCAATCTAGGCGGTTTGACTAGAAATGCGAAGTCGGTTTGACTTCTCGAACGAGTACCGGTTTTCGCCGGATCTATTAGAGTCGCGTGTTATTAGACCCGCTTCCAGACGTAGAGTGATGAATTTGCTTCGCGCATCGACCTCCTTCGATCTGTATCGAGTGGGGATCGGTGCGCGCGCATCCTAATTAGCGGTGATGATCTGCGGTCCTTTATTTTGACAAGGATCGCAGATCTTGTCGCGACACGCTGTGGTGGGGATTCGCGATAGTCCCTCTCGCTCTCACTCGATATGTAATTGGTACGGTTACAGTATCCCTACATGGCGCGATTGCAAGCTCATGCGACTGATTCGCTGAACGCGACGCGGAAGCACGAACGCACGCACCCATGAAATGTTTCTGTCTGTGATATGTCGGTATCGCACTAGGCACTGGTGACGATGTCAACACAGCAGAAAGACTAGGCACCGGAGACGATGTCATCACAGTAGAAGGACTAGGCACCGGAGTCGATGTACAGTACGGCTGATGACACCTCAAGGACAATCTCCCCAGTAACAGGAACGATGTCGAGGTGTTGACAACAAAGTTGTCCTTGGCAGACAGTGACCAGCTAACAGCACACAGCAACGGCTTGGCAACAGGCACGATGCTGGAATTGACAATACACGTTGTCCTTGGCCGCAACAATGGCGGTTAACAGCTTGGTAACAGGCAGCGTGACGATGATCATCAACAAGGCTGACCTTGAAGCCCAAGCTGGCTGGTAACGGTGAAACGACGAAAATGGCCGTCTGACTCAACCGTTGGTTGAAATACCCACTGAAACAGAGTTTTTTGCCAATTGCACGGCAGTTTTCTCACCAAAAAAATGCAAGATTTTCGTCGGCTGCTCTTCCGTCCCGTTAAACGTCTGGATCTGAAGAACCAGGGGCGACGATGAACCACTGCATACCTGTTGTTGGACCGGAATGGCCAGCCACGTGTTGTAGAATGCCGAGGAACCTCTTCTGCGGCGTATCGACGATGGAAACGTCGGAAGGCGGTCCTCGTAGACACGTTAATCGACGGATGTCGAATTCAGCTCCTCCAAGGAATTCCTCGATGTCCGGGTGTCGATGCAGACCTCCAGGAACACTCTCTTCGGCGTGCAAATGCACGATTCCACGAAACGCAGAAACAGTGTCAAAATGGCCGACAACTGATCACGTCGGGGTCACCAATGTGGGAATGCTCACGACGAATCATCACGTCGGGGTCACCAATGTGGGAATGCTGGTATAAAGTCTGTCTCATGAGAGAAGGGACTTGGGTAACGACCAGTTTGTGTCGTTCGCTGCGCAGGTTCGCCCTGATTGGTAGTACTCCCAATGCACAACGCATGCGCGCAGTGGCACTGAAGCGACGCCACGCGCCGCAGCGCTGCAGACTGCCTCATTCGCGTTCTACCGGGTGTACTGAGGTGTACTGCATTACGCACGCTTCCACAGTTTTCTTTGTCTTGTCTTTGCACAGTGTTTTTGAAGTGTCAAAATTATGTAGATACAATATATTAACACACATCTACAAAAAATGTACAAATTATATATAAAACTAGAGGGGTGTTGTTGCTCGCTCGCTTCGCGAGCTTCGCAAGTAGGGTTGTCGTAGCTCGCTCGCTTTGCGAGCTCGCGAGAGGGTTAGTGGTACGGATGTTATTTGGTGTGTGACTCTCCACGAGCCACACAAAGAACTTCCCGATTCGTTAGTTGCAGTATATTATTATCATTATTAAGTGTACGTTTTAAGAAGATTATACGTTTTCAGGGAAATTCAATAGTTTTCTACTTATCAAAATGTTTGCTATATGGCGTCGCATTAAACCAACATCGTAGGCTCGTTGCTCGCTTGGTTCCTTGTTATAGCATACTAATGTTGCAAAATAAATTGTCTTAATTAGTTTTTCGCAAACGATACAACTCCTCATTATCCGGGTTTGCAGTATTGATCTTGGTTTTCTTCGATACTGTTAATTTAAATTGTCCCAAGATATATAAACCGCGCTCAATTTTGAAACTCTGCTCAGTGCTACATACAAAATTTGTAAAGTTCGCCTTTCTGATTTTTTAAAATCCAAAGATACTTTCTCGTATGTTTGTCCCTGACTTTTATGAATCGTAATCGCTTCAGCAGGAACCACTGGAAATTGACTACGTGTGATTTGATATTTTTCCTCTCTCGACATATTTACTTGATTCGATATTTTTATTATTGGTGCTAAATGATCAATATTGGCATTTTTCATATAATCACGATAACGAGTTCTTACTTTCACTCCTACTCTGGCCAATTGAAAATCTAACCAAAATATAGACGGAATTTTAGTATTTTCTTGAAAAGTAATAAATTTTAATATTCCGCATGTGTGCTCCATTAACCAATCCGTTTTCAACATCAATGTTATTAATAATTATCATATAGTTTATATTAATTTTCAATTTAATCTCAGTTAATAATTCGTTTTGAACTGATTGTGTTTTTAAAGATTGTAATATACATTTTTTTTGTACTTTCATCGATATTCTTCGAAAATGTATTCTCGGCAGTAGAGATGATTAACTCACTCTTGCATTGGGATAATTTTCGATTATTGTAAGCGTAAAATTCGTCGTAAGAAACAAAAAAATTTAAAAAAAAAAAAAATTTTTTTTTTTTTAAAAATTGAAAAAAAAATTTTTTGTATAATTACGTTTGTTTCTTCGGTGGAAACTTTCCGTTCTCTCGTATAAATGGCATTGTTGAATGAACTTCTTTCGAAAAAAACTAAAAAAACTAAAAAACTACCCGACCAAAATGGACCAAAATCTAATCAGCTCTAAGTTACAGCGGGGCAAATCGATTGCATCATTCATCATCCTGATCGCGTTGTTACTTTTTCTGAAAACGTTAACGAAAAATTTGATTACATAGAAACGGCCATACGCGCACACACACACACACACACACACACACACACACACACACACACACACACACACACATACGAACATTTTGCTGAAAATAGTCTAATATGTCTGCAATGACCTTGAAACGTGTAGATCTGCTAAAAAATCGATTTTCGATTTTCGGGGTCATTACAATAACTTCCCTATAAAATCGGGAAGTCAATTAAATAAAATATATTAAGTCTTTACATAATTCAATCATATTCTTTGTGTGTAAATCGTAATTTGTACATTTTTTGTAGATATGTGTTATTATACAGGGTGTCCCAAAATTCGTGAAAATCCCGAAAGGGGGTGGTTCCTGAGACCATTCTAAGAGACATTTTCCTTTGCACCAAAGTCAACTGCGGCTTTGTTTAGGAGTTATTAACGAAAAACACGGACCAATCAGAGCGCGCCCTGGGCCGCCGCGCCGTCACGATGCGATGTCACGGCGTACCGCGACACTCGCTTGCCGGCGCGGCTCTGCGCGCCAGGCCAGAGCGCGCTCTGATTGGTCCGTGTTTTTCGTTAATAACTCCTAAACAAAGCCGCAGTTGACTTTGGTGCAAAGGAAAATGTCTCTTAGAATGGTCTCAGGAACCACCCCCTTTCGGGATTTTCACGAATTTTGGGACACCCTGTATAATACATTAACACTTATCTACAAAAAATGTACAAATTATACAAATAAATTAAGTATATTATTTATTACGCGTGCAAATAGTCCCTATTTCCCATTCCGAATCATTTCATGCTAACCCGTTTCACTCCGGTACACCGTGTACATGAATACTCGCGTCGAGTAGAGTGGGGAGTGAGTAGTGGAGTGGGAGCTCGGAGGTTCGCAGCAAGCCGCTGCCTCAGTCGAGCTGCGCGAAACGAGTCCCTTCTCTCATGAGACAGAGTTTAGAGTTACCAGTGTATGATCACCACGGGAGGAAGGATGATGATTTTCAGAAGGAATTGGGAGAGTCCCACATACCTCTCTACGTGTTGGATGTGAAGGAAATTGAGAGTTACAACGAGGTTCAGTCACAAGTGTTTATTCACGATGACGGTCAATATAATCATCAGTCAGAACTATGACTGAGAACACACAATAGCATCAGAATGATGCAGGAGCAAACACGTTTATAAAACTTTCATAACACGCTGGAGTACACGCTGACTATATCGATCACGTCTGTACTCATTGAACGTTCGAACAGAAGAGAGCGAGCTTTCGCTGCGCCACCGACGAGATATAAGGATAGACCTATCATCTTATGGGACTTCATGTCCACGCTATGAATTACCGACTGTGCAAAAAAACCAGAGGTTTTCGTATGCCCTCTACAATTTAGAGTGGTGAGTTTAGGAATTACGTAGAATTTCAATTTTAATTTTTTAATTTTTTTTCAATTTTTACCTCGTCTGTGCTACCACTAGCCACTAAGAAAGCTGTCAGCACAAACGAGATATAGGAATCCTATTCCTATATCCCATTTGTACTGTCAGCCTATTTTAGCTGTCAGCAACCCCGACGAGATCCTGCCTGGGGCTCCAAAACTTGGTAATACAGGAAATGACAAGAAAAAGAGGCCATGTGGCCTCAGCAAAGATGGCCACAAAAATACATTTGGTGATAGGTCTATCCTTATATCTCGTCGGTGGCTGCGCTCAGCAATTTCGGCGGAAAGCCGCGTGCGCAGACGCGGTATCCCACCAAGGATCGGGGTAAAGCCGAGCCCACAAATGTACCATATCCAATAATTTCCCTGGAGAACCTTTGGGCACAATTTTGCTGATACAAATGAAAATGCTTATTACCTATTTACTATGTAAGCAAGTTTATGTTATACTATGCACTAAATTAAAATGTGATAGTTGTAAGCAGCGTACAGGAAATATTTGTACATAAAATATTGTGAATAAGTCCAATTTCCAATAGAATTTAAATTCAATATAGCACACACTACACGTTTCACTCGAGATCATTCCCTTCGGATATTTCCTAAGAGACTGATACAATGAGGCACAAGTGCATTCGGGGAGGAACCAAATCTAGTCTACTGTTTATAAAACTTAAGAAAACTGTAATTGTTTCAGCTCAACTGTTCACGTTTACTCATTCTATCTTTCATCATATATCTCATGGAAGTTTAGCAGCAAAACACGCACTATGGAAATCTATAACCTTCGATAAAGTACAGGACTTCATCAGTGCCTGATTGAAATTCTGCCTGATTGGCAAAAAATATTAATACATTGCCCCGCATATATTAAACTACTGCACAAGAAATAAAAATTTTACATTTTAGGTAAAATTTTAGGGACCGACCACCTAAATCAATGAAAAGGACCCCTGTGCGTCGCAAGTAGTGCGCAGGCCTCGCGCATCGCTACGACTGCGCGCGCAGCATGAAAGAGGAGTTGGTAGGAAAAACAGGCGTTTGAGGGGGCCCTACCGTGCCCATCACTGGTTAGGGCATGCCTGGGCAACGCTGACTCCCGGAGGAAGAGTCAGAGTGGACGTGGTGGGAACTAACTCGCCGAGTAGGCGAAGAAGAGAAGTAGCCACATCTGTTCCGCGAGCCAGCATTGCCCAGGCCTGGGTTAGGGCAATATGAAATAGTTGATAGTGGAGGAACCGATACACTTGTAGTGGGAGTCGTGAAGCGACAGCGGGGTAGAAGTGGGAGGACCCAGGAGCAAGGCTCGCGAGCCTGAAGTTTCCCGGGCCTGGTGTACTTGATTACAATTTTGTATAATTTGTGAATCCAAACCCAGGTAGCACCCGGACGTCCGATGGACGCCCAATTAACGTCCGTATCGGACCTCTAGTACGTCCGAGGGAAGTCCGGGAATGTCCGTATTGTCCGAGATATGTCCGAAATTCTTCCAAGGAATGTCCGACAGAGTTCCCAGTTAGGATGTGGGACGTACGTAGGACGTCCCGTTCGGACCTATCTGGGACATATCTGGGACTTACGTAAGAACTATTTGGAACATACGGACGTTATTCGGACGTCCCTGGTACGTATCTGGGATCAATCTGGGACATAAGGACGTTAACAGGACATTTACAGGACGCTTGCAGGATAGGGTTTCTGCATATTAAAAAACTACTAAACAATATTCATTAATTGTATACGATTATAAAAAGTGAAACAAAATTTCACATTTATTATTCATAATAATGATTATAAGGACATGGATTAGGTACATATAGGAAATACAATACAATCGCATATACGTATACCACACAAACATATATTTATTTAAATAAATAAAAGTTTTATAACTATAAATATTTATATATATATATATATGTGACTAACTATAATGTAAGAATTATAAATAATTATAATATTTATATAACACACTAAACATAAATTTATATAAAATACGTAATTAAAAATAAAATTTTAAAAAATATAACTACTATAAATATACAGTTTTATAACTATAAATATACAGGGTGGGTCGCGCCAAATTTTGCCATCTAGATTTACGTCATTATTATTACACATAGCAAACAATGTTTCAGATGAAGTTGAATGGTTTTGAGAGGGGCACATTCTGATAGTATATTTTTTTGTAGGTGGACATGTAAAGGACATATGAAGGTCATTAATGTTCTTTTAAATGGAATCATATATTTTTTATTGCATCAGCTGGTGCTCCTTCATATTCTTTACAAAAAAGGATTAATCTATTTGTGTAAAAAAATCATTAGTTTAGGAGATATTTTAATTCTAATGTGTTAGGAAATCTCTCTCTCTCTCTCTCTCTCTCTCACATAAATTTTTGTACTTGGAGAAATTCATAAAATCTAAATAACAAAGAATGTACCTCTTAGAAAAAGTTGACCTTTCTGTCCCTTAGAACTTTCATTCACAAAACAATCTACAGTCAGTAATAATGAATGCGACACACTTTAAATTAAAATAACTCCTTTATAATATAGTTTTATAAAGTTTACAATATAGTGTACGTAGTACAGCTCCGTCTTACTCAGATCAAGTCTTTACTAGAGATCTGATATAAAGTCTTATAGGTATATATTTATCACTGTATATATTGTTATAAATAATTGCCATATAATTACAAAGTAACTTTAGTATGAACACTTTTTTCATCTGTTTACGTGAAACGTGTGGAAAATATACATATATTGACATAATTTTCTGAATAGAGCCGGTGTGGCATGGTGGTAAAGTATCACGTTTCCACCCGAAA
Source organism: Lasioglossum baleicum (assembly GCF_051020765.1). Taxonomy (NCBI): domain Eukaryota; kingdom Metazoa; phylum Arthropoda; class Insecta; order Hymenoptera; family Halictidae; genus Lasioglossum; species Lasioglossum baleicum. The sequence continues at coordinate 1,059,647 of NC_134930.1, forward strand.
GACCAAAGTTCAAATCCCGCTATATATAGTGATGCTTTTATTTTGATATTCTTACTATCATTATTGTTATTACCATTATTTCTATTAAAATAAAGAATAAGTATAAATGTAACACAAATCAGTAAATAAAAAAAATTATAAAAATTTAAAATTCTATATACATATAGTTTTATATAAAAATTTTGTTTTTAATGCTATGTATGTATACATACATATTTTTGCATAGGTATGTCTTATGCATGAGAAGTGAGCATTCTGATACGTACCAAAATCCTGAGCACATATAAGACTTAAAAAATAGATGGACTTGGGACATCCGAAATTTTGGTCCCACGGACGTCCCTGGGACAAAAATAATGAGCGTCCCTGGGACATCCGAAATTTTGATCCCAGGGACGTCCCTGGGACAAAAATAATGAGCGTCCCTCGGACATCCGAAATTTTGATCCCAGGGACGTTCCTGGGACGTCCGTAACGGACGTCGGATGTATGGACGTAAATTGGACAAAAACTGGACGTCCAGTGTACGTCCGGTGCTACTTGGGAATCCAGATGAAACTAATTATATGCTATTTTTGAAATGTAGAATGTCCACACTATTATTTTCACAACATCTTTATGTATTTCCTGTTTCAGGTACCGAATGCGAAACGCAGTAAACAAAGTGGAAAATTCCGTTGCATTAAATTTAATAGACATACGGCCAGCTGTGCAAATACACTGTCAAGCTATTAAGTTTGTATCCTCGTTCAGATCATATTCAGTAATCGACATGTTGTTGATCTATGTCAGTGGTCGGCACGGAGGAGACTCTGCAGGCCGCTCTCGGCTCGCGCCGCCTCCTTTTCCCACCGCACGTCTCGCTCTCCGTAACGGCCCTAGTCCTCAGGCCCGTACATATCCCAGACTGTATGAACTGCGCGTGGCGCATTAGGGCGACACCCGTATCAATAGGTTTCCACATTACCGTTGAAGTACTATTGTCAATGCGTTTTTTTTATGTGGTTTCCCCTGTAGGCCTATTCCACTCAGCTGCATGACAATTTCTGAAACTAACTTTGAACAATAAATGCGGAAGAGAGAGAGAGAGAGAGAGAACTACTTCTTAATTCCATTGCCAAAATTTTAAACAGTCATTCAGACAAACTTCTTCGTGGACGTTTAGATGTACTCGGAATATCAGAGATATCAAATGAAAGATTAGATGTCGCGGCTCGCATCGCAGACGATAAAGAAGCGTCATTCAACCGGGTGCGCTTTTCCGATTTAATATTCCGCATTTTATAAAACGAACATACGCACAGATATGTCGATCCGAACATTGAAAAAATTCTCAGTGCGAAATTTCTGAGGAGAGGATATCTTGATTCATTTAATATTTTAAAACATTCGACACTGTTTTCTTCCCTAGTCTTCAGAGGAACTTTTTGATGAAAATCGCGAAGTTCCTCTTGATACTCGGAAGCTTGTTCTTCGATTATGGCCGCGAGGGGGTTATGAAATAGTCTGAAATCATTTTTAAGGGAATCGAAATCAGTGAAACGGTTATCGAAGTATTTGTCAAAGTTATATATATATATATATATATATATATCTTTTCTGTGTTTATTGTTCAAAGTTAGTTTCAGAAATTGTCATGCAACAGAGTGGAATAGGCCTACAGGGGAAACCACATAAAAAAACGCATTTACAATAGTACCTCGATGGTAATGTGGAAACCTATTGATACGGGTGTCGCCCTAATGCGCCACGTGTAGTTCATACGGTCTGGGATAGGTACGGGCCTGAGCTGCCTCGAGGACTATGGCCGTTACGGGGAACGGGACGTGCGGTCGGTGAAAAGAGGCGGCGCGAGCCGAAAACGGCCTGCAGAGTCTCCTCCGTGCCGACCACTGATCTATGTTTTACTATATTTTTATTACCTGTTTTATTCGTCTTGCACCATTCCATCGACAATATGACGGAATATTATAAATTTTTAAACGAAGACACTGCAAAAAATACACGAACGACGTGATGGTAACGTATTTAGTGATAGTGACATTCGTTGTTGCCGCGTTCGGATTACATGTATATCGTGTAAGTATTAGTAAAATATTCGGTAATTATTTACACAAAGGAACTCTCCTTTCCGATTTTGATGAAATTGAAATATATTATGTAGTTACACATTTTGAACAAGTTTTTCCTTTTCATATACTAGGGGCTCTCTTTTAGTTTTCGAGATATTCGCAAAAGCTATTGCAACTAGTGGACTGAATTTTCCATTCTCATGCATGCTCCGTGGCAACGTTCACATGAGCTTGCGCAGGCTGTCTGTTTACTGTTTTTGTAAACACAATGTAAGGATCGGAGAAGAAACTATATAACGGGCGAACTCTTCCCGCCTAACGCACCGCCGCGACACCGCACGGCAACCACGCCGAACCGCCGAGACACCGTCTGACTGCAGGGTGGCCCACCGGTCCTCCATTCGAGGCTCCGAAACATTGGACACCCGACTGACGTGGCAATCCTTCCTCCACCCCATGTAACCGCCACAACCTACTCACAAGGGAGGTTACCCAAACGTAACACGCCGATTTTAATGAAACTTTGGTATGATATAGAACTCAAAAGAATATGGTAATTGTTTAGAAAGAGGGTCTCCTCTCAGATTTTGATGAAATTTAAATATGTTATACATTTCTACGTTTTGAACAACTTTTTCTTATACATGTTACCGCCGCTCGATTTTAGTTTTCGAGATATTCGCAAAAACTATCGCTTATACAGTATTGAATTTTTCGTATTGCTGCACGCTCCGCAGCAACGTAAGCCTGTCCCGGCACGGCGTTTGTTTACATTTTGCTTCTAAACACGTTGCGGAGATGAGAAAAAAACACAGTGTTTTCTAGTCATACATATATAGGGTGCTTCCGGATTTTCGTATGCGTGGTCGGGCCGGCCGTCAGGCCGGCCCTCTCCGTCCCCCATCACCTAACCCTAACTAATTCTAATCTCATGATTTTTCCATTACTAGTTCAAATTCGATCAGAATTAGTTAGGGTTAGACAGTGGGGGCGGAGAGGGCCGGCCGTTAGGCCGGCCCGACCACGCATATAAAAATGTAGGAGTAGTCTTTCAAAATTGAAAAAGCTCACCCTATATATGTATAGCCAGAATGAGACCCTGTTTTCTCTCTCATCTCCGCTGCGTGTTTAGAAGCAAAATGTAAACAAATGCCGCGCCGGGACAGGCTTACGTTGCTGCAGAGCGTGCAGGAATACGAAAAATTCAATACGGTATTAGCGATAGTTTTTTGCGAATATGTCGAAAACTAAAGTCGAGCGGCGGTAACATGTATAGGAAAAAGTTGTTCAAAATGATGACCTTGACAACATATTTCAAGATTATGAAAATCTGAGGGGTGACTCCCTTTCTAAACAATTACCAAAAATATTTGACACGTATTTTTTTATAGCGGCTGAGATTCATGTTAAGGGGGTGAAAATAGCTGTCAAAGTTGGGGTGGAAAATCCTATTTTATTGAATATCTCCGAAAGTATTAGGCCTAGACAAAAATTTCATAATCCAATTTGTGCGTCTTTGAAAAATAATAATTTGTTTTAAAAATATGTTAAAAATTAACTTTTTTCGGAACATTTTTCGACAAATCACTATTTTTCATGAAAATTTGCGTACACAATCTACATACTTTCATAAAAAATATGGGGAAAAAGGTTTTTTAGTTCCGCGGTCATAATAGTCATATTATGTTCCAACGCTTATGCGAGGTACGGTGGCAACCGTAATGGAAAATTTGTTCGAGTAAGGATAACCGTTTATTTGGAGTTGTTCCACGTTAAAAGTGATGTAGTAGTTTTGAAAAGTGCTGATTTTTCTGTTTTTCTACGGGTCTACCGTAGTAATCAACCTCCCATATCCGGATGTTGAAGGAATTTTCGGACACTCTGTATTGTTGTATATCCTCAAGATCTCTTTTCTGTTTTGAAGCAGTTTTCTTGCAACTTGATATGAAGGGATCCGATAAGAGTAGAAGTCTTTGCATCAATCTTCATTACTAAATTTCCTACTTGTTTTGTATGATTTAATCGGGGCTTCTTAATCTCTTTATGAGTCTTTCTAATGCTTCTTCTGAGAGAAGGCCTATAGATAAATCGGAACTTCTCCGATTATTTGACACCTGTGAATCAAAATTCTATCATATGTACACTACTTGGAATATAGTACTAATTGTATAAGTTTACAAGATGTGGCAATTAAATAACGAGACTGGGCACTTTCCACCATACAACAGCATCGGGCGAGGTTGTCATTAGTAGGTCGTAGATTTTGATGCTTCCGCAGCCACGATTCGTAGTTTTGTCTATCTGTCTGCTTTTGTTTCTTGTCTAGCATAAATTGTAGAGGTCACAGTTGCGTTGCAGTGCCGCGATCACTGCAGTGACGACTCACAGAACAACCAGAAACCTGGATTTTCCAGTACGATCCAGAAACAAAGCGTTGATCGATGCACTGGAAGACGCCCGGATCTCCAGGAATGGAAAAAGCGTGAATGAGCAATTCGAAATTGAAAGCAATGCTGTTCGTTCTTTTCGATATCAAGGTTGTTATCATGACTGACTGAAGGTCAAACCGTTAATCAGAAATACTACAAAGAAGTCCAAATCAAGCTGAGGGAAAGAGTAAGGAAGAAAAGACCGGATTTGTGGAAGAACGACTCATGGATTCTGCACCAGGAAAACGCACCAGCCCACAATGCTCTATCTGTGAGGCAGTTTTTAGCGGACAAGCGCATTCCTGTGCTTGATCCTCCGTATTCGCCAGATTTCGCACCGTGTGACCTCTACCTGTTCTCGAAAGTCAAAAGTGCATTGATGGGAACACATTTTCAGTCTGTTGAACATGTAAAAACAAAAACGGCAGAGTTGTTGAAGAGGCTGAGAGCTAACGACCTACAGCATTGTTTTGAACAATGGAAGACACGTATGCAGCGATGTATAGATAGGGGAGGAGAATATGTTGAAGGGAATATAAGTTAAATGTAACTTTATTTGTACCAAATCGCATTTCTCACACCAGTCTCGTTACTTAATTGCCACACCTGTTATATGTACAAATTAAAGGTCACGTTAATAATAGCCTGAATCGACGAATATGAATTTTTTCGCCAGAAGGTAAAACTCATAAGATTATGTAAAACTTATCTATTAAAATTTGATGTACTCCTGTAATCTCAGTGCTTATTTCAAAACCAGGTTTGGAAAAAGTGTACTGAAAAAAATTACTTCTATAAAAACGTACGCTGTTATTGTTTATAAAGTTTCAAGAGACAAATTGCAAAAAAGCGCTACAAGGATCTCTCTTTTCTTATCCAGGAGAGAGAGAGAGAGAGAGAGAGAGAGCTTCTTAATTTTGCCGCACCTGTCGCTGAAGTCACAAAAAGTTTTTGCTGTCGCTTCCGCACACCTATTCCAGCTATTCCTCCTGTGCTCTCGCTCACGATCTGGATTCAACGGACCACACAATAAGCTAATACCGCTTGCAATATTTTATAACCTTTATTACTGCACGTGGGACACTCTTTCTCATTTCTCGTCTAACAACCATGTGTCTTGCTCATCGACTGTGTTAACTCGCATCAGAGAGTATATGAGAGTGCTCACGCCCGGGTTTTGGCCGTGCCCATATAGTGCTGCCCCCTACTCTAGTACTTAGCCTGGATCAGCTCCTACATCATCTCTAGCATGGACAAGATCCTACATCATCTTTAGCATGGACAAGATCCTACATCATCTTTAGCATGGACAAGATCCTACATCATCTTTAGCATGGACAAGATCCTACATCATCTTTAGCATGGACAAGATCCTACATCATCTTTAGACTGGATCAGATCGTACATCATCATTGGCCAGGATTAGGACATACAGTTTATATTGTTTTATATCAAATATGTAACTAATATACAAATCTTTAATAATATAAATTATATTCATAGAAGTATTTTAATTTTTCCCGAGCCTTTGTTGCAAACTCTAGTTTTAAAAAATAGAAAAGCCGGAAGATTTCGAAGAAACACAGATTTTATATCGATGTTTAAAAGCCACCATCTTGGAAATTAATTTAATGATGAAATACTTACTGTCATCAATACTGTCTCCAATTTTTTTCATATTTTTAGGCACAGTTATTATTAATTAAACCAAATTGAAAACCAATTCTTTCTACGAAAATTTAGAAGAATAACTTTAGGGTTACCCTGAAATTTTCAGAATATGTTTAATTGACACAAATCTATAAAACGTATTTTTTAAATTTTAAGTATACAGGGTGATTCACGCAATTGTTACAAGTCATAACTCCGTTATTATTGCATTTACAAAAAAATGCCAAAGGAGAAAGATAAATGGTTCGAAGAGAACTACATCTGTAGGTCTTTAAATTTTTTTAGATGCAGCAGTGCATGTGCAATTAACAATTGCATCATTTCTTTAAATAGAAATGCATATTGTTTTTTACACAGATCGATTCTTCTGTTCATTCTACGTAAAAAATGATTAGGGTACACATGGCAAAAAATTATTAGATCTCGAGATATTTTCAAAAAATGTCTTTATTGAAGAAGATGCTCAAACGCTTCTCCATTACATTCTAAACATTTCTTATAACGTATTTTTATTGTTTGCATAACTGCGTTTAAATTATCTGCAGTTATTGCTGCACATTCCAGTATGATTCTTTCTCTCAGATTCTCTACAGAATTTATGGGGTTTGAATAAATTCTATCTTTCAAATAACCCCACAGAAAAAGTCAAGGGGACTTAAATCAGGTGAACGGGCTGGCCAACGTATTGATGTATAAACGCAGTTATGCAAACAATAAAAAACCGTTATAAGAAATGTTTAGAATGTAATGGAGAAGCGTTTGAGCATCTTCACAGCACGTTAAGACAACGCGCACAGAAGTAACGGAACCAAATGAAGGCACGAAATAGGCAGCTAGAAACCCGGCACAGAAACTATATTACTTGTATCGTTGTCCGATATTGCCTTTCTGTTATGCATGGAGTTTGTCCACGACATAGCTCACAAAAACTACAAGACTGAGGCAGACTCAATAACAGCCATTCCAAGTATAATGATAAGAAAAAGACATTTTTTGAAAATATCTCGAGATCTAATAATTTTTTGCCATGTGTACCCTAATCATTTTTTACGTAGAATGAACAGAAGAATCGATCTGTGTAAAAAACAATATGCATTTCTATTTAAAGAAATGATGCAATTGTTAATTGCACATGCACTGCTGCATCTAAAAAAAATCGAAAGGCCTACAGGTGTAGTTCTCTTCGAACCATTTACCTTTCTCCTTTGGCATTTTTTTGTAAATGCAATAATAACGGAGTTATGACTTGTAACAATTGCGTGAATCACCCTGTAGATAGACCCACATTAAAAAGTTGTAAAACGCAACTTTTAGTATTTTTTCTACAATTCTGATCAATTGCAATTTTTTAAAAAACTTCTTTTCACATCCTGCAGTAAACTAATTGCTCTAGTTTCCAAAAAAAGTTCAAATCGTATAGTATATTAAAATAGTGGTAAATCTACGCTACAGACAGGGATTGGAACGGTTATGAAAATAACTGTTTAAACTGTTATTTTTCGGTTCTGATTGAAATAGTTATTAAGAACCGAAATGATGTTATGTTATAACACTTATAACTGTTACGAGAATATCGGTACTGGCTGGCAGTACTGGCTTATATCGGTTACGGTTACGATTTTGGAGAACCGATATTATGTATTTCGGTTCAGGATTTCGGTTCCGGATTTCGGTTCTCTGTCATTCTGTATTCTATATTGTGTTCGACCTAATATTTATTATTTAAACAATTTATAAATAAATAAATTTTTATAATTTGTTTCTATATTTATTGTTTGAAATACCATTTCAATAATTTAAAATAATTGTTTAAATAAATAAATTTTTATAATTTGTTTCTATATTTATTGTTTGAAATACCATTTCAATAATTTAAAATAATTGTTTAAATAAATAAATTTTTATAATTTGTTTCTATAGTAATTATTTGAATTGTTATTTCAATAATAATTTATTGTTAAAATAATTGTTTAAATAAATAAATTTTTATAATTTGTTTCTGTATTAATTATTTGAATTGTTATTTCTGAATAATAATTTATTGTTCAAATAATTTAAATAAATAAATTTTTATAATTTGTTTCCATATTCATTATTTGAATTGTTATTTCAATAATTTATTGTTAAAATAAATAGATTTTTATAATCTATACAAATTTGTTATTTGTTTTTATTTATTTAAACAATTATTTTCACAATAAATTATTAGAATAATATAATTCACAAATAGAAAAATATATAAATTTATTTATTTAAACCAGTGAGATGAGCAACCCCCGCGGACTGCAGTGGGCCAAAAGTGAAAACATAAGAATACGCGCGGGCCGCAACCGGCAACGGACGCAATTGTTGGAAGTAACAATTGAAAATCGGCGACGAAGGCCGCCTCGCCGCACAGTGGTCCGGATCGAGAAATTCAGTGACATTTTGTTATAACTTTTGAACCATTAGAGATATTGCAATGAAATTTCCACTAAAAATATTTAAAAAATAGTCATTTTTAACTATAGATAATTAAATATTTTTTTTAATTGTTAAACAATATTTATTAATTAATTTTCATTGATACTTTTTTCTTAAAACAAAATTGTTTACATATATTATAAGTTTACAAACTATTTTTTCTAATAATTTATAATTAAAATTTTTTAATGGTCCGTATCGAGAAATTCAGTGACACTTTGTCATAGCTTTTGAGTCGTAAAAGTTATTGCGATGAAATTTTCACTGAAAAATATGAAAAAATAATCATTTTTTAATGATAAATAATTTAATATGTTTAATTATTTTCAATAACATTTTACTTACTTTATTGGCTGATTGACTTAAATCTATGTTAGTATCAATTCTGCAGCTTCTTGATCTAGCGGCTTGTTCTTTTTACTTTGCGAGTTTACTCGTATTGTCGATATATACGGATCGGAACTTATGAGCAATCTGTGAAGTAAATCCTCGTTTGTGTTGATCCTGGAATTTTTTCTCGTGTTCCTGCTTCTGAATTTTTTGAAATCTTTGTGTTTCGTTTCTTGTGCCTCCTCAGAAAGCTGTCCAATCGGAAGTAAAGCATTTTGTACTATATCCTTGCCGTGGATTAATATCTTGTGTATGGAGGCAGGCATGTAATACCATCCATAATGTTGCACATAATGTTTTGCTGTTTGTAGCGTATATTCTTCGAACTTGGTAAGATGTATTTCGTATGGAGACGAAATAACTTGTAAAATAACATGCATCCTTTTAATTAAAACAACGTCAATTTCTGTTATTTCCGCGGAAATTTCAGCATTCTGAAAAAACCTTCTTGCCGTATTCCCATCGTTTGATGAGCCCCATCCTTGTTTTACGTAATCGACAACTAGTCCCAATTTTTCTTTAAATTGTTCTTGAATCTTCTTTTTTCTTTCGTTTCGAATGTTTTTTAAGTCGGGTGTGTTAGCACTCCATTTTTGGAAAGGTATATTATACGATGCATGCAATATCCATTCAAAGCATCTTATCCAAGCATGCAGCGAAGAAATTCCAAAAGAATAATTATTATTATTAGATGGTTTGGATTTTACAAATTCTAAATCATTCATCTCCGTTGGTTTTGCATTGCATATATAACAACGCATAGAGGATTTCGTACCCGAAATCGCATTGCAAATTTTATTATCTACCATTGTAAATAACATGGTATATTCTATAGATGTATTATTTATTTCAAACGGCTTCAAATTTCGAATTTCATTATTTATTCTATTAGTTTCTTGTTCTATAATTATTTGAGATTCTTTAATAAATTCAAATTTTATTGGCCGGCAAAACCAAGGAGATGATGGTCGCGGATTTTCCCAGAGGATTTCTGAAGTTAATTTGTTACATAACTTTAACGGGACTATACTAGATATAAAAACAGATTCTTCGTCCGTATTAAGGTCTGCATGAAATACTTGTTTATATCTTTGCTGGCTTGAAGCACCATCGCAACCCCATTTGCATATGAGAATTAGTTCATAATTATTTGGCAATGTATCTAAACTCTTCAGTATGCGGGAAACTGTATGGTCTAATAAGGCTTGTAATTCGACTTGAGCATATGTTTCAGTAATTTTAGTACTACTCTTTGCTGGATAGCACTGTATTTTTTCTTGCAACAGTTTAAAATAAGAGGGAAACAGTTTGCTTAGGCATTTTATGGCTGAATTTCTAATGGTGATATACTGAAATTTTGAGAGTTCAGCCATAATGAAAATGCTTAAAGCTTTTTCTGCTGAAAACGTTTTCTGTTGAAGCATGTGTCCTTTTTCAAAAAACGTTTCAATATTTTTGTCGTTTTTACTGTCAAATAAATATTGCAGTATGCGTAACTTCTGATGCATGCCTTGTTTTCGCAATTTCATCTTTAGTGCACTCAGTAATTCATCGAGAGAAAAATTATTAATGAGAGACCGAGATCTCCGTATTTTTTCCCTGCTACTGCATTGAGAATACAACTTTCGTCCTTTGTATATGTTTACAGTAGACGATTTTCGTTGTAATGGGGTATTTGCCGAACTTGAAGACGGAATCTCTGCCAATATGGCACTTAGATATGAAAAATCTTTCTCCAGCCATGACTTATTACGTTGAAGGAATCTCGCTTGTGTATAATATGACTGTTTCCACTTCTGTTTTAATTTAGTAGTGAATACTTTTAAACTCTTCGTTAATCCTTCTGATTGTTCCGGAGAAAGATTAATTCGTTCACATATTTCTTTATATAAGAATGAGTAATCACCCATGTCTTTTGACGAATTCTGTAATCTGATAAATAAGTCTCCATATTTTCTAAAAGCTTCCATTCTCGACACTCGACAATTAATATCTGAATAGCAAAGATGAACAGTTACATGCGAAATTACTGAGGCAATAAGTGTTTAGTCGTTGTTGTACTTACCAAATATGAACCAAATAAAATATGATATAATATAAAATAAATCAAAACTTATTCTAATTAAACGATAAATGAATATATATAATATAACACGCAGTAAGAATAACGGAACTAAACACACTGATTAAATATATACATATATCATATACACTAAATATATACTGTACGAGTCTTTTAGAAATCCTTTACTCTGTGTGTACTCTCCAATGGTTCTGTTTCATCTGAATGAAAACTAAAAATGAGGAAACAATCGACTCCTCATCTGCAGCATATAATAAACAATTGCTTGTAGGCTACAATGGAAACAGTCCGCTCGCGCGCGTGCGAAGAGATTTTTCGCGTCTCGCGCGATCTTGGCGCTCGCGCTCGACGCAGCGATGGATACACTTTAATCATTAATAACTTGCGTGGATGGACGATGTTGGTAGTAAATCGTGCATGACTATATAGGGAAAAGTGTACCGAATATAGTACAATTTGTAATCATGCGATGCTACTTGGAACTCAAAAGATATTCCGTATCAAAGATGAGGAATTTTGACAATTTCCGTGCCTTCACTGTGCATTACTTTTTTAATACATTATTTAAATTAATTGTTAATTGACAGTGTAAATTCTTATCGTAAAGGAATTCTCTTCATTTTAAAAGAAGAACAGAGAAAAAATATTAAACAGGTGGGTCAGGGCATCCAGATAAAGATAAGCATCCTTCTTCTGCGAAACAACCTATTTTATAAATGTCCAACTTTAAGTGTTCGTCACAATTACAATTTTGATTATATTTTATTAATTTCTTTATTTTCGAGGTAGATGGATATTTAGCAAGCAATACAAACTTTGTACATGTCAATATGAGAAAGTTCATTTTTCGACAAAATGTCACTGAATTTCTCGATCCGGACCACTGTGCGCCGCGCCACTGGTGGCTCATGTCGGGCGAAGTTATTTTGTTTTCTGGTTCGAAAAAAACGTAGACGTTACAAACTTGAAAGGTTGGTTTCTCAAGATAAAAGTCTGCTCTATCGCGTGGTATAGTTCGATTTTCCGCTGGACCCTAATTTTTTGAGATAAATTGAAAAATATCCTCAAAAATTGGTGCAAAAGTAGTGTCTCTTCGTCTTTAATCATTGTTTAAACATGTTTAAACAATCATAATGTATTAATATTGGATATCACTGTATTCGGGAAAGTCTACAGAATCTTTTGCTGTAAAGAACAATTCAATATCTTTTATAATAACCACAATATTTGTTTAAAGTTGAAAAATATGTTCTTTTTTCAAAGCCATGTTTTTCAAAAACTGTGCGTATAGGAGAAAAATTAAGGACAGATTCGGAATCACCGCAAAAAACTCTATAAGAAGGACCCAACAGTATATTGAAAACAAATTTGGTGTTGGACAGTGTAATCGGTTCTCCAGAACCGTTAGGCCTGTTGCACAGTCGAGCGCAATTTTCCGGTCTCAAATACGTTCTAAAATTCTAAAAAAAATGTTACATATTTTGGATCCTAAGACGCATTTTATAGAATTTTTTCAGATTTTTTGGTTGCAAACTGTGGTCGTAAATAATGAAAAACCCCCCAAAAATCGGAAAAATGTAGATTTCTAGAAAATATGAAAACATGCTTTTTACTGTTTGGTTCCTTGATAAAGTACTACAGCAGGCAGTGTCGTCAATTTTTTTCAGATTTTTTTATTGTGGGACATCATTGTCAAAATTTTTTCGACGTTTCTGCTGTGAGGAGGAAAGTTATACTTATTGATTTTACCGCGGGTGTATATTAAGTAATTTTTAACGTTATTATATGTTATTATACATTACAAAACGCAATTGTTTGACCTAAGAAATGCGATTTAATAGAAAGAAGAATTGTGTTCTGTGCGCGATATATGTACATACTGTGACTCGCAAAAATTTTCGGACGCTCTAAAAATGATAACTTTTTTAATATTATACTACACGATTTGAACTTTTTGGGAAGCTAGAACAATTAGTTTAGTACAGGATGTGAAAATAATTTTTTCAAAAATAGTAACTGATCGGAATTGTAGAAAAAATGAGAGACACTTGGGGAAACTCAAACACCTGGCAGAAGACTGTGAAGGGGTAGAAAGAATGAACATAGGTATAGAAAAGATAGTACAGGAGAAAAGAGTGGGAGAAATTGTAGAATGGGTTAGGAGTATAGAGAAAAAAAGGAAAGAATTAATCACAAGGGATAATCAAGAGAGAGGCAGGATTAGCGGGGAGACATTGGGATAGATCACATAGACAATAAGGTATTTGATGTGGCATGGGATATGGATGGATGGGTGGAGGAACGGATGAATGGATAAATAGAGGGATGAATGGCTTCGAGAATTATAATCCATGTCCAATTTCTGGGCCACGAGGCTGAAATAAATAAATAAATACGTATTTACTTACTTACTAAAAATTGCATTTTACAACATCTTTATATGGGCCGACATTGAAAATTTAAAAAATACGTTTTGTAAATCTGTGTCAATTAAACATATTCTGAAAATTTCGTCAAAATCGGTCGACGTTGCAATGAGCTACAAACGTTTTAATATAAAATAATAATTCTTAAAAAATATTCTGTTATTTTACACCGATATACCCGACCCGACCCGACCCGTATCATGTTACAATGTTTCACTCCACTCCACGGCGACCGAAACCCTCGAGCTTCACTTCCCTTTTCTCCGTTCGTCATCATAGAATAGCGTTTCCTGAAAATTGAATGTCTCTGGCCAGACTCGAGTTTTCGACATTTATAGCAAGCTTGCTATAATCGTATCTTATTTGTCAAAATCTAGTTTTCCATTTAAAATATTTTGTTGTTAAAACTCATTAATAGTCTTAAATAGTACTTGAACAATATTAAAAATGATACTGAAATATTGGAATATTACAATTTGGAATGAAGGGTCTAGCCGGACGAGGTAGTCCTCCGAATTATTTAAACAGCCGTTGCGCCATTCAATTTTCGGTCAATTTTTCCCATTTACTTGCATTAATTTAATCGTATAATTGCATTTAATTGAAATTGATAATTGAGATTTTTTCCCGATTTTTTGGTTCAAAATGTTAATTACACAAGCTGAAAAACAAGCAAAAATTCGACAAATGCAGATTTATTTGAGAAACTGAAAAATAGCATTGATCATATTTTTAGACTAGCAACATACCAGAACTTTTTTTACGACAGCGCGTAAACGACAAAGAGGGACTTTTCAATGACTCCAAGAAAAATGAATAACTTAATGACTCCGAGAAAAATAAAGAACTTAATGACGCTGAGGAAAATGAAAAATTTAATAACTCCAAGAAAAATGGAAACTTCAATGACTATGAAAAAACTTGACGGCACTGAGGAAAATTAAAAATTTAATAACTCCAAGAAAAATGGAAAACTTAATCACTTTGAAAAAAATAAAGAACTTACTGACTCTGAGGAAAATGAAAAATTTAATAACTCCCAGTTAACAAGCAGTCTTCAATGCCTCTTAAAAATGCAATTAATCATGTAGGGATTGATCAGGTGTTTCTCGCTATATTAAAAAATATTTACAAATCCTTTGACAAATTCTGCTTTGTGGCGTCAGGATACTGCTTTCGACATTCCATCACAGTTTGTATAGTATACATATATTATTTCTCCTCTTTGTTTCTAGATAAAATTTTATTATGATCCTCCATTAGTTTAACGCCCCGTTCAGCGGTATCATTGACCACCTTCAGTCCATGTTTCAGTCAGACTACTTATTACTCATAATAACTTCTTTTTCCGATATTAGAACTATTTTTACCACGTTTTTATTAGCTCGCTTTCTTGTTCTTCTGTAGATTGGAGCGTATTAATGAATTTATTTATATATAATATCTCTGTCAGTTATGTATACATATATGAAAAAACTCTTCAAACAAAAGTTGTAGTATATAAGGAGGTGGATATAGTATCAAAGAAAAAAATTTTTTTCAAAGTCATTATTTAAAGTTTTCAAGGTCACGGATGTTTTTTCTATCAACAACTGTTTATGCTATATATGGATTCTTAAAGAGAAAAAAGACAAATTCAACGATATATCATAACGTCTGTTTATGTCATGATTTAAAAAATTCTCATTTTCCATTAAAAACTCATTTTCCCATGATCCAAACGGCCCCAAAATTTTTCCAGACCATTTTCTCAACATTTGTCACAATTCTGGTTTACGGGACCAAAAAAATTTCATGGTCGAAAAATAAGGTCCACCTTAATGTTGCATATACGTAAATTACGAGAAGCAGTAAAGAGTGCTTAACGTCGAAGAAGAAAATCTGGGTAACTAAAACTTAATATGTACTACATTCCACGTTATTAGAATAATTGTAGTTTAATTATGATATATTTTAAAATTGATATAATTATATCAACATTTTTTATTTACACCTAAAAACGCCACTGTCTCGGAAGGAAATGGACATTCGAGAGAAGCAATGAAATTAGAGCATCATTGCGAAAAAAGATGAGTTTGGAATAACCTCAATATACATTTTATGAAATTCTATTATAATTATAGTTATGACTGTATTTTTTAATAAATAAACTTGTGTATGCTAGTATAAAATCAATTTATATATATTATACAATTTATTTTATTATTTGTTTGACAACTAATAGATCTACAAATTGTTTCATAAACTAAAAAATACTTCCTGCATTTTCGTATTCTCCAATCAGTCCAAATAAATACCATCAACGTGTTCTCATATACCAATTTTTATTAATGCAATTATGACAGTAACAAAACGTTTCTATTTAAAATGAATACATATTTTGAACATAGTTTTAACATTTTTAATTTTTTGGAAGGTTAAAAAATGTAATTAAAAAAGTAATGAAAAATAAAAAAAAATCCCCGCTGCACGGGGACTCGAATGCTAGCTCCAGATTGCCATTCATTCGCTCGACGGCTCGACAGCCGAATTTCAGTTTCGTTTCCGCCGTAAAGCAATACAACATGGCAACATGGCAAGTGCTAAAAATAGATTGTGGCTGGCATAAGCGCACAAGCAGCGCACACGGATATAGTAAAGGTACGCTGGTGAGTGTAGCGCGCGGGCGCGTTGCTAACACGATACAGTGTAGGGATTATGGCGCTCGTGTCGCCATTCCCCTAGGTCGCGCCTAGGGAGATCATCGATAGGGAGTTGGCGGTCCTACTCCCAACCGTCTCTCGTAGCGACCGTTACGCTAGGCATCCCTGGCAGTTCAAAATAGTCAGTTCGTAGAGTCAGACGTATTGAACACCAATATCCAGTCGTACTGTGTTTTGAGGCTTACCTCTTTTTGTAATATATTCTCCGTCGTACGGTTACGACGGACGTCACTACCGGGTGAATAAAATATTATAAAATGGTTCTCCTTGAACTACAAATTCTGCAGTGAATTTTATCTCCAAGTCCTAACCACGTGTTGCAAGTAAAACGTAGAGTGGGCTACGTTCTTCGGTACCTTCCCCGAAGCTTCTGATTCTCTCCGAGAGTATCCATCTACATCCATCCTACAATTGGTGACCCCGACGTTATCTGAATCCGTCGGCCGTCGTGATCTCGCCGATCACCAGAAGGAAGGACGTCAGCACGCGGTCTTGGGGACATCCCGTGCCTGCAGCTATTCTGGCTGGCACGCACCTTCATCGAGGAGCGTCGAGGATCCAGCCAAGCAGAGTGCAGCGTCACGCCGACGCCACGATCTCTCGAGGAGGACGCACTCGAGTACCGGTTTGCTGTTTTGCCGGGCCACGCGGTCGGAAGGACGTTTCCTGTCCGCCATCTTTGCTGCTGCACGAGGCACGCCGCCGTGAAGCCGCCATCTTGGTCCTCGAAGGAGTAGTTCCACAGGTGGATTCCGGCGTGCATAGAAGATTGCGAGCGACTTCCGTAAGTGCGAGCGTCTAATTTAGCCGTTAACATTCGTTATCGCGATTCCGGTAGAATTCATTGCGCATTGCATTTCCGACGCGCGTTCAGTTCCGTCGTGATAGTGTAAGACCCACCGCCGCGGGTCCTGTGAATTAGCATCGCGTGCGCGCGCAGATAGTAAAAATGCCCGCGATTTCATCAATTTCGTCGCGAGACTCTTCTAGACGCGATGTCGAGGCATCGGATGCCGTCGCATCCGCAGTTTCTTCTCGAGGTTCTTCAAACCGCGAGCTTGAAGCAAAAGTCGACCGTCTCGCGAATCAATTGGCCGAACTGACCAGTATCGTGAGACGCAGTTCCCGCGACGGGCGCCGTAGAACTACTTCCCGTGGGAGACAAAGTTCGCGTTCCAAGTCGCGCGGTTCCGCATTGTGCCGTCTGCACCGGAAATACGGAAGCGATGCACGTCATTGCATAAAACCCTGCTCGTGGCAGGCGGGAAACTAATATGCACTAGCCGCGTGGAGGCGAGCGCGCTGAGTGCTACATCACATCGTCTCCATGTCCGTGACCGCGACCTCGGTCTTACGTTTCTGATCGACACGGGAGCGGATATCTCTCTGTTACCGGCTGATGAGGCCGCGAAAAAACGTGCGACCGGTTTAAAATTGTTCGCGGCAAACGAGACAACGATCAATACATACGGAGAGAAGCGACTCAATTTGAATCTAGGCCTTCGCCGTGCCTTCTCTTGGAACTTCTGCGTCGCCGCGGTACCGTACCCGATTCTAGGCGCGGATTTTCTCAATCATTTTAGCTTGTTGGTCGATCTGCGTCATCGTAAATTGATCGATCCGTTGACGCGAATTTCCACTGTCTGCACAGTCAGAACCTCGCCGGTGTTCAACGTGAAATCGATCGATCCCGCATCTCCGTTCGCGGGAATACTCTCCGAGTTTCCGGGAGTGATAGGACCATCGCAATCGAATTGCGATTCGCCGCGCGACGTCTTACATCATATTGTGACCGAGGGTCCCCCCGTAGCCGAGCGTGCGCGACGACTGACGCACGATAAACTGCAGGTGGCTAAGGCCGAGTTCCGACGGCTCGTTGCTGAAGGAACATGTCGTCCATCGACTAGCCCGTGGGCTAGCCCCATCCATCTTGTTCCTAAGAAAGATGGGGGTTGGCGGGTATGTGGCGACTATCGTCGTTTGAATTCGGTGACCGTTCCCGACATGTACCCAGTTCCTCATTTACATGACTACTCAGTCAATTTACACAACAAAACGATCTTCACCAAGCTCGATCTTCAGAGAGCGTATCAGCAGATTCCGGTTGCGCCGTCGCACATCGCGAAAACTGCTGTGATAACACCTTTTGGGCTCTTCCAGTATACCGTGATGCCTTTCGGCCTCCGTAACGCCGGGCAGACATTTCAACGGTACATCCATCGTGCCCTCGGAGACCTCGACTTCGTCTTTGCCTACATCGACGACATCCTCATCGCTTCTTCGAACCTCGAAGAGCATGAGCGTCACCTCCGCATTGTTCTGCAACGTTTGCAGGAACACGCGCTGCATCTGAATCTTGCCAAATGCGAATTCGGCAAGTCCCGTCTCGAGTTTCTGGGACACGTAGTTGATCGGAACGGGTCTGCACCTATTCCCGAAAAAGTCAAGGCCATTCAGGATTTTCCGAAGCCCAAAACAGTCTCTGACCTACGCAGATTTCTGGGTATGGTCAACTTTTACCGACGCAGTCTTCGTCGCGCCGCTGACGTGCAAGCACCCTTGCACGAATATCTTTGCGAGTCGAAGAAAAATGACAAACGTGAGATAGTCTGGACTTCTCAAGCCGAGGAAGCGTTTGCACGAGTCAAATCTGACCTCGCCAACGCGACCTTGCTAAATCACCCTGCTCCTGATGCAGTAACGCGTCTCGTTACCGATGCGTCCGATTTTGGAATGGGAGCGTCGTTAGAACAAAATTTCCAAAATTCGTGGAAACCTTTGGCATTCTTTTCTCGCAAGTTTACTCCATCTCAAAGAAACTACAGTGCGTATGATCGCGAGTTAACCGCTGTTCACGAAGCGCTCAAATACTTCAGGCATTTCCTCGAAGGTAGAAATTTCGTAATTGTGACTGATCACAAACCACTCGTGTACGCGTTCCGGCAACGCGCCGATAAAGCATCGCCTCGCCAACTTCGGCAATTATCATTCATATCACAGTTTACTACTCATATCGAGCATCTCCCTGGCTCCGAAAACGTCGTCGCCGACTCGCTGTCGCGTGTAGATACCTTGCACCTTGCCGCAGATATCTCCTTGGAGGAGCTCGCGAGATTGCAGGAATCCGACGACGAATTGAAAAGTTTATTGGCCTCTACCGATCACTCGTTAGCTTTACGGCGAATTCGGTGGGGACCCTCTCACATTGCGATTGTATGCGATTTAGAAGGAGAAGTATTGCGTCCATACATTCCGGGCCCGTCACGCAAGGCCATTTTTGATAAATTTCACAAACCCGCGCACCCGAGCGCGAAAATTACCGATCGCGTGATCCGAAAGCGGTATGTTTGGCCGCGAATGCATCACGACATCGCGAAATGGTCGAAAGAGTGTCTAGATTGTCAACAATCTAAGATAACGCGCCATAACCATGTAAAGCCAGCGGAATTCGTTGCTCCCGATGAGCGTTTTAGTCATGTCCACATGGACATTATCGGCCCGTTGCCGATATCGGAAGGCTATCGTTACTGCCTGACCATGATAGATCGTTTCTCGAGATGGCCAGAGGCGGTTCCGCTCGCGAATATTGAAGCTACTACCGTATGTAGAGCGTTCGTAGATCACTGGATCTCACGTTTCGGCGCCCCTGAAACTCTCACGACCGATCAGGGCAGCCAATTCGAATCGAGACTTTTCACGGCGCTGCTACAATTATCCGGATGCCACCGTATTCGGACGACCGCTTTTCATCCAGCGTCGAATGGAATGATCGAACGATGGCACCGATGCCTCAAAACTGCGATTATGTGTCACGCGAACCCTACGTGGTCACGCGTGTTATCTACCGTAATGCTTGGTCTTCGAAATAACGTTATGGATTCGGGCTCGTCGCCCGCCGAATATCTATACGGCACCTCGTTGCGAATTCCGGGCGAGTTCGTACTCCCCGATGACGGTCCCGCGGATCCGCAAATGTTTATTGAAGAATTTCGAGACCACATGCGCAGTGTTAAACCTGTTCCCGTAGGACAGCGTCATAAAAAGCGTGTTTTCTTATTTAAAGACATAGACACCTGTTCACATGTATTCTTGCGCGCCGGTACGAATAAAAAGGCGCTCGAACGGCCATACTCAGGCCCGTACAAAGTAATAAGCCGCCCTACCGACCGCGTTCTAGAGATCGATGTCAACGGAAAACCGCGTTCCGTCTCGATAGAAAATGTGAAACCAGCGTATCACTTCCGAGAGGAATTAGCAACCTCGTCTAGCGAACCCTCCGACTCGAATCAACGGAATGCGCTGCGAACATATTCACGGGCGAAAACTGTGCAAACAGTCCCGCCGAGTTAATATCGCCGATTTAGTTGTAAGCCTGTTGTATACATGTAAATAGCAATCGCGTAGTTTGTACGAACAACTTGTATAGTAGATGTAGTGCGCACTCATTGTAAATAGTTTATAGTTATAATATTGTTATATTGTTGCTGTATCCCCAGCGTGGCGAACTTGTATATCGTTGTGTAGCGTCATAAGTTTGCACGTACACACTCGGGGGGGAGTGTGTAGGGATTATGGCGCTCGTGTCGCCATTCCCCTAGGTCGCGCCTAGGGAGATCACCGATAGGGAGTTGGCGGTCCTACTCCCAACCGTCTCTCGTAGCGACCGTTACGCTAGGCATCCCTGGCAGTTCAAAATAGTCAGTTCGTAGAGTCAGACGTATTGAACACCAATATCCAGTCGTACTGTGTTTTGAGGCTTACCTCTTTTTGTAATATATTCTCCGTCGTACGGTTACGACGGACGTCACTACCGGGTGAATAAAATATTATAAAATGGTTCTCGTTGAACTACAAATTCTGCAGTGAATTTTATCTCCAAGTCCTAACCACGTGTTGCAAGTAAAACGTAGAGTAGGCTACGTTCTTCGGTACCTTCCCCGAAGCTTCTGATTCTCTCCGAGAGTATCCATCTACATCCATCCTACAACAGTGTCTTCTGTGGTGGCCTCTGGTGGCCTCCTGTTTCTCACTCCAGTCAGAATATATCCTAGAGGGCGTAAGAGAAATATTCGAGCGACACAGATGTCGTCAGATGTGCTAACAGTAAAGTGGGTTCTGTTTCTTGCTAAAGATGATGTAGGTTCTGTTCCATGCTAAAGATGATGTAGGAGCTGTTCCAGGCTAAACATGATGTGGAGACAAAAGCGGCACGGCCAAAACCCGGGCGTGAGCACTCTCATATAGTCTCTGCTCGCATCTCGCACGCACTCTCTTTCTCGCATTCCTGTCGCACGCCATCTAATTGTTTACGTTGTCATTCACACCTCATTCATTCCTTCGATTCCTAGCTTATCGACATTTTTCGCGATTCTCTCTCAGCCGCTACATTACTCCCCCTCCAGTGACTAAGTCACGATGTTAGGCTCCTGGTAGGGGCTTATTCGCCTTACAATATATATTTTTATTTTTACAGTGTATTTAGACTTTACAATGTATGTTTGTACCCTGTTTCTATTTTATAATTATACCTATTTCGGACAGTCTTTACCTCTATATTCGAATTTATTTCTTTTTATCGAGTTTTACTTTTTCAATTAATTTTTTTTGCTTAAAGATTTTGGGACCGAGATCCTCTTACATAACGTTGTAAACAACAAAGTCTTGATCTGAGTGTAACAATTACGCGGTTCTATACCTATAATATATAATATTTACATTCTTTGTCGCGCTTCTATCGTTCTAGATTCCGGCTTGGAATCTTACCGGTGGCTTGACTTTTCTTTTTTCGCGACTACCTTGAGGCTGTTCCTCTCTGTTGCCTGGCCCGTCAGCTATTCCTTTGCTGTAGGATTCATCTGGTGTTAGAATATAGGCTGGCTTGAGCCTGTCTATCGAGATCGTCTTTTCCTTTCCTTTAATTAATACCGTGAAGTATTTCTCGCGTCTTTGTACCACCAGGAATGGTCCCTCATATGCTGGTTCGAGCGCCTTTCTGACTCTGTCTACCCTTATAAAAACATGAGAGCAAGAATTAAGATCTTTATGAACAAATACCTTTTGACTTGTAGCTCGTTGCGTTCGGACAGGTTTCAGCCGTTCCATGTGTTGCTGTAATTTGTGCGCGAACGTCTCCGGCTCCACTTCAATACTCTTTGGTTCGAAGAATTCCCCAGGAAGTCTAATGTTCGTCCCGTAAATCATTTGCGCTGCAGAATGATTTGAATCGTCTCTTACTGCTGCCCTTAGTCCCAACAATACTGTGGGTAAAGTTTCTGACCATTTATTGCTGCCGTGTGCTTTTAAGGCAGTTTTTAGTGTCCTGTGGAAACGCTCTATTTTCCCATTAGTCTGTGGGTGATATGGAGTCGTGTGCAAAACTTTAGCTCCGCAGATGGCTGCTAAATTCCTAAATAGGCGAGACTCGAACTGTCTGCCCTGGTCTGTGACTATTTTATCTGGTACGCCGAATCTACTTACCCAATGTTTGTAGAATTTTTGTGTTACCGTTTCCGCTGAGATGTCTCTCAGTGGTATTACTTCCGTCCACCCTGTCAATCGATCTATACAGGTGAGGCAATATATTTTTCCATCTGAAGGCGGTAACGGTCCAATGATATCTATGTGTACCATTCTGAATCGGGCATCTGGCTCTTGAAATTCTGCAAACTTTGATTTTGTGTGTCTAGTTACCTTGACCTTTTGGCAATTTATACATGTTTTCGCCCAATCTCGAACTTGTTTTTTCATTCCTGGCCATATGAATTTTCCTGTTATTAGCTTGATAGTTGTTTTGATACCTGGATGTGCTAAATCATGAATCTGTTTGAACACCGTTTTTCGAAATTTTTTTGGAATATATGGCCTGATGTTGTCCTGTGATGTGTCACACCACAGAGTCTTCCCAGACTGCAGTACATGTTGCTTCATGCTCAAGGAAGGAAAATTTTTTATTACTTCTTTTAACTCTTCATCCGTCTCTTGTTCTTCGGCTATTCGATCGTAGTCGACTGCCGAGATTTCTTCAATCCTTGATAATGTGTCTGCTACTATGTTATCCTTTCCGCTTACATGCTGGACTTCTGTTGTGTATTGTGAGATAAATTGGAGTTGTCGTTGTTGTCTCGGTGAGGCCTTTTTGTTCTTTTGCCTAAATGCGAAAGTCAACGGCTTGTGGTCGGTGAATATTGTGAATTCTCTTCACTCTAGCAAATATTTAAATTGTTTTACTGATAGGTACATGCTCAACAACTCGCGATCATAGGTGCTGTATGCTCTCTGCGTCTCGCTCAATTTCTTAGAGTAGAACGATATTGGTTTCCAGCTCTCCTGATCGTATTGTTGTAATACTGCCCCTATAGCCCAGTCTGAGGCATCTGTATATAATGACAATGGACATTCGCTCTTAGGAAAGCTTAGGAGAGCCGCGTTGGCTAATTCCGTTTTACATTTTTCAAATTGCTTGGTCGTTTCTGCAGTCCATGGCACTTTTCTCCGGTCTCGTTTCTTTGCGCCCTGCAACATCTCGTGGAGCGGTGCCTGAGTCAGTGCAGCGTCTTTTAGGTATTTCCGATAAAAATTGACCATACCTAAGAATGTGCGTAAGTCACTGATTGTTTTGGGTATTTTATAATTTAGAATTGCCTGAACCTTTTGTGGAAGTGGCCTTAATCCCTCAGCCGTAATGAGGTGTCCCAGAAATTCTACCTGGTGTACTCCCAATATCGACTTGGATGTATTTATACGGAGGCCGTATTTGTCTAGTCGCTTGAAAATTAATTTTAAGTGCTCTTTGTGCTCTTCTTGTGATGCTGAGGCTACTAGTATGTCGTCCATATAGGGAAATGCGAACTCGATACCCCGAAATACTTCATTAATAAATCTCTGGAATGTGGACGGAGCATTGCGGAGTCCGAAGCTCATAACATTAAATTCGTATAGTCCGAATGGTGTAATGATTGCTGTTTTATGTTTGTCTTCTTCCGCGATCGGTATTTGATAATACGCTTTGATTAGATCAATTTTTGAAAATATGATTTTATTTTGTAAAATAGACTGAAAATCTTCGATTCTCGGAATTGGATATCGATCTGGAACTGTTCGTGCATTTAGTAGTCTATAATCGCCACAAGGTCTTACCGAGCCATCCTTTTTGTTGACAAGATGCAGTGGGCTGGCCCATTGTGATTTCGATGGCCTTATGATGCCGTTGTCTAGCAAATATCTGAATTCTTGCTTAGCTATTCCCAGTCTCCTCGGATCTAGTGGTCGTGCCCTCGAGTATACTGGTTGTCCCGTTGTGACTATGTAATGTTTGACTTCATGTTTGATTGCCTTTGGTTTTACTATCTCTGGTTTAGCGATTCCTGGGTACAAGCGGAGCAGGTCTGAAAATTTTGATAGTTGATTTACTGTGTTAATTCCGTGGTCATTGATTATCGATGTTATTTCGCCCCTTGCAGCCAGGCGTGTAATACCATCGATTAATTGTTTTTTATGAATGTCCACGACTAATTGAAATTTATTCAGGAAATCGGCACCGAGTATTCCTTTGTTAACTTTAGCTATTATAAATGGCCACTGAAATGGACGTCTCAAGCCCAAATCCAGCGTGAGCAATTTTATGCCAAATGTTGGTATTTCGGTGCCATTTGCCGCGTATAATTTATACTCGCAGCGCCCTTTTGCTTTTGGGCCTGCCGGAATAATTGATACATCTGCTCCCGTATCTACCAGAAATCGTAACCCTGCCTTCCTATCCTTCACAAATAGTCGGAACTTGCGGCACCGGCTTTCACCCTCTGCAGCAGGCTTTGCCGCCTCGTCTACTGCTGGCTCGGGTTTTCCGAAACCTTCCAGCTGCACGGTTGTTTGCATTTTTCTGGTAGGCATCTTTTCCCAAATCTGAAATGGTAATAACAAAATTTTCCATTAGGGTTAAATCTTTTTCTGGATCCGCTTCGGCTCGTGTCACGAGACCGACTAGAATTACGGTTTCTAGGCCGTGACCGTTGTTGGCTACTTAACGCCGCGACTTGATGTTCTAGAGCTGATAATTTTTGTAGTATTTCGTTGTTAGTAGCATTGTTGCTGCCGATGGTGGCCATTTCCACGTGTGCTACGGTTTCCGCCATTTTGTCCGCCATTTCTGCTAGTTTCTCTAACGGTTCTTCGCTGACTATCAGTACGCTTCTTACAACCTCTGGCATTTTTTCTAGCCATACCGTTCGTAAAACCTTGTCTGAAATATCCTCAGCGTCCCCCAGCGATCGCAATTTGCGTAGCAACTGACTAGGTTTCATGTCGCCCAATTCCACACCAGTAATTAATCGTTTGATTCGTTTATTTTCGCTTTCTTTGTACGTGTCTATGAGTCTCTGTTTTGATAGCGTATATTTTCCGTCGCTGTTGCTATTAATTATGTCCCATACTGTTTCTACGAATTTGGGTCACGAGATAATTGAATTTTGTAGCTTCGTTTGTTATATTACTGATACAGAACTGTGCTTCGACTTGGTGAAACCATATTTCTGGTTTATCTACCCAGAATGGAGGAATTTTTATGCTCACCTTGTTTGTCTCCAGTTTCCCGACGATCGGCTCATTCTTTTTTTCTTCCATTTTCGGTTTCGTTTGCACGTGGCCGACCGTTGCTCTTTGTTTATTTTCTCCGCACTTCACAAGTCAGGGGTCACCACTTATTCGAGCTATTCCTTCTATGCTCTCGCTCACGATCTGGATTCAACGGACCACACAATAAGCTAATACCGCTTGCAATATTTTATAACCTTTATTACTGCATGTGGGACACTCTTTCTCATTTCTCGTCTAACAACCATGTGTCTTGCTCATCGACTGTGTTAACTCGCATCTCGCACGCACTCTCTTTCTCGCATTCCTGTCGCACGCCATCTAATTGTTTACGTTGTCATTCACACCTCATTCATTCCTTCGATTCCTAGCTTATCGACATTTTTCGCGATTCTCTCTCAGCCGCTACACACCCTTAAGTAAATGAATATATTGTCTTATCTCGGATGTTTTGCGTCTTTAGCTGCTTTCTTGTTTTGTTTATCTCTGAAGGCAGCTGCCTTTCTCTTTCTGTTCTCTTACCCAGGTTTCTTTTTCACGAGGGAGTCATCTGTCTTCCTCCTGTAGCCCGACGGAATCCCCTTGTCGGCCATGTTAGAGACCAATGTCTAAGAATGTGTGGAAATAAAATATGTTAAAACACAACTAACACGTAGTGTCACTGGCACTATTTCCTTACTACTTCCTTAAGTTTTATTAAATTTAAGACACTGTCACTTGTAGCATTTACTAAATTTTGCAAGTCTACTTCAGCAGACGTTTCGTTAGCTAACATATTACACGATAAAGATGAAATTTTGATATTTCTAAAAGTTTTTATGCAAGGAATATTATCTTTACATAATTTGTTAACGATGCTTTTAAATATACCATATTTTTTATCTGAAAGATCTAAATCTATGTAGCGGGCTAAATGTTCATGAGATGGTATTTTACTTTTTTTATCTAGTACATTCGATTTATTTACAACAGAAGCAGCGAAATTTTTTTTTATTCTTGATTTGAATAAGAACGTATGCTCGATTGAACACCGCGCTTTTTTGGTTTTGAGTAATGCTTCTTCAAAATGTATTCGACGTCTTCCTTGGCTAGGAATATTTATTTACATGTTAAGCCACACACGTGATTCTTAAACAGGTGACGTCGATTTTAGTAACTGTTTCTTCACTTTTTCTTGCAAGTGTTTCTTGCAAGTAAATAACTTCGAGTGTTGCAATTTGTCGCAGAAAAAAATGATGTAGCAATATACTACAACACCTTGTTGATACAGAACAGTGAAAATTGCAGGATGTTTTGAACCGTTTTTTTATTTTATAAACTGCATTTTAATGAAAAAACGCATTTTCTAAATTGCCAGTTAGAATTATGCATACCTCTGGTCAAATTCTCCATACCTAAGTTATAGCAAACAGTTTAAAACAAAAAGCAGCCTAAAAGAGCAATTAGGGCACGAATAATATTAATAATCTAATAATTTTAGCATTTAAACTACAATAAACTGTTGGCTGTTATTGACCCCCTACAGATTTTCATGGATTCTACTTTTTACATTCCTTACTTACTGACTGAGGATTTTATTGAATAATTAGATTAGAGACGAATCATGATTATTTTGGTTTTTATCCATTACATGCCGCACTATGCGAGGGTCCTCGGGCACTCCCAGCTCACTACAAAGGCGGAACATGGGTGGGCGCTTACAAGCGGCCGCCCGGTGCAGCTCATCCCCACACCAATAACACCGGGTGAGCCAGCTCGCCTCCACAACTTGGCCGCATTTCGACCACGTATGTCCCACTGCAGCGATAGCTGCTCCAGCACCTCCACCCGCGCCGAGGACCACCTTACACGTATCCCTAACCCTACACAGGCCGAACAGGTCCCGGATTCGTTACCCGACGGTGGTCTATTTATTAGTCCCACACGGAGCTCTTCGGGAGTACACTCTCCGCACTCATAAGCGCGGCTCGGTAACGCTCCGGGATGACCATCAGGTCAAGCCGCAAGAGACTGATCTCGGCCAGTCTCGTAGGAGTGCCAACGAGCAACCCCGTCCGCGTGAGGACCTCCCTCATGAGGCCCGCCAGGACCGTAGCCTTGGCCCTACCCCCCTCCTCGTGGACCCTCATCATTAGAGCCCCGGTTCGAACGGCACCGACCGCCAACCCTTCGGTGATACCGATATTCTCTATCGCGTCAGCAAGTGGCGTCTCAACGCCCACCGGCATCATCACGATGACAGCCACCGTCACCGGCTGCCACGGCGCGGCACGGAATGGCCATTTTAGGTGGCAAA
This sequence comes from Lasioglossum baleicum, assembly GCF_051020765.1. NCBI lineage: Eukaryota > Metazoa > Arthropoda > Insecta > Hymenoptera > Halictidae > Lasioglossum > Lasioglossum baleicum. Next base: position 1,087,767 of record NC_134930.1, read on the forward strand.
AAGTCATGTCGGAAAATAGATATAACTTTGATATATTCTTCTTTGGGAATGTTTGCTGAGCCTAATTATACCCATAAGTATGAATAAATAAGAATCTTTATGCGCGATATTCCATATTAACATTAGTAAATGTTTACATTAATATTCACAAAGTTTGTTAGTAAAATCGTTTACAATAATTTTTAGACACTGTTTAAGTACCAGTTTTCTATGCCGTTTAGTTGACTTTAACAATGCAGAGGTCTAGGTTACAACCTACAAATTCTGGATAACGGGTGCAACGCGAACACTATGCGAATGGAGTGAGTTGCTATTAGTTCGTAGGGTGAGAGAAGAGAGGGCCGGCCTAACGACGGCCCGACCACGCATGTGGAAACCCAGCAGTAGCATGTCGAAATTGAATCTCATCTTATACAGGGTGTCCCAAAATTCCTGCAACAGCCGGAAATGGTAGGTTCTTGAGATCATTTGAAGCAACATTTTCCTTTGCAAAAATGTTATCCGTGGCTTTGTTTAGGAGTTATTAACTGTTGAGGAATCGGGTGAGTCCGGTAGCTGATACAACCTTGTAAGAAGGTTTGAAATCAAGGCGGCGGGTGCCGTTAGCCTGGGAGATAGAATTGGATAACACCTCGTTCTTGTTCGGTTGCCGCACAACGAACACGTGTCACGGACGTTTATTGATATAATACACGCAATATCTCGCACTACGCGTAATTGTTAGTAGCACGACGCGTAACAATAGACGTTGAAATCCGCTTGTGGTAATTCGTCGCACTTTGTCGATGTTAACGGACGTTGACCAGCAAAAGAAAACGAGATCGAGTATGTCCCGGTCTTGTCGCAATGACGGTTGTACACGGAAGAGAACGAATGCGTGTTCCGCAATTCGGGAGTCGGTCGCGAGCCGATTGTACAGCGCGCTAATTGGCTGGTTTGGTAGTCGGATTTTTGGGAGAGGTAACAGGTGCGTCTCAGCAGGGGCAGTCCCATAATCGCGTAGCGATTGGCTGAGATGCCCTGATACCTTCCGAATTTCGGCACTGATTCCGGAACATTAACGAAAAATACAAAATGTTATCACATGCAAAAATGTTATTCGCGGCTTTGTTTAGGACAGCGCTCGGAAATTTTTACTCGCGACAGCCGAGAATCGGAGACTATGCGTCCCGCGCGTCTCGCTCCCCGGACCGGCCCTAGTGCTCGGGGCTGCTCAGGCGCGTACCATTTCATAGGCGCTATTCGTGGTGCATCATGATGACACTCGTGTCAATATGTTTCCTCATTACACATTGTCAATGCGTTTTTTTTTGTTAGTGCTATCTCCTGTAGGCCTACTCCACTATGTCGCACGATAATTTCGGATAACAGCTGTAGAAAATTAATTAGAAAAATAAATTCATAAGATAAATTTAAAAATTTTTAATTTAGTAGGCCTACAGGGGATACCACTAACAAAAAAAACCGCATTGGCAATAGTACCTCAATGGTAATGCGGAAACCTATTGACACGAGTGTCATCATGATGCACCACAAATAGCGCCTATGAAATGGTACGCGCCTGAGCAGCTCCGAGCACTAGGGCCGATCCGGGGAGCGAGACGCGCGGGACGCATAGTCTCCGATTCTCGGCCGTCGCGTGTAAAAATTTCCGAGCGCTGGTTTAGGAGTTATTAACGAAAAACACTGACCAATCAGAGCGCGACCTAGACGCGAGTTGGCACAGTCGGCCAATATCACTGCCAACTCGCGTCTAGGTCGCGCTCTGATTGGTCAGTGTTTTTCGTTAATAACTCCTAAATGTTGCTTCAAATGATCTCAGGAACCTCCCATTTCCGGCTGTTCAAGGAATTTTGGGACACCCTGTATATGACCACAGTCTTTCCGCTCCCTGCAACGTTTACAAAAGCAGTAAAGAGATAGCCGGACCACAGGCTGACGCAAGCGTTGCCATGGAGCGTGCATGCATCCGGAAAACCCAATCTAGTAGTGTAACACTCGGACGTATGGAGAGTGTGCCAGCTCAATCGGCTGTCCAGGGTTTTTCGGAGCCACGAATGAACAAGACTTGGATTCGCAACGCAGGTCTCTTTATTACGGGCCGGGGCCCTTTGTCACGGTATACGCGTCGAATTGCGACGCGGGTCTATCAGTACAGAAGTAACGCGGGTTGTATCGTAACGGCGACAGACGGAACGCGAAGTAAACGCAATGGCGAAAGACGGAACGCGAAGTAGACGCAACGGCGGAAGACGAAACGCCGATTTAACGCATCGGCGGACGCGAATGAAACACAACGGCGAAGAACGGAACGCGAATTAAACGGCGGACGACGAAACGCGAGTTAAACGCATCGGCGGGAAGACGGCTTAATTCCTAACGACTTATCTTCTATTTTTACAACTAATGGTAACGGTTTACCGGTGAAAACGGTCTCGGCGCTGGACGGTTGACGCAACGATCTTTTATGATCTTACAATGGTCCGCATGGTGCAGGTAGTCGGGTGCAGGGTGCTCGCAGTGTTTGCTGCCTGAGCGACAGGGATTCCCCGTGCCGCTTGACATTTGGGGCAAAGAGTCCCATGCCGTTTGACACTTGGGTCGAGGATGCCCGGCGGTGTTTGCCGCTTCGGACAGCGTAGATTTATGTCTCTCGCAGGTAGGGTTTCCCCGTGCCGTCTGACACTTGGGGCCGTGGAGCGATGCGCAGAATAGGTTGGGACAGTTCGTAGCCGTTAGTGGTAACATTCGAGAATACTCTCTATTCGCTATACTATAGCCCGAGCTGATTAATCCAGCTTTCGCGGCCCTATTTATACGCGCACCGCTATCACTTCACTCGCGAGAATCCGCGTCGTCGCGGTACTCACCTCGCGGTCGCCGCGGGAGGTAGCGCTTCGCGGTCTCGCATGGCGCGCTCGCGTTCGGTATTCGGGGAGATGTCTCGCGACAAGTACATTCATTACAGTAGTAGCGACAGTTTTTTGCGAATATCTCGAGACCAAAAGAGAACCCTTATTATATGAAAAGGAAAAAGTTGTTCAAAATGTCGAAATCTATGACATATTTAAGTTTTATCAACATCCGAGAGGAGTGCCTCTTTGTAAATAGTTACCTAATACCCTCCTATCCAAGGAAACATAACGAAACTGCTTTACGTGTGTCGCAGCTGTTCATGGGTATCACTTTCAAGGAGCAATATGACGAAGTATTGATTACCTTTTACTTCGTAGGAGCATATCTAGCTTTTATATGCGGAAATAATTACAGCGGCCAAATATTGTTGGACAGTAGTATTAACTTTTTTCACGAAACGTAAGTTCACGGTTTTATAATTATTCAAAAGATGTTTCAAAATTGAATTGTTTGCAATTTAAAACCAAGTGAAAATAGTAATTAGATTAAAAAGTTATTTATCATTTTTTTCAACATATTCTTGCATATAGAATCATCCACTGCCCGGTTGTACCCAGAGTTGCCAGACTAGTCTCCCTGTTCTAGCTTCCCCTTTCACGACGTTATTCCCCACGCTTCAGCCGTGGCCCGGCCAGGTGACGCGTTTCGTCTCTGTCGTGCAGGTGTCCGGTACTGGCAGAGAGAGGGTAACTTTTTCCCTTTAAAGGTCGATTTAGACTATCCGCGCACAACGTATCCAACCAGACAAATATTCGTCAATGCATTTGAACAGAACTGTTTATACCTATCGTATCGGAACGGCACAGACACGTACGGTCGACGACACAGACAAAGACGACACAGCCACGGTGAAATGATGTACCCCCTCTCTGATGACGGAGAATGAGTGGGGCGAATGGGAGACACGTTGCACGTGCGCGATGGGGACCGTGGAGTGTGCGCCTCCGCACGGTGCTGGAATGGAATAGTGGAAAGAGTAAGGAGGAGAGTACATGAGCGCCGTTCGGCTCTCATTCTGGCATCACTGACCGGTACCGGTCCGACCGTCCGACATTTTCGCGAAGTATACTTTGTCGTGTCCGCAACGGGTTCGGTTCATGTCGGTGCGGTGCGGATAGTATTCATACTGCTAGTTGTTCTTTTGGACTAATTGCTTTCTTCAAGTGCGTGTTCTCCTCCATTAAAGTATCTTCAACTTTTCCGAAAAGAATATTAAAGCTATATTGTGACATTCTAAAACAGGGATAGGCATTTTTGTCTCAATTGAGACAAGACTGTCCCCACCATACCGCCCAGTGTCTTCCACCAGCATCCGCCGTTATCATCGAGGAAGGACGAGCTTTGTCCGTCGCATGAAATAAGAGTAAGGAGGCTTATCTCGATAGCGTAGAGAAGAACAAGTTGGTCACAAAAAATGTTACGTACGTGGCCAAGTTTTCGTCATAGAATAAGTAGGACCATTTCGCTGCCATCTTAAATATTTATGTAATTTAGTATTGTGCATTATGAAATTATAATTTACTTCACACAGAACTTACTTTAGCATAAATTTTCAATACAGTTTTCATAACCTAAAAATATGTATACAAATTAGCATGATTTTCATCATGATTATTATCGCGGATTGAGTAGTATTTCTTATCACTTAGGCACTTATTGAATCACATGTTGTAATAATTTATTTTACAAATGTATTCAATTGTACGGCGTGTAGGATGAGATCGTTGAGAATTCTTTCAGCGTATAAATCTCTAGCTCTCACTGAATTTTGTTAGCATTCTCCGTAAATGAGAAGTATATCGGTTTGTTCTTCGAAAGAATACATTGTTTACAATCGCTTGTCCTATGTCCTGCAATGTCGTCCAAATGTGTTTATTTATCATTGCCAAGTTTAGTAAAGACGCTGAAAGATATTCTCAACGTTCTCATCCTACACGCCTTACAATTGAATAAATTTGTACAATAAATTGTTACAGCCGAATCTTATACAGTGAAATGAGAAAACATTTTTACAGACTGTGCACGGCTTTATGAATTGACATCTTACTTAAGTGATCCGATGTGGACCTTTCGACAAACGTATAGTCAGTGTCGCAAGGTCGCCAGCAATCGAGGGGAATGAAGTACCCCCTCTCTGATGACCAGTCCAGTCTACGGCACGGGCACCGTGGTCTACGGTCTTAGTGGGGGACGTTGGAGTGTGCGAGTGGTGCTGGAATGGGATAGTGGAAGGGGAAAGGGAGGAGAGTAATTGAGGCCAAATTCGGCCTCAACTGGCGACACTGCGTATAGTATGAAAAGTACTGTCTGCGTGAGAACGGTGCCGATACGAAAACGGTCCGTGTCTGAGCGGATAGTATAAATCGACCTTCATTCGTGCTCTGTCCTCTCATCTGGCGACTCTGGTTGTACAACTCGTCCGGCCACACATCCTGCCTACATATTGCTGAGAGCTGACAAGAAGATCCCTGGCAGGAATGCGGTGACGTAGGCAAGAATGCGCGACCGATTGGTTGGCTTGGAGGGGGGGCGCCTAGGCTCACACGCAGTATCGACTAGAGCGTTCTATTGGCCGACTCAGTCACCCCCACTACTCGAGTCGCGTGACGAAGAGAGGGAATCAGACGTACCCTAGGGTACTCATTGTCAGTGAGGGTACTCAACGGCGTAGGCACAAAATTCAGAATACTGCTGAAAAATTGTCATGACGTAAAACTTTCTTATTTTCCTATTCTTATTATAAAATGTTCAAATCAGTATTGACATTAACATTCTACAGCACATATTAATAATCGTATATATATATATATATATATAATCCTATCTGTAATTAACACCATAAATTAATATCTTTCTATTATATTTATACATTTTTCTATTATATAAAATAGTTTTTGAGAGAGAGAGCGGGAGAGAGCGGGAGAGAGAGAGAGCGGGAGTGGGAGAGAGAGAGAGAGAGAGAGAGCGGGAGAGAGTTTTCGTAAGTTTATTCCAGAATTCATAATTCTCTCTCTCTCTCTCTCTCGCTCTCTCTCTCCCGCTCTCTCTCTCGCTCTCTCTCGCTCTCTCTCTCCCGCTCTCTCACTCTCTCTCACTCTCTCTCACTCTCTCTCTCTCTCCCGCTCTCTCGCTCTCTGTCTCTAATGTAAAAAGCTAAAAAAAAAAATATAAAAAAAGTTACTACGACGGGACTCGAACCCGAGCCCACGGCATAGCAGTTCAGCTCGCTGCCGCTACGCCACACCATTGCTTACTATGTAAACTGACATGTTGCGTCCACAAAACTTTAATTTGCAAATATCTCGAAAATTACTGAATAGTTGCCCCTATAATGGGGTATATTCGTAATCAGGGGAACGATATCTGTAACTCTGTAAAGTCTCAACTAAATCTGTGACGCGAAAGCTTCGCATTCTCCTTGTGTAAATTGTCACTTTTCATGACTGCAATAGGATCCTCGTATTCACGGCATTGAATATTGGCTGTAAGTCGTGAAACATCGCAGCCCTCCGTAAATACGGGATTCCTGCTATGTACTATGTGTCGTGTGACGTAGCAGCTGAAAGGGCGTGGTCACGCGGCGAGTACGGGACCGTCAGAGGTGGGGGTAGGCGCCGAGTACGGACCGTCAGAGGTGGGGGTAGGCGGCGCTAGCTGGAGACCCCTCTTGCCTCTGTGCCCCCCGGGGATCTTCTTGTCAGCTCTCAGCAATACGTGTAAAAGAAAGAAAATTATTAACCGGCAATGTTGAATGAATTAGGTACAATTCCCTATGGTATCGTATACCACCAAAAATGCAAAAGATGGTGTTACTCGTATTGATGAGATCTCAGATGGCAATAGAATTTAATCTTGCCGGTTTATTCGTACCATGTTACGAAGGTTTCACGATGGTAACTGATCGCATATGTGTGCAGGCTGTCCCAGTATATGTATACGATACAACCACGAAAGAGATGATTCTACTTGGATGAAAATCCAGTTTTTAAATTTGTCGAACGTGTGCGTTGCAGCATGCAACAGGTAGAAACAGTGGCACTTCGACAGACGCGTTAGCCTATGGCTAAACATGCCACATATATGTTTGTAGTTTGTAGCTCATTGCAACGTTGATCGATTTTTATGAAATTTTCAGAATATGTATAATTGATACGGATCTACACTATACTATACTGACCAATTGCAATTTTTTCAATTTTTTTCACGTCATACAGTAAACTACTTGTTCTAACTCTTCAAAAAAGTCGTCCAATATATTAAAAAATTATCGTCCTTTTGAAAGTGATCGAATGTTACTCCGATTCACTGTACATTTCTTTCAAAGATGTATACTTTCTTAGGCTACTCTTTTCATTGCGTGACCGTAAATTTTTGCCTTTTTCCTATGTTATACAGTAGATTTGGACGAGAAAATGCGAGAAATCCAAGTTTCGATAAATGAATCAAAAGTTATACATATGTGTTAAAGTTTACAGTGTTTTTGATAGGTTAGCGCCACCAGTGGCGCACCCAGGGGGGGGGGGGCAGGGGGCCAAGTCCCCCCCAAGAAAAAATGTTTAGCTTACAAAAATAAAATCGCGGAATAGCTCTCGACAGATATGTTGGCTAAAAAAAAAGAAAAAAAGGTCATCACGCAAAATCGAGGGCTGGCTTCAACTCGCCCCACCCCCCCAAGATTGCATCCTGGGTGCGCCACTGAGCGCCACCATGTTGTGTGTGGTAACGTTTGCGCGCCGATTACCGAGCGGAGTCACTATGTGGCAGCACAAGCACGCGATAATGCCTATAACACTGTCCAACAGTCACAAATTATTTCGATTCTCACTATGCGATTCTTATCCATGTTTAAACATGTTTAAACAATCCTCCTCAAATAATAATGTATTAATAAATCTTTAAATGTTTTCGGCGCTACGGTTCGATCCTTTATAACAATCAAAGCACTTTTGCTAATTTATTCAAAAATCATCAACGTTTCGATCCCAAATAAATTCTGTTTTTCAACATGTTTCATAACACATTTATTTTACAGACGCAATTTTAAAATACTAATCTTGAAAAAGATCCAAACTTGGGATCGAAACGTTGATGATTTTTGAATAAATTAGCAAAAGTGCTTTGATTGTTATAAAGGATCGAACCGTAGCGCCGAAAACATTTAAAGATTTACCAATAAATACGATCGATAGACAAAAACATATTTATAATGTATTAATATTGGATATCACTGTATTCGGGGAAGTCTACAAAATCTTTTGCTGTAAAGAACAATTCGATATCTTTTATAATAACATCACAATATTTGTTCAAAGTTGAAAACTATGTCTTTTTTTCAACTCAATTTTCTCAAAGCCTGTACGTCTAGGAGAAAAATTAAGGACAGATTCAGAATCAGCGCGAAAATTCTATAAGAATCGCATAGTGAGATTCGAAATAAAAAAAAGTTAGAATTTGTTGGACCGTGTAATCAATTAGTTGGTTGGTGATTAGGTCGGGTGATGATGGGACAGAGAGGGCCGGCTTGGAAATCTGTAGGATCGACATCAGCGCCTGCTTTTGGTGTCACTTAGCGGGTCCGCCTTGGTAAGTCGCGTGCGACCGTCACTAACACAATATGGCGGCACTAACCTGTCAAAACACTGTAAATCACTCAACTTTAAACACTTGTAACTTTTGAGCCACTGATCCTCCAGGATTGAAACATGGATTTCTCGCATCTTCTCGTCCAAATATGCTGGATAATATAGGATGAATGCAAAAAGTTTATGAGATAAAGGCAAAATTTCTGGTTACGCAAGCAAAAGTTTACCCCTTTCTTAAAATAGCATGCCAAATTTCCCATAGAGTTGTTTTCGGCTTATTTTGATACGTAATATCATCAGCTTTCTGTTTGTGTTGCATATACTGGCACACCTTGTACAGGCTATTCAAAATAACACTTCACACCCGGATTCAACGAGCTCTCATTTCAGATGATAAGCTCATCTTTTACCTACTTTACCCTCCTTTGTTCGGTACAGTAGAACATTTAGGAGTAATTGATGCGACGATAGTATTCACGGAAGAGCAGCTTGCAGAAGCAACATGTATCACAAGTTACATACTACTAGTTCCAAATAGTGCAATCAACGAAGCTTAGAGTGATTTTAGCCATTAGCAATTCAAGCTACGCATATTTCGGTAGAATCGAGTGCAAACTAGTCAAGGTACTTTAGTAGGAAGGCTATGTCGGTTCTGGAATTAAGCTACGCCCACTTCGAGCCAATCCTAACCGGGGAGGGGGAACCGCCCTCATCCCCCTCTAACCCCTACCGCAGAGCATTGCCCCCCGGATCAGTGCCCCTCCGGGTCATTGTCCGCCGGGAAATAGCCCCCCATTTTTGGTGGGTCATTCCACCTCGCCCAATTTTTTGAGGGGTCATTGCTTGAGGAAGTGACATCACGGACGTCACACAAAGTATCAGGTATGTGGTTCGCAGGAAGTGACATCACGGACGTCACACAAAGTATCAGGTATGTGGTTCGCAGGAAGTGACGTCACAAGCGGTAATAGGTTGACGGTTGCGGACCAAACGTGTTGACACTTTGCTGATCTAACCGACAATTGCGTTTCATAGCCTCTCTCTTACCCCCATACTTTCCAGTTTTGAAAGTGCAAACACACCACATACATGCCGCGGTGGTGAGAGGGGGGGGGGGAAACACGCTAATTCTCGGAATCTCGCAAAAAATGCAGCCATAGCTTTTTATGGGGGTAACAGGCATCTCGGCACGCGCATGCAAAAACACGTGTACGCAAAAACTGCAGGGACAACATTTTTTCGTTCAAAACGTTATTTGGTTGACCTTGATATTTCTTATGAAACATGATACCTCTTAAGAACGAACAGGAATCTCGCAAAAACTGCACGTGTTGGGGCGACAGGAAGTCACTGTGAAATATTATACCGAACGCGTCAATAATTATCGAATTCGTTTAAGACGTTGCACATATGGGATGAAATTAGCGAAGATCTAGTAAAAAAAGTTTGTCAAGTAATACACTTCATTCAAAAACATGGTTGCTGTCGACCAGTATATAAATTACACAGTTTAAATAGATTTTCCAACCCACATACACCAGTACGGAACGCACATCTATGCAATCCCTCTTGCATCAACGATAATCTTGGAACATCCTCCAGATCTGTATCCACATCAAGAGATTTTTTATTTTCCAATCCCCTGACAATGATCTGCTGCGTATTTTTCAGAGCCAGTTTCAAACAACTTCCAGCTGTATTGTATGGAACATACCCATCCGCCCAACCGATTCCATGATGTTTGTGCGTTAACCATCGAGCCTGACGTGCCTCAGTAGCAGTCAATCGATGGAAATCAAATGCCGGCTCGACTATCCAGTGCAATAGTTTATTTCCATCCTGTAAAACGGCTGCTTCTTTTACAATGTAATCGTTTGACCACCTTAAAACCTTGTAGATCGACGAACGTTAAATTGGTCATGTACCCAGTACCCACCGCTTGTTGAACTATTCTGCGCACGACGTAGGTCAATGGGTTGTACTCGACTATACAATCGTGTATGATTAAGCAATAAGCAGCTGTGTTTACAGGCACATTATCTCTGCATTCGAAATCTATGCGCACATCAATGGTTGCACTTTTAACAGAATCGTTTTGACGAGAACAGTCTATGACCACAAATGGGCACCGTGTTCAGAACTCTAATTCATCCAATAGCGGCTCACTGGATCGAGTACCATAATATGAGTTTTAAAATTTTGCGTAAAGGCTGTAAGGTATCACATACTTATTCTTTTAAAAACCCAAGTTTAGGTCGTCATATGGGTACGATTCCAAATTTAGGTACCGTTGAGTGCTGACAAGAAGGTCCCCGGGGGGGGGGGGGCACAGAGGCAAGAGGGGTCTATCGTTCTGCATAGCAGTAGTAGTGTGTGTGTGACCGCTTCGGCCAATAGAAGGCACCTCCTTCTAAGCCAACCAATCGGGCGCGCATTCTTGCCTATGGCCCCGCATTCCTGCCAGGGACCTTCTTGTCAGCACTCAACGGTACATGCAACCGTATTAGCAGTCTTATGCAATTTACACTTTCTATCATTCTGCAACGCGAATATGATGAAACGAGGTTTCCCCAGTTGTGTTAAGGTCTTTATTGCCCTCGTATTCTTCGTAGTTGTTTGTAAATGCGGATATTCGTATAGATCCAAAGAGCGAAAACTTCCGTGACGTCACTTCCTCAAGCAATGACCCACCAATAAAATTTGGGGGAGTGGGGGAATGGCCCCCAAAAAATGGGAGGTAGCAATGACCTGGTGACGGCAATGCTCGGGGGGGGGGGGGGAGAGTGGCGGAGGGATCCGCCTCCAGGTTAGGTTGGCTCGAAGTGGGTGTGGCTTGACTCCAGAACCGATATAGCCTTCCTACTTACTTCTTTCTATAAAACTTTCTGAAATATCGTCTTCTTATGTGAACGAACATAATTCGTATTAAACGAAAAAATAATAGTTATGATGCTCCTTCAAAGACGTTTAAATATTTTTACAGTATTCCGGAGTAAATATTTGTTCCTGGCCAACATAGTACGCCGTACCTAGTCCTATTTACGTCTACACATTTATGTAGCAGACTCTTGTGGTACTCAGCCAAAGAATTACGAAACTATGTACGGTGTTCAACTAATTGTTGACTTTGTAGTAGTAATAGAGTACATTAAAGAACAGAAAAGAACGATTTCCTGTTGTATGCAGTTACTTATTTATTACTCGACAGTAGAGGCTTGAGGTGTGATTCGATTTGTAACAGCTCGACTGTTGCCACGCCAATCCCTTTGTTATAACGAAGGATACCAGGGTTTTCCTAGATATCGGCGCGACCTTGGTATAGACTGTAAGGTTACTCTCCAGGTCAGGGAGGAATCTCTAACTTGAAAATCGAAATGACCGGACCGCCTTCTTACAAGACAATTGAGGAAATAATAGCCGCAAGCGCTCTCACTGGGACGTATCAAAAGTAAAAAACGATACCGTAATCGCTTTTCGAAAAGTAACAGGACAGTAACCCTTGCCCAGGTGGCCCTCATGCCTCTTCGCCAAAGCAAAAATATAACGCTGCCGCTCCCTGGGGCCATTCGGATCGCCTGACCTCAATACATCTTCGGGGAGAAAAAGAAAATGACACCGTGGCCTGGCCAAACAACTCGGAGGCGGTGACGAGGAATTAAGGGACCAGAATCATTATCGAAGTATCGTCTCGTCGACGATTCGTCTCGCAACTTCAACGGTCCACTGGCGCTGGAGCGACTCAAGCAGTCCTGGAATGTCTCCGGATATACCCAATCGTTAGGGAAATCGGGAAACGGCAGTGGTCAGGAGCCCTTTCGTCGAGGTCCAGCCCTACTTCGTGAACATGGCGCGAGCGACAGTGATTGACGGGCGAAAAGATGAAATAGTGAGGGACGCCTCGCTTCTGCATCCTCGAGCCACCGAAATTCCGCGGACACTATTGCGTTGGCCGTAGATTAGATCACACGTAGCATCCTTGCGATCTCTATACCTTGTTCTGGGATTAAAGACGTGTGGAAAGAATACGTTTAAGTACACCCAGAAAGGGTAGTGTGGGACTCGGGGGACACAGATGGTCGGTGTCTCCAATACCCACTAAAAAAACCACACGTCTAGGACTTAAAGCCCTGTGCTCCCTCTATCTTACTGCCCACCCACAAGACGGGGACCCACTGTTTGTATTTCGCCCGTCGCCCTGTTTGCTTCGGGCACTCGCCACTCATGTTCTTAGCTCAATCGCGATTTCTATACCTGTGTGTGTAAAAGTCGGTACCGTTGTCTAAGCTGCTGTAGCGAACAACCGAAGTCCAGACGGGCCGGCGGTAAGTGCCGACCAGGCTAATCTTATATTTTCCGTCTCGATAAGCATTCTGTTCGCGACTTTGTCGAAGTGGCTCGAGGAGCGTTTGTATTGCATTTCATTAGATTACGGTTCACCCTTTGAGAGACCGAATAATTCGCGTGCTGTGCGAACGGCATTTGTGTGCGTCTCACAGGCGTTTCCCCAGAGAGAGCGACGAGCGAACATGCATAGTCAAAGAAATTGTAGTCGTCGAAATCATCGTGACCCCTGCGTTGGCCTAGAGGCAAGCGTTGTTGCCAGAGCAGGTTGCTAGACACGTTCCGAGGATCCCGCATTCCATCAGGCATCTGTTAAGGTTTTACGATTGTGACGTGTCACGTTTTGCCGTCGTCTTTCCGAACCCTTCACGAGAGACCGAGTCGCCCTCGGGCAGTGCCGAAACGAAGCGGCCGTTGGGGTCGCTCCCCCTGGGATGTCCGAGTCCCAGTGGAATGGATTTATCGCGTTTGAATGTTTGCAGAAACAGCCGGATTCCGCGAGAAGCCCGGTACCTATCTCCTGCCGCTGATTGGCGTGACACCTCGAGAAGAGGCGCTCGGAGAGCCTATCGCGAGACGTTCTTCGCGCCGAAGACAGCTGGGATTTGACCGAGCCCGGATTTACAAACCCGGAGACGCCGACGATGATATCGAAGATTCGGGACGTGAACATACCCACCCCTGTCGAGTTCTCATCCGGATAATGCCACGAGAGCAACACCGGAATGGCTCGGATCCACCGTTGCAGATCTCGCAGCGTTGTATCGGACTTCGCCCCGGAGAATCGACAAATTACCGGAGTTCCGAGACCGGAATTACTAGATTCGCCCCGGCTGCGAGAAGCCACGCGATAGGCCTGAGCGTCGCATAGGAGGAGATAGTTGAGGAAGGAGGGGGCGCCTCGTTTCCGCGTTCTCGAGCCGGCTCGAACTGGGTCACTGGGTCGTAGGGCTGTGAGACAATCGAAAGTTCCGTGATTAAAATCGCGAATTAGTGAACAGTATTTTGCGTCAGCCGCCAGAACGAGAGGAAGTTTCCTTCACCGTTTGGCAAGTGCCGGTCAGAGCTTTGTGACCAGATTTAATTAAGTGACCAGTTCGTTTTGGCTCCGGGCGTGTTTGCGGGTCCTGTACTTTGCGTCGTGAACCACGTGTCCGCCTGCGTTGCCGAAGACAGGGGAGAGCTCTTCCGAGACGAACACAAGGCCGTGGGTCGTCACGCCGCCGGTCTACTCGAGAGAATATCTGGGCGTACGATTTTTACGAAGAATAATTATCGGCTATCATCGAGATGTTCCACGATGGGACGACGCGACGTTCCCGTTTCGTTCTTTCCGCGACCTTGCTTCGTTCTCGCCCAGTCACCGAATAAGAGACGCGTATTTTACCGGAGCTGCGGTGAACCGCGCATTTCGACGAACATTTCGGCGCGCAGAATGCCGCGCCGCGCTGAACGGTGAACGGCGAACGGCGATCGGAACGGATTTGTGCTATTTCCAGATTTTCTTGCGAACAACTATGGGAGCTGCAGCGGCGTATACTACACAAAGAAATACAGAAAATGTTGGCAGTTTATTGAGTGAATTAAAGTTTCAAAGTGAAATGTTCAGGTCTGTACGAAGCATTAAAGTCATCAGATTCGAGATTAAATGACTTGAATTTTTGGAGATGTTATGACATTTTGATGAACATTTCGACGAACGGCGCGCATTTCGGCGCGCCGAACGGGCCTCCCAGAAGTTACCCCACTTGCTAAATTAAATAATTTCAACAGTTGTGCTGAGTTGTGCTAACTTTGTACTACATTGTGCTCGAATATTACAGCTATAATATCAAAAATAAGACTAAAAACTGAAAAAAACGATTTTTTGAGTAGCTCCCCACTTCTCATATTTTTCAATTTTCTCAATTGTGCTAAGATTGTGCCAAGGTATTACTTCATAAAAATAATAAATAAAGAAGTTATGGTAAGTAATCGTTTTGGACACCTAATTAACGTTTAAGTTAGTAACAATTATCCAAACAGCACATAATCATATATCGAAGTTGTGCTTGCATAGCACAAGTCAGCACAACTTCCGATTTCTCTAGCACAACGATTTAAAGGGCACTTTACTCTTGTCCGCGACCCTTCGATGTCCTAAAACCGTTATTTATTATTTTTATGAAGTAATACTTTGGCACAATCTTAGCACAACCTAGCACAATTGAGAAAATTAAAAAAAAAGTCAAAAGTGGGGGCTACTCAAAAAATCGTTTTTTTCAATTTTTAGTCTTGTTTTTGATATTATAGCTGTAATATTTGAGCACAATGTAGCACAAACTCAGCACAACTCAGTACAACTGTTGAAATTATTTAATTTAACAAGTGGGGGCTAGCTTCTAGGAGGCGCCGAACGGTGCCACGAACGCCGCGCCGCCGCGCGCATTTCGGCGCGTATTCGTGCGCGCGGTCGATCCATCAGCTCTGGGAACGACGGCGCGCACGAACGCTCACGGGTAGCACTTACAAATCTGTTTGCAGGATAGATAGCATATCCTAAATATTCATAATATAAAGAATAAATGTCAAGAAATAGACAGAAATTTATAAACAAAGACATCGGTGATTTAAATTATCTGAAAAATTATATCTCTACTTCATAATTTGACTCAAATTATTAAAGAGGCCCTTGCTATGAAAACATTGCATTTGTTTAAAACAATTGTAATGAGCCAGCTAAACGACACGTCGTTTGTCAAGCGAGCGTTCCTACGCGACGCTTTCACACCGTTATTGAAAAAATCGTTAAGCATTTATTTTTGTTATTTCACTGTTCACATTTCACGTTTCACCGTCCTGTACATTCATAAATCATGGAGTGGTGCGACGAGAAATGTTTGGAATTGATTAGTTGTTACCAGAAAAGGGAAATTCTGTGGCAAGCTAGACACCTGCAACATTTTAATAAGCTAAAACAAAACAAGATGCGTTAAATGTGTATTGCGATGGGTGTAAAAAAGAAATGTTATCCTTATTGTCATCCTTCAGAAGGGAAAATGCAAGGATTAAGAAAAGTCGAGGAAAAGGGTCAGGTAGGTATTTAAACAAAAAAATGATCATTATTCAGAGTTATCCAATCCATTTTATTCTTACTTAAGTAAAGTTTGTGTTATAGGAAGAGATGACATATACCAGAGTTCCTGGTTTGCATTTAAAGCAATGCCATTCATGCAGGACAAAGATGAACCCAGGCCAAGATCAAATACAGTAAGTTTTAACACGTTCCGTGCCACGTGGTACCTCCTGTGGTACACGCTGACATATTTATTTAATTCGATAAAAACATATATTTTATAACAAGTTTAAGACTATTGTATATTCACTGATATCAATTTGTTCTATTTTGTCATTCGTGCTTGCTCGCATTATTATTATACAGGGTGTCCCAGAACAAGTGTCGTTAATTGAAATGGGAGGTTCCTGAGACCATTCTAAGAGACATTTTCCTTTGCACCAATGTCAACTGCGGCTTTGTTTAGGAGTTATTAACGAAAAACACGGACCAATCAGAGCGCGCCCTGGGCCGCCGCGCCGCGCCGTGTCGCGCCTTGCCGGCAAGCGAGTGTCGGTGGTACGCCGTGACATCGCAACGAACAAGAGTTTCTCGATTATGTGAATGCTCTCCGATTTCAATGAGCTTTGGATATGTGGTCAAGATTATTATTCTGAACAACATTTCTCTTTAGACTTTTTGGCTGTAGGCTTTAGTTTACGAGATTATCGCGATAAACTTTACTTGTAAATCCATGGGATCGATGTACTACTAGCTTCTATCCGATTTCAATGAGCTTTGGATATGTGGTCAAGACCATTATTCTGAATAACATTTCTCTTTAGACTATTTGGCGGTTGGCTTTAGTTTACGAGATTATCGTAAAAAAAGAGAAGAAGCACAGAAACTGATTGTATTAAAAACTCACGTATTCAGCCGTAAAACCATTTGCTGCTTCGAAATGTGTGTCACTGGGTCACTCGGTGACGAACTGCACAGATGTCTTCAGGTATACGACAGTACCGAAAGCCAAGGGACATACGGCCAGGTCGACGAACTGCACAGCCGGTGGTAGAAGGCCTAAGGGATGCGCGGTCAAGTCGACGATCCAGAATTTCACTTTCACTTTCGAATCGATAAATAATTCGTATGTTTATTTCACACAGATGCCTTGAAATTTCTCCACACTCACAATCACTGTCCACATTTGTCAACACATAGTTATGCACTAATAATAATTGCCATATCCCTTGTACTGCTGCACAAATCACAACAATCAGGTAATGCAATCACTAGACCGCGGATTTCATGTATTTGTAGCAAACATGAGTAGGTGCATTTTAATACAGTAGAGAGATTAAAATAATTTCAAAACACCATAGTATTATTTTCAACTGCTTAAAATGATCACAGTGAGAATCAAATATCTGTCTGGCTCCTGTCCCTTGTAATAGCGGCAGCCAACATTAATGTTGCATAAAGATCCGCAGTCTAGTGATTAGTTTAAATATCACTATCAAGAACACAGCTAATAGCAACCGTTAGCTTTGAATTGACAAGTCTTTGGAGATGTTCTCTCTACCGCGGCTCGAACGACACTTCCGCAAGATTTTTCTAAAGAATTTAGGAAGGGCATTTAGAGTGTCGAAATTCGAAATGCACGCTGTAGCACGTTTACGAAAACGACGGGACGGTCAGACGAAAAACAGAACGCGAGAAGGACCGCTGTAAGATTTACGGCAAACACATGTTTAGTTTTTCCTGCAGATTGGTACGCAGAGTCAATGGGTAACCGCGCGTTCGAAAACGTCATCCGTCCTTTTACCCAGCAAGGGGTAAAAATGTCAGGTCAGCGTACCATCCCTATTGTCCTATACCTTCCTTAAGAATCTTTCTAAAAGAAGGACAGACGACGTTTTCGAACGGTTACCCATCGACTCTGCGTACCAATCTGCAGGAAAAACTGAACATGTGATTGCCATAAATCTTTAAGCGGTCCTTCTCGTATCCTATTTTTCGTCTAACCGTCCCTTCGTTTTCGTAAACGTGCTACAGCGTGCATTTCGACTTTCGACACTCTAAATGCCCTTACTAAATTCTTTAGAAAAATCTTGCGGAAAATCAGTGTCGTTCGAGCCGCGATAGAGAGAACATCTCCAAAGACTTGTCAATTCAAAGCTAACGATTGCTATTAGCTGTGTTTTTGATAGTGATATTTAAACTAATCACTAGACTGCGGATCTTTATGCAAAATTAATGTTGGCTGCCGCTATTACAAGGGACAGGAGTCAGACAGATATTTGATTCTCACTGTGATCATTTTAAGAAGTTGAAAATAATACTATGGTGTTTTGAAATTATTTTAATCTCTCTACTGTATTAAAATGCACCTACTAATGTTTGCTACAAATGCATGAAATCCGCGGTCTAGTGATTGCATTACCTGATTGTTGTGATTTGTGCAGCAGTACAAGGCATATGGCAATTATTATTAGTGCATAACTATGTGTTGACAAATGTGAACAGTGATTGTGAGTGTGGAGAATTTCAAGGCATCTGTGTGAAATAAACATACGAATTATTTATCGATTCGAAAGTGAAGGTGAAATTCTGGATGGTCGACTTGACCGCGCATCCCTTAGGCCTTCTACCACCGGCTGTGGAGTTCGTCGACCTGGCCGTACGTCTCTCGGCTTTCGGTACTGCCGTATACCTGAAGACATCTGTGCAGTTCGTCACCGAGTGACCCATTGACACACACTTCGAAGCAGCAAATGGATTTACGACTGAATAAGTAAGTTTTTAAAACAATCAGTTTCTGCATCTTTTCTCGTTCGGGTAAAGTTGCCGTAAGTCGGGTAAGGATGATCCGGGTCTTCATCGATTTCAATGACCTTGAAATAATGTTATAAAACTCGACGTTTTAAATATCTTTTTCCTTTGAAATGGTTGACGGTCGGCTTTAGTTTCGGAGACATTAGCAGGCCGTGTCCGCTGTCATGAACACCCATAATGAATTTACAAGTAAAGTTTCTCGCGATAATCTCGTAAACTAAACTCTGTCTCATGAGAGAAGGGACTCAATTCGCGCAGCTCGACTGAGGCAGCGGCTTGCTGCGAACCTCCGAACTCC
Source organism: Lasioglossum baleicum (assembly GCF_051020765.1). NCBI lineage: Eukaryota > Metazoa > Arthropoda > Insecta > Hymenoptera > Halictidae > Lasioglossum > Lasioglossum baleicum. Next base: position 1,106,773 of record NC_134930.1, read on the forward strand.
CACTCCACTACCCACTCCCCACTCTACTCGACGCGAGTATTCATGTACACGGTGTACCGGAGTGAAACGGGTTAGCATGAAATGATTCGGAATGGGAAATCGGGACTATTTGCACGCGTAATAAATAATATATTTGATTTATTTGTATAATTTGTACATTTTTTTGTAGATATGTGTTATTATATTAACACTTATCTACAAGAAATGTACAAATTACGATTTACACACAAAGAATATGATTGAATTATGTAAAGACCCAATATATTTTATTTAATTTTATATATAATTTGTACATTTTTTGTAGATGTGTGTTAACATATTGTATCTACATAATTTTGACACTTCAAAAACACTGTGCAAACAGAACACAAAGAAAACTGTGGAAGCGTGCATAATGCAGTACACCTGAGTACACCCGGTAGAACGCGAATGAGGCAGTCTGCAGCGCTGCGGCGCGTGGCGTCGCTTCAGTGCCACTGCGCGCATGCGTTGTGCATTGGGAGTACTACCAATCAGGGCGAACCTGCGCAGCGAACGACGTAAACTGGTCGTTACCCAAGTCCCTTCTCTCCTGAGACAGAGTTTAAAGCCTACAGCCACAAATTCTAAAGAGAAATGTTGTTCAGAATAATGGTCTTGACCACATATCCAAAGCTCATTGAAATCGGATAGAAGCTAGTAGTACATCGATCCCATGGATTTACAAGTAAAGTTTCTCGCCATAATCTCGTAAACTAAAGCCGATCGCTAAAAAGTCTAAAGAGAAATGTTGTTCAGAATAATGATCTTGACCACATATCCAAAGCTCATTGAAATCGGAGAGCATTCACATAATCGAGAAACTCTTGTTCGTTGCGATGTCACGGCGTACCACCGACACTCGCTTGCCGGTGTGGCGCGGCGCGGCGGCCCAGGGCGCGCTCTGATTGGTCCGTGTTTTTCGTTAATAACTCCTAAACAAAGCCGCAGTTGACATTGGTGCTAAGGAAAATGTCTCTTAGAATGGTCTCAGGAACCTCCCATTTCAAGGAACGACACTTGTTCTGGGACACCCTGTATTTATTTCAACGGAAACGAAAAGATACAAAAGGAAAAATTATAAAATGATAAAATGAACGCAATGGTGAAATGAATTTTTAATTTATATATTGTGACACGTGGCAGATTCCGCTACGTCAATCCGAACCCTCCACGAAAGACCGGGTCACCGATAAGCGGTATCGTAGCGAAACGGCAATAACGAGCGCTCTCCCTGGGACATCCGAACACCCGAAGAATAGAATTATCGCATTTGAATGTCGTGCCCCTGAGCACGACAAGAGTTTTCAGGGTTTACCGTAAACAGCGAGGAGCCCGCTACCCATCTCCGGCCGCTGATTGGCGGAAGGCCGTGAGTGGAGACGCTCGGAGCGCCTATCGTAGGACGCCGCTGGCGAGGAAGACGGCGAGGATTGGACCGAGCCCGGATCTGTCAACCCGGAGAAATCGACGAGGCTGTTGCAAATAAGGGCGACCATCTGTCCACCCTCGTCGACATCTCATCCGGAAAATGCCACGAGGATACCGCCCAACCGCCCTATATCGGCCGGGCCTCGGAAAATATAAAATACCGAAGGCCCGGGCCAGCATGTCGTCGAGGCGTCCCACAGTGGGTTATTTGGCCTGAAAAAGTGGAAAAAATTCGACTTCTAAATTTTTGCGTATGGCATAAAATTTTTGTTGTTCGTAGTAGTTAAAGGTCTGAAGAATAAGGCTGCAATATTATTTTTTCTATTTGTACACCCGTGAAGTAGTAAACTTCATCGAAAGTCGTGAGATATTAAGGCGCGCTTGGCGTTTTTAAACAGTCTCTAAGACAGCGTCTGTTCATTGGCGATTTTCAAGTGTTTGGAGGAAAATTCTGTAAATTCTTGTATTACAAAAGTTGTTCAGATAGGTATACAGAGCACTTTCGCATAGATTTCATGTTGTTATCATCTAAATTAGTATAGTTATTAATATTTGAATATTACCAATCATTCTGTAAGCTTTTTAAAACTGACAAAACTTTATTGACAATTTTGTTATAGTATAAAGCTTTATTGAGTGCTCTTTTTGGTGTCATTACATTCGGTAAAGATTTGTGATTATAAGCCTACAAAGTTTGATTCCGGATATGTCCGGATTCAAATTTTATAGCTAAATTAGTATTAAGCGTTTAACAGCGTTTCGCGTACGCCTGCATGTTAGGCTACGCTTGGCCTCAAATGAAGAAGAAATATTATCCGAGGTAGAAATTTCTGATGTGTTTTCGGATGAAAATTAATGGTAATAATTTTAAAATGATCTTATAATAGACCGGGTGAGTCATTCAAAGTGAAACAGACGTATATCTTCGAAATTAAGCATTTTGGTTAAAAAATGTTTCTGACAAAAGTTGTATGATTTCGAGGCGGCCATAAAATGGCGTTATTGATTTGACCTTGGATAGTCGTTTGAAAATCACGCAAAGGTCATCTTCAATTTCTTAAATAGAAAACCCTATTTTTTATTGCATATTCTTCTAGCTTGTTTTCAGAGCTTTCCAAAACGCTATAATAAAATATTTTTTTCTTAAATACTTTTCAAGTTACAATAGTGCAAATATTCCACTATCGCCTCGCTTTTTCAGGGGTTCTCGATAATCTGAGAAAAAAATGTTTCCAACAAAAGAGGAACAGTATTCAGTCGTCTACACATTTCAATATATCAAAGTTCAAAAAATTTTTTTTTTTCAAAAATTGAGGTAAATTTGATTTCTTAAATACTAAAATGTATTTTGGATTTCATAATGTTGTAGCTGATGTTAAGGCGAATCCACAACGATATACAGGGTGTCTCAAAATTAGGTCCGGAGCCGAAAATGGGAGGTTCCTAAGGTCATTTCAAGCGACATTTTCCTTTGAAAAAATGTCGTCCGCGGCTTCGTTAACGAGTTATTAACGAAAAACACGGACCAATCAGAGCGCGAGCTAGACGCGTGCAGCCCGGCGCGCCGGCAGCCGAGTGTCGGTGGCACGCCGCGATGTCGCAACGAACAAAAGTTTCTCGATGATCTGAATCCTCGCCAATTTCGATAAGCGTTGGATATGTTGTCAATACCATGATTCTGAACATCATTTCCCTTTACAGTTTCTGTCGATCGGCTTTAGTTTACGATATTATTGTAAAAATTTGTAATTGTAAATCGATCGATGTACTATTTTCTATCCGATTTCGATAAGCTTTGGATATGTTGTCAATACCATGATTCTGAACAACATTTACCTTTACGGTTTTTGTCGGTCGGCTTTAGCTTACGATATTATTGTAAAAATTTGTAATTGTAAATCGATCGATGTACTATTTTCTATCCGATTTCGATAAGCTTTGGATATGTTGTCAATACCATGATTCTGAACAACATTTCCCTTTACGGTTTTTGTCGGTCGGCTTTAGTTTACGATATTATTGTAAAAATTTGTAATTGTAAATCGATCGATGTACTATTTTCTATCCGATTTCAATAAGCTTTGGATATGTTGTCAATACAATGATTCTGAACAACATTTCCCTTTACGGTTTTTGTCGGTCGGCTTTAGTTTACGATATTATTGTAAAAATTTGTAATTGTAAATCGATCGATGTACTATTTTCTATCCGATTTCAATAAGCTTTGGATATGTTGTCAATACCATGATTCTGATCAACATTTCCCTTTACAGTTTTTGTCGGTCGGCTTTAGTTTACGATATTATTGTAAAAATTTGTAATTGTAAATCGATCGATGTACATACTATCTCCTCGCCGATTTCGATGAGCTTTATTTCAAAGGAAAAAGATATTTAAAACATCGATTTATAAAGCATCAATTTATAACATATTTCAAAGTCATCGAAATCGGTGATCATCGGCAACTTTACTCGAACGATAGAAGAAGCACAAACTTACTGATTTAAAAACTCACTTATTCAGCCGTAAATCCATTTGACTACCACATACAACCACCATACTTTCACATAATTGTTGAACTCGTAGCACACTTTTATAACTCGTATCGATATCGAACGAAATTACTTACTCCGACGCGGAAAGAGTTCGATGCTCTTCGCGATGCCGCGCGAAACTGTGCTCTCCCAGCGTACAATGTTGTAACAGACCTACATATCGTAGGCCTGTTACGAACAAACCCCTAGCAAACCTCCACCGGTTATACACAACGTCGCGATCTAGTAACGTACCACCGGCCTCCTGTCACAACAACAACACCGCCTGTACCGCACGTACCCCGCACCCAGGCCCGTATTCCAACGGGAATCCAAATCAAATTTCCAAAATACTGTTCGAAAGACGGTATACGTCATTATCAAAATACCGCACCGCACCACCATCCCTTACCACCAAATCATCCCTATAAAAGCCGTCGCAAACAGACTAGAATCACCTGAGTCTGCCAGCAGTTATCCAGGGACAACATCGTGCGATATTCCAGTGCTGTGAGTATTCTACCTGTAACTGTTGTCCACGTCTCCGCCGTTATCGGCATCCTGGTTCCGCTGGTACGAGCCGTGCTCTACCTCGAACACCCGGTGCGTCACCGGTCTCTTTCGCTAGGCGCGTCGCCTCCGAGAGTCGACAAACAAGAAGTGGTGTGTCACCCCTTCGGCTTCGTCGAAGAAATCCTGTTGTCCTGTCCGTCCGCTGGTGCGAGCCGTGCTCCACCTCGAACACCCGGTGCGTCACCGGTCACTTTCGTTAGGCGCGTCGCCTCCGAGAGCCAGCGAACAAGAAGTGGTGCGTCACCCCTTTGACTTGGTTGGAGAACCTCCTGTCCAGTTATCCTGTACTTCCGCTGGTGCGAGCTGTGCTCCACCTCGAACACCCGGTGCGTCACCGGTCACTTTCGCCAGGCGCGTCGCCTCCGAGAGCCGACGAACAAGAAGCGGTGCGTCACCCTTTGACTTCGTCGGAGAACCTCCTGTCCAGTTATCCTGTCGCTCCGCTGGTGCGAGTTGTACTCCACCTCGAACATACCCGGTGCGTCACCAGTATATTTCGTGAGCCGCGTCGTCCACGAAATCGGCCGACCTAGAAGTGGTGCGTCACCCTTCGACGTCGCCTAAGAACCGCCTAGAAAGTCACCCTCGTGAGGCGAGTCGCCCACGAGGCCAGTCGAGCCAGACAAGGTGCGTCACCTTGACCGAACTCCCTGAACGACTGTCCGGAGGAACTTCGATGACCCGTGCGTCACGGACATCGAAGGACCACTACAACCCGGCCTAGGTAGGGAGATCACGACGTCAGTCGCGATCTAACCCTACGCCTGTCCATCCTGCCTGCACCCTACGCCTCTTACAGGTAGTACTCTCACGGTCACACGTCTTAAACTCACGGGCACCGTAGCACTATCACCGTGCACTATATCCTGAGGAACCGTATCCTGAGGCACCGTAGCTTACGCGTCCGAAAGGCAGCGAGTATAATTTATTTACCCACAACCGACTCGTTTCAGTTATTTCACCCGTACCGACTCCGTTCCTCGCGTCGTCACTCCACTTGTCGTTTAGAACCCTGGGTCGGCGAGCTGTTCAACACCAAGGAGCCCGAACGCGAGGAAGCCGAACGACGACGAAACACACCTGTTTCAATGTATTCGATGAAGGCGTCGTTTAAAACAAATGAAATCGTTTCCAAGGAGATATTGATTTTTCGAGAACCATATGGCATTGATTTTTCGAGAATCATATGATTCTCGAAAACACCGATTCTTGACGAACGAACGATGCCATGGACGAGATGTCTCGTGTATCCTTATGCACTGTCACGTTAACCTTTTTCCGACGAGCGGTTTGCCTCGCGGAAGCCGGTCAACTTCGGGCCTTGCAGGCGCTGAGACCAGGCCGCGGGCAAGCCGAGTACACGCGGTCCGCCCGAGACAAACGAGACTCGAGGATTCGACGATTTCCTCACGACAAACGAAAGGTTCGGGCGCCAGGCACCGCAAGGATGCCACACGGAACGCGGAACAAGGCTCGAGCTCGGAGAAGCCGAGGTCGAGAGTCGAATCTTCGAGACACGCGGATCGAAAACGACGTCGCGACTGGGCCAGATGGTTCGAACACGGGATGACTAGGACAGCCCTCTCGGCAGGACGGATCTCACAGGGAATCGAGTAATTCGACTACGATATGGTCTCGAGCTATTTATTGTAGCAGTCGTTAAATTACAAAATCTGCGGCCACGTGACCGCGACCCGAGAGCCCGCGCTCTTCATACAAGATAGCGAGAAGGTGGTCGTTCGCCGCGCGGTTGTCTTACCGATTTTGCTCGCACGATACCGCTGACAATTACCGGGGTTTCGTTCGCAACGAACTTCGGAAACGCGAGGCGCAGATGATCGGCGAACTGCGAGACTGTCGCGATGACTTCCGCCCGTGATTCGCCCCGACGCGTACGCTAACGATTACGCGATCGAACGCCGACGAAAACCCTACGATGTTCGGCGAGAGACACAGGATTCGAGAAACGCGAAGAGACCGAAATGATCACTCGCACGAAACGCGACTCCTCTTAGGACACTCTTTCGCACGTAATTTAAAGACGAAAACTCTCAAAATAATCTCGAAATCTCAAAGCATTCCCGAAACGAACGCGAGCGAATTATCGAGGACGGAATGGGAAGCATTCGTCCTCTCGCGACGAAGGTCGAGCCGTCGCGCAACGAACTACCGAATGGATCACAAGTGCGGCTTACCGTTTCTCGTTTTCGATGCCCTTTTTCGGAACTGCTCTCGATAGAGCGTGAGGCACGGCCGGAGCGTAGGTGGACTTCATCCTAGACACCACGAAAACCTCCAACGGGCACTTCTCGGTTTCCCGACACTAAGTTACAATTAGTTCGCAACGCGAGTGCAGAGCGCACGACATGCGATAACGAGAGCCAGCGCGACAGTGATCCATCGATTTTCGGCAATCTAGCGGATCGAACTCGGTTCCCCCCACTCGACCGCTTTTCCGAATTGCCTATGGCGTGTTTCCACGGCGTAACTCTACGGCACAGGAGCGTTCCCTCTTCGCGCCCTAGGGCCCCGGGCAATCACGAAATTGGTCAAGGAGCCTATCGCTCGACTTGACCAGCGGAGGGGCTTCCTCTTCTCGGCTACGAGGGCACCGACCCCGGGGTAGCTCTCCCTTGACGGGGCGAGACGGCGTCAGGTCTTCCAGTCCGTCACCTTGGACGAGATGTTTAAGAGAGCTACTGTCCTGGCGGCGCCTCCGGTTTGTTTGCCGAGTGTCCTCGCACCAAGCTCTAATTTCTCGAAACGGCGATTCGCTTTTCCGTCGGGCGCTTCCTGGCCTTGGGGCGATTGGTCATTTCCCGTGACAATTCGGACGGTCGGTGGTTCCTTCTGCGCGTTCCATATACGGCCCTGAAACTTGCCGTTCTCGGCACGCGCGACAGATGTCATTAGGAGGTCCTCGATAATATCGGGATCTCTTAAAGGAGCGCTCTCGAATCCTGTCTCGGTACGTGTCCCGTTAGAGGGCGGTCCGGTCCTTTATCGCTCTCGAAAATATGCGCGGAATTAACGGAGAAGGGACGTCGCAAACGTTGCAACGTCACAGCACACACCGCTAGATCACGTATACGTACGTGAGGACTGCGAGGGTCCGTGATTAGACTTCTGATTTCTCAATAATGCAAAGACGGGGTTTTTTAGTAGTCAAAATCGCTAGACGAAAGATCAATCTAGGATGCGATCATTCTCAAAAGTCCTATTTTTACGATTACGAGCAATGGTTTTGCAATATTCGGCTGCATGTTGTCCGTCGAAGAGGCTAGAACGCCGCACAGTGGGACCTTTCGTCCAAATCTGAGACAAAATCAAAGAACTTTCGATAGAAATGAGGTAGAGCGATGAAATTTTTTAAAAATTAAAGCTGAAACTTTGCAGAACACGGGAAAAATAGGGAGATTATGGTACGAACGTTTTTAACCTTGAGTTACGGTGGGTTCAATCGGAACACTGTCACTGGGTCGAAAGACTACTCTGAGTAAACACGTGCGAACCTTTGACCGCGTTAATATAAAGTACTTTGCGACTGCCGCCATCTTAGCGAAATTGGTAAGTGCCGGTCAGGCTTAATTTCGATATATTTTGTGGCCAGTTCATTGTTGGTTCGGGGACGTTATTCGTGTTCGCGAAAATTCTTACCGCTGTGTACCGTGAGGGCGCTAGCGTTTACCGTCGACCAGGAGTCGCTCTCCTGAGAGGTTCGCGAGGCCGCGGGTCGTGTCGTCGCCGAATCCTCGTGCACGAGTTATTCGGGACACACGATATTCGTCCGGTAATTCTTTGGGCTGCCCTCGGATCGTTCCAAGGTGGGACGTCGCACCGTGTCCGTTTCGCATCTTTCGCCGTTCGCACGTATCGCCCAGCCTCGAATTAGGAACGCGTACGTTACCGGAGCTCGGTCGAATTCGTGCCTTCGAGGCCTGTACTCTCACGCAAAGTCCTGTGACGACCGAACTCGACGCGATCGTAAATATTCCGCGCGATCGGCCGAACAGCCGCCGTAACTTTCGTGTTCGCGCCGGCAACTTTATTGACTACCGCCGGCTAATGCCGGCGGATTGTACGACTATCCTGTTTTCAATAAACGACGTCATATTGCCCGAAAACACTCGTGTGGTTTATTCTTGCGTGAGAAACGTTCCCGTCGCGGGGAATGCCCCGTTCCTCTCATCACGTGGTACCCTGGACTCGTTCGTGGCCGTCACCGGCCAAAACTATCCTCGCCGATTCGATTTCGTGCTGAATTTCGAACGAATCGTTCGATAAGTTTGCGTGGCACGCTGTCGTGCCTGGCGCCCGTTCATTTAGTGTCCAAATAGATCTTTCGATTCAAATCTGCGAGTGATCCTTTGTCCCGAGAGGACCACGTGTCGCGCGACCGAGCGTGGCTCGGACGCAAGGCCATAATTTCTCGTAGTCGGTCACTTCTCTGCTCGCAGGGAAATACCCGACGTGACAATATCATGTATTATAAAAATAAGGACAAGAACTAATCTCCTTTCCTTCCTCTTCACCTGCCTATTGATTAAGTAGTTTAATACATATATGTTGTCTATGTTCCGTCGCACAGGAACAGTATTCGTAGGTATCCTTCGGACAGGATTTATGATGCGAACGTGTCTAAATATCCTCCTCGAGGATTAAACAAACTAGGGTCTTTCGGCGACCAGTCAAGGCATCTGTTTAACGTTCAGTTTTTATACACACTCGAAATTACAAGGTGTCATAAATTTAGTCCCTCCGAAGGACCGTTCGCGACCGTTACGCAGGGTGCCAAATTACCTGGACTCGTCGCGTCGTCGACCGAGTAAGATCTCGCCCCACTCCTCCTTCCCAGGGCCTCATTCAGAGCTACGGGAAGGAGGTCCTAGAAGTCAAAAGTGTACTGATTGGGAAATGCAACTTTCTACAGGAACCAAACAGTGCATCTTATTTCTTATTCGAGAATCCAACGAACATCGCGCTAGGACTGGAAGACGAAGTCGCACAGTTGAGTTTTACGCTCTAAGATATAGAAATATATAGAGTGTGACGTGGCAGGATTGCCTGTGTCACTCTAACCTCTCTAGCGGAAGACCGGGCCATCCTCTGGTCAAGCATCGCGATAAGGGCCGCTGCCAGCGCTCTCCCTGGGCACGAGTGAGACCCAAAAAGGCGAATTCTAATATTTTGAATGTCGCGCCAATTTGCGCGACGAAAGTTTACAGAATCGTATCCGGATTCCAGGTGGGATCCGGAATTCCTCTTTCAACGCCAATGGAACAAACCCTCGAGGATAAGCACCTCGAGGCAGGCAAAACGCAGGATCCTGAAACAAGACAACGGGAGATCGTCAAGGCCCAGGACTGTCAACCTGGAGGCGCCGACGAGGGCATCCGGTGCAGAGAGGACCAACTACTCTACCCTGTCGTCGCCTCGTCCGGGAAGAAGCTGCACCGCAACCGGATTGGCTGACGCCGATCGTCTCACCGGGAAGCGGCCAATCGGAAGACATCGCTGCCGGCGACGCTGTGAGATGCCAGAAGCCGAACGCCGTCGCGTAGGATTCGTCAACGCGAAATTCCTTATTAGCGATAGGCCGAGACGTTGCGCGGAGAAAGTATAATACTCTGCTTCCGCGTACCCGGGCCACCGCGTGAACTATCACTGCGTCATTGGAACTCTTAGCGAAAAGTCGTATTTTTGAACTATGGCTAATAGAACTAGTATTTTGCGCCTGCTGAGACAGAGGGAAATAAGATTCGCTGCCGACCACCTGTTGCGGAATCCACCAGTGGTAAGCGCCGATCAGGCTTTCGATAAATACTATTTGTGAATTTCGTGTTGGCTCGGGTAGCGCAGCGAGGTTAGGTATTCGCGTCGCGAGAATTACAACGGAATAGGCGATATTCGTGGACACTATTGTTGTTAAAGTGCGAGCCCTTCGTATTGTGAAGGATCTCGTTTTTGTGATACGAATCCGGTCGGATAGCGGGGGCCGCGTGGCCGCATTTTGACGGTTGTACGACGCCAGGATTAACGCGAAGTCGCGGATTCGTAATAAGATCGCTACCGTCGATAATTCTGATTAACCTGCACTCGTTCCACGGTGTGAAACCGTCGCGTGTTCAATTCGCGTTCGTGAATTCTGTTCGATCGACGCAAGTCCGAGAAAAACGCGAATTTCATCTGAGTTCGGTCGGAAAGCGGCCTTCGAGGCCTTCCGCGTCGCAAAGTTCTCATCGCTGCTGAATTCTACGCGAAATCATAAATGACGAGAGACACAGCGCGTGCGATTTCCACCTGTCGCTATGTTACGCGCCGGCTACCATTGTAATCGCTGCCGAGCTCGTCGGCAGCTCATCAACCTTGTTCAATAAACGAATTGTTAGCCGTAACTTTGTTCATTCCTTGGGTGAAACCTTCCCGCTGTGGGGAATGTCTCGTGTTCTCCCGGTGTAGAACCCTGTACATACCTTTTCGTTAGCTATTTGGGATTAGTTTTCCGCGTCGCAGGCTCGCGAGTCGAACGTAACCATTTATTTGAAGAACTAGATTATTTTGCGTGGCACTTTCGAGTGTCTAACGCCCGAAAATTCGTGTCAATTACGGAAAATCTTGTGAGCCTGTGAACGTGTTTTGTCCCGGGAGGACCACGCCTCGTACGGCCGAGCGTGGCCTGGCCTTCACAGCTTATAAAATCCCGGTGTCGCTAAAGGTCGAATTACCATCTTTTCGAAAAGTTAGAAAAGCGACATGACAAAAGATAGAGATATAGAGATAGAGATTGAGTCTTCCCTCGCAGAGTAATGACACCGTTCACGCACGTGAATACACGCGTGTCTAAATATAAATATATAATTTAATCGAAATAAATAAATAATTAATTTTAAATATTCTTAAATGGATGAAATTGATTTGCAGAAGGGTGAAATTGATTTGCAAAGGGTAAAATTGATTTACAGACAGGTGAAATTCACTTGCAGAAGGGAGAATTTGGAGCGGAGAACATATAAATTGTGTGTAAAATCATAAATGATAAAATCATCAGTGTCAAAGTTTTTGGTCGGGCCCCAAACTACTTATCGACGGGCTGCGTGTTTGACGTGCCTGCTGTACATGTACAATTAAAATAATTATTATACAATGCTTTTAGACGATTACGCGAAAGCGAGGAGCAAGGCGAAGGCGGCTGAAGATACAAGCGACCTCCAGTCAGAGATGGACCAGGCGGGTGCCCTGAAAAAGAGGAGAATTTCGCGACCACCACGGTTCAACACTGACGACGAATCGGCGTCGGATTGTACTGTCCTTCCTTCTCCCCCAAGACAGAGGACTAACACTACGATTGGTATGTAAATACAAACAAAAGCACCCTACATATTAAACATTAAATATTACTGTAATTAGTAAATCTTTTTTCATGAAAATATAATTCATTTTCAGTCACTGCCATCAACGAGGATGTCGGATCCCCATCGTTATTGGCAAATATAGGGGGAGAGAGGAGGGGGAGGCAACAACACCGTGAGGCCATCAGTGAGGATGTCGGACCTCAGTGGCTATTGAAAGACAGAGAGGGAGAGTCAGAAAGAACTGAACAATAGCCAGAGCCAGAGGAAGCTGGAAGTAGTGGTTGCGCCAGATGTCCCGCACGTCGGGAGACAATACTACTTAAAGTAGTGGACTAAAATAATATGCTAAGGGTACTGCTGACGGAGGTTCTGCAGGAGCTACATCAATTGAGGCAGGACGTCAAAGCGTCAACAACGTCCGCAAGGGAAAAAGAAGTTAGTTCGTAACGCTGTTCCCCAACATGACATTCCCAATAACAGGAGAGGAGGAAATGAACATCTTCGAAAGGGGGTTATAAAATCAACAAACATTCGATGAAGCAGTAAGTAAAATTTATTGCTGTAATAAATTCGCTTAACATATCTGACATATATTTATCTTTTATTTAGTTAACAGCAGAGATGGGCAAAAATTTTATTTAAATAAAAATTTCGAATAAAGTTGTAACAGACCTGTACGGCGCAGGCCTGTTACTGCTAAACGCGCGCCGAACACCGCCGACTGACGCCGAGGATTACCGAACGCGTCGCCCGTAAACCGCGAGTACACCCGTCGGGCTCCGCTTTCCCCTCCTCTATCAGCCTCACCGTACGATCCCGCGCTCAGAAACACACTCGGCGGGAACCGGACGTCGAGGTTCGGCCATCTTAACGGACACGGAAACTCGACGTTACACATCCGTTTCCCCCGCACCATTCCCCCATCAGCAACCTAGGCCTATAAAAGGCGATGCAAACGAGGCACGGGCCTCTTTTCCATCCTGGGCAGCCACCTAGGCACTTCTTGAATATTGGTACGTATCCCTGTTTCTCTTTCCTGGTTCCCACGTTATCGACGTCGAGTTGTCCGCAGCATTGGCCTCCTCGACATCGGCAGTTCCCACCGGTGTGACAGCATACACGCCAAACAGAGAGGGCCGTATCCCTCTCTGCCGTTCAGACAGCATCCTGAGCAAACCTCTTGGGCAGCATCCTGAGAACTCCGACAGCTATCGGAGACGTCTAAATGAAGGGGCAGCTTCCTCTTCATTTACCGTAGAACCGCCACGGGGAATTTCCCGACTCGTGGCAGGGTTTCCTGTCCGTTCCCGCCTGAACCCCGTCGCCGGCACGCACCAGGTCCACGAACACGCGTCGCGTCGCGATGAACGATCACGCGCCGCGGTCAAAGGTCGTCACTAGAATCACGTCCCAGTAACACTCGGTTCCGCGAAAGTACGAGCAGTGGGGCCCGAAAATACATTTTCAGCTTCAGTCGATTCTCTCGCCGGTAGACGAACCCGGCTCGACGAGTTATTCCAGCACGAGAGGATACGGCGTCGCGACGACTTCCCCGTCGGAAGCAGAACCGTTACAAAGTGGGTTTATTTGTAAAATTATTCGTGGAAAGTCTTCGAATAATTTTCTGCCAGGCCGACGAAGGCGTCGCTAGCCGTGACCAAGTGGTCGAATAAACACGGCCGGACAACAGGTATATCGGTGCGTAATTCAATTGCAAAACTTATTCATTTTTCATAATTTTTTCATGGAAGTGGCGCCAGCTAGTTCGTGGAGTTCTTCCGATTAAAATGACACAAAGCTCGCTAGAATTTGGACTTTGTCTAGTGGTTTTAATGGTCTAGTGGTCTTCGAAGTCTTGGAATAATTTTACGAATAAAACTACTAGATCACAGTCCAATTTTTATCGAGTTTGGTGTCATTTTAATCGAAAGAACGCCATGAACTAACTCGTGCCACTTCCATGAAAAGTTATCATTTCATTCGGAGAGCGATGAGCAAGATTCTCAGCGACGATCTGGCGCTCTCTTATAGCTGGATGGGCTGAAGAGGCAAGAAACCATTCCAGCATTTTCCAACGGTCACCCTGGTTATAGGTAATTATCACCCTTATTTACATGTTATTGTTATATTGATTCCCGTGTGCAAACTAATTAACAAAGAAGCAGAATTTAGTGGTTTAATTGACGATGAATGTTTCGAGCGCAAGGAAGGACAGCGTATGTGAAAGAAAGAGACGCTGAGTCGCAGCGCGCCGGCACAGTTCAAACGCCCGTGAGTCATCATAACGTTACACCAACAGTCAAACTTCTTCATTTTCCATGATTCTGTTATGGGACTTTCACTACCTTATTTCTGGCATTTTTCTGATTAATATGATACCAAACACGATATAATTTGAAAGAATTTAGTGGTTTAATTGACGGTATGTACATATGTATGAAGTGACTTTAGAACATAAGAGTATGTATAGCGAGTGAAAAAGAAAGAGAAATTGCGATCTCGACGCTAGGCAAAGATTAAAAAACGAGAAAAATTACTTTATAATATATGCTGAACTGTTTTATATTTTTATTATTTAACGTTCGGTTTCGCAAATATAAAGACGCGATGAACTATGACCGATCATGTCGCAAAACCGAACACCGTGTCAAGTCACGCGCGTCGCTCGCTCCATTACAATTTTTTGATAAGAAACAAAATTAAATAAATCTTAAATAAATCTTAAGTACATTACTTAAAACAGTTCAAAAACTACAAAAAGTGTGCCTTTTCCTGACGGATGCAAACGCTCCAATTTGATAGTTTTCCTTCGATGGTATTTAAACTGTAGAGCAGTGGTCGGCACGGAGGAGACTCTGCAGGCCGCTCTCGGCTCGCGCCGCCTCCTTCTCCCACCGCACGTCTCGCTCTCCGTAACGGCCCTAGTCCTCAGGCCCGTACATATCCCAGACTGTATGAACTGCGCGTGGCGCATTAGGGCGACACCCGTATCAATAGGTTTCCACATTACCGTTGAGGTACTATTGTCAATGCGTTTTTTTTATGTGATTTCCCCTGTAGGCCTATTCCACTCTGCTGCATGACAATTTCTGAAACTAACTTTGAACAATAAATGCGGAAGAGAGAGAGAGAGAGAGAGAGAGAGAGAGAGAGAGAGAGAGAGAGAGAGAGAGAGAGAGAGAGAGAGAGAGAACTACTTCTTAATTCCATTGCCAAAATTTTAAACAGTCATTCAGACAAACTTCTTCGTGGACGTTTAGATGTACTCGGAATATCAGATATATCAAATGGAAGATTAGATGTCGCGGCTCGCATCGCAGACGATAAAGAAGCGTCATTCAACCGGGTGCGCTTTTCCGATTTAATATTCCGCATTTTATAAAACGAACATACGCACAGATATGTCGATCCGAACATTGAAAAAATTCTCAGTGCGAAATTTCTGAGGAGAGGATATCTTGATTCATTTAATATTTTAAAAAATTCGACACTGTTTTCTTCCCTAGTCTTCAGAGGAACTTTTTGATGAAAATCGCGAAGTTCCTCTTGATACTCGGAAGCTTGTTCTTCGATTATGGCCGCGAGGGGGTTATGAAATAGTCTGAAATCATTTTTAAGGGAATCGAAATCAGTGAAACGGTTATCGAAGTATTTGTCAAAGTTATATATATATATATATATATATATATATATATATATATATATATATATATATATATATATATATATATATATATATATATATATATATATTGTCACGTCGTTTCTCGTTTCTTAGCGAAACGATAGCGACTCCGGGTATTTACAAGCGATACCGCCGGGCCACGTTCGGCCGCGCGAAACGTGGTCCACCCGGGACAAAAATTGTACGCAGGCTCGTCGTCTCTCGAGATCTCTTACGTAAAGTTCGGGCGCCAGGCACAGAAGATGCCACGCTAAATTCGCTAGCAAACACGATGAGAGACGACCATACGAGCCCGCGACTTTCGATATTACGCGCAGATGAAATACGAATGGTCTCAGGATTCTACGCGGGTCGAACACGAAGCATTCCCCGCGGCGGGAAGGTTTCTCACGCAATAACGACTCAGAGATTCGGCTAACACAACTTTATTCGTTCGACGATGATTACAGAACGGCTGCCGACAACGACCGGCAGCGTTTTGAGGTTAGCCGGCGCGTGACAGGTGGTCGGCGACGGCGGTCCGTCGCACGCGCGATTTGACCGTCTACGGTCCTTCTCTTTACGCTCTGAATCCGGCAGCAGCGTGATTTTAACTTCGGCGTTCACGATCTTCGCGTTCTACGCCCGAATTCGGATGGAATACGCGTTATTATAAGCTTCTCGTCGGCAGAACAAGTGGCGGAAATACGACGAGAGCACGTGGCGGCGTCGCACCGTGGGACGACTCGAGGTTCGATTTATAACGACAATGACGCGCGGATCCCCCGAAAACCGAATAGTGCCCGATGCTTCCAATTTCTCCTGGGCCGCGGGTAGCGAGGTCAAGTCTACACGCGGGCCCTCGCCATCCGACCTCTAGCACGGGCACCCGTAAAATATAGTCCCCGCGCGTCCGTTACACACCGAATTCTCGCCCCTCGCGGATTACTTCGAATCCGTTTCGAGTATCGGCAGCTACGAATTTCCGTCGGTGCTTCTACAACGCGATCGCGGACACGACACACTACCGAGCCAACGCGAGAAAGATCACTCTATCGAAACGAGAACTGGCGAAAGCTTACCCAGGGCAACGATGGTTCGTCAGCGTTCTCGTCCCTCGAACCGGCAGCTCACTTCGTCAGGTTTACAAAAGATTTGGTATTACGCAGTTGTACAAGATCTATTCGCGACTTTCTATGTCTCGAGCCAACGAAGAAGTGATCCTTCGCTGCGTGTCTCGGGAACGCGGAAGAGAAGCGTCCCCCCCTTGCCGCTCTGATCCCCCCGCACGCAGTTCGACCTATCGCGGATAGATTTTCGGACAGGGCCTAGCCCTGCGTGACGGTCCCTGGCGCTCGGCGATTCGGTGGTTCTCCGGCAGCGTGATCGACAGGTGATCGCCGAATATTGCAGCCGAATATTGCAAAATCATTGCTCGGAAACGTAAAAGAACGACTTTTGAAGCAAACAGCGCACTAGATTGATCTTTTATCTAGCGATTTTGACTAATAAAAACCCCCGTCTTTGCATTATCGAGAAATCAGAACGCATTTCCCTGATCCTAGCAATTCTCGCGTACGTATACGTGGTCTAGCGGTGTGTGAGTGTACTCTAGCGGTGTGTGAGTGTTCACGCGCGACCGTCATCTGCTAGGAGACGGCCCCCTTAAATGACGATGGACGTTTCGGGCGCAAGGAAGGATAGCGCGTATAGAAAAGAAAGAGACGCGGAGAGTCGCAGTCGCCGGCACAGTTCAAAGGTCCGCGCGTGGTCTCGCTTTACACGCGCTGTCCTTCTCTACGTTCGGATCGGCCTTTGAAGCTCGTAAAAAGTAGGACCACGATCGAAAAATGCGACAAAATCCTCCCGATGCGTTCGCGTTTATAGAGAATTTACTGTACTGTTGAAGCAGTTATTTCATTAAAAACCGAGCATCCGATTTGTTTTCGGCGGCGTTGTTTAGCTTTTGCGGACAAGAAAAAAGTACGTATAATCCTTGATGATTTATTAAGAGAGGGCACCATTAGGCCCAGTAATTCTCCTTATGCTAGCCCAATTGTTTTGGTCAGCAAAAAGAACGGAGAAATTCGCTTGTGCGTCGATTATCGGGAATTAAACAAACATACAATCAGAGACAACTTTCCGGTACCGTTGATAGGTGATTGTTTAGACCAACTTAGAGACAAAAAATATTTTACGAAATTAGATCTTAAAAACGGATTCCACCACGTTAAAGTCGCCGAATCCTCGGTAAAATATACATCGTTCATTACACCCTTAGGTCAATACGAGTATCTCAAAATGCCATTTGGACTAACCAATGCACCTCGTATTTTTCAAAGATTTTTAGACGAAATCTTTAGTGATTTACTTAAACAAAATAAATTATTACTTTATTTGGACGATTTTTTGGTGGCCACGGAAACAATTGATGAACATTTGGATATTTTGCGAGAAATATTTCGTTTAGCGAGAAAGTTTAATTTACGATTTAGGCTAGATAAATGTTCATTCTTTTATCGCCAAATAACTTATTTGGGATACTCCATATCCGAAAATGGTATCGCGCCAGCGAAAGAAAACATCAAATCGGTAGTCGATTATCCAGCGCCGAGAAATATCAAAGAAGTGCAGCGTTTTGTAGGCCTAGCAAGTTATTTCCGGCGATTTATAAAAGATTTTTCACTCATATATCGCGAGACCCTTTTATGATTTGCTACGGAAAAATACAATATTTTGTTTTGGGGCAGAACAAAGCCAAGCGTTTGTGACGTTGAAGCAACGTTTAACAAACGATCCCGTTTTGGCAATTTACTCCCCAAAATTAGATACAGAACTCCATTGCGACGCTAGTAGCAGTGGATTTGGGGCAATTTTGCTACAAAAACAAACAAATAAAGTCGAGGGGAACGATACCCAGTAAAAAAGGGAAATTTTGAATTGTATTATTGTGTTATGTTTGCGTTAGCTAAGTTTGAATTGTATTATTGTGTTATATTTCCGTCAGCTATGTATTGAATTAGATTATTGCGTTATATTTGCGTCAGCTTTGTATTGTTTAGTCGTTATAAAGTTATTTTCTTGTTTATGTGTTGCATCCTAACCATCGATGACCGAGGACGGTCATTATGGTCAGGATTGGCCGAAATGTAGGAATGAATTAGATGTTAGATGCGTTGGTGTTGATGCCGATCGATCGTCGGCGACCAGCTGAGTCGATTAGGCGATCGTCTGCTCATCTCGCTGGTCGTCGTTATGAGCAGACGATCGATTTGTAATTAACGACCGACACTCGTTTGAATTTGTATTTAGAGTCAGTTTGTAATAAACTACGAAACCATTAAAAGCACCTATACATTCGAAAAGAGAGACCTGGGATGAGCAGAAAAATTGCAGGCTGTTTGAATTGTTAGACTTTTGTTTCTCACTTTTATTCTCTAGTGAATAATACTTTATTTATAACAATTTCTCTCATACAACTCTCACTCTCACTTGTGCTTGTCGCTCTGATAGTCTTCGACATCTGATGCGCACTTCTCACCGTTCTCGCCTTCCTTCCTAGCGCTGCGCGCACACACATACATACATACATATATACTCTGACGTATTTAGTGACAGAGATTTAACCTCACATTCTAACACAGGCGATACAACGGAGGTAACGAAACAGCGTAGTAGCTGTTACTTCTGCGGCGGACGCGGGCACGCAAGCTCTGAATGCCGTAACAAAAGTAGAGGTAGGAAATGTTTCGAATGCCAAAATTTCGGTCATATTTCTGCGGAATGTCCCACTAAGAGCGACGGTGGTACTAAAAGGGCCAATTGTATTTCTAGAAACGGTGCGAATAAATATTATAAAGCAGTCCGAGTCGGCGATCGTACTATTTCGGCCTTGATCGACACAGGTAGCGACATTACGTTGATGCCAATTAGACAGTATCGGGCGATCGGATAGCCAAAATTAGAACATATACTGAAACCAGATTTCGCGGAATTGGTTCTCCGGAGAATGAAACGTTCGGCAGACTCGCGACCGAGATAGAATTGGACGGAAATCTTTATCCGATTACAGTTTACATGGTCAAGGATGAGTTAATTCAGTGGAACCTTTTGATCGGTATCGATTTCTTAAATACGGTGTGCGTGCGAATTGATCAGGGTCGCGTTTCAATTAGTCCTCCTGTAAAAGTTGCATACGCGGGGAAAGACGACAAGTCTGAGGTACCCGAAGTTTTTAATATCGACTGTATCTCCAGTCCCGACGAAATCGATCTCTCGACCATTACTTCTCCGCAATATCGATCATCGGTTGACCAGTTAATTAGCGATTACAAACCGAACAGAATACATGATTCACCAATAACTATGAAGATCGTTCTTAAAGATTGTGAACCGGTTTATCAACGAGCGCGGCGTTTGTCTCCCTTCGATCGAGAAAGGGTTAACCAGCACATTAGCAATTGGTTGAGCGACGGTGTTATACGGTCGTCCCTATCAGACTACGCCAGTCCAGTTGTTCTCGTGAAGAAAAAAGATGGAGATACTAGGCTGTGCGTAGAATATCGAAAATTAAACGAAAAAATTGTGAAAGACCGGTATCCATTACCGCTGATCGAGGATCAAATCGACGCGTTACAAACCGCCACGATCTTTAGCACGCTCGATTTAAAAAATGGGTTCTTCCACGTACCGTTGGACCCCGAGAGTCGAAAATACACGGCATTTATCGTTCCCGATGGTCAATACGAATTCTTGTACACCCCCTTCGGTTTATGCAATTCGCCCGCGGTGTTCCAAAAATTTATCAATGGTATTTTTAGACCGTTAATTGATGAAAAAAATAGTTTTGACATACATGGATGATTTAGTAGTGCCTGCAACAACTTATGAAGCAGCTATCGAACGACTAGAACGTGTCTTGCGAACTAGTGAAAAGCACGGTTTGAACATTAATTGGCGAAAATGTAGTTTTTTGCAAACGCGGATTGAGTTTCTAGGGCATATTGTAGAGGGGGGAACAGTGCGTCTGACGGAGAGAAAAACCGATGCAGTTATAAAATTCCCACGGCCTCGAAATACTAGATGCGTACAGAGTTTTCTTGGGCTGACGGGGTATTTTCGAAAATTCGTTTGCGGCTATTCTCAGATTGCGCGACCCTTGAGCGATTTACTGAAAGCGAACACGCCTTTCGTTTTCAACGAGCGGGAAAAATATGTGTTCGAGCAGCTTAAAACCATATTGTCTACGAGACCGGTACTACAGTTGTATAGACAAAATGCGGATACAGAGTTGCATACCGATGCATCAATCTCCGGTTACGGTGCAATACTGATGCAGCTTAATGAAAAACTACAGTGGCACCCGGTATATTATGCGAGCGGCAAAACAACGACAGCCGAGGCTCAGTACGCGAGCTATGAGCTTGAGGTGCTGGCGATTATACGAGCATTGCGTCGTTTTAGAGTATATTTACTTGGTATCCCGTTCAAAATCATAACGGACTGTAAAGCGTTTGCACTCACTAAGCAGATGCAAGCGCGGGTAATCCGGAAGGTACACGATCAGGGTCATTTCTCGGCGGGGAAGACAGAAACCTTGGTACGACGGGAATACTGGTTCAATAGCATGCGTGCAAAGATCGACAAAATCGTCCGGAGTTGCTTGACTTGCATTCTAGCTGAGCGGAAATCAGGGAAGCAGGAAGGGCTGCTAAGACCGATTGAGGAGGGCAGTACTCCCTTAGATACATACCATATCGATCATCTTGGCCCCCTTCCTTCCACCCGAAAGAACTACAAACACATCCTCGTAATTGTAGACGCGTTTACGAAATTTGTCTGGTTGTATGCTACGCGGTCGACAACCTCTCTCGCAGTCGTGAACATTTTGCGAAAACAATCCGCAATATTTGGCAATCCCAGGAAAATAATATCGGATCGTGGGACAGCGTTTACGTCGAACGAGTTAGGGATTATTGTACGTCTGAAAATATACAACACTCGTTAATAACGACAGGCGTATCCCGTGGAAATGGTCAGGTCGAGCGAATAAATCGTACCTTGATTTCGGTAGTAACTAAGTTGGCGGCGCCGAAATGCGAAGAATGGTATAAACACCTCACGCCCGCGCAGCAATGTCTGAATAACGTGACAAGTCGCAGCATAGGTACTTCACCATTTCATGTTTTATTTGGTACGCATATGCGGCTCAAGGAAAATACCGAGGTGCGAGACATAATAGAAAGTGAATGGGTTACTGACTTTCAAGAGAACCGCGAAGACGTGCGAGAACACGCTAAACAAAGTATAGCCAAAATTCAGAGGGAAAATATGAAGACCTTTAATAAAAAACGCAAAAAAGCCAACATATATCGCGAATCCGATCTAGTAGCAGTCAAGCGAACGCAACAAAAGCCGGGTTTAAAATTGGCACCGAAGTTTTTAGGGCCTTATGAGGTCATTAGAGTTCTCCGGAATGACCGGTATTTAGTCCGAAAAGTCGGAGACCATGAAGGTCCAAATGAAACTTCGACTTCAGCGGACCTCATGAAGCCCTGGATACTAGAATCTAGCGATGAGTGCGAGAGTGATACGGCAGCTGAGGACAGCTGTTAAGTCAGAATGGCCGAGTGTGGGTTTGAATTTGGAAAAGAAACAATCGTATGATCGATGTGTACGATCCGCGGAAGGTGATCGGCGTCCGTTACGTGTTTCGGCCGCGGAACCGTCGATCGCGAGTTGTCACCTAACGGTCGAAACAAAGAGCGGTGACAACAACCTAAGCTAAAGTGTGTCGTTAAACGTATGTGTATGTATGTTTGGATGTGTGAGTGAGAGATCATAATTTTGTCAGTGTTACGTTTTTGTTCTTCTTCCGTGCCGTGTTCCTATTTGTAATTATACAATAAGTTTCACCATTTATCCCACAAAATGATTCTCGAAAACACCGATTCTTGACGAACGAACGATGCCATGGACGAGATATCTCGTGTATCCTTATTACTGATATAACGTGCTATTATCCATCCACAGCATCGTTTCTTCGACATCGCGGAAACGAGATATCTCGTCGATTGTAGTTCCTGTGCGGCTGTGAAAAGGACTGATTAAAAACTTTATAAAAAGAAATTAAACCGACTTCGAAAAAATTAGAAAGTATGAAATAATTTCCATTTAATTTATGTGAATACACACGAACTTAAATACAGTAAAATCTTTTCTAAGGCGGCGAAGAATTGAAAATTTTCGGCACTGGAAATTACGAAAATCCTTAAGGGAGTCGTCTCGTACGTGAGGACTGCGAGGGTCCGTGATTAGACTTCTGATTTCTCAATAATGCAAAGACGGGGTTTTTTAGTAGTCAAAATCGCTAGACGAAAGGTCAATCTAGGATGCGATCATCCTCAAAAGTCCTATTTTTACGTTTACGAGCAATGGTTTGGCATTATTTGGCTGCATGTTGCCCGTCGCATATTGCCCGTCAGAGGACACTGCGTCACGCCGCGCGCAGGCGCACAGTGGGCCAGATCGACGCGCTAGATGTTCATGAGCCAAAAAATGAAAGTCCTCATATAGATTTTTAACCAACGCACAGTGATTCTTAAATGTGCATTACATTCGAAAACGATAATATTAATTAAAGTTATTAAAAACTCTTGTTACAATAAGCCTTCAAAGATCAAACTTTTTCAGATACGATTTATCACCGAAAAAATTCCGTTTCTTCATAACGATGTCCTGGAGAACCTACTGAAGATTAAGTGCCCAAATTTTTTTTTATGAATAATGTATATCTATGTTGAGAACGCCCCAGGAACTAAACATTAATGTTCATAATTTATTATTTTAAAAAATGCTTAGTCAACTAAGGAAAATCGTCAAAGTTTTTCACCTTTGACAAGGGATAAGTTAAAATGCAGGGAGAGGCAGGAGCTCTAACAAAGTGGAACATTTTCAGTAAAGTCTCCTCTAGAAGATCCTGTAAAGATCTCGTCCCACTTCGTCCCGGTTTGGAAATTATGATGGTTTAAAGCGTCGCGTGCAGAGTTGGGCAAAATGTAATTTCAATTACAGTTACAATTACTTGCCAATTACTGTAATTTGGAATTGCAGAAATACAATTACAATTACATGTAATTGTAATTGGAATTGCAATTACTTGACGAATCACTGTAATTGTAATTGTGGTCCGCAATTACAATTACTGGTTGAGCGAAAGTAATTGCAATTCCAATTCCAATTACATGTAATTGTAATTGAAGATGTAATTAATTACTCATGTAATTAATTCCTGCCCAACTCTGGTCGCGTGACACGTAATTCCGCGGCGAGTCGCGTTGCACGAGACGCATTGACGACCACTGACGACCACTCAGCGGCTCTTACGAGTTTAAAGACCTAACCCAGACCTATCTTATGAATTTTTTTGATTATACGGCCATTGATAAACATTCGAACTTCTTGCTAGCTTAGTTGAATCATTTGTATTTGAGAGACTATAGTAACAGCATCGTAGTATAGCATCACAGCAGTTTTTCCATATTGAAGACCTGTATTTTACCTTTGTTAAGAGGAATTATAGTATAGATTTTTGTTTATTCATAGATTAATAGAGTTATAAACGGAAAATCCGTATGATCAACTGAATATAGTCAGTGACTTTGTAAAATATAATACTTAATTTTGTTTGAATTTTTGTAATTCTTTAAATATAAGACAGTAATAACACATTTTTGTTATTTCATTAAATGTAATAAACTTCATTCATTCAAAAATTATGGATTACCCTTGTTTGAATGCCTGAATAGCCAGTTTCCAATTATTATTTATTATTCACACGATTTTTCAGGTGTTACGTCCCGGGTCGGATATGATCCGACGAAACGAGCCCAGACGGGGCGGGGACGTAACCGACCAATTTATTTAAGACGATCTTAGATCCACGTGGCGCGTAACGTCCACGTCTGATCAGGGACCCGATACCGGTGTTCGTCGTTGTTGAAAAGGCGAAGAGGGGAATAAATGCGAACCGAGACGGACGTCGTCCGTCGTGAACACCGCGTAGAACTAACACGCGTCGCGGTAGTAGAGATGGTTCCCAGTGGTCGAAGTGTCACTATGCGGGTGTGTGCAACTCGTCCGAACGCGTGGGTTTGCTCGATTTGTGACAGGAGATTTCGATCGAAGGGAATTAGCGTTCTCTCGGTACCGAGCACCCTCTGGGCTCAGACGTACACGATTGATACACCAATTTTAGGGTTAGAAGAACGGACGTAGGAAGTCTAAGGAATTTGCGGAACCAGGTCGGAGTCGAACAACCCGATGAAACACCACGCGCACACTCACTTTCGCGATCACTTTAACCGGTCACTGGGAACGACACTTTAGAAGTGGAAGATATCGAGGAGCAAGGTGTTGCTGAATTAAAGCTGCGAAATAATAGGTTTAAACAAACAAAGTATAATGAACCAGAATAGATACAAAGTAATGATTTGCGAGCAGAACTCGTGAAACAAAATATAGTGGCGGCTTGCGAGCAAGCTCGAACTTGAATTCTAGTGCGAGCAAGCTCGTATGAACAAAATAGCACAAAATAATAATTGTAGCTTTGAATTATAATGCGAGCAAGCTCGTGCAACAAAATAGCGCAGAAATAGCAATTGTAATAAGAATTATAAAGCGAGCGAGCTCGTGTGAACAAAGTAGCGCAGAAATAGCAATTGTGATAAGAATTATAAAGCGAGCGAGCTCGTATGAACAAAATAGCACAGAAATAGCAATTGTAATATGAATTATAAAGCGAGCGAGCTCGTTTGAACAAAATAGCGCAGAAATAATATCTGTAAGTATGGTATAAGAATTCACGAGCAAACTCGACAGATAATTTAGAAACAATTGAAATATAATTGAAATGGAAATGGTAGAAATGGTAAGGTGCAATACGACCTGAATATCGTGAGCGATTTGGAACAAAGTCCGAAAACGCGATTAAACTGAACTCGACTGAAGACGCTAGAGAACTGAACTGTATAAATTCCGAAACTGGAAGAGAGTCTGAACTGTATGAAATTCGGAACTAGAGGAGCGTCTGAACTAGAAGAGTGCCTGAACTAGAAGAGAGTCTGAACTAGAAGAGAGTCTGAACTAGAAGAGAGCGATTCGCGCGATTTCGTCTTATTTATAATGAGAGCGCGGACCATAGGGATTCGGTGAACCGTGAAGTCCTTTGTCTAAATCGTTCGAGGTACGGACGAATATGTTGTCGTCAATGTACACTTTTCGCTGTTTGAACGAGACGACGGTTTAGATGTACGTACACTTGTACTCGCGGTTGCCATGCTGGCGTCCGCTTGTACCGGTGACTATCGCGTCTTTTCCGATTCCCTATGTTCACGCTCACGGGGATATGTATATATATATATATATATAAATACGCGTAAGATATATATACATATCGCTGTGTACGGATTTAAACGCGATTTCGGTTTGGATTTTACGAAGGAGGTATAAGCATGTATAAGTATACCATATATATACAGGGTGTCCCAAAATTCGTGAAAATCCCGAAAGGGGGTGGTTCCTGAGACCATTCTAAGAGACATTTTCCTTTGCACCAATGTCAACTGCGGCTTTGTTTAGGAGTTATTAACGAAAAACACGGACCAATCAGAGCGCGCCCTGGCCCGGCGCGCCACGCCGCGCCGGCAAGCGAGTGTCGGTGGTACGCCGCGACATCGCAACGAACAAGAGTTTCTCGATAATGTGAACCCTCTCCGATTTTGATGAGCTTTGGATATGTTGTCAAGACCATGATTCTGAACAACATTTCTCTTTAGACTTTTTGGCGATCGGCTTTAGTTTACGAGATAAGTAACTTGTAATTGTAAATCGATCGATGTACTATCTGAACTATCTCCTCTCCGATTTCGATGAGCTTTGGATACGTTGTCAAGACCATGATTCTGAACAACATTTCTCTTTAGACTTTTTGGCGATCGGCTTTAGTTTACGAGATAATCGTAAAAAAAGAGAAGAAGCAGAAACTGATTGAATTAAAAACTCACGTATTCAGCCGTAAATCCATTTGCTGCTTCGAAATGTGTGTCACTAGGTCACTCGGTGACGAACTGCACAGATGTCTTCAGGTACACGGCAGTACCGAAAGCCAAGGGACGTACGGCCAGGTCGACGAGCTGCACAGCCGGTGGTAGAAGGCCTAAGGGATGCGCGGTCAAGTCGACGATCCAGAATTTAACTTTCACTTTCGAATCGATAAATAATTCGTATGTTTATTTCACACAGATGCCTTGAAATTTTTCCACACTCACAATCACTGTTCACATTTGTCAACACATAGTTATGCACTAATAATAATTGCATATCCCTTGTACTGCTGCACAAATCACAACAATCAGGTAATGCAATCACTAGACTGCGGATTTCATGCATTTGTAGCAAACACGAGTAGGTGCATTTTAATACAGTAGAGAGATTAAAATAATTTCAAAGCACCATAGTATTATTTTCAACTTCTTAAAATGATCACAGTGCGAATCAAATATCTGTCTGGCTCCTGTCCCTTGTAATAGCGGCAGCCAACATTAATTTTGCATAAAGATCCGCAGTCTAGTGATTAGTTTAAATATCAATATCAAAAACACAGCTAATAGCAACCGTTAGTTTTGAATTGACAAGTCTTTGGAGATGTTCTCTCTACCGCGGCTCGAACGACACTGATTTTCCTCAAGATTTTTCTAAAGAATTTAGGAAGGGCATTTAGAGTGTCGAAATTTGAAATGCACGCTGTAGCACGAGAACGACGGGACGGTTAGACGAAAAACAGAATGCGAGAAGGACCGCTGTAAGCTTTGTGGCAAACACATGTTTACTTTTTCCTGCAGGTTGGTAGGTAGAGTCGATGGGTAACTGTTCGAAAACGTCATCCGTCCTTTTACCCAGCAAGGTGTAAAAATGTCAGGTCAGCGTAGCATCCCTATTGTCCTATACCTTCCTTAAGAAACTTTCTAAAAGAAGGACAGACGACGTTTTCGAACGGTTACCCATCGACTCTGCGTACCAATCTACAGGAAAACCTAAACATGTGATTGCCATAAGTCTTAAAGCGGTCCTTCTCGTATCCTGTTTTTCGTCCAACCGTCCCGTCGTTCTCGTGCTACAGCGTGCATTTCGAATTTCGACACTCTAAATGCCCTTCCTAAATTCTTTAGAAAAATCTTGCGGAAAATCAGTGTCGTTCGAGCCGCGGTAGAGAGAACATCTCCAAAGACTTGTAAATTCAAAGCTAACGGTTGCTATGTATTAGCTGTTTTTTTTACTGTGATATTTAAACTAATCACTAGACTGCGAATCTTTATGCAAAATGAATGTTGGCTGCCGCTATTACAAGGGACAGGAGCCAGACAGATATTTGATTCTTACTGTGATCATTTTAAGAATTTGAAAATAATACATTGGTGTTTTGAAATTATTTTACTCTCTACTGTATTAAAATGCACCTACTCATGTTTGCTACAAATGCATGAAATCCGCAATCTAGTGATTGCATTACCTGATTGTTGTGATTTGTGCAGCAGTACAAGGGATATGCAATTATTATTAGTGCATAACTATGTGTTGACAAATGTGAACAGTGATTGTGAGTGTGGAAAAATTTCAAGACATCTGTGTAAAATAAACATACGAATTATTTATCGATTCGAAAGTGAAAGTTAAATTCTGGATCGTCGACTTGACCGCGCATCCCTTAGGCCTTCTACCACCGGCTGTGCAGTTCGTCGACCTGGCCGTACGTCCCTTGGCTTTCGGTACTGCCGTGTACCTGAAGACATCTGTGCAGTTCGTCACCGAGTGACCCAGTGACACACATTTCGAAGCAGCAAATGGATTTACGGCTGAATACGTGAGTTTTTAATTCAATCAGTTTCTGCTTCTTCTCTTTTTTTACGATTATCTCGTAAACTAAAGCCGATCGCCAAAAAGTCTAAAGAGAAATGTTGTTCAGAATCATGGTCTGGACAACGTATCCAAAGCTCATCGAAATCGGAGAGGATTCACATTATCGAGAAACTCTTGTTCGTTGCGATGTCACGGCGTACCACCGACACTCGCTTGCCGGCGCGGCGCGGCGGGCCAGGACGCGCTCTGATTGGTCCGTGTTTTTCGTTAATAACTCCTAAACAAAGCCGCAGTTGACATTGGTGCAAAGGAAAATGTCTCTTAGAATGGTCTCAGGGACCACCCCCTTTCGGGATTTTCACGAATTTTGGGACACCCTGTATATATGTATATACGGCGAGAATTTGCTCATATGAACAAAACCGACGCAACACGTCGGAACGACGTTACACCTTACCCCTTGGGGGCGCGAACTTTTCCGGCGGCAACGCAGTGAAACGCGGATGCTGCTGACGACGTGTTGGTTATGGGGGGGGGGTGGGGTCAGCTGAGGAAGCTCCAGAACCAACGTCGGACGACGTCACACAGGCATTTCCGTTGGTGTGACAAAAAAATGTTTCCTACAAAAAGTAATCAGTACACAGTCTTTTACAAATCTCAGTACAAAAAATTCAAAAACTAAATTTTTTTAAATAAAAAATTGTGGTCACCTTCAATATTTATTCATAACTATACATTTTTTATTCAATAATATTATAGCTGACGCCAAGACTAATCCAACGATATATTTAATGTGGTCTTTAAGTTTTGAAGTAATGGTGAAATAGGCGTGAACAGCTACCGAGCCATTCTGGCCCACTGTGCGGCGCGCCGACGCGACGAACAGTGGACCAAACCGACGAAATCTGTGTTAAAATCAAAGAACTTTCGATAGAAATGAGGTAGAGCGATGAAATTTATTTTTAAATTAAAGCTGAAACTTTGCAGAATATGGGAAAAATAGGGACATTATGGTACGAACGTTATTTAACCTTGAGAAAATTCGTTAAACATGTAGAATTTCAAGAAATCGATTTTGCAATATCCTGAGGTCGTAGACAAATTTTGAGACCAGATTTGAAATCTGCGTGAAAAAATCTACGGGAAATGAAGTACAGCATGTTCAAAAAAAAATTTTCCGCGCGTGGTATTGGAAAAACCACAATTTTCTTGAAATTGTGCAAGTTTAACGAATTTTCCCAACGTTAAAAAACGTTCTTACCATAATCTCCCTATTTTCCCCATATTTTGCAAAATTTCAGCTTTAATTTAAAAAAAATTTCATCGCTCTATGTCATTTCTATCGAAAGTTCTTTGATTTTGTCTCCGATTTGGACGAAAGGTCAAACTGTGCGGCGTTCTAGCCTCTTCGACGGACAACATGTAGCCGAATATTGCAAAATCATTGCTCGTAAACGTAAAAATAGGACTTTTGAGGATGATCGCATCCTAGATTGACCTTTCGTCTAGCGATTTTGACTACTAAAAAACCCCGTCTTTGCATTATTGAGAAATCAGAAGTCTAATCACGGACCCTCGCAGTCCTCACGTACGAGACGACTCCCTTAAGGATTTTCGTAATTTCCAGTGCCGAAAATTTTCAATTCTTCGCCGCCTTAGAAAAGATTTTACTGTATTTAAGTTCGTGTGTATTCACATAAATTAAATGGAAATTATTTCATACTTTCTAATTTTTTCGAAGTCGGGTTAATTTCTTTTTATAAAATTTTTAATCAGTCCTTTTCACAGCCGCACAGAACTACAATCGACGAGTATCTCGTTTCCGCGATGTCGAAGAAACGATGCTGTGGATGGATAATAGCACGTTATATCAGTAATAAGGATACACGAGATATCTCGTCCATGGCATCGTTCGTTCGTCAAGAATCGGTGTTTTCGAGAATCACATGATTCTCGAAAAATCAATATCTCCTTGGGAACGATTTCATTTGTTTTAAACGACGCCTTCATCGAATACATTGTACGCTGGGAGAGCACAGTTTCGCGCGGCATCGCGAAGAGCATCGAACTCTTTCCGCGTCGGAGTAAGTAATTTCGTTCGATATCGATACGAGTTATAAAAGTGTGCTACGAGTTCAACAATTATGTGAAAGTATGGTGGTTGTATGTGGTAGTCAAATGGATTTACGGCTGAATAAGTGAGTTTTTAATTCAATAAGTTTGTGCTTCTTCTATCGTTCGGGTAAAGTTGCCGATGATGTGGGTCCTCACCGATTTCGATGACTTTGAAATATGTTATAAATTCGATGTTTTAAATATCTTTTTCCTTTGAAATAAAGCTCATCGAAATCGGCGAGGAGATAGTACATCGATCGATTTACAATTACTTTTTACAATAATATCGTAAACTAAAGCCGATCGACAAAAACTGTAAAGGGAAATGTTGTTCAGAATCATGGTATTGACAACATATCCAAAGCTTATCGAAATTGGCGAGGATTCACATCATCGAGAAACTTTTGTTCGTTGCGACATCGCGGCGTGCCACCGACACTCGGCTGCCGGCGCGCCGGGCTGCACGCGTCTAGCTCGCGCTCTGATTGGTCCGTGTTTTTCGTTAATAACTCGTTAACGAAGCCGCGGACGACATTTTTTCAAAGGAAAATGTCGCTTGAAATGACCTCAGGAACCTCCCATTTTCAGCTCTCGAGGGAATTTTGAGACACCCTGTATATTTTATTAATAGTAAGATAGATTTTTGGATAGAATATTTTACAGTTAACTGATTCATGTTTGAGGGGGCGTGTTGGATTATTGGCAATAATAATGCAACTGCCAAAAGAGCAAAAATGAATTTCGTTGTCCATGAGAAACACTGCAGTTTCTCTATCCTAGAATAACAGACCTGTAAGGAATATCGAAGCTGTGAATGTCGAGAGCGGGCAGCGTGCGGCTCGACAGCGCGACGCGTACCCTTCAGGTAAAAACCCAGTGCACATTTGGGGGTGCAAGTAGAAAATACACTGGCAACAAGGTGTCCTTAAGACTAGAGTTTACCTGAGCGGTCACTCTTCCAGTGACGCTCGGAGTATCAAGTACTGAAAGATTCTCTTAATAAATCGCACCTTTGCGGACGGCTTCAACGCTGATCGTTGTATCATTTACCGCCCACACCTTTAACCTAGCGAATAGTCTAGTTAGTAGGCTATTATCTTACAAATCAGAAGTGGAATTTACCAAAATTCCCGTTTTAAGTGCGATAGTGTTGAACTGTTTTCCGTACTTTGAGAATCGTGTGTGCCTCTGTGTCGTGTAACGTACTTTTCGAAGATGGATCGCGCAGGGTGTAGCCGCGATGGTAGTGCGCAAAGCATCATCAACGCGAGTGAAATCGAATCCCGATTCGAAAGACTCGAGACGATGATAGGCGAAATTTTGCGGAAACCGCGTGAACAATTGCGTGCACCGAGCCGCCGACGATCGATGTCGCGATCGCGTAGTTCGCGTACCCGCGATTTGCGCGTTCGACCGCGTAGTCCGAGAGGCGACATTTCACGCGAACGGTCGCGTAGTTCGCGTACCCGCGATTTGTGGGTCCGATCGCGTAGCCCACGAGATGTCGTTTCACGTGAACGGTCGCGTAGCCCGCGAAGAGACATTTTGCGTGAACGTTCACGCTGCCCACGGAGGCACGCGTCGAGTGAACGACCGCGTAACGACTGCCTCCATCGGGTTGAACACATTGTGGAAACGCTGAATTCGCGTAGCTCCAGTGCGGCCACGAAATGGCTGAATTATCCGCGATCTGGTGATGAACTACTAATCCCGATGTATGACCCGATCTATGGCAAAAAGTGACGTTTCGATCGAAACCTGGGTAACCCGCGTGGACCATTTAGCTTCGCGGACATGATCATCCATGGAATACCGGACGAGAATCTGGCACATACTGTCCTAGCGGCATAGCACACGAGCCTGAATAAATTGTATGCATTGTGACGTGGCAATATTGCCTGCGTCACTCTAACCTCTCTAGCGGAAGAACGGGCCATCCTCTGGTCAAGCATCGCGATAAGGGCTGCTTGCGAGCGCTCTCCCTGGGCACATGTGAGACCCAAAGGCCGATTATTAATATTTGAAATGTCGCGCCAAATTGCGTGACGAACGTTTGCAGAACCGTATCCGGGTCCCAGGCGGGATCCGGAAGTCTGCTTTCAACGCAGAAAGCAACGAGCCCTCGAGAATCAGCACCTCGAGGCGGGAAGAAGGCATAACCCGAGACCAAAACAACGAGAGATCGTCAAGGCCCAGGACTATCAACCTGGAGGCGCTTACGAGGGCATCCGGTGCAGAGACGATCAACTACTCTACCCTGTCGTCGCCTCGTCCGGGAAGAAGCTGCACCGCAACCGGATTGGCTGACGTCGATCGTCTCATCGAGAAGCGGCTAATCGGACGTCATCGCTGCTGGATAAGCCGAACGCTGCCGGATGCCGAGCGCCGTCGCGACGGATTCGCCGAGGCGAAATCCCGCGTTAGCGATAGGCCGAGACGTTGCGCGAAGAAAGCGGAATGAGGAAGTGGGGGACGCTCTACTTCCGCGTACCCGGGCCACCGCGTGAATATTCATTGCGTCGTTAGAACTCTTCGAACAGCCGTTTTTTCCACATCCTCCGGGGTCATCGGGACCTGGTTGTAGGCCTTGAAAAGATCGAGAGACGAAAATATCGTCTTCCCATGAAGATTAACAGAAAAACCGTATATGTGGGGGTCGGATATTTATCCGGAATGGTCCTATTATTTAAACCTCTGTAGTCCCCACATATTCTCCATGTGCCATCCTTTATTAAGACCATATGGATGAGACTCGCCCATGGGCTAGAAGAAGGACGACAGATACCCGCCTCAACAAGCGCTTTGAATTCGTGCTTGGCGGCTTTTAATTTTTCAGGATTGAGGCGACGAGGCCTCTCAGACACTGGAGGACCAGTGGTTAGTATATGATGAAACACGTCTGCAGATTTTGTTGGCGCTATCGGTGACGCGCCGAACACCTCGGGAAATTCCGCGATGATATTCGCGAACCGCGAAGAGGGTAAAATCGAGCCTATACAACCGCTCGCTGCAGAATGCGGCGTGGTAACCGCAAACACGTTTGTGTTTGAATCGATCAATCGATTCGACCTAAGGTCGACTAGCAGACCATAGTGTTTCAATAAATCCGCCCCTATAATTGGGCGTGGCACCGCGGCTATACAAAAATTCCAATTTATCGGACGCGGCAAACCTAAGTCTAAGGTGCGAAACGATTCGCCAAACGTATCTATGGTGGTATCGTTGGCTGCGACAAGTTTGAACCCAGTCGGTTTACCCCGAATAGCTGGATTCGCCGGAACCTGCGATATGTCCGCACCAGTGTCAATTAGGAACGACGTTCCTGAGATACGATTACGAATATGGAGACGGGAAGACACGCGAGAACCTCCAGCGCCCGTCTCAGCCACGGAAGGATGAATTCATTTCCTGACTTGAATGTTGCAAACTTGTCGCACCATTCCTTACACCACTTGGGATTATCAGGGAACTTCTTATGTGCATAGCACAATCTAGGTCCACTCGCCATATCGCGAGACATTGACCTATCTCTTGATGTAGAACGTGCTCGATTTCTGGGGCCCGCTGAACGGTCGCGATTTCGCAATACACTATTAATGTCCGTACGCATTTTAGCCATTTCAGCAGCCAACCCCTTGACCGCGCTCTCAAGAGACTCTGTCGACGGCGCACGACGTTCAACTGCGGCTATGCATTGGTCAGAAGGACCTGACGACTCTGCAATTTTATCCGCGACGCTCGCTAACATGTCAAGGTCATCTAAACCTGTCGACGCGAGGATGGCCCGATGGCCCGCCGGGAGGTGTTCTAAGAACACACTACGTATGACCGCGTCTTCGAATTTGCCGTCATTTAGATTTCTGAGACGATTTAAAACAAGAGAGGGTTTAGCGTCCGGAAGAACCTCTCCCTTTAATAATTTTCGCAGATTCGCTTCAGGAGACGGACCGAACGTCGATATGATCCGCTGCTTGATTCGATCGTAAATATCTGCCGGACGCGGGGTAATCAAAATGAAATCCCGCAGCGCGCTGCGGCCACATCATAATCGATGACCGCTAAAACCGCATCAGCTTTAGTAAACTGAGAGTTATATTTGCCGTACGCAATGTCCTTTCGGCCTGCACGAACCACAGAACCGGATCGACGCGATAAAATGGCGGAATTTTCGGAACCCGATAACTGTCCACGCGGGTTGTTACATCCGCGCTACTACCCGTACTGGTATTTGCGCCCGTCATCGCGTCGAATTAAATTTACCGAACGGAACAAATGCGCTAAAGAGCTACTAAAAATGGCGATGAACACGCGTAATCGCTTGATATAGAACGCGTGCAAAATGGCGGTATTACGTCATTGACGTATTAGAAAAAAAACTCGCAAACAGACTTGACCTTTACACGTACATAGCTGCGCGGGACGAATACGCGAACGCACAGCTTACAAAATGGCGTCCAAAGACGGATTTCGACCGAGAAAACGCGCGCGCGCAAGCGCGAGCCAACGGTCCGCCGAAAAACGCACGTGTTTCACACCACAGGCACGCACGACACACGTGCTCGCACAACTTTTCACAACCGACACTTTGATGCGCCGTACGCAATGCAGAAAGGCACCGGTGACGATGCTTCTTCGTCGCCGCTCTTAGCACTGCTTCTCCGTCGCTGATCAGCAAACGCGCCGGTGTCGGTGGCTTCACGCATCCCACGATGCAAAAATTTCTCCAACAGAGATTTTGAGCCGGAACCAGGAACCAGCTGCAGTAGGAACGACCCCACGGAGTGTTCTTCCAAGCAAGAACTGCTGAATGAAGGCGCACAGAACTGCGACTACGCTCCTTACACATGAGGCTGGAATCCTCGTGGTCCGATTAATGGCCGCCGTTCGACAATGTCGAAATTCGAACCACGATGCAACCCGATCACGTCGGGGTCACCAATGTAGGTTACTTGGCCTCTGATGAATAAGGCACACCGCGCCTACACGCGGAGGTTCAAAAGGATTTTAGAGCACGTGGTTCTAATGGTTAGGAACACTGAATAACTTCTCGGCTTGACGTCCACGATCGTTGTGCCTCGGCGGTCCAAACGAGAGAGAGCCATCATGGCGGACGGCTAGGCGCGCTCACCGCGTCGCCTAACACTCACTCGACCGAAACAGGGGAGGGGGAATCCTCGATCCCCACAACGGACCGCAAGTGTTGCCATCTATATAAAGTAGCGGGAACACTTCTCCCTCCCGCGCGTCTCGCTCCCCGTAGCGGCCTTAGTGTTACGAGCGTCACGGGGAGCGAGACGCGCGGGCGGGAGAAGTGGGGTTATTCCACGTGCTACAGACGCTACACTAGTATTTAAAGTCGCCTATAGAGCGCACCACATACGGTCCGTTGTATGTTGAACTCCCCAGATGGTTGGAGGATTTCTATCTATCGGCGCCTACTCGCCGCCTCGACCCAGTGTCGAGATTATGTTCGAATCGATCACGGGGGACGAAGGAAAAGGAACCCACTGCTTTTAACGGACAATCGTCCAGCTCGGGTGTCGAAGCTCAAGAGGGTAGAGCGGGAGCTCGGCGTTGCCAACGGCTTCCGCCGATCCCTACTCTGGTAACATGGGAGTGGGGGAACAGAGCCCCTACACCGTAACGAACATGGACATAGGCATAATAGGAATAAGGGGACGGAGCATAAACTCTTACTTTAGGCGAGGAGAGTGAAGCCACTCCCGGGAAGCGGGGAGCACGGTCACGTGGTACTCTGGTGCCCAACTAGTGATTGGTTCTAGCATATATGCGCGAAATTTGAAGATGAGACTTTTAGTTTGTTAACAATTATAAATTACGATAGAATATTTTCAATAAAATAAAGAAACAAAGTGTTTTATTTATAAATGCATGTCAAAATTAAACGGTCAAAGTTAGAATCTACAGATATGAAAAATCTTATCTGTTTGGTATTTAATTTTACAAATACATAAAACATTGTTATTTAGAAATAGGAATAACTAGGATATTATCTTTTACTTTTCTGCACTTAAGAAACTTTAACGAATGTGCAACAGTATATAACTGATCACTATATAATTAAATATCGGTTAGTTTTATAATGAAATATCAAAAATGTCATAAAATGCTAATCCAATTACTTAAATATTAAATTGTACAATTGTTAATATCTATTGCATAAAAGGGATTAGGATGTATTATTAATAATTTTCGTAACAAAATTGGGTTTTGTCAATTTTATTATTTAATATATTACATTATGTCTATAATGTAATGTGAAAGCGAATGTTCTTAGTTCTTATTAAACTGTTTGTTGACACTTATACCCCTATTCTTCCATAACTGTCTTTCAAAGTCTTTCAAAATTTCTTTTCACATCCTTTAGTAAACTAACTGCTCTAGCTTCCGAACAAAGTTCAAATCGTATAGTACAATATTAAAAAAGTTATCGTCTTCTTTAGAGCGGTCTGAAACTTTTGTCCGCTACTATATATCTTCTAACATCTGCAATTCTTCAGTCGCTAACATATGCTTGTCCCTCAATGAGTCCAGGATTCCCTTCAAAGAGCAAATTTTTTATTTCTTTCGTCGAAGGCTTTGCTCTGAAGATCTTTTATCTTTCTTATATAAAATTTCTTGTGTCTTGCAGTTGTTTTTGAAGGTATTCTTTTTCCAAAGAGTTTTCCTCTTTCTTCGGTGACATACTTGTAGACTGATCCACAACTAAAAAGCATTAAAAATATAATGCATAAGAAATATTAATTTTGTAGAAAATTATTAGATATATTATATTAAATAGAATGAAATATTTCTT
Organism: Lasioglossum baleicum; assembly: GCF_051020765.1. NCBI lineage: Eukaryota > Metazoa > Arthropoda > Insecta > Hymenoptera > Halictidae > Lasioglossum > Lasioglossum baleicum. The sequence goes on from NC_134930.1 coordinate 1,144,192, forward strand.
ACAATCACTGCATCCAGGGATGGGAGATGTTGCTCTATCTACTTTAGATGTATCCGATGCAACAAATATACAAAAGGTACTGTATAAAGCAATGCACAAGTTGAGCTGTGGATGAGCCGAGCAAAACAGATACACCATCGAAACACATATTATTTCTGACTATTCATTAAGACATACCTGAAAATCACAGCATATGTACAGAGCTCGTTGGCCTGTATAAATCTCCCTTAACACAGAATGTATCCCCCGTGTTATATGGGAATCTAATGTATTTCCTATCCTGATAATAGTAACATTATTTCATACCTATATGTGGTAGTGCATTTGGTGCAAGTATCCTTCTACCATGTACAATCTTGAAGTCATTTTCCGTAAAATGTACGCAACAGATTCTTGCTCCATTTGGAATCAACTCTACATTTAGTTGCATTATATCTGCCCAAAGCGATTTTAGCTTTTCATCCTTTGGAAACCTATTACAAAATTAATTCAGTGTGTAGCTGTATATCATTTGTCTCATTTTAATAATACAATATAATTTTTATGTACACAAATAGAATATTTTTCTTACCGATGATATGTGTGCCCTAGTAGCATTTACGGTTGGCGTTTCGTTGAGCCTACGTTGGGGGTTTGCGTTGGGCAACCGTTAGGGATGTCGCTCTTTTTTGCAGTTGGGCCAACAGTCAGGGGCAACGTTCAGCCAACGTATCGCTAGCGTCGGGCCAACGGTAATACCCAACGTAGGGCCAACGATCACGTCCAATGTCGGGCCAACGGTAATAGCCAACGTAGGGCCAACGGTAATACCCAACGTAGGGCCTACAATACTTAAAGCCAACTAGAGGACTTTTTGTGTAGGGTCAATTAATTATATACATATATATATGTGTATTATGAGTTTTTTATTTTTATATCTCAATTATTTTGTACATATTACATACATATTACATATTACAATAGCACGATTTTTACATTACATATTGCACATTAGTAATATGATATTACATTCATATTACACCTCTTCAATAGTTCTGATAATTACAACAGCTCCGCTTAACATGGTGAAGCATCGCGATAAGGGCCGCTGCGAGCGCTCTCCCTGGGCACGAGTGAGACCCAAAAAGGCGCATTCTAATGTTTTGAATGTCGCGCCAAATTGCGCGACGGAAGTTTACAGGACCGTATCCGGGTCCCAGGCGGGATCCGGAAATTCTACTTTCATCGCAGAGGCAACGAACCTCGAGGATAAGCACCTCGAGGCAGGCGAAAGGCAGAACCCCGAAAGGAAATAACGAGAGATCGTCAAGGCCCAGGACTGTCAACCTGGAGGCGCCGACGAGGGCATCCGCTGCTGAGACGATCAACTACTCTGCCCTGTCGTCGCCTCGTCCGGGAAGAAGCAGCAGAGCAACCGGATTGGCTGACGGCGATCGTCTCCTCGGGAAGCGGCCAATCGGAAGACAGCGCTGCCGGATATGCCGTGAGACGCCGGAAGCCGAACGCCGTCGCCTGGGATTCGTCAACGAGAAATTCCGCATTAGCGATAGGTCGAGACGTTGCGCGAAGGAAGTAGAATCGAAAAGTGGGGGACGACCTGCTTCCGCGTACCCGAGCTACCGCGTGAACGATCACTGCGTCTTTGGAATCGTTAATGAACAGTTGTCTCTTTGAACGATTGCTAAGAATTCTTGTATTTTGCGCCTGCTGAGACCAAGGGGACTCTAGAGATTCGCTGCCGTTCAACTATTGCCGAATTACCAGTGGTAAGCGCCGATCAGGCTTTCGATATTAATTATTCGTGAATTTCGTGTTGGCTCGGGTAGCGCGGCGAGGTTAGGTATTAGTGTCGCTAGCGTTAACGGCACACGAGGCGGACGATATTTGGGTGACCCTATTGGTGTCAAATCACGAATCCTTCGTATTGTGAAGGATATCGTTGTCGCGGTACGAATCCGGTCGGATAGAGGGGGGCCGCGTGGCCGCCTTATGGCGGTTGTACGACGCCGATCTAAACGCGAAGTCGCGGATTCGGGATACTATCGCTGCCGCCGTTAATTCTAGTTAACCTGCGCTCGTTCCACGGTGTGCAGCCGTCGCGTGTTCGATTCGCGGTCGTAAATTCTGTTCGATCGACGCAAGTCCGAGAGATACCGCGAATTCCATCTGAGTTCGGTCGGAAAACGGCCTTCGAGGCCTTCCGCGTCGCGAAGTTCTTATCGCTGCCGAATTCTTCGCGAATTTGTAAAGTACGAGAGACATAGCGCGTACGATTTCCATCAGTCGCGATAATACGCGCCGGCTACTGTTGTAATCGCTGCCGAATCGTCGGCAGTCCCGTCACTTCGTCCAATAAACATCTTGTTAGCCGTAACGTTGTCTATTCCTTGTGTGAAAACCTTCCCGTCGCGGGGAACGTCTCGTGTTCTCCCGACGCAGAATCCTACGCCTTCGCGATAGCTATTCAGGTTTCGTTTGCTACGTGACAGTCTCGCGAGTCCAACCGCGTTCTGCTTTCGTGTTTAGCTTACGATACTTTCGTGTGACACCTTCGGGTGTCTGGCGCCCGAAATTTCATTACGTTTGATTTTCGAATAAAGAGACTGTGAGCGTATTTTGTCCCGAGAGGACCACGCATCGCGCGGCCGACCGTGGCCCGGCTTCTCGCCTGTAAATTCTCGGTGTCGCTATTCATCGTTCATCTTGAACGACGTATTCGTCGTTGAGTTCTATGTTGAGTATTCGTCGTTGGCCCAACGTTGGGTATTCGTCGGCAAACTGTCATAATTTTTCGTCGTTATACGTTGGGTATTCGTCGTTGGCCCAACGTTGGGTATTCGTCGGCAAACTGTCATAATTTTTCGTCGTTATACGTTGGGTATTCGTCGTTGGCCCAACGTTGGGTATTCGTCGGCAAAGTGACGTAATTTTTCGTCGTTGGCCCAACGTTGGGGATTTGTCGGCAAAACCACTAACCATGCCCCACCATTCCCCAACAAACTCCCAACCGTTGGCCACCGTTGGCCAACCGTAAATGCTACTAGGGTGAGAAGTTATTAATATTGTTTACTTGTCTTTCTCCCAAAATCGGACGATGTCTCGTACGATTTTTACAATACACAGCGGCATTGTCTAATTTTTAACTTCCCGATTTTATAGGGAAGTTATTGTAATGACCCCGAAAATCGAAAATCGATTTTTTACCAGATCTTCACGTTTTATGGTCATTGCAGTCCTTTTAGACTATTTTCAGCAAAATGTTCGTGTGTGTGTGTGTGCGCGCGCGTATGTCTGTTTCTATGGTATCAAATTTTTCGTTAACGTTAGATTTTTAGTTTTTTTCGAAAGGAGTTCATTCAACAATGCAATTTATACGAGAGAACGGAAAGTTTCCACCGAAGAAACAAACGTAATTACAGAAAAAAATTTTTTTTCATTTTTTTTAAATTTAAAAAAATTTTTTTACTTAAAAAAAATTTTTTTTGTACCTTACGCTAATGTTTCCGCTTACAATAATCGAAAATTATCCCAATGCAAGAGTGAGTTGAGGCCGCGAGGCCTGCTTACAGAGCCTCCCGCGCAGACATCGCGCTGCCGAATAATGTAAATTACGCCTCGGAAACGCAAAATTAGGCCACTTGGGCGAGCTCACGCACTAGATTGATCTTTTATCTAGCGATTTTGACTAATAAAAACCCCCGTCTTTGCATTATCGAGAAATCAGAACGCATTTCCCTGATCCTAGCAATTCTCGCGTACGTATACGTGGTCTAGCGGTGTGTGAGTGTACTCTAGCGGTGTGTGAGTGTTCACGCGCGACCGTCATCTGCTAGGAGACGGCCCCCTTAAGATTTGTACAGACGTCTAATGCTATTGTTCTGTCACGCCGGATTTGCTGGGGCCAAAGCGGCCCCAATACCACTTCGGTGTCGCGCCCAATGTTACCGATAGCAACGTATTAGCAAGTACCGGATATTCTGTATACCCAATTTCTACTACGGATACTTAATATGATTTGAAGATTACAAATGTATATGGCGCGTGTATTTGAATGGTAAAAATTATGTAGTAGGATAATTATGAAGTACTACATACAAGTAATGTAAAGTAATAGATTCATGAGCATTAATATCTTTGCGTACATTTATATGATTGTTAATGTAAGAAAATGTTAGACAATACGTGCTATGCACGTGTTCTATTTTATCGACATGTACCTATCTATGCGTATTACATTAGAGTGTGTGTGTGGCGCGCTTGTTGTTTCTTTCTTTTGTCGAGATGATTTTCAGTCTCCTGCAGTCTCCTTTACGCCGCCATGTGAAACGCATGTATACTACATTTTATATTATAACTTAAATATATTTAATCAAGTTATGTGATAATAAAGTTTAGTATTTATTATCCCGAATCTTCTGTCAGTTAAGAATGTGATCCCGTTTCTGTTAATTACAAAATTACAATAAAATTTGATATATGCAATAATATCTGATAATTCTACGCAGTTATTCAATATAGTTATGCAAGTTTGTTTCTTGCATTGTTAATTTTTTTAACAAACTTCCACAAGTTTATGGTGTTTACTTTGATTATTTCTGCATACGTTCACATGTATAAATTTTATTTGATTTACAACATTTTTAAACATTATATATTTAGCCGGTTTCGATTTGCCGGTCCACTTTGGGCAAAATTCGCTTCCGAATTTTTATATCCGGCCCGATTGAGCTACATTTTTTTTGTTGTATTCGGAAAGGATTGAGCTATTATAAAATAATTTTTTTAGCCTCGATAATTATAATCAACTTTACAATGTCGAAAAATTTAAATACTTTCTTTTTTTACGTTTTTTAGATGAGGGGCCAGAGTGATTTAAATTTTGAAAAAAATATGGTAAAAATATATTCCTTGAAGTTTCCCCTTCAAAAAGAGCACTTGGAAACGATGGCGATTCGAAAATTGGTGTTACAATGAGCTGGGAAAGTACGCGGTGTACCCCCGTTTCAGGTAGAGGCGAGTCGATCGCACCGCTATTATGGTCCGTTGTCTATACCGCAGGCCTCGCGAAAATACCAGCAGACTGTTTACGACTAAATGATCCTATTTATACCTCGAGAACAATATTAGTGACCACTCTTGGCCAACGACACCTTTTTAAGTAAAAATTAAAAACCCTGAAACTCGCATCGGTTTGAATATAAGTCGAAAAAAAGGAATAACTAAACCTAAAATTGCATCCGTTCAGAAAGGAAAGCGCGTCATTTTTAATATACAAATATCAGCCTACACATGCCGTGCATTATTGATTACACTTTTCTTAATACTTCCGTATCGGAAAATAATACCTTTCGTATTCAAATTTAAATTAATTAGTTTGATACGTTAACATTTGTTACCAATATGAACAAAACATAATTTCTAAAACTATACTTTTGTTGTGTAGATTACTTAAGTGAATGTCGTACATATATAATTAGGTTTACGTGAATGCATTAAACAATCTACGAATTAAAAATATCGAAACATTAAAAAATTTTATATTTACATAAACAATTAAAAACATTAAAAAGATTTTTTAACAAGTCAACGAATATTTAGATAATCGTTTAATAAAATTATTAACGAATGAAAATTCTATACTTTAAATGAAGGAGCAATATGACTCTCAATTTCGACAGCTCCGGAAAGCAGACAAGAAACCGCTGAAACGCTTTCGATGCGGGCAGGCGGTCATCGACGGTTACTGTACGAATATAATCCGGCAACATTGCACTTTTAAAGCTGACAACGCTGTAAAATCTAGCGTCCTGAGCCAAACACCTTTCGCGTTGTAACGTCATGTAGTTCACTAGCTGACCGTTCCATTTCGATAGAGTCCGCTATCGTGCTAGGGCATTTTCTACAGGGTCGGTAATTCAGGATCCCGGCGCGACTGAACAATAGCATGCACAGTCTGTACAAATCTTAAGATAGGTACAGACTAGGGCTGTTCGAGTACTCGCAAAATGCGAGCCGAGCTAAGCTCGACTCGATTGGTCGAGTCGAGTCGAGTACTCGCACGAAGCGAGCGGCTCGCACGATGCGAGTAGCTCGCATCGATGCAAGCTACCCGCATCGAAGCGAGCTACTCGCGCCGACGTCATCGGCTCGCATCGGTGCGAGTTACTTGCATCGATGCGAGTACTAGACCGGCTCGATCAATCCAGTCGAGCTTAGCTCAGCTCGCACCGATCCACAGTGCGCCGGAATGCCTGTTTCTTGGACAAAATTCAATAACTTTTGTTCTGTTTATGATAGAGACATGAAACAAAGTGGTTTTTTATTTATATTGAGAGCAATCACAATATGATATTATTATAAATATAGTATTTATTTAAACATTAAAAAACGATATTTATAAACAAAATTTTGTTTTATTGGTGGTTTTCAGTAGATATATGAATTCGCAGTTCAGTTCTTCCGAAACTGAAACTTCGTTTTAAATTAAATTTTTTTCATAAATAGCAACTCATCGGAATTGTGGAAGAAATACTAAAAGTTGCATTATACAACTTCTTCATGTGGACCTATACTGAAAATTTAACAAATACGCTTTGTAGATCTGTGTTAATTGAACAACAAACGTCTACTATTTGATCTTCCTAAAATTCGCGTACAGATTCGCTTGTAACTAATTTCCTACTGAATTTTTTAAATCTTTTTCTCAAAAACTGATTTATTTTGACATAGTATGAACATTGTTTTAAATCGATATGAAGCAGTGACTTTTTCGATTTTTGTCAATGGTTCGGCGCACTGTGGCGAGCGTGCGATTCGTACGAAACGAACGGCATGCATGAAGGAATTGATTCGAAATAAATTCAAGCGTAATACGACATTGAAGTTCTCGCCGTGCCACGTTTAAATTATTATATTGTACAAACTTTAAAAAACGCAATACTCTTAAAAAAATAATTTTAAAAATATTTTATTTGTCTATATTTCAATATATGAACAATACTTCCAGCAGATACGATTAGAATCCCACACCGAATGATTTTCTTTTTCGTTAAACACTTTTTTTTCTTCTTTCTTAACCATATAATTGTTGTAGTGATATTTCTCAAATATATTTTCAAAGCAATATTTATATTGCATTTTTACGTTTGTTAAAAATGTTCAATATTACATAATACACATACAAAAGGTAAAGAAATATCGAAAAAGTTGATTTTTATTTTTTTTAAGTACATTGCACTATATATATATATATATATATATATATATATATATATATATATATATATATATATATATATATATATACAGGGTGTCTCAAAATTAGGTCCGGAGCCGAAAATGGGAGGTTCCTGAGATCATTTCAAGCGACATTTTCCTTTGAAAAAATGTCGGCCGCGGCTTCGTTAACGAGTTATTAACGAAAAACACGGACCAATCAGAGCGCGAGCTAGACGCGTGCAGCCCGGCGCGCCGGCAGCCGAGTGTCGGTGGCACGCCGCGATGTCGTAACGAACAAAAGTTTCTCGATGATGTGATTCCTCGCCAATTTCGATAAGCTTTGGATATGTTGTCAATACCATGATTCTGAACAACATTTCCCTTTACAGTTTCTGTCGATCGGCTTTAGTTTACGACATTATTGTAAAAATTTGTAATTGTAAATCGATCGATGTACTATTTCCTATCCGATTTCGATAATCTTTGGATATGTTGTCAATACCATAATTCTGAACAACATTTCCCTTTACAGTTTCTGTCGATCGGCTTTAGTTTACGATATTATTGTAAAAATTTGTAATTGTAAATCAATCGATGTACTATTTCCTGTCCGATTTCGATAAGCTTTGGATATGTTGTCAATACCATGATTCTGAACAACATTTCCCTTTACAGTTTCTGCCGATCGGCTTTAGTTTACGATATTATTGTAAAAATTTGTAATTGTAAATCAATCGATGTATTATTTCCTGTCCGATTTCGATAAGCTTTGGATATGTTGTCAAGACCATGATTCTGAACAACATTTCCCTTGACGGTTTTTGTCGATCGGCTTTAGTTTACGATATTATTGTAAAAATTTGTAATTGTAAATCGATCGATGTACATACTATCTCCTCGCCGATGTCGATGAGCTTCATTTCAAAGGAAAAAGATATTTAAAACATCGAATTTATAACATATTTCAAAGTCATCGAAATCGGTGAGGACCCACATCATCGGCAACTTTACCCGAACGATAGAAGAAGCACAAACTTATTGAATTAAAAACTCACTTATTCAGCCGTAAATCCATTTGACTACCACATACAACCACCACACTTTTACATAATCTTCGAATCGGTGTTTTCGAGAATCATATGATTCTCGAAAAATCAATATCTCCTTGGGAACGATTTCATTTGTTTTAAACGACGCCTTCATCGAATACATTGTACGCTGGGAGAGCACAGTTTCGCGCGGCATCGCAAAGAGCATCGAACTCTTTCCGCGTCGGAGTAAGTAATTTCGTTCGATATCGATACGAGTTATAAAAGTGTGCTACGAGTTCAACAATTATGTAAAAGTGTGGTGGTTGTATGTGGTAGTCAAATGGATTTACGGCTGAATAAGTGAGTTTTTGATTCAATAAGTTTGTGCTTCTTCTATCGTTCGGGTAAAGTTGCCGATGATGTGGGTTCTCACCGATTTCGATGACTTTGAAATATGTTATAAATTCGATGTTTTAAATATCTTTTTCCTTTGAAATGAAGCTCATCGACATCGGCGAGGAGATAGTATGTACATCGATCGATTTACAATTACAAATTTTTACAATAATATCGTAAACTAAAGCCGATCGACAAAAACCGTCAAGGGAAATGTTGTTCAGAATCATGGTCTTGACAACATACCCAAAGCTTATCGAAATCGGACAGGAAATAGTACATCGATTGATTTACAATTACAAATTTTTATAATAATATCGTAAACTAAAGCCGATCGGCAGAAACTGTAAAGGGAAATGTTGTTCAGAATCATGGTATTGACAACATATCCAAAAATTATCGAAATCGGATAGGAAATAATACATCGATCGATTTACAATTACAAATTTTTTACAATAATATCGTAAACTAAAGCTGATCGACAGAAACTGTAAAGGGAAATGTTGTTCAGAATTATGGTATTGACAACATATCCAAAGATTATCGAAATCGGATAGGAAATAGTACATCGATCGATTTACAATTACAAATTTTTACAATAATGTCGTAAACTAAAGCCGATCGACAGAAACTGTAAAAGGAAATGTTGTTCAGAATCATGGTATTGACAACATATCCAAAGCTTATCGAAATTGGCGAGGATTCACATCATCGAGAAACTTTTGTTCGTTACGACATCGCGGCGTGCCACCGACACTCGGCTGCCGGCGCGCCGGGCTGCACGCGTCTAGCTCGCGCTCTGATTGGTCCGTGTTTTTCGTTAATAACTCGTTAACGAAGCCGCGGACGACATTTTTTCAAAGGAAAATGTCGCTTGAAATGATCTCAGGAACCTCCCATTTTCGGCTCCGGACCTAATTTTGAGACACCCTGTATATGGTATATATAAAATTCTGAAAAACATTAAGAAAAATGATTTCGACAATATCCCATTACTGAATTTTTATAAAACTGTTATCTCCCATACTTCAATAGGAAATATGCATTTTTTTCGAATGTTTTAAAATATGCAATTTTTTAAAGACGTTCGCATAATTCGAAAATCTGAAAAGCATATGCATTAATAATCACGATGGGACACAACTAACATATTAATATAAATAAACGAGTTATGTACTCTGGAAACTTTAAAATAAAACTCATTTCACGGCTACACATCAGATACATTGTATACATTGTTCGTTTCGTGTAAGCCGTTCGCTTCGGTGCGAGTAAGCTATCTTCTCGCATCGGTGAGATCGGTGCTTTGAAAAATATATTTAATATATCTCTACAACAATTATATGGTTAACAAAAAAGAAAAAAAGCGGGATTCGATTCGCAGCGGGAGACCTTGCCGTCTGCACTAATTGTATCTGCTGGAAGTATTGTTCATATTAATTGAAATATAGGCAAATAAAATATTTTTAAAATTATTTTTTTAAGAGCATTGCATTTTTTAAAGTTTGTACTTTATTTTTCTGAATACAAGAATGTTCACTATTACATAATACACCTACAAAAGGTAAAGAAATATCGGAAAAGATTATTTTTATTTTTTTTAAGTACGATGCACTACATAAAAAATACTGGAAAAAATTAAAAACGGTTGTTTTAACAATATCTCATTATTGAATTTTTATATACCTGATATTTCCCAAACTTCAATAGGAAATATGCATTTTTCCGAATTTTTGGTAATTTCCAATTTTTTAAAACCTGTTCGCAAAGTCTGTAAAATCTGAAAAAATATACATTAATAATCATGATAAGACACATCCAACATAATAATTTAAACGTAGCACGGCGTGAACTTCAATGTCGTATTACGTTTGAAACAGGTGTGTTTCGTCGTCGTTCGGCTTCCTCGCGTTCGGGCTCCTTGGTGTTGAACAGCTCGCCGACCCAGGGTTCTAAACGACAAGTGGAGTGACGACGCGAGGAACGGAGTCGGTACGGGTGAAATAACTGAGACGAGTCGGTTGCGGGTAAATAAATTATACTCGCTGCCTTTCGGACGCGTAAGCTACGGTGCCTCAGGATACGGTTCCTCAGGATATAGTGCACGGTGATAGTGCTACGGTGCCCGTGAGTTTAAAACGTGTGACCGTGAGAGTACTACCTGTAAGAGGCGTAGGGTGCAGGCAGGATGGACAGGAGTAGGGTTAGATCGCGACTGTCGTCGTGATCTCCCTACCTAGGCCGGGTTGTAGTGGTCCTTCGATGTCCGTGACGCACGGGTCATCGAAGTTCCTCCGGACAGTCGTTCAGGGAGTTCGGTCAAGGTGACGCACCTTGTCTGGCTCGACTGGCCTCGTGGGCGACTCGCCTCACGAGGGTGACTTTCTAGGCGGTTCTTAGGCGACGTCGAAGGGTGACGCACCACTTCTAGTTCGGCCGATTTCGTGGACGACGCGTCTCACGAAATATACCGGTGACGCACCGGGTATGTTCGAGGTGGAGTACAACTCGCACCAGCGGAGCGACAGGATAACTGGACAGGAGGTTCTCCGACGAAGTCAAAGGGTGACGCACCGCTTCTTGTTCGTCGGCTCTCGGAGGCGACGCGCCTGGCGAAAGTGACCGGTGACGCACCGGGTGTTCGAGGTGGAGCACAGCTCGCACCAGCGGAAGTACAGGATAACTGGACAGGAGGTTCTCCAACGAAGTCAAAGGGGTGACGCACCACTTCTTGTTCGCTGGCTCTCGGAGGCGACGCGCCTAACGAAAGTGACCGGTGACGCACCGGGTGTTCAAGGTGGAGCACGGCTCGCACCAGCGGACGGACAGGACAACAGGATTTCTTCGACGAAGCCGAAGGGGTGACACACCACTTCTTGTTTGTCGACTCTCGGAGGCGACGCGCCTAGCGAAAGAGACCGGTGACGCACCGGGTGTTCGAGGTAGAGCACGGCTCGTACCAGCGGAACCAGGATGCCGATAACGGCGGAGACGTGGACAACGGTTACAGGTAGAATACTCAGAGCACTGGAATATCGCACGAGGTGATTCCCGGATGGCTACTGGTAGACTCAGGTGATTTTAGTCTGTTCGCGACGGCTTTTATAGGAACGGTTCGGTGGTAAGGGACGGTGGTGCGGTGCGGTATTTTGATGGTGACGTATGCCTTCTTCTGAACGGTATTTTGGAAGTTTGATTTGGATTCCCGTTGGAATATGGGCCTGGGTGCGGGGTACGTGCGGTACAGGCGGTGTTGTTGTTATGACAGGAGGCCGGTGGTACGTTACTAGATTCGCGTCGTCGTGTATAACCGGTGGAGGTGTGACAGGGGTTTGTTCGTAACAGGCCTACGTTATGTAGGCCGATTCCTTCATGCAAGCCGTTCATTTCGTACGAATCACACGCTCGCTGCAAGCCGCGGTAAGCTCGACTGGACTCGCATCGATGCAAGTAACTCGCACCGATGCGAGCCGCTCGCTTCGTGCGAGTACTCGACTCGGCTCGACCAATCGAGTCTCGACTCGACTCGACCAGTCGAGCTCGAGCTTAGCTCGGCTCGCCTGCAGCCCTAGTACAGACTGTGCATGCTATTGTTCCGTCACGCCGTGATTCTGAATTACCGACCCTGTAGAAAATGCCCTAGCACGACAGCGGACTCTATCGAAATGGCACCGACGAGATACCCAGACAACCAAGCGAATCGGAGCCACATCTCGAGCCCAGCGTGTCGACGCCACCAAACGGTCACGTACAATGGTCGACCCTATTCGCAGCTGTCCAAGCCACACGATGACTAGATTGTGGCCACGCCACAAATGCGCGAGAGGGCTCGTAGTGTTCCCTGGACACGGATCTTGGCACATGATGTCGTTGTCACAATCCGGGATATCGTGCCCAGTTTAACGATCGGGCCGTTGTAAGAGGGCAGCACATAGCCGCACTAACTCTTCCTTTTTACTTATTTTGTACGCATTCAAGGCGGGAAGATTAAATGATAGATTTTATTTATTATAGTATTTGTAGTAGTTTTCCTAGACTGCGGATCTTTATGCAAAATACAAAATTGTCTGCATCGATTGCAAGAGATAGAAACTAAATTGAATGTTACTTTTTTATGCAAAAAAAATTCTCGTCGTATAAAAGCTACATTTATTTTATAATGCTCATATAAATATTCATTAGAAACGAATCAAATTTTATTTCATTTAAAAAGGAAGGCGTGACAATCTTATTTGTTAGCACAGCACAGTCGCACTAATGTGCCGAATGCCGTGAGTTATACAGGGCATTCTCTTCCTTTTTGTTATCTCTTCCTTATGTTACTTCTTCCCCCCTTGCCGTTCCATTATCTTTGCAGTTACATTAAGAGTAAACCTACACATAAATCAATAAACTAATAATACATTAATTATCCCCTAATACGTACAGTTACACGAATTAATATTCGGACGATATCTAAAAAAGATGATAACTTTTTTAATATTGTACTATACGATTCGAACTTTTTTGGGGAGCTAGAGCAATTAGTTTACTACATCATGTGAAAAGAAATTTTTTCAAAAATTGCATTTGGTCGGAATTGCAGAGAAAATACTAAATCTTACATTTTTCAACTTTTTCGTGCGGGCCTATATTGAAAATTTAAAAAGTACGTTTTCTAGGCCTGCGTAAATAATATGCACTGTGAAAGTTTCATCGAAATCGTTTGATGCGGGAAAAAAACGACAGGCCTTGAAAGATGTAAGAATTCTTCGATATAGGCTGAAAATCTGCGATTTTTACCATTTTTAAACGTTTTAAACGTAGCTCATTGCAACGTTAACCGATTTTGACGAAATTTTCAAAATATGTTTAGTCGACACAGATCTACAAAGCGTATTTTTCAATTTTTCAATATGGGCCCACATAAAAAAGTTGTAAAATGCAACTCTTAGTATTTTTCCATACAATTCCGATCAATTGCAATTTTTGAAAAAATTTCTTTTCACATCCTGTAGTAAACTAATTGCTCTAGCTCCCCAAAAAGTTCAAATCGTTTAGTACAATATTAAAAAAGTTCTCGTCTGTTTTAGAACGTCCGAATATTAATTCGAGTAACTGCAGTTCCAGTATCTCCTTTTTCCAGGATTGCAAGGGTAAGATAACGTAAAAGAAAATATACTTTATTTAAGATCTAACGATACTAAGCTAACCTAAACTAACTATATCGAAAAGAAAAGTCCACTCGGTACTAAGCTGTTCTACGCTGTGCAGTTCGATCTGCTCGCATTGACTTCCAGAGCCACTATGCCTATTTAGCCTTCGTCAAGGGCTCTCGTCGCCAGTCGTTCTTTTACTTCTTCCCCACGATCTATACCTGAGTAATAAACGAAACGGTTTTTTCCGCGAAGGTTTGGGACTGTTTGGGACTTAGGACACGGTTCTGCAGGCCATCGCCGCTCGCCTGCAAACCATCTGTGTCCCAAATGGTCAGGATACAAAATACTAGACACTCTTAGACCTAATGTTAATTTATTTGAACCCCACAATAACAATACAAACACGGGGTTTCTCACTAGTCAAAAACGCTAGATAAAAGATCGTTCTAGGGCCCCATCTCCCTCAAAAGTCCTATTTTCCGTTTACGAGGCGAAAAATTAAAAATTATTCGGAAGCATACAAGCTATTTTCATATACATGCTGCCGAATAATGCCAATTACGCCTCCTAAACGAAAAAATAGGACTTTTGAGGCAGATAGTGTCCTAGATCGATCTTTTATCTAGCGTTTTTGACTAGTGAAAAACCCCGTGTTTGTATTATTATCGAGAGATGAGAAGAGACGAATCCCGCACCCTTGCAATCCTGAAAACGAGTCTACTCCCTTTTAATAAACTAAAGCAAGGATTTGAAACAAAGGAGTATGTTCGGTTGCAGGTAGCTACGGTTATAAAGAATACATCTGGCTACATCGGCTGTGCTTCTTCCGGCTGGCTAAAAATCACTTTGTTGGGAGGTACATCTGGAAGGTCTTTAGCTGAATGTTTTATGAAGTTCCTTTTTCATTTGGAGCAACCTAAGCATTGGAAAATCCGAAAAAATACCGGTATTATTTCGGTTTCGGTAGAAAATTGATTGCGCCGTTATTCGAAGACTTTTAATAAATCCATTATCCACAGTCCAAATTCTATCTCGAGTTTAGTCTTTTTTTAATCGGAAGAACGCCACACGAAGCAGCTAGCGTCATTTACATGAAACAATTACGAAAAATAAACAAGGTCTGCAATTTACTTGTTAGTGGTTTCATGCCGATATGCCTGGCTGGCCGTGGCGCGTCGTGTTACCTGGCCGTATTTATTGCACCACTTGGCCATGGCGACCGAAGCCTTCGCCGCCCTGACAGAAAATTATTCGAAGCTACACCGTTTCTGGTTTCCAGATGGCTGGAAAACCCCAAGCACTAGCTTAAATTTTGTTCCGTTCACCCCCAAATGGGACTTTCACCAACATGTTTAGTCGCGTTTTTAACACTTTTGAATGGGTTGAATGGGTTGTTAACATTTTTTTATCTTATTAGGAATTTATTTTAGTTAGTGATCATATTCATCGATAAAAAAAAGATGAGTATACGGTATTATTTATATGGAGTCCTACAAAATTGCAATTAGAATTACGATTTCAATTATGTCTACTTGTTCTTTAAATACAGTAGAGACTCCCGTATCCGTACCCCCATTATCCGAATATCCTAATATACGGACGTTCTATGTATTATCCGTATGTTCTGTTATCGCCGCGCCGCTCGCTGTGCCGGGATTCAATTGCGCGCCGTCTCCAGATTCCGACTTTCCGACTCATGCTTCCGAAACTTCGGCAACGTAAAAATCGAAGGAACGCGTCGGCGTCGATCAGTCGAGCAGGAAGTTCACACAGACAGAGTAGAGGTACGCTTGTGTGTAGCGCGCAAACAATCGAACAGGCACTCAGGCGGGCAGAGTTTTCACGTTACCGAAGTTTCGAAAGCATGAGGCCGAGGCGAAAAGTCAGAATCTGGAGACGGCGCACAGTGGGACCTTTCGTCCAAATCGGAGACAAAATCGAGAAACATTACAGAATATGGGAAAAATAGGGAGGTTATGGTAAGAACGTTTTTTAACCTTGGGAAAATTCGTTAAACATGTAGAATTTCAAGAAATCGATTTTGCAATATCCTGAGGTCGTAGACAAATTTTGAGACCAGATTTGAAATCAGCGTGAAAAAGTCTACGGGAAATGATATATAGTAAAAATTAAAAAAAATTTTTTCCGCCCGTGGTATTGGAAAAACCACAATTTTCTCGAAATTGTGCAAGTTTAACGAATTTTCGCAACGTTAAAAAACATTCTTACCATAATCTCCCTATTTTTCCCATATTCTGTAATGTTTCAGCTTTAATTTAAAAAAAATTTCATCGCTCTACCTCATTTCTATCGAAAGTTCTTTGATTTTGTCTCCGATTTGGACGAAAGGTCCCACTGTGCGGCGCTCATGTGAATCCCGGCACAACGCGCGGCGCACTGTGCTATAACTTTTGATCTAAAAGAGATATCGTGAATATTCTATCGAATAGCATACACGACTGAGATTTTTTCAAAAATTTTGGTTGCAAAATCGATTTTTAAACGAATCGGAAAACATAAAACTGTCGATTTTATATCGGTGTAACGGGGCCGCTTTCTCGCGTGATCGGTTCTTTCCGTCCGGAGTTTTCTTAGTGCGGGAATAGCTCGCCGTGCCGGGGTTCGCGTAGTGCGGGCCGGAGCGGGAAGACGTGGTGAAATGGTACGACATAAACAAGACGGTGTTGCGTTATAAAGCTAGCTCGCCACCTCGTAATTACGGTGATACTGGGTGGTGATCGCAGGATCGCCGTGGAGAGGTAGATAGCGGGTTTCGTAGGACCGGCGTTGCCGGGGTTCGGTGTCAGGGGTGACGCCCTGTCACGGGAAACGGTGCTTGGCCGGGGTTTCGGTGCAAGGGGGTGACGTCTCGTCACAGGAACGGTGTTCGAACGGGGTTTGGTACAAGGGGGTGACGTCTCGTCACGGGAACGATGTTTTGAACGGGGGTTCGGTGCAAGGGGGTGACGTCTCGTCACGGGAACGGTGTTCGAATGGGGTTCGGTGCACGGGGGTGACGTCTCGTCACAGGAGCGGTGCTTTGAACGAGCGAAGAGTGACGTCTCGTCACAGGGACGGTGTTTGAACGGGGTTCGGTGCAGGAGGTGACGTCTCGTCACGGGAACGGTGCTTGAACGAGCGAGGAGTGACGTCTCGTCACAGGGACGGTGGTTGAACGGGGTTCGGTGCAGGAGGTGACGTCTCGTCACAGGAGCGGTGACAGAGGGGTTCGGAGTGTTGGAGGTGACGTCTCGTCACAGGAGCGGGTGTCAGGAGTCGACGTCTTCGTCGAGGAAGCGGTGCTACTGGAGGTAGTCGGGACTGGTGTCGACGTCTTCGTCGTGGGAGTGTTTTTATATCGTGATCGACGTCTTCGTCGAGGGAACGATGTCTTACGTGGTGTGCAGGAACTGGAGATTTCCGGCGGGCTGGTCTCAACGTCTCGTTGAAGGAGCGGTACTTTACGGTGGACTGGTTTACGACGTCGTCGTCGGAGGATCGGGTACCTGGTGCGCGGTAAATGCTTAGGTCGCCTAAGCAGGACTGCGATCATTTGGCATATTTCGGAGGCCTTTTATACTCCCCAAAATGTCCTGTTTGGAGGTGAGGGTTGGTGGTGAGGTAAGGTGTGTTCTATGGTTTTTCTACTGGGTTTTGCATATATTTTGGTTTTTGGTGGATGACACTTTGATCAAGGAGTTTCGGGGAAGTGTTGTTTACGCCGGTGTGGCTCGGTGGGTTTCGGGGAACCTCGGGCTCTTTCGGAGATCAGCTGTTCGTAACAAGCTTGCCTAGTGCAGGTTTGTTACACCCCTCCCTTTCTTTGGGTGAGCGAGTAAGCGCGGCTCTTTATTCACATATAGTTGTGGTACAGTAGTATCGTTTTTATTTGTATAAGCGAATGTATAAGTTATTTCTGTACATATGTGTTATCGATGTTTTTTTTTGAGGTCGGTCGTAGTCGGCACCGTCTCAGAGTCCCTTGACGTGTGAATAGTAGGACCCATCGTTCTGTGTCGGTGTTTACCCAGAATTCTCGGGCTACGATGAACCGCTGTGGTACCTCGACTTGCTGGCCTGTCGGCAGGGGAAACCATTTCGTGCTGCAGGGTCTATATTCCCCTTCGTACGGTATGGGTGGCAATGTGGCTATGTTCGGGACCTCCTGGCTGTCTCGTTCGTCCTGGCTGTTTGTGTCGGTGAGATCAATCGTGATCGGTTCTGGTGCGGGTTTTGTCGGGTTTTGGCGTGGTTTGATCTGCAGTGCTTGTAAGCTTCTCCATATTGATATGGGTATTTGTACCGAGGCTTTTGGTCGACTGGCGGGTGAAGGGCCGGGGTGGTTCGGTGTCAGAGCTCGCCTTCTTCGTTTCTCTGCCTGGCGGTACTGCCTGGGTGGTGGTAGGGTCAGTCCGTCGGGCCACCAGTTTGGTTTTTCCGGCAAGTTTCCTGGCATGCCCCCCTCGAATTCGTGGCCTGCCATCCGGCGGTGTTCGGATATTGCTGTGGGGCCTACGGCTTCGTTCGGTGTGGGGAGGCCTGGTTTGGTTTGCAACCATCCGACCGGTCGTATGGTCGTGATCGACCGGATGGTTGGTTTGTTGCGTGGTGTGACGTTGTTGTTGCCGTCCACCCCCTGTCGCTTGGACGTGGTGACCGGTCGCGGTCGTGTAGCCTTACGCCTCGTTATTTCTTCCCATGTTTCGTTTGTTTTGTCAGGCGCCTTTGTGGTTGCAGGTTGATCTCTCGGTGGTGCGAGGGTGGGCATTACGGGGGCAGGGGTGGTGGGTTCTGTTGGTGGCGTGTCGGGGGTTGGTTCGGTGTGGTGTTCCCTGGTTGTTGTCGGTTCTGCTTGTGGTGGTTGGCTGGGGTCAGGTTTGCTGTCGGCTGGTTCGGTCGTTGGCTCAGGTGTTCTTGGCGGGGGTGGTGTTTGTAGCCCGTTTTCTTCGGCGTCACTGAAGAGGCCTACGAGTCCTTCGTAGAAGTCTGTATCCATTTTCCTGTGAACATAAGAAATTTGAGCATTTTTTCTGGGGCGTCCGCGACGGTGGCGTTCGGGGGAATCGGGAGTGGTCGGGACCGTTAAGGTGGAGGGGACCGGTTCGGGTGTACTTTTTCCGTCCGTTTGGGCGGTGTCTGGATCCGAGTTTGCCTCGGGTTTCAGGTCCTGTATATGTATGTGTCTTGTCCATTTGCCGCGGCTGTCTCGCAGGTCGACAATGACTGGTGATATGATGCGTTCCACTGTGTATGGTCCGCTGTATTTGGGGGCGAGCTTTGCGGCGATGCCCGCCCCTTTGTCTGACAGGGTATGTTCCTTTTTCCAGACTCTATCTCCTACTGTTGGCCTCCAGTTCCGGTGTCTCAGGTTATAGTATTTGGCCTGGCGTCCGAATGCTTGGGCCAGGTGTAGTTTTGCTAGTTCTTGTGCCTCGTGGAGATTTTTCCACCGGGCCTGCGGTCTGTCGGGCGTGGTTCCGGTTGCTGTTTGTCCGGGGACTCGGAGTTCTCGGCCGTGGTTCAGGTAGGCTGGACTGTACCCGGTGGATTCATGCCATGCCGTGTTTATGGCGAACCTGACTTCGTCCACTTTTTCGTCCCATCGGTCGTGTCGGTCTCCGGTGTACTGGGCGAGCATCGTCTTGACCACTTTGTTGGCTCTTTCTACCGGGTTACATTGCGGAGAGTAGGGTGGCGTGCGCCGGTGTTCGACGCCCGCGGTGCGTAGCATGCTGGTGAACGGTTCCCCGATAAATTGTCGTCCGTTGTCGGAGATTATTGTTTGCGGGGCGCCGTGTCGTAGTATGATATCTTTTTGGATAGCGGCGGCCACGGCGCTACTGGTTGCCTTTCGTAGGGGTGTTAGTTCAACCCATTTGGTAAAGCGATCCAGCGCCACCAGTAACCATATGTGTCCCCGGCGGGATCGTGGTAGTGGGCCGACGAGGTCTACTGAAACCGTGTGCCACGGTTGTGTCCCTGGGTTGGCGTGTAGCTGCCCCGGTGGTGCTAGCGGGGGTGATTTGTACTGCTGGCAGTTCGTACATCCTCGTACGTATCGGGCGGTTTCCCGAAACATGCCCGGCCAATAGAATCTCTGTGCGAGCCGGACGATTGTTTTTGCCACTCCTAGGTGCCCGGCCGTGGGGTCGTCGTGGTATTGCTGGAGGAGCGTTTCCCGTTCGTTTATGGGTACGCATAATTTCCATGCGGATCCGGGTTCGGGCTCGTTGTAGTCGAGCTGGTGCAATATGTGGCGTTGCAATTTTCCGTCATGGATCCGGTATTCCGGTTCTGATGAGGGGTTCTCTCGGACGGCGGCTATTTTTTTCTCGTACCATGTGTCGGTGCGTTGTTTTGGCCGTAACAGGCTTACGCCCGGTGCAGGTTCGATTCTGGACAACGTGTCTGCTACATGGTTTAGTTTCCCGGGTCGGTATTTGACGGTGAAGTCAAATTGTTGCAATTCCAGGGCCCATCGGGCGAGTCGGCCGGTCGGGTTGTCAATCTGGCGGAGCCATCTTAGTGCCTGGTGGTCTGTGACCACCGTGAAGTGGTAGCCTTCCAGGTATGGCTTCATTTTCCGGATGCCCCAGACTACGGCGAGGCATTCCTTTTCCGTGGCGCTGTAATTGCGCTCGGTTGCGCTCAGCGTATGGCTGGCGTAGGCGATAACCCTCTCGTTGTCGTCTGGTCCCTGTGTGAGGACGATTCCGAGCCCATGATCGCTGGCATCTGTTTGCAGGGTGAACGGCTCGTTGAAGTTCGGGCAAGCCAATATCGGTGCGGCGATGAGTTTGTCCTTCATTTTCTGGAAGGCGTTTTCCTCTATTTCTGTCCATTTCCACTTCGCGTTTTTTCTGGTGAGCTGTGTCAGTGGTTCCATAAGCTCCGCGAAGTTCGGGATGAAACGCCGGTACCACGATGCCATACCGTGGAATCTTCGGATTTCTCGTATCGTCTTTGGTGTGGCGAGCTGGGCGATTGCGCTGGTTTTCTCGGGGTCGGTCCGGATGCCTTGCTGGTCGACTATATGGCCTAAATATCGTAGACTGTCGACGCAGAAGCGGCACTTATCCGGGTTTAGTCGCAGCCCGGCGGTACGTAGACGGTGGAATACTTCTCGGAGGTGCCGTAAGTGTTCTTTAAACGTCCTGCTGACGATAATAATGTCGTCGAGGTATGCGAACGCGTAAGGTTCGAGCTCGGGACCGATGATTTGGTCCAGCAGCCGTTGGAAGGTGGCCGGCGCGGAGTGTAGTCCGAACGGCATGACGGTAAACTGGAATAGCCCCTTACCCGGAACGGTAAAGGCGGTGAGGGGTCGGCTGGCGCGTTCTAGCGGTACTTGCCAGTAACCATTTTTTAGGTCGAGGGTGGTCAGGAACCTTGCTCCTCGTAGCTTGTCGAGGGTGGCCTGTATATGTGGCAACGGGTAGGCGTCTTTTTCCGTTCGTTCGTTTAGTTTCCGGAAGTCGACACAAAATCGGGGTTTGCCGTCTTTCTTTTTGACCACTACTACGGGAGAGCTCCATGGGCTGCTGGATGGTTCGATTACTCCTTCCTTCCTCATCTTGTCCACTTCTTCGTTAATTACGGTTTGCATGGCCGGGTTTCGTGGCCGGTATCGCTGCTTAATGGGCGTCTCGTCCATAAGTTTGATTCGG
Source organism: Lasioglossum baleicum (assembly GCF_051020765.1). Taxonomy (NCBI): domain Eukaryota; kingdom Metazoa; phylum Arthropoda; class Insecta; order Hymenoptera; family Halictidae; genus Lasioglossum; species Lasioglossum baleicum. Next base: position 1,165,642 of record NC_134930.1, read on the forward strand.
TGTTGGGTAAGGGTGGTGCGCCCTGGGACGGTTTCGAATTTTCCCATTTCGTTTTCGAGAAAGGCCTGGAGTTGGGCTTGGTCGGTTTCCTGTGGTCTTCGGAGGCCTACTTGGAGGCAGGGCTCGGCCCTGTAGTAGGCAGGCCAGGAGGCGATGTCGGGAGGTGGCTTCAGTTCCAGGTCCATGTCTGCTATTGCTTGAATTCCGAGTAATACCGGTGGCCCCATATTCGGTAGGACGGTGAATTCGTGTGTCCAGGTTTGCTCGTCGTTTGAAAACGGGAGTCGGATGGTGCCGGCGGGCTGTGTGTCGGATCCGTCTGCCAATGAGATCATGCCAGTTCGTGGGTTGGTCTGGAGGCCTTGTTCTTGTGCCCATTCCTTAACTTCTTCGTTGATGCACGAGATCTGCGACCCTGTGTCTAATAATGCCTCGACTTCTCGTCCGAGGACTTTTATCCGGATGAACGGGCGTGGGGTGTACTTTATACACGGGACTGGCGGTTGCCCGTCTGCGTCGAGTCCCTTGGTCCGTTTCCCGGCGGGTGGCACTCCCGGGTCAGCACTCCGTCGCGACCGCAGCGTGAGCAGAAACGCCTGTACTTGTTTCTGCATTCAAATCGGTCGTGGCCTCGTTGTTTGCAGCGCCAGCAATGTGTGCTCCGGTGGTAGGTGTCTACTGGGATCGAGCTTACCTCGTTTCCCGACGTCAAGCTTAGACGGGCGAGTCGGTCCTCGATGGTGTCGAGTGGTCGTTCGGTGGTCGTTGGTTGGTCCTCGCTGGTTATCGCAGCGGTGGTTCGGAGGAACGGCCGGGCGTACTGTCTTTTCCGTTCACTTGCTCTTTCGATCCGTTGCGCCTGTCGAATCAGATCGTCGATGTTCTTTAGGCGGTCGGGGTCGATGGCGATCATATAATCGGGAATCATATTTTCGAATATGATTTCTAGGTGGTCCTCCTCTGCTATGCCGGCCCGTCGTAGGAGAGTCATAATGGCGTTTACGTAGGTTATGATTGGTTCGTTGGGTTTTTGCACCCGTTCGCGGGCCTCGCGTTCCCGTTGTAGCCGCGTTTTGTTGGGTGAGAAATGTTCGATGAATTTCTCCATGCATTGTGTCCAGGAGCGTATCTGTGAGCGGTTGTTGCGGAACCAGTTTTGAGCTTCCCCTCGTAATAATTCGGGCAGCCCGCGGAGGAGTTCGGCGTCAGAGAGTCGGTATGTTGCCTGTAATTCGTCGATTCTTTCGACGAATGCATAAGGGTCTTTTCCGTCGGTCGTATGTCCCCATTTTCGCATGCGGTCAATGTTTCTGCAAGGATCCAGTAATTCGGAGAACGGGTAGGTGGTTGGCTGGCTGGGGCCGGGCTGCAGGTTAGCCGAAAAGGGCGTTGGTCTGTCCGTGTCATTCATTGTGCGAGGTGGGGTAATTTGCCGGGCTAGATACTCCTTCCAGCGTTGCCGTCGGTCCTCCGACGTTCCGGTGATTGGTAGTTTGTGTCGGCGGAGGTTTGCGAGGATTCGTGCAGGCGTGGGGCGTAGTGACGATTTCTTCGGCATGCCCTGCCGTGTTTGAAAATTATCCGCGGCCCGGGACGGGGTACCGTGGGTACACCAGAGATGTCGCGTCGCGTACTTGTCGCGAGCGGTCTTGTCGCGGCGTAATGACACACGGCGGCGTGTTTATCACTTGTTACTTGCGCGTGACAACACGTGTGCCCGGTAACCTCAAAAAAAAAATTTCCTTCGGTTTCGTCGCCTCGTTTCTATCTTCGTCGTGTGTTCTTTTCACCAGGTCCCTGTTCGGGCGCCATGTAACGGGGCCGCTTTCTCGCGTGATCGGTTCTTTCCGTCCGGAGTTTTCTTAGTGCGGGAATAGCTCGCCGTGCCGGGGTTCGCGTAGTGCGGGCCGGAGCGGGAAGACGTGGTGAAATGGTACGAAATAAACAAGACGGTGTTGCGTTATAAAGCTAGCTCGCCACCTCGTAATTACGGTGATACTGGGTGGTGATCGCAGGATCGCCGTGGAGAGGTAGATAGCGGGTTTCGTAGGACCGGCGTTGCCGGGGTTCGGTGTCAGGGGTGACGCCCTGTCACGGGAAACGGTGCTTGGCCGGGGTTTCGGTGCAAGGGGGTGACGTCTCGTCACAGGAACGGTGTTCGAACGGGGTTTGGTACAAGGGGGTGACGTCTCGTCACGGGAACGATGTTTTGAACGGGGGTTCGGTGCAAGGGGGTGACGTCTCGTCACGGGAACGGTGTTCGAATGGGGTTCGGTGCACGGGGGTGACGTCTCGTCACAGGAGCGGTGCTTTGAACGAGCGAAGAGTGACGTCTCGTCACAAGGACGGTGTTTGAACGGGGTTCGGTGCAGGAGGTGACGTCTCGTCACGGGAACGGTGCTTGAACGAGCGAGGAGTGACGTCTCGTCACAGGGACGGTGGTTGAACGGGGTTCGGTGCAGGAGGTGACGTCTCGTCACAGGAGCGGTGACAGAGGGGTTCGGAGTGTTGGAGGTGACGTCTCGTCACAGGAGCGGGTGTCAGGAGTCGACGTCTTCGTCGAGGGAGCGGTGCTACTGGAGGTAGTCGGGACTGGTGTCGACGTCTTCGTCGTGGGAGTGTTTTTATATCGTGATCGACGTCTTCGTCGAGGGAACGATGTCTTACGTGGTGTGCAGGAACTGGAGATTTCCGGCGGGCTGGTCTCAACGTCTCGTTGAAGGAGCGGTACTTTACGGTGGACTGGTTTACGACGTCGTCGTCGGAGGATCGGGTACCTGGTGCGCGGTAAATGCTTAGGTCGCCTAAGCAGGACTGCGATCATTTGGCATATTTCGGAGGCCTTTTATACTCCCCAAAATGTCCTGTTTGGAGGTGAGGGTTGGTGGTGAGGTAAGGTGTGTTCTATGGTTTTTCTACTGGGTTTTGCGTATATTTTGGTTTTTGGTGGATGACACTTTGATCAAGGAGTTTCGGGGAAGTGTTGTTTACGCCGGTGTGGCTCGGTGGGTTTCGGGGAACCTCGGGCTCTTTCGGAGATCAGCTGTTCGTAACAAGCTTGCCTAGTGCAGGTTTGTTACATCGGTCTTCAGTTCTGACCACATTTATTTTATATTATTACGTTAGTTATGTCTAATCCTGATTATTAATGTGTATTTCTTCAGGTTTTTTTTATTATGGAAACATGTTTTATAAAAATTGAAAACCTCCAAACATTCGAAGAAAATGCATATTTTGTATTGAAGTGTTAGAGACTCCAGTTTTATAAAAATTCAGTACTTGGATATTATTGAAGGAACTGTTCTTAATTTTTCAGAGATTGCGTAGTCGTTAACAAAACAACTATGCGGCTGCAAATCTTCTGGCCCCGAATCGAATCCCGCTGCTTCTGTTTCTTTCATTAAATACTTGTTGCTTCGGGTTTTAATGAAAAGTTTAATCAAAAACATTTTTTAATTGTCTACATTTATTTTCAACTTAAAGTACTGCATCAGTCCTGCAGTTGCATGTTGCATGTAGACTGCAGACAATTAAAAAATGTTTTTGATTAAACTTTTCATTAAAACCCGAACCAACAAGTATTTACTGAAAGAAACGATTAGCAGCGGGATTCGATTCGGGGCCCGAAGATTCAATCTCTAAAAAATTATGAAAAAATTAAGAACAATTGCTTCAATAATATCTAAGTACTGAATTGTATCTAATTGTAAGTACTGAAACTAAGTTTGTTAGGAGGTTTTCAATTTTTTAAAACATGTTTCCATAAGCCGAAAAATCTGAAAAAATACACATTAATAATTAGGATGAGACACAACTAACGTGATAATATGTTTATATGGCAATAATAATATGTAATAATATGGCAATTTTATGTTTTCCGATTTGTTTAAAAATCGATTTTGCAACCAAAAATTTTGAAAAAAATCTCAGTAGTGTATGCTATTCGGTAGAATATTCATGAATTTTTTCATAATTTTCTGTTGAACATGACGTGACTCAAAACAAATTTGGTTGGATACTTCTGAACATCTTTTCCGGCTATATACCTTAAGAATCAACGAAAACATTATTTAAAAAATACAAAATATATTTTTTTCTGTTTACATTGTTAAACCCGATTTTTCAAAAAAATTAGGCCTAATTTCTCGTCGATATCTCTTTTAGATCGAAAGTTATAGCAAAATGTGCGTGCCTCGTGCTGTGCCCGAGATTCAAATGCTTGCCGTCTCCAGATTCCGACTTTTCGCCTCATGCTTTCGAAATTTCGGTAACGTGAAAACCGGAGGAACGCGTCGGCGTAGATCAGTCGAGCAGGTAGTTCACACGGACAGAGTAGAGGTACGCTTGTTGTGTAGCGCGCGTGCAATCGAACAGGCACCAAACGGGCAAGCGCGGTCGACACAGACACAGGTCGACACCTCACCGGCCGCTCACGGATACGACGATACGTCAGGGAAGGGGGGAAACTGCCGTTCAGTTTTCAGTTGTTCTCTCAACAGTTCTGAAGTTTCTCAAGTTCTCGTTCGCTTAGCTCGGTCGTAATTGGTCGTAATATCTGTGGTTGTCAGGAGTACGCCGCATGTCACACACTTTCACTTTCGAGATATTGTCGTTTAATGTTTTGATCACTAATGCTTTGATAAGGACATTGGTTAAATTGTATTATTTGTTCGAGCCTTTTGAATTTATTTTCATCACGTTTTTTCTGGTAAATACCTAATCCTACACTATAAATTCAATAAATGCATAAACTGAAATTTTTTGTGGTTACACGTTACACTCGCGAGTGCGGTCTGCGTTGCGGCATTTGACTATTTGACTATTAGATTGACTTGCTTGGATTATGTGATTACGTGGATTACTTGGATTACGTGCACTACGTGGAAGGAAGGTATGTGTACATATTTATATTGGTTGATCGGTTTCATTTTGCTCAAATGTCTCCCAAAATCTTCGCGTGAGAACGCTTGTCGGCACACCACGCGACAGTGCCATGCAGGGGGTGTCGACTCTGGTACTTTTTCGAAGCACTGTTCAGGGCGCCCTCTCAGCTAAAGATGAGCGACCGAACTAAAACGTATATGTGTGTTGGTGATCACACAAACGTGTACTCACACATAGTTAACCTCGCATGTACGTGTAATCGTATTCATCGCTAGCTATTTATAGTTATGAATTGGGTTTTTTAGAAAGATTAATTTACAACGGTTATGTATGTGTACATATTTATTATTATTGCAATATAACATACTTATTCACAATAAACATACTTATTCATAATAAACATACTCATTCATAATAAACATACTCATTCATAATACAACATACTTATTCATAATATAACATCTTCATAACAACTTCATACATAATACGCAATACTTTATACCATTTAACATTTACCTTTGTTTGAGAATGGCGCGCTCGGTCGCCATGTTCACCTCGAGTCGCGCCGATCACGCCAAGTGATCAACCAATCAGCGGCGTCGCGGAAATTGCGTGGGCACAATATCGACCCCCAATTGGTCAAGGCCCAACCTCGATCCTTCTGGAATGCTCGCGAATGTTCTACCGGAAGCATGACGCTAGGCGAATATTCCAGAAGGGTCGAGACAATAAAAGAGAGAGGGAAATAACGTTCTCGCGCACTCGCTGTCTAACGCTTCAATCAGCTGTTCGAAAACGTCAAAGTCCTCAACGATCTCATTTATTTCATAAACAGTTCATTATTCTTTTCGCGCTACAAACTCACGACAATTTTGTATATTTTTAAGTGCAAATACAGTCTATTTATGGTAAATCCAAATTACTCACCTTTCTTTCCCATAGTTGCATCCGCTTAAAAATACCGTTACTTCCACACCATCTTTCACACCCTCTCTCATTCCGTCATACAGTCCACTCATTCACACAATTCGTAAATTGCATCCTTGTTGACCAAGTCAGGTCGCTATCCTACACCTTTATAACATTTTCTTCTTCGTATAGTTGCGCCTTGGCATCCTTTTTTGCTTGTTATTCCTCCTATTTCATGGATTTTCCATTCGTTCCAAAAAGTAACTGCAATCATATAAGAATAAGATAATTCAATTATATAATTTATTAAAAATAGAAATGTATACTGATGGAAATGGTTATGAATAGTAGACATTTACCTGATTCAATTTGCAGTTGCGTTATTTTTGCATTCTTCTTCTTAGTGTAGTTGCGCCTTGGTAAAAGCAAACTTGGAATTGCGTCCTGCTTGAATTTGCGCCTGACTAATGATGGAATAACATCGTCTTCTGTGAAATGCAATGCGCACACATGAAACTTCTTCAACTCGTGTTCAAATAGCCCATCTAGTCTTGGAGAATTTACGGCTTGCTTCCATTGCAGTGTTCGAACTGGCTCGAACTGTGTCTTTATGAAAAACATGTGCAGGAACCATCGAACCAGATTTGCAACTAGGCACTACACACATGTATCCAGGCATCTTGCAGCTTTATACTTTGTAAATTCTACACTTTCAAATAAGAATACAAATACTAAAAATACAAAATAGAACACACAAGAGAACTCCTTTTTAACTTATATCTTGCTATATTAAGTAGTATGAAGTAATTAATAATTATATTAATATAAAAGTTATTATATTGTAAAAGTAATTATATGTGATCTGACGTGGTCTAGCGATGTCAACGAGCGCGTCAGAAACAGTCAGAAATGTCAGAAATGGCTGGAAATGGCTGAAAAACCGACGCCGCCAGCAAAGAGTGGGGTGGAGTGGGGATACAGTTTCTATTCCCACAGCCAGGTGCCGCCAGGCCACTACTGTGCTGCCACCAAGCGTAAGGACCGAAACAGTTACTAAATTCGTTCCCACTTTTTAACAAAGGAGTCGACACCCCCTGGTGCCATGTGCCATCACGTATGAGGTGCTACGGGGCGAGTATGTTCACTTCAATGTAGAGTCCAAAATAGTAAATTGTTTATTTCTTTATCACTTTTTTTTATCACTTTATCACTCTCTCTTTTCATTATCATTATTATCATTTATCACTTTAGACAAATCCAACACAATTCAGCTTTGACCCATTCAGATTAGAATTAGCTTAACAATATTCTAAATCGGCAAAATGATGGCTAAAACCAATTCAGTAAGGCAAGTATTTAATCTTCTTCACTTGCTTCTCATCATGGAATTTTTTCATTTCTGGTAGTACATTCTTTTGTTTGTCGTTCAACTTTAATCGATTTTTTATTAATATCATTGCAATATTTGAATCAGTTAGATATATTAGTTGATGAAAAACATCAGAAGATCTTTTGTAATTGTAGCACCAGAAATTAGAAAATTCGTTGAGATGAGAAATAAGCGAAGAAGATTAAATACTCACATTTACTCACTGTGTAATTGAAAATCTAATTTACAGAACGGAGGAAAAATATAATGTGCTATCCACGGAAGGAGGAGAAGGAAGCTGCGGCAACCGGGAAGAGGAAGACCTCTAATTTTTCGCGTGGTACGTATATCTAATTATGCCATTCAACGCACATACATATATTGTACATTACTGATTTTCTTTGTATTTTTGAGGTATCCCGCCTATGCCAGAAAGTACTACGGGCCACAAGTTTGGGGAAGCAGAGGCAACAACGTGTAATAATCACAATATACAGGGTGTCCCAAATGTGGTGTACTTAATTGAAATGGGAGGTTCCTGAGACCATTCTAAGAGACATTTTCCTTTGCACCAATGTCAACTGCGGCTTTGTTTAGGAGTTATTAACGAAAAACACGGACCAATCAGAGCGCGCCCTGGGCGGCCGCGCCACGCCGCGCCGACAAGCGAGTGTCGGTGCTACGCCGTGACATCGCAACGAACAAGAGTTTCTCAATTATGTGAATGCTCTCCGATTTCAATGAGCTTTGGATATGTGGTCAAGACCATTATTCTGAATAACATTTCTCTTTAGACTATTTGGCGGTTGGCTTTAGTTTACGAGATTATCGTAAAAAAAGAGAAGAAGCACAGAAACTGATTGTATTAAAAACTCACGTATTCAGCCGTAAATCCATTTGCTGCTTCGAAATGTGTGTCTTGAAATTTCTCCACACTCACAATCATTGTTCACATTTGTCAACACATAGTTATGCACTAATAATAATTGCCATATCCCTTGTCCTGCTGCACAAATCACAACAATCAGGTAATGCAATCACTAGACCGCGGATTTCATGTATTTGTAGCAAACATGAGTAGTTGCATTTTAATACAGTAGAGAGATTAAAATAATTTCAAAACACCATAGTATTATTTTCAACTTCTTAAAATGATCACAGTGAGAATCAAATATCTGTCTGGCTCCTGTCCCTTGTAATGGCGGCAGCCAACATTAATGTTGCATAAAGATCCGTAGTCTAGTGATTAGTTTAAATATTACTATCAAAAACACAGCTAATAGCAACCGTTAGCTTTGAATTGACAAGTCTTTGGAGATGTTCTCTCTACCGCGGCTCGAACGACACTGATTTTCCGCAAGATTTTTCTAAAGAATTTAGGAAGGGCATTTAGAGTGTCGAAATTCGAAATGTGCACGCTTTAGCACGAGAACGACGGGACGGTTATACGAAAAACAGAATGCGAGAAGGACCGCTGTAAGCTTTGTGGCAAACACATGTTTAGTTTTTCCTGCAGGTTGGTACGCAGAGTCGATGGGTAACTGTTCGAAAACGTCGTCTGTCCTTCTTTTAGAAAGTTTCTTAAGGAAGGTATAGGACAATAGGGATGCTACGCTGACCTGACATTTTTACCCCTTGCTGGCTAAAAGGACGGATGACGTTTTCGAACAGTTACCCATCGACTCTGCGTACCAACCTGCAGGAAAAACTAAACATGTGTTTGCCACAAAGCTTACAGCGGTCCTTCTCGCATTCTGTTTTTCGTCTAACCGTCCCGTCGTTCTCGTGCTACAGCGTGCATTTCGAATTTCGACACTCTAAATGCCCTTCCTAAATTCTTTAGAAAAATCTTGAGGAAAATCAGTGTCGTTCGAGCCGCGGTAGAGAGAACATCTCCAAAGACTTGTCAATTCAAAACTAACGGTTGCTATTAGCTGTGTTTTTGATAGTAATATTTAAACTAATCACTAGACTACGGATCTTTATGCAACATTAATGTTGGCTGCCGCTATTACAAGGGACAGGAGCCAGACAGATATTTGATTCTCACTGTGATCATTTTAAGAAGTTGAAAATAATACTATGGTGTTTTGAAATTATTTTAATCTCTCTACTGTCTTAAAATGCACCTACTCATGTTTGCTGCAAATGCATGAAATCCGCAGTCTAGTGATTGCATTACCTGATTGTTGTGATTTGTGCAGCAGTACAAGGGATATGGCAATTACTATTAGTGCATAACTATGTGTTGACAAATGTGAACAGTGATTGTGAGTGTGGAAAAATTTCAAGGCATCTGTGTGAAATAAACATACGAATTATTTATCGATTCGAAAGTGAAAGTGAAATTCTGGATCGTCGACTTGACCGCGCATCCCTTAGGCCTTTTACCACCGGCTGTGCAGTTCGTCGACCTGGCCGTACGTCCCTTAGCTTTCGGTACTGTCGTATACCTGAAGACATCTGTGCAGTTCGTCACCGAGTGACCCAGTGACACACATTTCGAAGCAGCAAATGGATTTACGGCTGAATAAGTGAGGTTTTAATACAATCAGTTTCTGCTTTTTCCCTCGTTCGGGTAAAGTTGCCGTAAGTCGGGTAAAGAGATCCACCCATATGAATTGACAAGTAAAGTTCTTCCGACCGACAAAAACTGTAAAGGATAATGTTGTTCAGAATCATGGTCTTGACAACATATTCAAGGCTCATCGAAATCGGAGAGGAGATAGTTCAGATAGTACATCGATCGATTTACAATTACAAGTTACTTATCGCGTAAACTAAAGCCGGCCGACAAGAACTGTAAAGGGAAATGTTGTTCAGAATCATGGTCTTGACAACATATCCAAAGCTCATCCAAATCGGGGAAGATTCACATAATCTCGAGAAACTCTTGTTCGTTACGGCATCGCGGCGTTACACCGCGCTCGTCTCCCGGCGCGCCGGGCTGAACGTGCCATCGCGCGTCTAGGGCGCGCTCTGATTGGTCCATGTTTTTCGTTAATAACTCCTAAACAAAGCCGCAGTTGACATTGGTGCAAAGGAAAATGTCTCTTAGAATGGTCTCAGGAACCTCCTATTTCAATTAAGTACACCACATTTGGGACACCCTGTATACAGGATGAGTCACCTAACGTTTGTACCTCAAATATCTTTGTTGTTTCTAAAGATACGTAAAATATGGTAAGGACAAAGTTGAATGGTACAATGGGGCTGACACGATGCCAAAAAAAATTTTGTTTTATGTCATTTTTTTAGAGATATCAAGGTCATCTTGACTTTTTTAAATGGTATGAGGTATTTTTTAATACATCAATCGATCCAGCTGGACATTTGTTGTAAAAAAAAGTATTAACCTATGTATGTCGAAAAGTTAGTAGTTCACGAGATATTTCAATTTAAATAACTCTAAAACACCATTACTGTCGTACTAAGACGTTAGCGTTTACATACTTGTGTAACGTTTACAAAATATTAAAAAATGATGTTTTGTCAACTTTTTTATCTGGGCATGTAACGACAATTTAAAAAATGCGTTTTATAGATTTCGGTAACTTATATGCATACTGAAAATTTCATCGAAATCGGTCAACATTGCAATGAGCTACAAACGTTTAAAGATGATCACGTAAGGGCGAAATGCCCTGGCAAGGCTGAAAATCTGCGACTTTCACCCTTAAGCTCTCATCTTTAAACGTATGTAGCTCATTGCAATGTTGACCGATTTCGATGAAATTTTCAGTATGCATATAAGTTACCGAAATCTATAAAACGCATTTTTTAAATTATCGTTACAGGCCCAGATAAAAAAGTTGTCAAAACATCATTTTTTAATATTTTGTATAATTACTACCAATTGCAATCGTAATAAATTTTTGTTTAAAGTCTGTCCCAGTTAAGAAGGGACCTGGATAACGACCGGTTTGCGTCGTTCACTGCGCAGGTTCGCCCTGATTGGTAGAACTCCCAATGCACAACGAGCATGAGCCAATGAGGGGAGTTGGGAGGCTCGCAGCAAGGCGCTGCGATCAGTCGAGCTGCGCGAAACAAGTCCCTTCTTAACTGGGACAGACTATACTTATTCTCTAGCAAACTAACCGGTCTAACATCTTAAAAGAATTCAAGTCCTTTGGACCAATTTCTAAAAAGGTGTGCGATTTTTAAAGGTGTCCACTTATTATTGCCGCTGACTGTACATAGGTTAGTACTTTTTTATAACGAATGTCCAGCTGCATCGATTGATGTATTAAAAAATACCTCATTCCATTTAAAAAAGTCAAGATGACCTTGATATCTCTAAAAAAATGACATAAAAACAAAATTTTGTTAGCATCGTGTCAGCCCCATTGTACCATTCAACTTTGTCTTTACCATATTTTACGTATCTTTCGAAACAACAAAAATATTTGAGGTGCAAACGTTAGGTGACTCACTCTGTAGATTTAGGTCCATGTAAAGATTGTAAATTTTTGTAATTTCCAATAATAAAGCATAGTAATAATAAAAAATTATAATATTTATATTATTCCTTGTGTCATTGTCCCTATCACAGTCCCTATGTCTTCACCAACTCCCCCCCCCCCCCTGCGGCGTATTAAAAAATAAAAAAATATCAATTTTCTTTTCCCTTATACGACGAGAATTTTATTGCATAAAGACCCGTTAAGAGGGAAAAAGTAACATTCAATTTAGTTTCTATCTCTTGCAATCGATGCAGACAATTTTTATTTTGCATAAAGATCCAAGGTCTAGGAAAACTACTACAAATACTACAATAAATAAAATCTATCATTTAATTTTCCCGCCTTGAATGCGTACAAAATACATAAGTAAAAAGGAAGAGTTAGTGCGGCTATGTGCTGCCCTCTTACAACGGCCCGATCGTTAAACTGGCCACGATATCCCGGATTGTGGCAACGACATCATGTGCCAAGATCCGTGTCCAGGGAACACTACGAGCCCTCACGCGCATTTGTGGCCTGGACAGAATCAAGGATTTTGGCTGTCTGGGATACTATTAAGGGTGTGGGTCCGGCTTGAGCGAGAGTGTGGTGGCACCCTAACACACCGCTAGACACTGTATATGTACACGAGGATTGCAAGGGTTTCGTAGTTTACAAAGTACGTCTCGCTAATCCACATTTGGAGCCCCTACGTAGTCACAATCGATAGATAAAAGACCCACCAATTGCCGTTGCTGTCTAAAATGGCCTACTTTTGCGTTTTCGAGGCGTAATATTCATTATTCGGCAGCATGTAGCGGAGTTCGACAAAAATTGGGCGGCGCGACAGTGCTGCCACTGTCAAGACACATACATTTTCTTAAATATCGAGAAATTTAGGGTTCTTATAGAAAAATCATACAACAACAGAAGTTGCGGGGTCACATACAATGCCAACGCAACGTTTATTATGTTAAACCATACGTGTTCAAACACACACTTTGTAAAGTACGGAAACATACCCCTAAACGGAGGGTGGGATACTAGTATAGGTCCGGCATTTTTCGCTACGGGGCGCTAATATCTGTTTCTGCTGTATCGGTAAAACAGTGGACGAGAAAAAGCATGTTCCCGGTAAGTTAGGCTTCATACGTAAACGTAACGTCACTATACGGCTCACGATGATGCAGCGTCAGTGTGTAACTGACAAACCATTTCTCTATTATACACATTTGGAACCACTACGTAGTCTCAATCGCTAGATAAAAGATCAATCTAATGCGTATGGTGTCTAAGATGGCCAACTTTTGCGTTTCCGAGGCATAATTTTAATTATTCGGCAGCAAGATGCTGTACCGCGCGGCGCACTCACACACTCGTCACTCGGGCAGCGTGTACGTGTGCCTAGGCGGATCGCAAGGGTCCGGTTCTAGTAAAAGTACGTCTCGCTAATGCACATTTGGAGCCCCTAAGTAGTCTCAATCGCTAGATAAAAGATCAATCTACTGCGCATGCTGTCTAAGATGGCCTACTTTTACGTTTTCGAGGCATAATTTTAATTATTCGGCAGCAAGATGCTGTACCGCGCGGCGCACTCACACACTCGTCACTCGGGCAGCGTGTACGTGTGCCTAGGCGGATCGCAAGGGTCCGGTTCTAGTAAAAGTACGTCTCGCTAATGCACATTTGGAGCCCCTAAGTAGTCTCAATCGCTAGATAAAAGATCAATCTACTGCGCATGCTGTCTAAGATGGCCTACTTTTACGTTTTCGAGGCATAATTTTAATTATTCGGCAGCAAGATGTCTGTTCGGGAGGCTCTGCAAGCAGGCTTGACTTTGACCAGCCATACCGCGCGGCGCACTCACACAGTAACCGCTCGGGCAGCGTGTACGTGTGTCTAGGCGGATCGCCAGGTTTCGGGAAGCTTCAAATCATTTTTCGTTCTTCGCCGCCTCCTGCACTAGGTATACTATATCTATATCTATGCCATGTAATACCTTCCTATACCTGGTATATCATAGAGCACTATAAGGGTCGTTACGGGGAGCGAGACGCGCGGGAAGCACGAACACTGGTTGAACAATGCTGGCGTTGCCGACAACTGCTGCAAACCATTTCTCGTCCTCCGCTGCATCCTCCGCCGTATCTTCCGCCGCATTATAAATTGTTATTATTATTCTATACATTATAAAAATTCAAGCAATTATTTTAACAATTAATTATTAGATTGGAACGAAAGTTCGTAGCGTTTTTAAATAAAAATTCAAAGATGAAATTAAGATATTTATGTATTCATAGGATCATTGAATAACAAATACATTATAAAAATTGATTTATTTATTAATAGTATATTTAAATACATATATATATGGTTTGTACGCGCGCCGGTGAATCTCCGGGGAATGCAAAGTGCACATTTTATAATTTATAATTTATTATAATTTATTGTAAAAGTAAAAATTATACGGGCCGCCTCGTCGGCCTCCGTCGCGCCGCGCGCTGCCCCGCGTCCTATCAACCCTTTGAAGACTTCCTTCAGTGCCTGTCTCCTTAGTATTTTCTGCAACATATAATAAAAATTAATGATAATGAAAATAACATAGGATACCTAGTTGGGACCTGGGATTGAACACTGTTATGATATCGGTTCCGGTTCTCGAAACAGTTATGAAGAATCTAAATGGTGTTGTAACTGTTACGAGTATATCGGTTCTGGCTTACATATGTAAATATCGATTACGGTAACGGTTTTGGAGAACCGATATTATTTCGGTTTTATAATTGTTAAATTTCGGTTCTGGATGTCGGTTCTGGTTTCCGGTCTGTATTATGTATTTTGTTTGGCCTTATATATTCATTATTCAAGTAGTTCTTTATTGTTATTCATAATTTAAACAATTTTTAAATGAATAAATTTTTATAATTTGTCTCTACATGCATTAATTGAATTATTATTCCAATAATAATTTGTTGTTAAAACAATTGTTTAAATAAACATTATTATGGAAATGGTAATTTAAACAATGAATATAGAAACAAACTATACATTATGAAAATTGATTTCTTTAAACTATTGTTTCAACAATAAATTGTTATTCAGATGATAATTCAAATAATGCATGTAGAGACAAATTATAAAAATTTACTAATTTAAAAATTATTAAATTATGAATAACAATAAAGAACTACTTGAATAATGAATATACATATGTATAAGGCCGAACACAATACAGAATACAGAACCGAAATCGGGAATCGACATCCAGAACCGAAAATTAACAATTATAAAACCGAAATAATATCGGTTCTCCAAAACCGTTACTGTAACCGATTTTTACATATGTAAGCCAGAACCGATATTCTCGTGGTGTAACAGTTACAACACCATTTCGATTCTTCATAACTGTTTCGAGAATCTGAACCGACATCATAACAGTTTTCAATCCCTGGTCCCAACTAGGCCTCCTATGTTATTTTTATTATCATCAATTTTTTTTAGATGTTGCAGAAAATACTAAGGAGACAGGCACTGAAGGAAGTCTTCAAAGAGTTGATAGGACGCGGGGCAGCGCGCGGCGCGACGGAGGCCAAAGAGGCGGCCCGTATAATTTTTACTTTTACAATTAATTATAATAAATTATAAATTATAAAATGTGCACTTTGCATTCCCCGGAGATTCACCGGCGCGCGTACAAACCATATATATATATATGTATTTAAATATACTATTAATAAATAAATCAATTTTTATAATGTATTTGTTATTCAATGATCCTATGAATACATAAATATCTTAATTTCATCTTTAAATTTTTATGTAAAAACGCTACGAACTTTCGTTCCAATCTGCGACGAGTCGAAAATCTGGTAAGATTCTAGTTATTTGCTAGATATTTGCTATTTACTAGGATCTTATTAGATTTTGGGTCCGAAAAAGTGGGTCTGCGCGCTGTCGGTTTTTGTCCTTATTTGAGCAAAGTTTGGGCTGTGTGAGGGCTCATTCTAAAGAGGAAGGTTCAACGCGCTGCGCCCTGGTCATCTCATAAGTCATAAAGTCTTTTGGAGACAGAAAAATGCATTGAAATGTGCTGGTTTTTTTTCCTAGATTTTTTCTCTACTTTGGGCCCTCATATTATTAGTTATAAACATAATCTCGTTAACCTCGTAACCAGGGCGCAGTGTGTTTAACCTTCCTCTTTAGAATAAGCCCTCATCCAGCCCACAATTAGCTCAAATAAGGACGAAAACCGACAGCGCGCAAACCCATGTTTCGAGCCATTTTTCTAGTAAGATTCTAGTTCCTTTCTAGTTACAAATCGAGGGTATACTACCCCCTTAAGGGCTGCCAGCCTTATGGGAGTTGGCCATGGACATAGGAATAAGGGGACGGAGCACAAAGTGTTACTTTAGGCGAGGGGAGTGAAGCCAAATCCGCGGAGCGGGGAGCACGGTCACGTGTTACTCTGGTGCACAACTGGTGATTGGTTCTAGCATATACGCGCGAAATTTGAGGATGAGACTTTTAGTTTGTTAACAATTATAAATTACGATAGAATATTTTCAATAAAATAAAGAAACAAAGTGTTTTATTTATAAATAGCAGGCCTGTTACTAAGAGACACGCGCCGAACACCGCCGACCGACGCCGAGAACCGCCGAACACATCGTATACATATACCGCGTCACGAAGTACAGTCTCGCGCTCCGAAACACATTCGGCGGGAAACGGACGTCGAGACTCGGCCATCTTGACGGACACGGAAACACGACGTCACACGTCCGCTTCCCCCGTACCAGTTCCCCCACCAGCGTCCTAGGCCTATAAAAGGCGATGCAAACGAGGCACGGGCCTCTTTTCCATCCTGGCCAGCAGCTAGGAACCTTCCCCAGAATAGTGGTACGTATCGCTATTCACTCTTCCTAAAAATTCCCACGCTCTCGACGTCGAGCTGCCGACAGCATCGGCCTCCTCGACATCGACAGTTTCCACGGCGGGTACAGCATACTCGCCGAACAGAGAAGACAGCATCTTTTCTGCCGTTCGGCCAGCCGCCGAACCCAGTCTCTCAAGGCAGCACCTTGAGAACTCCGTCAGCCACGGAGACGTTCAAATGAAAGGGACAGCATCTCTTTCGTTTGTCGTAGAACCTCCACGAGGCCATCCCGACTCGTGGTAGGGTTTCCCGGACCAATCCCGCCTGTATCCTGAACGGAAAAGACAGCATCTTTTCTGCCGTTCGGCCAGCCGCCGAACCCAGTATCTCGAGGCAGCACCTCGAGAACTCCGTCAGCCACGGAGACGTTTAAATGAAAGGGACAGCATCCCTTTCGTCTATCGTAGAACCTCCACGAGGTCGTCCCGACTCGTGGTAGGGTTTCCTGCACCATCCTCGCCCGTACCCTGAGTCGTTGTCCGTACAGATCGCCGGGCACGCGCCGCGACGCCCCGATCTCACGACGCCGGTAAACACACGCACCAGTTACGCGAATGAATGATCACGTGCCGCGACTCGCGACCCGCGATAGATTCACGCACCAGTTATACCCGGTTCCGCGAAAGTACCTGTAGTGAGGCCCG
This sequence comes from Lasioglossum baleicum, assembly GCF_051020765.1. Lineage (NCBI taxonomy): Eukaryota > Metazoa > Arthropoda > Insecta > Hymenoptera > Halictidae > Lasioglossum > Lasioglossum baleicum. The sequence goes on from NC_134930.1 coordinate 1,182,826, forward strand.
AAAATATACAAATCCGTCGTCGTTATTTCTCGCCCCGCGCACTGAGTCATTTTCAGCTTCCGTCGATTCTCTCGCCAGTGAACGAACCTGGCTCGGCGAGCTATTCCGCACGAGAGGACACGACCACCGTGGCAAACGCATCTCGCCGGAAGCAGAACCGTTACATGGCGCCCGAACAGGGACTTGGTGCGAAAATCACGCGTCGGAATAACGGCCACGTGGCAGAATTTTGAGGTTAGCGTGCGGACACCTCACCGGTCGGAAGTGATGCAGCGCGCGCGACATCTCGCGTTCGATCCAGAGGACCAGTGAAACCGGACAAGTGTGACAGTGCCGCGACATCTAGCGCCGATCGCCAGTGACAGTGCCGACGAACACGAGTGCGAGTGCGCGCCATCTCGGGGCGCTCGGCGTTACCGCGACCGCGCGGACAGAATTCAAACGCGTCGCGCAAACCCAGGAACAAGTACAGCCGACAGGGCATGCCACATCGCCCTGCACAGGTCACCAGAATACAAGTGAAACGAATACTCGCCGAACTGCGACGCCTACGCATATCAATCACCGGGACCCCGGAGGCACTCCGTCAACACTGGGAAAATTGTATCCGTGCACAGACGGAGGACTTGTTTTGTCTGCCCGAACGACTGTTCAGCATGGACGAACCGAAACCAGCGGCCAGCGGGCCGTCTACGCAAACACCCGCGCAAACGTTCATCACCGTCGAATCACCAGACGACCCCGGGAGGAACATGGACCGCATGCGAAAGTGGGCATGCACTACGGACGGGAAAGACCCACATGCGTTCATCGAACGTCTCGCCGAATTACAAGAGACGTACTGCCTCTCCGACGCGGAATTACTCCGGGGAGTCACCGAGCTTGTACGCGGAGACGCGCAAGTTTTGTACCGTAACAGCAAACACGGGATTGCCACGTGGGCGGACTTCAGGAAGAAGTTCATCGCTAACTTCGCCGCGGAGCAGACGCAGCTACAGCGGGAACGGGAGGCCCGCGAACGTGTCCAAAAGCCGGGAGAGCCGTTCCAGAAATACATGAACGCGCTCATCACGCTGATGCGACGGGCCGATATACCGACCACCGACTACCTGGAAACAGTGTATGAAAACATGCTGCCGGAGCACACGGTCGTAATTAACCCGGCTCACGTCAAGGACTTGGACGATCTACTGGGCCAAGTCCAACGCATCGAGAGGGCCCTCGAGCGCAAGAATAAAATGCAGAAGCCTCTCGCCCGGGGCTCCGCCTACGAAGCCGGCCCGGAACATCACGCATCAGAGGTGGCGGCCGCATACAACGCCGGCCAGCAACCAACCAGCCCAGTCAACCCGGCGAACGACACATACAGCCCCGTTACGCACTGCTGGCGGTGCAAGCAACGGGGCCACAACCGCTTCGAGTGCCGTAACATATATCGACGGTTCTGTGCACGGTGCGGCCGAGATGGAGTGCTTACCCGGGAGTGTCACCCACCAGGTAACCAGTACGCCGGAAACACGCCGGGAAACGGGCCGAGGGGCGCGGCGCAATCGAGCGACCGCAGGCCCCCACAATAAATTATACCCCCCGACCACTGCTGTCAATATTGATCCTTGGCAGACAGGTAGAGGCCCTCCTGGACACAGGAGCACAATTATCATGTGTCAACGAAGAAGTACAGGAATGGGCCCGGGAACAGGGCATCGCCCCACGGACTGCAAACGGCCTGATCGGCCTGGCTGACGGGTCGAACACACGCCCCACGGGCACATTGCGACTACCTTTCGTCACGATGGGATACGAGTGGGAACACGAGTTCACCATACTACCGAAGATGGGACCGCAGGTATTGTTGGGCATCCAGACAATTGCCGCACTGGGTATTCAATTACGGCCACCGGCCGACATTGCCTCCTGGCCCGTGGCATATATCACCGAGACAAGACAAGTCGCAGAGACGGGTTTATGCACTCCCAGTGCCAGCGACCGTGAACGATGGGACGATTTCATCGCCACCGAAATGGAGCGGTTTAAATCAGTGCCCGGCCGGACCAATCTCATCCAACACCGGATTAAACTGACAGACGAAACACCAATAAAACAACGGTACCGTCCCCGGAACCCCGCGATGCAGGCCGTCATCGACACAGAAGTCGAAGCAATGCTACGAGACGGGGTGATCGAGCCTTCCAGCAGCCCTTGGAGCTCCCCCGTCGTCGTGGTCAAGAAAAAGGACGGGAAACCCCGGTTTTGTGTTGACTTTCGCAAACTGAACGAGAGGTCGGAAAAGGATGCGTACCCACTACCGCATATACAGGCGACACTCGACAAATTGCGAGGCGCCAAGTTCCTGACAACGCTCGACCTAAAGAACGGATATTGGCAGGTCCCGCTGGAAGATAGTAGCCGACCGTTGACGGCGTTCACGGTACCAGGGAAAGGATTGTTTCAGTTTAAAGTAATGCCTTTCGGACTGCACTCGGCGCCAGCGACGTTCCAGCGATTGCTAGATCGAGTCATCGGCCCCGAACTAGAACCTTACGCATTCGCGTACCTAGATGACATTATTACCGTCAGCCCGACACTCGAAGCCCACCAGCAGCATCTGCGTGAGGTCTTCAAACGCCTGCGGGCCGCCGGACTCAGGTTGAACCCAGATAAGTGTCGTTTCTGCGTGGACAGCCTCCGATACCTGGGACATGTGGTCGACCAACGAGGAATACGCACCGATCCCGAAAAAACGGACGCGATCGCTAAAATTACGACGCCAAAAAACATCCGGGACGTACGACGATTCCACGGGATGGCGTCCTGGTATCGTCGGTTCGTGCCCAACTTCGCCGAACTTATGGAACCACTGACCAAACTCACGCGCAAAAACGCAAAGTGGAAGTGGTCCGAGGCCGAAGAAGCCGCGTTCCAGGAAATGAAACAGAAGCTCGTTGCCGCCCCGATACTGGCGTGCCCAGACTTCTCGGAGCGCTTTACGCTCCAAACGGACGCCAGCCACTACGGTCTGGGCGTAGTCCTGACCCAAGGTACGGGGAACGAAGAAAGGGTCATCGCCTACGCGAGCCACACCCTCAGTATGACCGAGCGGAACTACAGTGCGACGGAGAAAGAGTGCCTCGCCGTCGTATGGGGCATACGGAAGATGAAACCGTACATCGAAGGATACCAGTTTACCGTCGTGACAGACCACCAGGCACTCCGTTGGCTGCAGCAGATCGACAACCCGACGGGACGGCTCGCAAGATGGGCCCTCGAACTGCAGCAGTACGATTTCGAGATTGAATATCGACCCGGAAAACTCAACTACGTCGCCGATGCGCTCTCCAGAAACATTCCAGTACCAGATGTAAATCTGCTCCAGTCGAAACAGCGCACCGACACGTGGTACCAGAAAAAGATCGAAGCAGTCCGCCAAAACCCCGCGTCCGTGCCAGATTACCAGATACGCGAGGGGAAACTGTTTCGACACCTGTTACACCAGCTCGACTACAATGAACCAACGGCCAGCAACGCCTGGAAGATGTGCGTGCCGGCGGGGGAAAGGGAGGCCCTCCTCCACCAACACCACGACGACCCCACCGCCGGACACCTCGGCATAGCAAAAACAATTGTTCGCCTGGCACAAAGATACTACTGGCCTGGAATGTTTAGGGAGGTGGCCCGCCATGTTCGCTGTTGCTCGAGCTGTCAACAATACAAGACAGCACCACAGCAGCCAGCGGGACACATGCACGCAAACCCTGGGACACAACCGTGGCACACGGTCTCCATCGACCTCGTCGGCCCTCTGCCACGTTCACGCCGGGGACACATATGGCTGCTTGTTGCTCTCGATCGTTTTTCGAAGTGGGTCGAACTCACGCCACTTCGAAAAGCCACCAGCGCCGCCGTCACCGCGGCCATTCTGAAGGATGTCGTCCTCCGACACGGAGCACCAGAAATTATCATCACTGATAACGGACGCCAGTTCATCGGCAAACCCTTCACCGAAATGCTGCGAGCCTCGGGAACTCAACATCGACGCACGCCACCGTACTCGCCCCACTGTAATCCGGTCGAGAGGGCCAACAAGGTCGTTAAGACCATGCTCGCTCAATATACCGAGAACCACCATGAGCGATGGGACGAGAAGCTGGACGAAGCACGATTTGCCATTAACACGGCATGGCACGAGTCAACAGGGTACAGTCCGACGTACCTCAACCAAGGGAGGGAGCTACGACCACCCGGGCAGCACCCGGCTGGAGACAGCTCCGAACCAGCAACACAGAGGTGGGAAAATCTCCGTGAGGCTCAGGAATTGGCCAGGCTGCACCTGGCCAAAGCATTTGGTCGCCAGGAGAAACACTACAACCTGCGGCACCGCGAATGGAAACCCGCCGTCGGCGAGATCGTTTGGAAAAGAGAACATACGCTCTCGGACAAAGGGGCCGGCATCGCCGCGAAACTCGCTCCGAAGTACAGCGGTCCGTACACGGTTGGACGCATTGTGTCACCGGTCATCGTCGACCTCCGGGACACTAAGGGAAAGTGGGCACGACACATCCACGTGCAAGACCTGAAACCCCATGCGAGGGGCACCAAGGGGTCCGGAGAGGACGAGGAGAGTGCGGCGGAGGGCGCCGCAGAGGGGACCGCCTCGAACACCAATCCTAGCGGAGCGCCACCACCACGGCGACGCGGCCGACCACGGAAAATAACAAACATTGTTCATCTTTGTCATAGGCAAGCAGCTCCAACAGCGCAGCATCCACCGCAGCAGCAGCAACGACACGCCAGCACGGGGAAAAAGATGGACGATTTTTACGGGGATCTCCGCGACCTGTTCGACGAGCCGTCGAACGTCGACGAGAGACCACCCACGCCGACCATCCCAGAGTGGGCGACCCGGACGTCAGTGACCACAGCTACACCGACGGAGACCGGCGGGCCGACAGCATCGGCAACGACGGAATCCTCCGTACGAAAAGCGGTGCGGACACGCACCACCGCCAGGGGAGAAGAGGGGCCCACCGACCGCCACGTAGTGCGCACACCAAAGATAAGAGCGGTCACGTGGTTTCCCAAGCCGATAAAGCTCGTGGCCGCACGACCAGCGCCCGCCGTAACGAGCAGCATCTCGCCACCGATGACGATCGAAGACCACCGGGAACGGGTCGGCTATCCGCCGTCCATCCAGCCGCACCGGATCGAACCACCAGAACCGGCGAAGTGGTGGCCCGACACACCATCGACGGCCAAGGCCGAACGGAGGAGCCGATCGACCTCCAGGGCGCGGCGCCACACGGCCTTACAGCCAAGGCCCCAGCGGGCGCAAACCGCAACCGGGACCACCCCGAGAGCAGCAACGGCAGACCAGCCGAAACTGTCGGAGATCCCCGAACCAAGGGGTTTCGAGGCTCCCGCGCACCAGCGTGCCCAACCGGCAAGCACAACCACCAACACGGTGGGTCCCACGACGTGGTACCAGCTGCCCACCGGCCGGTACGTAGAGGTACCTAATCGTTGCGTGCAGTCAAAACGATACCGCGCATCCCTCGAAGAGGAACGGTGGATGCTGTTTTTCGAACCGGATGGACGACTGCGACGGTGTAAACGCCGAGACAACGCCGATAGGTAATCACCCGTAACCAGTCGAGACACGTGCCGTAACCCCTTCTCCCAGCCGGAGAAGGGCACGGGATATTAAAACCGCGCAAACGCGGACCCGCGCGAATAGCTCGTTAATTTTGTTTTCGTTGACTGCGCCCGTGACAGCGCCAAAGAATTTTTTTTTTTTCTCCTCTCTCTTATTTGTATACTCGTCACTTATAGTTATAAACGCGCGCCGTAACCCCGCCTCCCAGCCGGAGGAGGGCATGCGAAATCACACTGCTCGAACGCGGACCCGCGCGAATAGGTCGTTAACTTTGTTTCTCGTTTTGACCGCGCCAAACAGTAGTTTTTTTTTTTCTTCTCTTCTCTTTTTCTCCGTCGTTGCATCGTATAGGTACATACGCGCACCGGTAACCCTTCTCCCCGCCGGGGAAGGGCACGCAAGGTACGACCACTCGGACGCGGACGTCCCACGCAAAAGAACCCTGCGTTTTTTTGTTTTTTTGCTCTCTGTCACTACGCGGGGGGCCGCGTCGCCGACCGGAAGACCAAAGATATCTGTATTGTTTTCCTAAGATAATTGATTCGAAGACCGAAGATACCTACGTTAAGTAACGACGTAGCATCGCTTGTTTATGTATACATAAATATATATGTTTATTGTGTTGTCCAACCCAGTGCCGTTTCAATTCGTTACCTACCCCTAGATATAAGGGACCGATACTGCGCCGCCACATGTACACATGGATACGACAGTTCTTTTTTTTTCTCAATAAATGGGGCCTCGCTCTCTTACTTGTCGCTGTCCTGAAGGGGGAGGGGGGTGTAACAGACCTGTACGGTGCAGGCCTGTTACTAAGAGACACGCGCCGAACACCGCCGACCGACGCCGAGAACCGCCGAACACATCGTATACATATACCGCGTCACGAAGTACAGTCTCGCGCTCCGAAACACATTCGGCGGGAAACGGACGTCGAGACTCGGCCATCTTGACGGACACGGAAACACGACGTCACACGTCCGCTTCCCCCGTACCAGTTCCCCCACCAGCGTCCTAGGCCTATAAAAGGCGATGCAAACGAGGCACGGGCCTCTTTTCCATCCTGGCCAGCAGCTAGGAACCTTCCCCAGAATAGTGGTACGTATCGCTATTCACTCTTCCTAAAAATTCCCACGCTCTCGACGTCGAGCTGCCGACAGCATCGGCCTCCTCGACATCGACAGTTTCCACGGCGGGTACAGCATACTCGCCGAACAGAGAAGACAGCATCTTTTCTGCCGTTCGGCCAGCCGCCGAACCCAGTCTCTCAAGGCAGCACCTTGAGAACTCCGTCAGCCACGGAGACGTTCAAATGAAAGGGACAGCATCTCTTTCGTTTGTCGTAGAACCTCCACGAGGCCATCCCGACTCGTGGTAGGGTTTCCCGGACCAATCCCGCCTGTATCCTGAACGGAAAAGACAGCATCTTTTCTGCCGTTCGGCCAGCCGCCGAACCCAGTATCTCGAGGCAGCACCTCGAGAACTCCGTCAGCCACGGAGACGTTTAAATGAAAGGGACAGCATCCCTTTCGTCTATCGTAGAACCTCCACGAGGTCGTCCCGACTCGTGGTAGGGTTTCCTGCACCATCCTCGCCCGTACCCTGAGTCGTTGTCCGTACAGATCGCCGGGCACGCGCCGCGACGCCCCGATCTCACGACGCCGGTAAACACACGCACCAGTTACGCGAATGGATGATCACGCGCCGCGACTCGCGACCCGCGATAGATTCACGCACCAGTTATACCTGGTTCCGCGAAAGTACCTGTAGTGAGGCCCGAAAATATACAAATCCGTCGTCGTTATTTCTCGCCCCGCGCACTGAGTCATTTTCAGCTTCCGTCGATTCTCTCGCCAGTGAACGAACCTGGCTCGGCGAGCTATTCCGCACGAGAGGACACGACCACCGTGGCAAACGCATCTCGCCGGAAGCAGAACCGTTACAAATGCATATCAAAATTAAACGGTTAAAAGTTAGAATCTATAGATATGAAAAATCTTATCTGTTTGGTATTTAATTTTACAAATACATAAAACATTGTTATTTAGAAATAGGAATAACTAGGATATTATCTTTTACTTTTCTGCACTTAAGAAACTTTAACGAATGTGCAACAGTATATAACTGATCACTATATAAGTAAATATCGGTTAGTTTTATAATGAAATATCAAAAATGTCATAAAATGCTAATCCAATTACTTAAATATTAAATTGTACAATTGTTAATATCTATTGCATAAAAGGGATTAGGATATATTATTAATCATTTTCGTAACAAAATTGGGTTTTGTCAATTTTATTATTTAATATATTACATTATGTCTATAATGTAATGTCAAAGCGAATGTTCTTATTGTTAGTTCTTATTAAACTGTTTGTTGACACTTATACCCCTATTCTTCCATAACTGTCTTTCAAAGTCTTTCAAAATTTCTTTTCACATCCTTTAGTAAACTAATTGCTCTAGCTTCCCAAAAAAGTTCAAATCGTATAGTACAATATTAAAAAAGTTATCGTCTTCTTTAGAGCGGTCTTAAACTTTTGTCCGCTATTATATATCTTCTAACATCTGCAATTCTTCAGTCGCTAACATATTCTTGTCCCTCAATGAGTCCAGGATTCCCTTCAAAGAGCAAATTTTTGATTTCTTTCGTCGAAGGCTTTGCTGCAGATCTTTTATCTTTCTTATATAAAATTTCTTGTGTCTTGCAGTTGTTTTTGAAGGTATTCTTTTTCCAAAGAGTTTTCCTCTTTCTTCGGTGACATACTTGTAGACTGATCCACAACTAAAAAGCATTAAAAATATAATGCATAAGAAATATTAATTTTGTAGAAAATTATTAGATATATTATATTAAATAGAATGAAATATTTCTTACAGTCACTGCATCCAGGGATGGGAGATGTTGCTCTATCTACTTTAGATGTATCCGATGCAGAAGTTGACGGCATAATTATATCATTTTGAGTATCCTCAATTGCACGTTCTAAACAAATATACAAAAGGTACTGTATAAAGCAATGCACAAGTTGAGCTGTGGATGAGCCAAGCAAAACAGATACACCATCGAAACACATATTACATCTGACTATTCATTAAGACATACATGAAAATCACAGAGTATGTACAGCTCGTTGGCCTGTATAAATCTCCCTTAACACAGAATGTATCCCTTGTTTTATATAGGAATCTAATGTATTTCCTAATCCTGATAATAGTAACATTATTTCATACCTATATGTGGTAGTGCATTTGGTGCAAGTATCCTTCTACCATGTACAATCTTGAAGTCATTTTCTGTAAAATGTGCGGAACAGATTCTTGCTCCATTTGGAATCAACTCTACATTTAGCTGCATTATATCTGCCCAAAACGATTTTAGTTTTTCATCCTTTGGAAACCTATTCCAAAATTAATTCAGTGTGTAACTTTATATCATTTGTCTCATTTTAATAATACAATATAATTTTTATGTACACAAATAGAATATTTTTCGGTAATTGTGCATAAAAGGTCCCACCTCACCGATTTTGATAAAATTTAAATATGTTGTAAAACTCAACATTCTGAACAACTTTTTCCTATACATGTAACCGCCGCTCAGCCTTAGTTTTTGAGAGATTTGCGAAAAACTGCAGCTACTACTACATTGAATTTTGCCTATACGTGCACGCCCGTGTTGTGCGTATGCGTTAGCATGATGCGACCACTCGTCAACTGTTTCTGCAGATATATCACTACGATCGTCGAACGATCTATCTACCGCGTGAACTTTTTAAATCATATGATGATGAAGAATGAGTACATATTATATTACGACGACACCACACACACCCACCCAGTGCTTAACACGCACCCACTGTTTCTAAATTATACTCTAGATTCTTACGTATTTCCACGTGCTGATTACGAATATGATATTGAAAATTTGCACAAATGTTAATTTCTTAACGGAAACCTCCTTTTTAGAAACATTGGGTGCGTGTTAAGCACTGGGTGGGTGTGTGTGGTGTTGTCGCTTCTCATCTCCACTATGTCTTTACAAACACAAAATAAACAGATGCAAGTACTTTTCTATATAATTACCCTGTGATCATACATACATAGACTGAGCTTTTAATTTTCAAAGACATCTCCTGGATTCTTGGGTTCAATCTGTTTATTTTGTGTTTGTAAAGACATTGTGGAGATGAGAAGCGACAACACCACACACACCCACCCAGTGCTTAACACGCACCCAATGTTTCTAAAAAGGAGGTTTCCGTTAAGAAATTAACATTTGTGCAAATTTTCAATATCATATTCGTAATCAGCACGTGAAAATACGTAAGAATCTAGAGTATAATTTAGAAACAGTGGGTGCGTGTTAAGCACTGGGTGGGTGTGTGTGGTGTCGTCGTAATATAATATGTACTCATTCTTCATCATCATATGATTTAAAAAGTTCACGCGGTATATCGGATCGTCCGACGATCGTAGTGATATATCTGTAGAAACAGTTGACGAGCGGTCGCATCATGCTGAAGCATACGCACAGCACGGGCGTGCACGTATAGGCAAAATTCAATGTAGTAGTAGGTGCAGTTTTTCGCAAATCTCTCAAAAACTAAAGCTGAGCGGCGGTTACATGTATAGGAAAAAGTTGTTCAGAATCTTCACCCTGACAACATATTCAAAAATCATCGAAATCGGAGAGGTGGGACCTTTTATGCACAATTACCTATTTTTCTTACCGATGATATGTGAGAAGTTATTAATATTGTTTACTTGTCTTTCTCCCAAAATCGGACGATGTCTCTTACGATTTTTACAATACACAGCGGCATTGTCTAATTTTTAAAACTTATAATTCACTTCTCTGTCCGCGTCAGTGAGCGTTAGTCGGTGTCAGTGTCAGATTCAGTCAGATCAGCCAAATGTCTTCTAAAAGTACGAATGCGCTTGTGCGATCACAACCAATCACCAGTTGAGCACCAGAGTACCACGTGATCGTCGTTCCCCGCACCCCAAAACTGGCTTCCCCCCCGCAGCGATATGCTCCGTCCCCTTATTCCTATGTCCATGGAGTTGGCGGGACTCGAATTTTTCGGTATTTCTTACGCCCTCTAGGATATATTCTGGCTCCATCCAGAGAAACAGAAGGCCAACGACAGCATTTTGTCGGTAAAGAAGACCACTGAGGAGATTCTCATCGCGATGCATCGGTGAGAATGCGAATTATCACGAAACCATATCGATTATTATTAAATGTTACATTCTCCGCCATATTTCAGACGATGTTTTGGCACTATTTTGGCACTATTTAGAACTTTTAGCGATGTGGTATATCAGATCACTGTAACTTTCCCGTTATCCCCGCGCCCACTCGCGCCCACTTACCGGTCCCGCTGAATAACACAGGGGCTGGCAGTCTTTAATAGTATCTCGTCGGTGGAAATGGAACGGTCAGCTAGTGAACTACATGACGTTACAACACGAAAGGTGTTTGACTCAGGATGATAGATTTTACAGCGTTGTCAGCTTTAAAAGTGCAATGTTGCCGCATTATATTCGTACAGTAACCGTCGATGCCCGCCTGCCCGCATCGAAAGCGTTTGAGCGGTTACTTGTCTGCTTTCCGGAGCTGTCGAAATTCAGTCATATTGCTTCATAATTTAAAGTATAGAATTTTCATTCGTAAATAATTTTATTAAACGATTATCTAAATATTCGTTGACTTGTTAAAAAATCTTTTTAATGTTTTTTTAATTGTTTATGTAAATATATAAAATTTTTTAATGTTTTGATATTTTTAATTCGTAGATTGTTTAACGCATTCACGTAAACCTGATTATATGTATATGTACGACGTTCACTGAAGTAATCTACAGAACAAAAGTATAGTTTTAAAAATTATGTTTTGTACATATATTGGTACCAATGTTAACATATCAACATAATTAATTTAAATTTGAATTTGAAAGATATTATTTTCCGATACGAGAGTATTAAGAAAGATGTAAACAATCATGCACAGCATGTGTACGCTGATATTCGTGAACATATTAAAAATGACACGCAGGATAGAATACGTCGTCGATAGTCGGAAATAAAATTTGTTCATGAACTTCAAAGAAAACGTTTCGATGTTGGCACAGCCTAACTTATTCCATGCGTGGCGTGTTTAAGCTTCTTTTCGTCATAAAACCATTTGAAATCGATTATTAATATAGCCATGGCAAAAATTATGAATTATAACAATCATTTGGCAAAACTGCAGCATAGCTATCTCCAATTTCGATGACTTTTGCATATAATGTAGAAATCGACATGTTAAATATCTTTTTTCTTTGTATATACAGTGACTTCCATTAATATTCGGACGCTCTAAAACGAAGGATAACTCTTTTAATATTGGAATATTCGATTTGAACTTTTTTGAGAAGTTAGAACAATTTGTTTACTACATCGTGTGATGAGATATTTTTTCAAAAATTTAAGTTGGTCGGGATTGTAGAGAAAATACTAAAAGTTGCATTTTACAACTTTTTTATGTTGACCTGTATTGTAACAGACCTGTACCACCGACGAGATACTATTAAGGGTGTGGGTCCCCAGTTGACCTTGACAACTTTTCGATGGTCACGCCAAAAACGAAAGAGCGGTCACTAGTAGAACCTAAGTAATAAGATTTTCGTCCAGTAGGGGAGCTGGGTACATTGTCTGCCGACACTGCATCAGTAAATGTTGCTGGTAAGTCAGGAGCAATAGTGACGTCACACAGTGTCGGTGTGCTCGAGTGAGAGTGTGTGGTACACCCTCAGCCCTCGGGCAGTGTATACGTGTGCCTAGGTGGATCGCAAGGGTCCGGTTCTAGTAAAAGTACGTCTCGCTAATGCACATTTGGAGCCCCTACGTAGTCTCAATCGCTAGATAAAAGATCAATCTACTGCGCATGCTGTCTAAGATGGCCTACTTTTGCGTCTTTCAGGCATAATTTTAATTATTCGGCAGCAAGATGTCTGTACCGCGCGGCGCACTCACACACTCGTCACTCGGGCAGCGTGTACGTGCGCCTAGGCGGATCGCAAGGGTCCGGTTCTAGTAAAAGTACGTCTCGCTAATGCACATTTGGAGCCCCTACGTAGTCTCAATCGCTAGATAAAAGATCAATCTACTGCGCATGCTGTCTAGGATGGCCTACTTTTACGTTTTCGAGGCATAATTTTAATTATTCGGCAGCAAGATGTCTGTTCGGGAGGCTCTGCAAGCAGGCTTGACTTTGACCAGCCATACCGCGCGGCGCACTCACACAGTAACCGCTCGGGCAGCGTGTACGTGTGTCTAGGCGGATCGCCAGGTTTCGGGAAGCTTCAAATCATTTTTCGTCCTTCGCCGCCTCCTGCACTAGGTATACTATATCTATATCTATACCATGCAATACCTTCCTATACCTGGTATATCATAGAGCACTATAAGGGTCGTTACGGGGAGCGAGACGCGCGGGAAGCACGAACACTGGTTGAACAATGCTGGCGTTGCCGACAACTGCTTGCAAACCATTTCTCATTCTCCGCTGCATCCTCCGCCGTATCTTCCGCCGCATTATAAATTGTTATTATTATTCTATACATTATAAAAATTCAAGCAATTATTTTAACAATAAATTATTAGATTGGAACGAAAGTTCGTAGCGTTTTTAAATAAAAATTCAAAGATGAAATTAAGATATTTATGTATTCATAGGATCATTGAATAACAAATACATTATAAAAATTGATTTATTTATTAATAGTATATTGAATATATATATATATATATGGTTTGTACGCGCGCCGGTGAATCTCCGGTGAATGCAAAGTGCACATTTTATATATAATTTATAATTTATTATAATTTATTGTAAAAGTAAAAATTATACGGGCCGCCTCCCCAGCCTCCGCCGCGCCGCGCGCAGCCCCGCATCCTATCAACTCTGAAGACTTCCTTCCGTGCCTGTCTCCTTAGTATTTACTGCAACATTAAAAAAAAAAATAATGATAATAAAAATAACATAGGAGGCCTAGTTGGGACCAGGGATTGAAAACTGTTATGATATCGGTTCCGATTCTCGAAACAGTTATGAAGAACCGAAATGGTGTTGTAACTGTTACAACACGAGAATATCGGTTCTGGCTTACATATGTAAATATCGGTTACGGTAACGGTTTTGGAGAACCGATATTATTTCGGTTTTATAATTGTTAATTTTCGGTTCTGGATGTAGATTCCCGGTTTCGGTTCTGTATTCAGTATTGTGTTCGGCCTTATACATATGTATATTCATTATTCAAGTAGTTCTTTATTGTTATTCATAATTTAATAATTTTTAAATTAGTAAATTTTTATAATTTGTCTCTACATGCATTATTTGAATTATCATCTGAATAACAATTTATTGTTGAAACAATAGTTTAAAGAAATCAATTTTCATAATGCATCAATTTCAATTAAATGCAATTATATGATTAAATTAATGCAAGTAAATGGGGAAAATTGACCGAAAATTGAATGGCACAACGGCTGTTTAAATAATTCGAAGGACTACCACGTCCGGCTAGGCCCTTCATTCCAAATTGTAATATTCCAATATTCCAATATCATTTTCAATATTTCAAGTACTATTTAAAACTATTAATGAGTTTTAACAACAAAATATTTTAAATAGAAAACTAAATTTTGACAAATAAGATAAGATTATAGCAAGCTTGCTATAAATGTCGAAAACTCGAGTCTGGCCAGAAACATTCAATTTTCAGGAAACACTATTCTATGATGACGAACGGAGAAAAGGGAAGTGAAGCTCGGGGGCTTCGGTCGCCGTGGAGTGGAGTGAAACATTGTAACATGATACGGGTCGGGTCGGGTATATCGGTGTGAGACTACTAAATCAAACAACAAAGCTTAATTATTTATCATTACTTTTTTATAGGATTTTCTTTAACATATTTGGTGAATTTTGTTTCTTTTTATGAAAATGATACCAAAATTATATAATTCTGATGATATTTGCTTATGCAATGAGCGACGCAAGTTTCGGACACAATGAAGGACAGCGTCGGGAAAAAAGAGACGCGGGAAGTCCTTATTCTTTTAAGATTTCGACTTCGACTTCGTCTGCTAGCTCTTCGCCTCGTCGCACAATGTACTCATAAATGAATCATGTTTCAGGAAGTGGTTCAGTTCAGAATGAAATAAAATAATGTTACACGCACTTTTTAAATAGCGTCATATATGGTGCAAGAAATATTCGTATAGAGTCAAATAGAATTATTTTTTTAGATATCTTCGTACGAAATACTGCCTCTAAATAACATTGTATGGATAGGAGCCGTCGAAAATTAGTTTAATTAGTTAATACTTTTATCTTTTTACTACCTCTACTTTAATAATTGCAGTCAATAATGCTGTCGAGCATTACAAGTATGGGATAAATAAGTAAAAAAATTAATTTTCTGTTTCCTACTAAGGATCTTAATAAGAACGATTGAATTTTGTCATTACACAACATAACAGAATATTTTTTAAGAATCATTATTTTATATATAACGCAATAATGTTCAAATTACTTTTAAATTCCAATACATTTGTAGAATATTACGTAGTAATTACTTCCATTTTTCCAACATCTATAAACTATCGATTATATTGTAAACAATTATTACAATGGTGATAATAAGGAAAATAAGAATGCAATAAGAGAATTATATATAGTATTATAAGGCAATTACAGAATAGGTAATGTCAACATTCTACTATATCATTCTTCTTCAACTTGACGAATATCTCGTCGATTGTGGAACTTTTAGCGCTGTGGTATATCAGATCACTGTAACTTTCACGTTATCCCCGCGCCCGTTGCGCCCGGTTACCGGGCTCGCTGAATAGCACAGGGGCTGGCAGTCTTTAATAGTATCTCGTCGGTGCCTGTACGATGCAGGCCTGTCACTATGAGACACGCGCCGAACATAACCGAGCGACGCCGAAGATCACCGAACGCGCCGTCCGTATACGACGCGCCACGATGCACGATCCCGCGCTCCAAGCCATATTCGGCGGGAAACGGACGTCGAGGTTCCGCCATCTTAAGGAAGGCGGAAACTCGACGTCACACATCCGTTTCCTTCGCACCATTCCCCCACCACCAACCTCCGCCTATAAAAGGCGATGCAAACGAGGCACGGGGCTCTTTTCCAGCCTGGGCAGCATCCTGGGCACATCCCAAGTATTGGTACGTATTACTGGTACTCTCCTATTTTCCCACGCTCTCGACGTCGAGTTGTCCGCAGCATCGGCCTCCTCGACATCGGCAGTTCCCACCGGCGTGACAGCGAACACGCCAAACAGAGAGGGCAGCATCCTCCTCTGCCGTTTGGGCAGCATCCCGAACACACTTCTCGGTCAGCATCCCGAGAACTCCGACAGCTACCGGAGACGATTAAATGAAGAGGCAGCATCCTCTTCATTTACCGTAGAACCGCCACGGGGAATTTCCCAACTCGTGGCCGGGTTTTCCTGACCGTTTCTTTCTGAACCCAGTCGCCGGTATCGACCACCAGGTCCACGCGTACGCGTCGCGCCGCGACAAGACGTTCACGCCGGAACCACCAGTAGAAGCACAGATCGGTAACACGGTTCACTAGTCCCATGAGTCCGCGAACGTACGTGTAGTGAGCCCGAAAATACGTAAACTCGTTGTCGTTATTTCACGTCCCGCGCACTTCGTCCATTTTCAGCTTCCGTCGATTCTCTCGCCGATTCACGACCCTGGCGCGACGAGCTATTACAGCACGAGAGGGTACGACGCCGCGTCGACATCTCCGCCGGAAGCAGAACCGTTACAGTATTGAAAAGGGTATAGCCGGATAAGGTAGTCAAAAATGCCCTTGAACCGAATTTTATCGACGATGTGCCATTCGATATAGCACCAAGAAAAAACATACTATACAAAATTTCAACCCTGTATCTCAATCGGGAGGGTAGTTATGGGGTAAAATCGAAAAATCAGTTTTTGGCCTATTTTCCCTAGTTAATGACGTTTAGAAATTCTGAAAAAAATCTGACACATGTCAAGAACCCAAATACATACTTTGCAATTAGTTTCAGATTTTTAAAATGGAAATCCTGCTTGTAAAAAATCAAAAACCTCAAAAAAATCGAAAAAATGCAGATTTCACATGGAAGGTCTCGAGTGTCCACTTTTATATTTTTACAGCAGCAGTATATTGTTATAAGTATTGTTCATGAATTTTTTCAGATTTTTCGGTTTGGTGCGCCGTTGTTAAAAAAAATAAAAACCGATTTTTTCGACGTTTTTTCCGCGAAGAACTAAGCTAACCTTAAAATTGTTACATTTTCTATTTATTCTGTAAGTCTATCAGGCTCTGATAAACCTTGAGCATTCTACAGAAGTAATTAAAGAATGAAATCAACTTAATTAATATTTCTACAGTATAATCATTACATCTAGAAATATAAATCACGTTTCCAACAATTCAGTTGGC